>NC_141078.1:27378900-28578900 GCF_041138505.1 Cibotium barometz | reverse complement strand
AAGTCATCTTTGCCTTCCAACCAAGAAAACTATGGCCTTGAAAAATAGGAATAGAGTGTTGATGAGAAGTATAACCATTAATAAGAGAAATATTCGCTATGAAGAGAGCGTGATGAAGAAAAACGAATGTCACCAAAATAACAGTGTTAATGCTTTTCGGGATGTAAAGAATAGTATGTCAAAAAATAGGAAAAAGTACCCAAAGCATATATGTATAAGGGCATGCGATCACCAAAAATAGAGATCCAAAGGAAAAATAATTAGTGAAAAAGCTAAGGAAACTTCTGCATGATGATGCGTGCAGAATGCCCAAAAACTGCATAACACAACAGCAATCATAACTTTCACTCTATAAATCCATTTTCAAAGACTTTTGATTCAAAATCGAGGGCAAGAGTGACTCTATGATTTCAAGCCTACAAAAAATACAATATATTATCCCATTTGTTAGCCAAAACTTCAAATTCAGACCAGAAGGCCCTTAAAATTCGTCGGTAAGCTTAGGGGTAAAAATCATAGACAAAAGTTATGTTTCAATAAACAAAAAGGACAAAAGTTATGTTTCATGCAAAATCATAGATACTTACAGAGATACTTACATACATAAACATAGTTTTTTGCTAAAACAAACCAACAAAATCCATCAATTACTACACAACAAAAACCTTCAAAATTGTTCAAACCAATCTTCTACATTGTTAAAAGGGTAACTCGCTCTCATACCATGTTGATAGGTACGATAAAGATTAAGAGGAAATGAGAGGTACACGAGACATTGCTCCCAAAGTAGTGTATATTATTGACAGTGCATAGGTATATATAGGTAAGATGTAGGTCAAGTTAGGGTACGCTATATATAGTCCAATAGCACCAATGCCGACTCTTTCGTCAAGCTTACCGATAATGGCACAGACTTAGGAAAATGGGCGTTCAAGTCGATGGTTATACATTATCAATAATGTGGCCCTTGTTTGGTGCTATAACAAAATAGCCAATCTCCCATAATAAATAAAGATGGAATGATGTATTAATAAAGCTACTTAATTAGACTATTTGTCATGTGTTTGTCATTGCACATGTGTTCGCACATGATTCATTGTACTCGTGTCTTCTTGATTGATGTTTTTTATGAGACAAGGTTCTACAGGTTGAGACTTAAGAAAGAGAGAGAGGGAAGGAGTACCTATGAGTCTCTTAGAAGATACTATTGAGGGAAACCTCTTCTAACAACACATTTTTCCACTCATACTTATCTCTATGGGCAAAACTCTAAAGAGAATATCCTATAGTTAATCATCAGTGGATGGGCCTCAGGATTGGATACCTTAAGTAGATTGATTTCCTTTGTGAGCATACTTATAAACCCTTCAATGTCACATGTGAAATGATGTATTATAGTATCACCTCATGGGACGAGTGTTTATCACAATTCTAACATACATAAATGGCTTACATTATTGTGCAGAGATTTCTAGCCTTGATATGTAGTAGTTGCTAATTCACAGAAACTATACAAAAGTAATGCCTAGATTAGCAAATTCAAGTATGTTTTTCATTTGGGGCACTCGCATATGCAATTTTTAATCCTAAACCATTCTATCATGGCACAATAGTGCATACTCATTATTTCTTCTTCTTTTCCTTATCAATCCTTTTGTGAAAAGTTTGTAGTCTTCTCTATCTTATTTTCTAGGCCTATCTTATTCAAAATTAACGGCACAAAATCCTGATTGTTTTGTATAACGTTTTGACGAGATTGTAAACTCCCACACAATAAACAGTAGACCCTCATGATGAAGATGCACGCCAATGCACGTTTATTCATGTCGGCAATGGCAGAGGCTCAAGAACGTGGGAGTTCAAGTAGATGGCTATACGTTATCAATAACATGGCTCTTACTGTAGTAACAAAATAGCACATCATAGTCAGCCTTGTGGAAATGGCAGAAGATCAAGAATGTGGGCGTTAAAGTAGATGGCTATAAGTTATCAATAATGTGGCCCTACTATAATGAAATAGCCAATCCCCCATAATAAATAAAGATGGCTTGCTATCCGAATAAAGCTACTTAATTGGACTACTTGCCTCTTTGTTACATGTTTCTCATTGCATGTGTGTTTGCCTGATTGATGTTTTTTATGAGAAGGTCTTAGAGGTTGAGACTTGGGAAAGAAAGAGAGAGAAGGAGCATTCTATCATGGGGCATAATAGCGCATAGTCATTATTTCTTATTCTTTTCCTTATCAATCCTTTTGAGCAAAGTTTTTAGTTTTCTTAGTTGTATTTTCTAGGCTTAGCCTATTTAAACTTAATGGGCACATAAGACCCATTGTTTTGTATAAAATTTTCTCAAGATTTTGAACTTCCACACGATATATAGTAGAAACTACCATCAAGATGATCCTTGAGCCACCTCTTAGAAGATACTATTGAGGAAAACCTCTTCTAAATAGAAGATACAACACATTTTTCCACTCACACTTATATCTATGTACAAAACTCTAAAGAACATATCCTGTGATTAATCTATTATATGGGCCTCAGGATTGGATACCTTAAGTAGATTGGTTTTCTTTGTGAGCCTAGAGAAGAGCCCTCCATTGTATGTAACATGTGAAATGATGTGCTATAGCATCACCTCATGGACGAGTGTTTTTCACATTTCTAACATGCATAAATGGCTTGAATTTTCTACATCGTTCTAGCCTTGACATGTAGTAGTTTCTATTGATTCACAAAAACTAAAGAAACTTAATGCCTAGATTAGCATCTTGGAGTATGTTCTCATTTGGGGATCTTGCATCTGCAATATTCAATTTGTTATGGCATAATAGTGCATAGTCATTATTTCATATTCTTTTCCTTATTAATCATTTTGTGCAAAGTTTGTATTTTCTCAGTCGTATTTTCTATGCATAGCTTATTCAAAATTAAGGGCACATAAGACCTCTTGTTTTGTACGATGTTGACTGATAGCATAGTGAAGGAGAGGTGCTTAGTAGCAGCGAAGACAAAATCATAGTAAAGGGCTTCACAACATGGGGGACAAGGGAGCTACCAAAGCGAGGGGAGAAGCAAGGCGGCTAGGATTCACGACATGAAGCATAGGCAAGAAGATAGAGGAGTTCAGAGCCAGTACAAGGCGCATGGAGTGAAGCAAGATAGCTAGCTTCACAGCATGAAGCATGGGAAAGAAGGAGGGGTTGTGAGCTAGAGTGAAAGGCCCTTAGAGTAAAGCAAGCTGGGCTTCACAGCATGAAGAATAGGAAAGAAGAAGGAGGGGCTATGAGGGAGCTCAGGGCACACAGAGTGAAGCAAGGCAGCTAGGCTTCATAGTGTGAAGCATAGGCAAGAAGAAGGAGGGGATCTAATCCACCCCGCAAGGCCAAGCACAAGGAAGGGTCAAGCAAGGAGGGGCAATGAAGGCTAAGAAAGCTAAGCAAAGGGCATAGCAAGGTAAGTGCTCGACTTGTGCACAAGAAGGAAAGGGTCGTCCTTAGTGCACACTAGAGCAGATAACACCCAGGTGTGAAGACAAAGAAGAGTAGAGCCTACACATCACACCAAGACACAACCAAAGCAAGAAGCATGGTGAAATTACAATATAGTAGCCAGAGAGATGTGAAATAGAAGAGAAAAGGGCTATGCAAAAGAGAAAAGGGGCACAGGCGCCATTCCAGGAGGATCACATAAAAGGGGGCACTACTCTCAAGACCACATTCTTCTCATTCTCCCCATCAAAGGCAATTCCCTAATGTGGTGAATTATCTCTTCTCTCTTTATCTCTCCTCGTGAAAGCTCATCAGCAAGGGCCATAAACATAAATGAATTTCTTACTAAGTCTAATTGTGGGGCACATGCACGTGATTGGAGAAAACCAAGTCAAGAAGTATCCTTAAATTCCTTAACCACCACCCCATCTATTAATTGTGATCTATTGTGGTGTTTTTGCTAAGTGCTTTTTGAGGTGTGGTGTACTATTGATGTGTGACAACTTGTGAGCAGCTGGGGAAATCAGTGATGTAGATCTAAGTTAGAATTTTGAGTGGGAGTTGATGAGACTCGCCCACTCACTCACTAAGATTTTTGGGAGTGGTTGCATTGACAGTTGCTACACCATAACCATTGAAATTACTGAGTGGCTAGTTGATGGGGAGAGATATCAGTTATTAACCTTCTACTAGAGTTGGGGATGGGAGAAGATGAGACCCACCTAGCCCACTGGCAAAGAGTAGATGAGACTCACATAGCTCACTGGCAAAGAGTTTTAATTGATTAGAGTGGGAGGTTGGTAGTTGATTGTTGCACATATGCATTAGTTTCTTCTGGTTGCTTAGCAGTTTGTCTTATTACATTGAAGTGAAGGATCACTGGAGGACGTGGAGAATTTGCATATAAAATTTCAAAAAGATCATCACCTTCAACAATCAAAGTCATCTTTGCCTTCCAACCAAGAAAACCATGGCCTTGAAAAATAGGATTAGAATGTTGACCAGAAGTATAACCATTAATAAGAAAAATATTTGCCATGGAGAGAGCGTGATGAATAAAAACGAACATCACCAAAATAATAGTGTTAACGCTTTTCGGGATGCAAAGAATAATATGTCAAAAAATAGGAAAAAATGCCCAAAGCATATATGTAAAAGGGCATGCAATCACCAAAAATAGAGATCCAAAGATAAAAAAATAAGTGAAAAAGCTGAGAAAACTTCTGCATGACAATGCGTGCAGAACGCCCAAAAATTGCATAACACAACAACAATCATAACTTTCACTCTATAACTCCATTTTCAAAGACTTTTGATTCAAAATTGAGGACACGAGTGGCTCTATGATTTCAAGCCCGCAACAACTACAATATATTATCCTATATGTTAGCCATATCTTCAAATTTGCACTAGAAGGCCCTCAAAATTTGTCAGCAAGCTTAGTTAGGGGGTAAAAATCCTACAACTTGTTTCAATACACAACCAGGAAAAATGTGATGTTTCATGCAAAATCATAGATACTTACACAAATAAACATAGATTTTTGCTAAAACAAACCAACAAAATCCATAAATTACTGCAAAACAAAAAAGTTCAAAATTTTTCAAACCAATCTTCTACATTGTTAAAAGGGTAACTCGCTCTCATACCATGTTGACACATATGGTAAATAGCAAGAGAGAATGAGAGTTACACAAGACATTTCTCCCAAAGTAGTGTATATTATTGATAGTGCATAGGTATATATAGGTGAGATCTAGGTCAAGTTAGGTGTAAGATTCCTCCCCAACCTTCGAGGTATACAGGAGTAAGAATCTCCCTTTTTGATCTTATAATTATTCCCTCTCTAAAATAAAGGAAAGATTCTGTTTAAAAAAGGAAGACCCTCTCCCTAGAATACTTCTCAAGACTCACGCTGTTTTAAGGATTCAGAACAATGAGTTCAGAAGTGAAAATCGGTGTTTTGGATACCAAGGTTTTGGTTTTCATTTGAGTCCGGCCCAAAAGAAGTTCTTTATCTCTTGGGGAGTATAAGAAGTTATCCCGCAGATATTGTGAGCCTTATATCTGAATTCAATGAAAGTAGGTGACTTAGCCTACAAGCTTCTTTTACCTCCTCATCTCAAAGTTCTTAATGTATTTCATAGAAATATGTGCCAAACCCAAATCATGGAAAGACGGTAAAACTTCAGTGGCAAGATACCGTTGGCTTCTAAGCTACGCTAGTTCCTTCCTTTATATAAGTCGTAACTTTTACCTGTCGCTCACAGTAATCTTACTTCCATCGATCTCCCTTCTTCTTAATCTCCTTCATGGCTTGGCAACAGGAATTAGTTTTATCCATGATGATTTCTCACCTTCAAGATGCAAGCGAGTCTGTAAAGAAAGATTTTATAGAACAGTATGAGCACTCACTTTTTCCTCACCTAGGAACTTCTGTAGCTCAGACCAAATGGCGGACCTATCAAGACATAACTAGGATAACACCCTCGGGTCAGCAGCACTTTCGTAACAATGTCCGCTTGGCCATGGTTATTGAAGCTTTGGGTTTGGGTCCTCGATACTACTGCGTCATGAGATCAAGACATCTTGGGTTTTCTGAGCGGGTCTTCTTACTGGCGTGTTTTCTTCCTCATCAGAAGATATGCCTTTACCCCGTTTTTGGCTTGCCTCTCAGAGGTCCTTTTGTTAGATCACCTCATACCACTGAGATAGGTGCGGCAATAACCAACAAAATTATTCCCATAGATGAGTTACCTTATACGTGCGCAGCTTGTGAGTGCTGCTTTTGTGATCATATGATGGACGGACTTATGGAAGTGTAAAGAGTTCTTCTATCTTTACTGTATATGTTCCAAGAATGAATAAAGTTTAAATCTTGTTCTTGTCTTAACCCTTACTCTCCTTGAGACTTTTTTATTTGGTGGTTAATCTTAATTAAATTTTTCTCTAAATCTCATGTTCGTGCATCTTGCGAAACTATCCCAAGTTTGCGAGATAAGAACATCTCACGTTTTTCAAGTGGGAGAGAATGTAAGACTCCTCCCTAGCCTCTCAAAATGTCCAGCATCTTTCCCTGTAATCAATCCCCTCTTCAGAAATATAAAAGACCTTGTTTCTAACTGTTTTGACTTAGAGAGAGAGAATATTCAGATTTTGAATATTTGTAGATAGAAAAAATTCTCATCTTATTAAAATAAGTTTCCCTGAAACAGAAATTCAAAAAGAACTTTCCAATGTGCAATTGAAATTAATTGGAAATGAGTATAAAGGACCTTAGTCTAAGGGTCTAGATCTTCAGAAATTTTTGGATTATGGTCCAATTAAGGTTCCTATGGGCCAATAGCAATAATCCATGTGTAGGGAGGAGATAAATCCAATTTTGTAAAAGAAGATACCCAAAAATGAGTAAATGCTCACATAAGATGAAGAGTTGACTATGTACAAGATTTATTAGTAAGAAACTATGAGTAATATTAAAAAAATGAGATATTTTGGGTATCCAAAAATGAGTAAATGCTCACATAAGATGAAGAGTTGAAAATGTACAAGGTTTATTAGTAAAAAACTATGAGCAATATTAAAAATATGAGATATTTTGGGTATAATGATTCCATTTTGACACATATGTAAGGAAGGGGAGTTCTTTAAAGGAGGTGCATATTTCACATAAGATGAAGAGTTGAAAATGTACAAGGTTTATTAGTAAAAAACTATGAGCAATATTAAAAATATGAGATATTTGGATATAATGATTCCATTTTGACACATATGTAAGGAAGGGGAGTTCTTTAAAGGAGGTGCATATTTCACATGCTTGAATGAGTTTTAAACTCATAAAAATTGAGATATTTCATCTCTCCTCTCTCCTCATTCAAGTCTAGCTCCAAAAAGTTAGCTTAACTGACCTAAAAATGGTCAAAAATTGACCAAACTGATTTGGAAAATTCTAGAATCAGTTTGTTTGGTTAGGAGCTCAATTTTTGACCATTTCTAGGTCAGTTAAGCTAACTTTCTGGAACTAGACTTGAATGAGGAGAGAGGAGAGATGAAATATCTCAATTTTTATGAGTTTAAAACTCATTCAAGCATGTGAAATATGCACCTCCTTTAAAGAACTCCCCTTCCTTACATATGTGTCAAAATGGAATCATTATATCCAAATATCTCATATTTTTAATATTGCTCATAGTTTTTTACTAATAAACCTTGTACATTTTCAACTCTTCATCTTATGTGAAATATGTACCTCCTTTAAAGAACTCCCCTTCCTTACATATGTGTCGAAATGGAATCATTATACCCAAAATATCTCATATTTTTAATATTGCTCATAGTTTTTTACTAATAAACCTTGTACATTTTCAACTCTTCATCTTATGTGAGCATTTACTCATTTTTGGATACCCAAAATATCTCATTTTTTTTATATTACTCATAGTTTCTTACTAATAAACCTTGTACATAGTCAACTCTTCATCTTATGTGAGCATTTACTCATTTTTGGGTATCTTCTTTTACAAAATTGGATTTATCTCCTCCCTACACATGGATTATTGCTATTGTCCCATAGGAACCTTAATTGGACCATAATCCAAAAGTTTCTGAAAATCTAGACCCTTAGAATAAGGTCCTTCATACTCATTTCCAATTAATTTCAATTGCACATTGGAAAGTTCTTTTTGAATTTCTGTTTGAGGGAAACTTATTTTAATAAGATGAGAATTTTTTCTATCTACAAATATTCAAAATCTGAATATTCTCTCTCTAGAATATTCTCTCTCTCTAAGTCAAAACAGTGAGAAACAAGGTCTTTTATATTTCTGAAGAGGGGATTGATTACAGGGAAAGATGCTGGACATTTTGAGAGGCTAGGGAGGAATCTTACATTCTCTCCCACTTGAAAAACGTGAGATGTTCTCATCTCGCAAACTTGGGATAATTTCGCAAGATGCACGAACATGAGATTTAGAGAAAAATTTAATTAAGATTAACCACCAAATAAAAAAGTCTCAAGGAGAGTAAGGGTCAAGACAAGAACAAGATTTAAACTTTATTCATTCTTGGAACATATACAGTAAAGATAGAAGAACTCTTTACACTTCCATAAGTCCATCCATCACATTAGGAACTCAATGGAGTCTTTTTGGGCCCTTTAATTTGCCATGAGGTTATGGAAACGTTTAACTTTTTGACAAATAGGAGCCCGCCATGTAAGCAAAAACCAATGGTTTGTAAGAGAGGTGTAAGAGTGGTCAAAGGGTGCACTTTTTTCCCCAAAAAGGGGAGGGGGCAATTTTACAATTTTCGGACCTCCATAACTTCTACATACAAGCTCCGATTTGAGCGGAGATTACACATCCGTGATCTACGCATCAAGAGCTTTCCATAGATATGTTACATGATATGGTTTTATCCGCTAGATTTGAAAATTCCATTTTCCCTCCAAAATTCAAATTCGAATAAAGTAGCCGTTTTGAAACTTCAAATTAGAAAACGTTTCTTCTTAAGAGAAAAGGTTTGACTCCCTTAAACTGCCAAATAAAAGGGCCCAAGAAGTCTCCATTGAGTTCCTAATGTATGATCACAAAAGCAGCACTCACAAGCTGCGCACGTATAAGGTAACTCATCTATGGGAATAATTATGTTGGTTATTGCCGCACCTATCTCAGTGGTATGAGGTGATCTAACAAAAGGACCTCTGAGAGGCACCCAAAAATGGAGTAAAGGCATATCTTCTGATAAGGAAGAAAACACGCCAGTAAGAAGACCCGCTCAGAAAACCCAAGATGTCTTGATCTCATGACGCAGTAGTATCGGGGACCCAAACCCAAAGCTTCAATAACCATGGCCAAGCGGACATTGTTACGAAAGTGCTGCTGACCCCAGGGTGTTACCCTAGTTATGTCTTGATAGGTCCGCCATTTGGTTTGAGCTACAGAAGTTCCTAGGTGAGGAAAAAGTGAGCGCTCATACTGTTCTATAAAATCTTTCTTTACAGACTCGCTTGCATCTTGAAGGTGAGAAATCATCATGGATAAAACTAATTCCTGTTGCCAAGCCATGAAGGAGATTAAGAAGAAGGGAGATCGATGGAAGTAAGATTACTGTGAGCGACAGGTAAAAGTTACGACTTATATAAAGGAAGGAACTAGCGTAACTTAGAAGCCAACGGTATCTTGCCACTGAAGTTTTATCGTCTTTCCATGATTTGGGTTTGGCACATATTTCTATGAAATACATTAAGAACTTTGAGATGAGGAGGTAAAAGAAGCTTGTAGGCTAAGTCACCTACTTTCATTGAATTCAGATATAAGGCTAAGTCACCTACTTTCATTGAATTCAGATATAAGGCTCACAATATCTGGGGGATAACTTCTTATACTCCCCAAGAGATAAAGAACTTCTTTTGGGCCGTACTCGAATGAAAACCAAAACCTTGGTATCCAAAACACCGATTTTCACTTCTGAACTCATTGTTCTGAATCCTTAAAATAGCGTGACTCTTGAGAAGTATTCTAGGGAGAGGGTCTTCCTTTTTTAAACAGAATCTTTCTTTTATTTTAGAGAGGGAATAATTATAAGATCAAAAAGGGAGATTCTTACTCCTGTATACCTCGAAGGTTGGGGAGGAATCTTACATTCTACCCCACTTAAAAAAGTGCGAGATGTCCTCATCTTGCAAGGTAGAGGATAACTCTTTTTCTTAAGATTCAATTTTATTCTGGGGTTCCTTATATTCTGGTCAACCCAACAGAATACTGGGATAAATATCCCTTAGAACTCATCATTAAATAACAATTCATTTAAATCATATCATTCATATCTTTAACATGATAATGGTCTATTAGACCGAAAAATTTCCTTCTGAACATTCCTCCACGGGAATTTCAGTCAAGTAAGTTCTCAATTTGTCATCCCTTAACTTGATCTAACGGTCAAGTGTTAACAGTAGCAATTTGACAGCACAATCCACTAATCTCATAGTGATTTACTGAAATCATTATCATCATTTATCATCACAGGGACTCGTCCCATTCATCCTCATTGTAGTTTTGCTCAGGTTATTATATTTCAACTAAATTTCAGAAATCATCATTTTTCAATCAGAATCCAAATCAATTCATCAGTTCTTAAACAAAATTAAAATCATATCAACCACATTTGAAATCATCATCTGGATAGCATTAACGCTTATAATTTCAAGTCTTGGATTTACTCGTATATACTGTCGGTAAAGAGCTGCAGTTATACCCTCGGTATATACGGGTCGTCATAATACTTGAAACTATAAGGTAAATACTATCATGTCTAGGCCTCAAGCAAGTCAAGGTTCCATATAATTGCGGTACTTCCATTTAAAGACCCAATTACTAATTTATGAATTTTCAGATTGAATATCAATTTGTATGAATTATATTACACAATTACAACCTTTTTGATTCTTGATAAATTTTTGACATCTTTGGCTTCTCGGTTGATCCTCATTAACCAAAAAGGCTCTCATACCAACTGTGAGATCCCTGTCCTCACCATGCGACGGATTTGGGGTGCTAGCAGAGCGGAAGTAGCACTTCATGCACGGGGCAGGGACCCACACTCGGGGCCTCGTCCCACGGATATCCGAACAAGAGACTAATCCGTCGGTTTTTCCAAAACCGAACCCAGAAAAACTTCCCTTACCCGAAAAGCATGGGAGATTCCACCAGGATAACTTTTTACTCTAACGTAGTCAAGATCATTACTGATCACGCTGATCCGACTGCACCTATAAAGATACTCGGTCGGATCAAGGAAGAAACTTGCACTTGGATCATTGGGATCAACGCTTTTTCCATCAAGAGGCACAGCCATTGATTCTTATCCATAGAACAATTACTATCCGGGATTTACTTTATCTATCGTAATAACAGAAATTGAGTCTCGATTTACGGATCCATCAGTCCAGCCTAACCCCATCCAGTCCCATGGGTTAGCCAACCGCCCAACCACTGTAGTGATGGGATCCAATTAAGAATTTGGTTAGGTTTTGTCCCGGGTACCAAGGAAAAGAGTTCCAAGGCCCCCTAGCCGGAAGTTCATTCAAACATAAAACTAGTCACACCACTTACACACCCAATATAAAATTGCCTTTTTCTTAGCATCAGCTAACTTTAAAACAATCCTTTAATGAAACCATTATGTCACTAATGACAATCCTCAAAGTCTCTGGTTGAATCCTTATTTCCAGTCATTCATTCATCGGTATACTTATGGCATCATTGGCAACCAGAACGCTCACCACCTGTTCACTCAGGGCCTTTTCCATAGCTCCTAGCTCATAGTAGTAACCGGCAATATATTCATATAATAGAATGGAATCTCCGTGGAAGATCAGCAAGATCAACCCACAGATCCATATAAAAGAGCCATGAACTCATCCGTTGAGGACCAGCCAGGTCAATCAACCAGATCCATGCCCGGTTTCAGAAAACAACTCTTACTCCTTGTTCCAATATCTTCCACGACGCATGTGTGGGTATCTTCGGCGACCCAGAGCCCGAGCACCAAATGGTCAGCACCCTCTAGGATCCTTCGCAGGTGACCTAGCGCTTCACTCATAGGCCGCTTCCTTGGTCCCTCATCCACCGTACCGGAAGCTCACCATTTAAATCGAACCGAGGCTGGTCAAGACCTCGGTCGACCTTGCTACGCGAGATGTCCTCCATTGACTCTCCGTCTCAGCAGTTGCAACTTTAACAATTAGGTCTTCATGACCTTAATTCCACAAGACGATCAAAATGCTTCCCCAGCATTCTTGACATAAAAGAGTCATTTACAAAGAGTCACAAAATACAGTTTCTAAATCGAACTCTCGTCTTTCCACATTATCCCTTCTTAGTCCACATTACTTATTCCACATTCCATTCAATGTGTACTCATTCTCATCCATTTCCTCATATCGACGACACATTAATTCACATACACATTCACATTCATATCCATACATCCACATCTACATGCATACATCCATTTTCACATCCTCATTTATACATCCACATCCCATATCCACATTCATACATACACATCCATATCCACATCCATACATCACTGTGGGATCCCTGTTCCTGTTGAAATATACAAGTGAATAGGGTGTGTGTGGGAACAAGCTCTTGGATAGAGGCTGTAAAAGAGGAGATGTAATTGTGAAAGAACCTGTGAAAAGGTGAGAAGAATCTACTGGGAGAGAATAATGGGTAGCATGAGGTAATTTAGGAGTGTGGAGTTATTCTGGGAGATAATCAGGGAAAAGAGAAGAGGTGGAGAGAATCAGGCAAAAGGTGGAGATATTCAGGGAGTGAATCATGGAGAAATCAATGGGATTTGATGCTTGATGTAAACTCTATAAATTGAGGCATAGCCCTAATGAGAATTTGCTGGTTTTTGAGTATCCATGCCTACATTAATCTATCTGCTAATTATTCACTAATTACGTCTTAATCATTTGCTAATCACTTTCTTAATCATGTTGATTCTAGTGTTTGATCCACCATAGCTCATCATTTAGCTCAAATTTCAACATGGTATCAGAGCCATGCCTAGAATCAACCAGATTTATGAGCCCATTAGTTAATTAATGAGGATTAGTAAGGTAATTAGCAAAAAATCAAATTTTTAGTGAGTTTTTCATCTTTCCCTTCACCCCCAGCCAGTGGAGGGTCTCTAGCATCTAGCACAGTTAAAATTAGGTCTTGTGCTTCTAGCTTAAGCTAGCTAAGCTCCTTGGCTACCAGCCCATCTACTCCACGCAGCAAACTGCCGGGCGGAAGCAGCAGAATTCACGATTTTTGCAGGCGCCGTTTTTTTGTAGCAGTTTGAAGATTACCACTTGCTCAGTTCAAATGTCTTCAATTCCTCTTAGCACAAAGGGTAATCAAGCATGCTCTACAAGCTGGTGAAGTCAGAATTGAGTTTCATCAAGTCTACAGTGAGATCCAAGCTCTTCATCAAATCTACAGGTGACTTTGGTAAAACAGAGATTAAGCTTTTATTATTTGGTCAAATCTTGTGTTTCTTGGCTTAATCCTCTACTAGACTCATTGCTATTGATGCCTTTGAAAGCATTTGAGCTCATTTGAAGTGGAAGGCATCAGATCTGGGCTCCCCGCATACTCTGTTTTCTGCACACAAACCAGAGCATTAATTTGCTAATCAATGATTAATCAGTGCTAATCACTATACTTTGGTACAATTGAGGGTTCAAATTAACCATTAGGTATCTGATACAGATCCCTATAACTTCAGATTTCAAATCGGAGTTGGTTTGATACTCCAACCATCCCGTACAAATTGGTTACCCTTAATTTAGTGTAATTTCTGGGAAAATTGTGCTGATAAAATTGTGAAAATCATCATTTTGCATTTAACCCTTGGTTAATGCCTGTAAATCTCACTCAAATTCAAGATTATTCACAGCCAAAGTTGCATTTGGAATGTGCATGAGAATGAATGCTATACGCATTATGTATTGGGCACATTTTATCAGTGTAAAAATGGGAACAGACACTGCCCTTGTCCAGATTAAGGCAAGAGGTAAGACCTCCCGCATAAATTTGGGTTTGCATTGCATAATGATACAAAATAAACATAAAAAGCCCAAAGGAACTATCAGCAAAACATTGAAACATGTTGCTCACATGGAGCAAAATGACCTGACGGACGAGCTCATGGCCCCAGCCATGAAAGAAGAAGAATATCTCTTCCCAAGAAGAGGATCCACACCGAGAAGAAGACCTGAAGGAAGACATGGACACGAGAAGAGAAGCTGCCACAAGAAGAGAAGCTGCCCTGAGAAGACTGGAAGAAGAGACAGACGCGTGGAGAGATGCTGCCACGAGAAGAAGACTGAAGATAAGAGAAGATGTGAGGCTCCAAAGAGTGAGGAGCCATGTGAAAATCTCTGAGAGAGAGAGAGAGAGAGAGAGAGAGACCCCACAACCCAATGTAACCTGCCCCAACAAAGTAAAACCACCTCTGAGCCACCGATGATGTAGGCCACGTGGTAGATGTATGTGTGAGCACTTTAGTCAAGGTCACGGGCACTTATAGTAGCCTTGGACACATTAAGAGAGAGAGTGTCAAGGACTATGGAGTTTAGGGACTTGAGGCACTGGTCGCGGACTGTCAAGTAAGAGAGAAACTTGATACAGGGTCCAGGTGTGCTGAGATAACTTGAGGGGAGGATTAGACACTGGTCGCGGACTACCAAGTAAAGGGTGGCAAACTTGGTATAGGGTCTAGGTGTACTAGGAGTATTCACTTGAGGGGAGGTGTTGAAATATACAAGTGAATAGGGTGTGTGTGGGAACAAGCTCTTGGATAGAGGCTGTAAAAGAGGAGATGTAATTGTGAAAGAACCTGTGAAAAGGTGAGAAGAATCTACTGGGAGAGAATAATGGGTAGCATGAGGGAATTTAGGAGTGTGGAGTTATTCTGGGAGATAATCAGGGAAAAGAGAAGAGGTGGAGAGAATCAGGCAAAAGGTGGAGATATTCAGGGAGTGAATCATGGAGAAATCAAATGGGATTTGATGCTTGATGTAAACTCTATAAATTGAGGCATAGCCCTAATGAGAATTTGCTGGTTTTTGAGTATCCATGCCTACATTAATCTATCTGCTAATTATTCACTAATTACGTCTTAATCATTTACTAATCACTTTCTTAATCATGTTGATTCTAGTGTTTGATCCACCATAGCTCATCATTTAGCTCAAATTTCAACAGTTCCCACCGCGCAACGGATTCGGGGTACTAGTAGCGGAAGTAGTACTTCTAGCGCGAGGCAGGGTCCCACACTCGGGGCCTCGTCCACGGATATCCGGACAAAAGACTAATCTATCGGTTTTTCCAAAATCGAACCCGGAAAAACTTCCCTTATCCGGAAAGCACGGGCGATTCCTCCAGGATAACTTTTTACTCTAACGTAGTCAAGACCATTAGTGATCAAACTGATCCGACTACACTTATAAAGATACTAAATCATATCAGGGAAGAAACTTGCACTTGGATCATTGGGATCAACGCTTTTTTCCCCATCAAGAGGCACAGTCGTTGATTCCTATCCATAGAACAATTACTATCCGGGACTTACTTCATCTATCGTAATAACAGAAATTGAGTCTCGATTTATGGATCCATCAGTCCAGCCTAACCCCATCCAGTCCCATGGGTTAGCCAACCGCCCAACCACTATAGTGATGGGATCCAATTAAGAATTTGGTTAGGTTTTATCTCGGGTACCAAGGAAAAGAGTTCCAAGGCCCCCCAGCCGGAAGTTCATGCAAACATAAAACTAGTCACACCAATATGAAATTGCCTTTTTCTTAGCATCAGCTAACTTTAAAACAATCTTTTAATGAAACCATTATGTCACTGATGACAATCCTCATAGTCTCTGGTTGAATCCTTATTTCCAGTCATTCATTCATCGGTATACTTATGGCATCATTGGCAACCAGAACGCTTACCACCTGTTCACTCAGGGGCCTCTACCGTGAACAAAGAATCAAGCAATTTGTAAGGTAAATGGTGAATTTTGATCTTTTCTATAATTTCTCAATGCTTCTCTCTTCTCAACCCCTCTCAAGCTTGAGAAGCTTAATTGGAATGGTTTTTGAATGCTATTGAAGTTAATTGATGAATGGTAGTGAAGAGTTACATAAATTGATGAATGCTATTGAAGTTAATTGATTAATGATAGTTAAGAATTACATAAATTTTCATTTACGCTTAATTCAAATGGTTTTTATGTAATTTCTCTCTCTCACTCAAGAAATGGTCATACTCATGACCCTTTCTCAATCCAAATGAAGTTTTTCATAAAGCTTTTTCTTAATCCAAGATTAATCTATGCTTGAGGAAAAATTAATGGCTTTTTTCTATGCTTTTAGTTTATGTATTTCATGAATATTGATGATTCAATCCATTAGGGATCAATGATCCAATTAGGGATCATTCTAATTATTTCCTTAAAGATAAGCTTTATCCCTTAGAAAAATTGAGATTTATCAGTCATAGCAGCAGCGGAGCTATGGCAAAATTTTTATTAAATAATTTCATTCAAAGCATGAAAAGAGGACTTCCTACCATATTCTAGGAATTATCATCCTAGATTAATTGAAAGATATTCATTGTAATCCTAGAGAAATTGATTTTTTATATTATGCATAATTGAATTTCATGCATATAGGTATGCATAGAAGATGATTATTTTATTATAAAAGAGTTACTTTTAGCATAATTGAATTTCATGCATAGAGGTATGCATAAGAGACGAATATTTTATTATAAAAGAGTTACTTTTAGCATAATTGAATTTCATGCATAGAGGTATGCATAGAAGATGATTATTTTATTATAAAAGAGTTACTTTTAGCATAATTGAATTTCATGCATAGAGGTATGCATAAGAGACGAATATTTTATTATAAAAGAGTTTAACGTAATTGAATTTCATGCATAGGGTGCATAGAAGATGATTATTTTACTATAAAAGAGTTACTTTTAGCATAATTGAATTTCATGCATAGAGGTATGCATAAAAGATGATTATTTTATTATAAAAGTGTTACTTTTAGCATAATTGAATTTCATGCATAGAGGTAAGCATAAAAGATATGGGAAGTGATAAGATGTGATAAGATGTATATGAGATGAGTTAAGATATGATAAGATGAGTTAAGAAGTGATAGGATGTGTAGGGGATGAGATAAGAAGTGTATGTGATGGGATAAGATGTATATGGGTTCTGATAAGGTGAGAATATGGATGTGAATGTGGATGGGTATGTATGGATGTATGCATGTAGATGTGGATGCATGAATGTGGATGTATGGATGTGAATGAGGATGTGGATGTGGATGCATGGATGTAAATGTGGATGTGTATGTATGAATGTATGCATGTAGATGTGGATGCATGAATGTGGATGTATGGATGTGAATGAGGATGTGGATGTGGATGCATGTAGATGTGGATGCATGAATGTGGATGTATGGATGTGAATGAGGATGTGTATGTATGGATGTATGCATGTAGATGTGGATGCATGTAGATGTGGATGCATGAATGTGGATGTATGGATGTGAATGAGGATGTGGATGTGGATGCATGGAGGTAAATGTGGATGTGTATGTATGGATGTATGCATGTAGATGTGGATGCATGAATGTGGATGTATGGATGTGAATGAGGATATGGATGTGGATGCATGGATGTAAATGTGGATGTGTATGTATGGATGTATGCATGTAGATGTGAATGTGAATGTGGATGTATGGATGTAAATGAGGATGTGGATGTGGATGCATGGATGGAGATGTGGATGTATACATGTAGATGTAGATGTATAGATATGGATGTGAATGTGGAGGTGGATGTATGCATGTAGATGTAGATGTATGGATGTGAATGTGGATGTGGATGTGGATGTATGCATGGAGATGTGGATGTATGCATGTAGATGTAGATGTATGAATGTGGATGTGGATGTATGCATGTGGATGTGAATGTACGCATATAGATGTGGATGTATGGATGTGAATGTGCATGTAGATGTGGATGTATAGATGTGAATGGGAATGTGGATGTGGATGTATGTATGTATGTGGATGTGGATGTATGAATGAGGACATGATAATGGATGTATGCATGTGGATGTGGATATGGATGTGTATGTATGAATGTGGATATGGGATGTGGATGTATAAATGAGGAAGTAAAAGAATGTAAGATTCCTCCCCAGCCTCTCAAAATGTCCAGCATCTTCCCCTCTTCAGAAATATAAAAGACCTTATTTCTAACTGTTTTGACTTAGAGAGAGATAATATTCTAGAGAGAGAATATTCAGATTTTTAATATTTGTAGATAGAAAAATTTCTCATCTTATTAAAATAAGTTCCCCTGAAACAGAAATTCAAAAAGAACTTTCCAATGTGCAATTGGAATTAATTGGAAATGAGTATGAAGGACCTTAGTCTAAGGGTCTAGATTTTCAGAAATTTTTGGATTATGGTCCAATTAAGGTTCCTATGGGCCAATAGCATCAATCCATGTGTAGGGAGGAGATAAATCCAATTTTGTAAAAGAAGATACCCAAAAATGAGTAAATGCTCACATAAGATGAAGAGTTGACTATGTACAAGGTTTATTAGTAAGAAACTATGAGTAATATAAAAAATATGAGATATTTTGGGTATCCAAAAATGAGTAAATGCTCACATAAGATGAAGAGTTGAAAATGTACAAGGTTTATTAGTAAAAAACTATGAGCAATATTAAAAATATGAGATATTTTGGGTATAATGATTCCATTTTGACACATATGTAAGGAAGGGGAGTTCTTTAAAGGAGGTGCATATTTCACATAAGATGAAGAGTTGAAAATGTAAGAGGTTTATTAGTAAAGAACTATGAGCAATATTAAAAATATGAGATATTTGGGTATAATGATTCCATTTTGACACATATGTAAGGAAGGGGAGTTCTTTAAAGGAGGTGCATATTTCACATGCTTGAATGAGTTTTAAACTCATAAAAATTGAGATATTTCATCTCTCCTCTCTCCTCATTCAAGTCTAGTTCCAAAAAGTTAGCTGAACTCACCTAAAAATGGTCAAAAATTGACCAAACTGATTTGGAAAATTCTAGAATCAGTTTATTTGGTTAGGAGCTCAATTTTTCCTATAAATAGAAGCCTCTCCCTTGTTGAAAAATATATAGTGTTTATGCATCGTTACTTAAGCCAAGAACTATGAATTCATTAATAATTCACTAGTTTTTGGAGCTTCCCTCTTTCTTCAATCCCCATTAGTGGCTCCATCAACATACTTAACCAATTGATTGGTTGGGGGCCTCTACCGTGAACAAAGAATCAAGCAATTTGTAAGGTAATTAGTGAATTTTGATCATTTTTTATAATTTCTCAATGCTTCTCTCTTCTCAACCTCTCTCAAGCTTGAGAAGCTTAATTGGAATGGTTTTTGAATGCTATTGAAGTTAACTGATGAATGTTAGTGAAGAGTTACATAATTTGATGAATGCTATTGAAGTTAATTGATTAATGATAGTTAAGAATTACATAAATTTTCATTTATGCTTAGTTCAAATGGTTTTTATGTAATTTCTCTCTCTCACTCAAGAAATGGTCATACTCATGACCCATTCTCAATCCAAATGAAGCTTTTCATAAAGCTTTTCCTTAATCCAAGATTAAGCTATGCTTGAGGCCAAATTAATGGCTTTTTCTATGCTTTTAGTTTATGTATATTGATGATTCAATCCATTATGGATTGATGATCCAATTAGAGACCATTCTAATTATTTCCTTAATGATAAGCTTTATCCCTTAGAAAAATTGAGATTTATCAGTCATAGCAGCGGAGCTATGGCAAAATTTTTATAAAAATTACGCATAAAATAATTTCATTCAAAGCATAAAAAGAGGACTTCCTACCATATTCTAGGAATTATAATCCTAGATTAATTGAAAGATATTCATTGTAATCCTAGAGAAATTGATTTTTATATTATGCATAATTGATTTTCATGCATAGAGGTATGCATAAAAGATTATTATTTTAACATAAAAGTGTTACTTTTATCATATTTGGATTTCATGCATAGAGGTATGCATAAAAGTTGACTATTTTATTATAAAAGTGTTACTTTTATCATATTTGGATTTCATGCATAGAGGTATGCATAAAAGTTGATTATTTTATTATAAAAGTGTTACTTTTATCATATTTGGATTTCATGCATAGAGGTATGCATAAAAAATGATTATTTTATTATAAAAGTGTTACTTTTATCGTATTTGGATTTCATGCATAGAGGTATGCATAAAAGTTGATTATTTTATTATAAAAGTGTTACTTTTATCGTATTTGGATTTCATGCATAGAGGTATGCATAAAAGTTGATTATTTTATTATAAAAGTGTTACTTTTATCGTATTTGGATTTCATGCATAGAGGTATGCATAAAAGTTGATTATTTTATTATAAAAGTGTTACTTTTATCACAATTGAATTTCATGCATAGAAGTATGCATACGAGTTGATTATTTTATTATAAAAGTGTTACTTTTAATCATATTTGGATTTCATGCATAGAAGTATGCATAAAAGATATTCTTTTTATACTAAAAGTGTGATTTTCATCATAAATGGATTTCTCTTATGCATAACTTAGATGCATAAGAGAAATTCTTTTATTCTAAAAGTGTAATTCCTACCAAATTGAATTTATGCATAGGAAGATGCATAAAAGATTGATTCAAAAGTGTCATTCTCATCTAAATTGAATTTATGCATAGGAAGATGCATAAAAGATTGAATTTTAATTCAAAAGTGTCATTTTCATGTAAAATAAATTTATGCATAGGAAGATGCATAAAAGATTGATTTTTACTTCGAAAGTATTAATCTCCTTAAATGGAATTTATGCATAAATAAATGTGTAAAGAAATCTTATATCAAATATAAGAGTTCTCTTGTATTCTATATATAGATATGAGATGTGATAGGATGTGATAAGAGGTGTATAAGATGTGATAAGAGGTGATAAGATGAATTAAGATGTGATAAGATGTGTATGAGATGAGGTAAGAAGTGTATGTGATAGGATAAGATGTATATGGGTTGTGATAGGGCAAGAATGGATATGATGTAAAAGATTAGATGTGAAGGTATATGAGGTTATATGAATGGGAATGTGGAAAGGGATGTATGTATGTGGATGTGTGAATGTGGAGATGGGAGTGTGGATGTATGAATGTGAAAATTGATGTATGCCTGAAGATGTATATGCGTAGATGTGAATGTGGATGTAGATGTGCATGTATGTATGTGTGTGGATGTATAGATGTGAATAGGAATGTGGATGTGGATGTATGTATGTATGTGGATGTAGATGTGAAGGTATAGATGTAAATGGGAATGTGGATGTGGATGTATGTATGTATGTGGATGTGGATATATAAATGAGGAAGTGATAATGGATGTATGCATGTAGATGTGGATATATGGATGTGAATGTGAATGTGGATGTGGATGTGGATGTGGATGTGGATGTGGATGTATGGATGTAGATACGGATGTGGATGTATGTATGTATGTGGATGTAGATGTGGATGTATAGATGTGAATGAGAATGTGGATGTATAGATGTGAATGAGAATGTGGATGTGGATGTATGAATGTGAATGTGGATGTGGATATGGATGTGTATGTATGAATGTGGATATGGGATGTGGATGTATAAATGAGGATGTGAAAATGGATGTATGCATGTAGATGTGGATGTATGGATGTGAATGTGAATGTGTATGTGAATTAATGTGTCGTCGATATGAGGAAATGGATGAGAATGATTACACATTGAATGGAATGTGGAATAAGTAATGTGGACTAAGGAGGGATACTGTGGAAAGACGAGAGTTCGATTTAGAAACTGTATTTTGTGACTGTTTGTAAATGACTGTTTTATGTCAAGAATGCTGGGGAAGCATTTTGATCGTCTTGTGGATTAAGGTCATGAAGACCTAATTGTTAAAGTTGCACTTGCTGACGGAGAGTCAATGGAGGACGTCTCGCGGTCGCCGAAGATACCCACACGTGTGTCGTGGAAGATATTGGAACAAGGAATAAGAGTTGTTTTCTGAAACCGGGCATGGATCTGGTTGATTGACCTTGCTGGTCCTCAACGGATAAGTCCATGGCTCTTTTATATGGAGCTGTGGGTTGATCTTGCTGATCTTCCACGGAGATTCCATTCTGTTATATGAATATATCCAACTGTACCTATAAAGGTACTCGATCGGATCAAGGAAGAAACTTGTACTTGGATCATTGGGATCAACTCTTTTTTCCCCATCGAGAGGCACAGCCGTTGATTCCTATCCATAGAACAATTACTATCCGGGACTTACTTCATCTATCGTAATAACAGAAATTGAGTCTCGATTTACGGATCCATCAGTCCAGCCTAACCCCATCCAGTCCCATGGGTTAGCCAACCGCCCAACCACTGTAGTGATGGGATCCAATTAAGAATTTGGTTAGGTTTTGTCCCGGGTACCAAGGAAAAGAGTTCCAAGGCCCCCTAGCCGGAAGTTCATGCAAACATAAAACTAGTCACACCACTTACACACCCAATATGAAATTGCCTTTTTCTTAGCATCAGCTAACTTTAAAACAATCCTTTAATGAAACCATTATGTCACTGATGACAATCCTCATAGTCTCTGGTTGAATCCTTATTTCCAGTCATTCATTCATCGGTATACTTATGGCATCATTGGCAACCAGAACGCTCACCACCTGTTCACTCATCAGGGGCCTTTTCCATAGTTCCTAGCTCATAGTTACCGGCAATATATTCATATAACAGAATGGAATCTCCGTGGAAGATCAGCAAGATCAACCCACAGATCCATATAAAAGAGCCATGGACTCATCCGTTGAGGACCAGCAAGGTCAATCAACTAGATCCATGCCCGGTTTCAAAAAACAACTCTTATTCCTTGTTCCAATATCTTCCACGACACACGTGTGGGTATCTTCGGTGACCCAGAGCCCGAGCACCGTATGGTCAGCACCCTCTAGGATCCTTCGCAGGTGACCTAGCGCTTCACTCATAGGCCGCTTCCTTGGTCCCCCATCCACCGTACCGGAAGCTCACCATTTAAATCAAACCGAGGCTGGTCAGTCGACCTTGCTACGCGAGACGTCATCCATTGACTCTATGTTAGCAGTTGCAACTTTAACAATTAGGTCTTCATGACCTTAATCCACAAGACGGTCAAAATGCTTCCCCTGCATTCTTGACATAAAACAGTCATTTACAAATAGTCACAAAATACAGTTTCTAAATCGAACTCTCGTCTTTCCACATTATCCCTCCTTAGTCCACATTACTTATTCCACATTCCATTCGATGTGTACTCATTCTCATCCATTTCCTCATATCGACGATACATTAATTCACATACACATTCACATTAATTCACATACACATTCACATTCACATCCATACATTCACATCTACATGCATACATCCATTTTCACATTCACATTCACATCCATACATTCACATCTACATGCAGACATCCATTTTCACATCCTCATTTATACATCCACATCCCATATCCACATCCATATCCACATTCATACATACACATCCATATCCACATCCATACATCCACATCCACATCCACATTCACATTCATACATCCACATCCACATTCTCATTCACATCTATACATCCACATCTACATCCACATACATACATACATCCACATCCGTATCTACATCCATACATCCACATCCACATCCACATCCACATCCACATTCACATTCACATCCATATATCCACATCTACATGCATACATCCATTATCACGTCCTCATTCATATATCCACATCCACATACATACATACATCCACATCCGTATCTACATCCATACATCCACATCCATATCCACATCCACATTCACATTCACATCCATATATCCACATCTACATGCATACATCCATTATCATGTCCTCATTCATATATCCACATCCACATACATACATACATCCACATCCACATTCCCATTCACATCTATACATTCACATCTACATCCACATACATACACACATCCACATCCACATTCCCATTCACATCTATACATCCACACACATACACACATGCACATCTACATCCACATTCACATCTACGCATATACATCTTCATGCATACATCCATTTTTACATTCATACATCCACACTCCCATCTCCACATTCACACATCCACATACATACATCCATTTCCACATTCACACATCCACATACATACATCCATTTCCACATTCATACATCCACACTCCCATCTCCACATTCACACATCCACATACATACATCCATTTCCACATTCCCATTCATATAACCCCATATGCCTTCACATACATACATCCATTTCCCATCTCCACATTCACACATCCACATACGTACATCCATTTCCACATTCCCATTCATATAACCCCATATGCCTTCACATCTAATCTTTTACATCACATCCGTTCTTGCTCTATCACAACCCATATACATCTTATCCTATCACATACACTTCTTACCTCATCTCATACACATCTTATCACATCTTAATTCATCTTATCACCTCTTATCACATCTTATACACCTCTTATCACATCCTATCACATCTCATATCTATTTATAGAATACAAGAGAACTCTTATATTTGATATAAGATTTCTTTACATATTTATTTATGCATAAATTCCATTTAAGGAGACTAATACTTTCGAAGTAAAAATCAATCTTTTATGCATCTTCCTAGGCATAAATTCATTTTAAATGAAAATGACACTTTTGAATTAAGATTTAATCTTTTATGCATCTTCGTATGCATAAATTCAATTTGGTAGGAATTACACTTTTAGAATAAAAGAATTTCTCTTATGCATCTAAGTTATGCATAAAATCCATTTATGATGAAAATCACACTTTTAGTATAAAAAGAATATCTTTTATGCATACTTCTATGCATGAAATCCAAATATGATAAAAGTAATACTTTTATAATAAAATAATCAACTCTTATGCATATTTCTATGCAGGAAATTCAATTGTGATAAAAGTAACACTTTTATAATAAAATAATCAACTTTTATGCATACCTCTATGCATGAAATCCAAATATGATAAAAGTAACACTTTTACAATAAAATAATCAACTTTTATGCATACCTCTATGCATGAAATCCAAATATGATAAAAGTAACACTTTTACAATAAAATAATCATCTTTTATGCATACCTCTATGCATGAAATCCAAATATGATAAAAGTAACACTTTTACAATAAAATAATCATCTTTTATGCATACCTCTATGCATGAAATCCAAATATGATAAAAGTAACACTTTTACAATAAAATAATCAACTTTTATGCATACCTCTATGCATGAAATCCAATTATGATAAAAGTAACACTTTTACAATAAAATAATCATCTTTTATGCATACCTCTATGCATGAAATCCAAATATGATAAAAGTAACACTTTTATAATAAAATAATCAACTTTTATGCATACCTCTATGCATGAAATCCAATTATGATAAAAGTAACACTTTTATATTAAAATAGTCAACTTTTATGCATACCTCTATGCATGAAATCCAAATATGATAAAAGTAACACTTTTATGTTAAAATAATAATCTTTTATGCATACCTCTATGCATGAAAATCAATTATGCATAATATAAAAATCAATTTCTCTAGGATTACAATGAATATCTTTCAATTAATCTAGGATGATAATTCCTAGAATATGGTAGGAAGTCCTCTTTTCATGCTTTGAATGAAATTATTTTATGCGTAAATTTTATAAAAATTTTGCCATAGCTCCGCTGCTATGACTGATAAATCTCAATTTTTCTAAGGGATAAAGCTTATCATTAAGAAAATAATTAGAATGATCCCTAATTAGATCAATAATCCATAATGGATTGAATCATCAATATTCATGAAATACATAAACTAAAAGTATAGAAAAAAGCCATTAATTTGGTCTCAAGCATAGATTAATCTTGGATTAAGGAAAAGCTTTATGAAAAGCTTCATTTGGATTGAGAATGGGTCATGAGTATGACCATTTCTTGAGTGAGAGAGAGAAATTACATAAAAACCATTTGAATTAAGCATAAATGGAAATTTATCTAATTCTTAACTATCAATAATCAATTAACTTCAATAGCATTCATCAAATTATGTAACTCTTTACTAACATTCATCAATTAACTTCAATAGCATTCAAAAACCATTCCAATTAAGCTTCTCAAGCTTGAGAGGGGCTTAGAAGAGAGAAGCATTGAGAAATTATAGAAAATGATCAAAATTCACTAATTACCTTACAAATTACTTGATTCTTTGTTCACGTTAGAGGCCCCCAACCAATCAATTGGTTAAGTATGTTGATGGAGCCACTAATGGGGATTGAAGAAAGAAGGAAGCTCCAAAAACTAGTGAATTATTAATGAATTCACAGTTCTTGGCTTCGGTGGAGTAGAGTAACGATGCATAAACACTATATATTTTTCAACAAAGGGGAGGCTTCTATTTATAGGAAAAAATGAGCTCCTAACCAAACAAACTGATTCTAGAATTTTCCAAATCAGTTTGGTCAATATTTTTGACCATTTTTAGGTCAGTTAAGCTAACTTTTTGGAACTAGACTTGAATGAGGAGAGAGGAGAGATGAAATATCTCAATTTTTATGAGTTTAAAACTCATTCAAGCATGTGAAATATGCACCTCCTTTAAAGAACTCCCCTTCCTTACATATGTGTCAAAATGGAATCATTATACCCAAATATCTCATATTTTTAATATTGCTCATAGTTTTTTACTAATAAACCTTGTACATTTTCAACTCTTCATCTTATGTGAAATATGCACCTCCTTTAAAGAACTCCCCTTCCTTACATATGTGTTAAAATGAAATCATTATACCCAAATATCTCATATTTTCAATATTGCTCATAGTTTTTTACTAATAAATCTTGTACATTTTCAACTCTTCATCTTATGTGAGCATTTACTCATTTTTGGGTATCTTCTTTTACAAATTGGATTTATCTCCTCCCTACACATGAATTGATGCTATTGGCCCATAGGAACCTTAATTGGACCATAATCCAAAATTTTTTGAAAATCTAGAACCTTAGGCTAAGGTCCTTTATACCCATTTTCAATAAATTCCAATTGCACATTGGAAAGTTCTTTTTGAATTTCTGTTTTAGGGAAACTTATTTTAATAAGATGAGAAATTTTTTCTATCTACAAATATTCAAAATCTGAATATTCTCTCTCTAGAATATTCTCTCTCTAAGTCAAAACAGTTAGAAAGAAGGTCTTTTATATTTCTGAAGAGGAGAATGATTACAGGGAAAGATACTGGACATTTTGAGAGGCTGGGGAGGAATCTTACAACACTTTTATAATAAAATAATCAACTTTTATGCATACTTCTATGCATGAAATCTAAATATGATAAAAATAACGCTTTTATAATAAAATAATCAACTCTTATGCATACTTCTATGCATGAAATTCAATTGTGATAAAAGTAACACTTTTATAATAAAATAATCAACTTTTATGCATACCTCTATGCATGAAATCCAAATATGATAAAAGTAACACTTTTATAATAAAATAATCAACTTTTATGCATACCTCTATGCATGAAATCCAAATATGATAAAAGTAACACTTTTATAATAAAATAATCAACTTTTATGCATACCTTCTATGCATGAAATTCAAATATGATAAAAGTAACACTTTTATAATAAAATAATCAACTTTTATGCATACCTCTATGCATGAAATTCAATTAAGCTAAAAGTAACACTTTTGTAATAAAATAATCATCTTTTATGCATACCTCTATGCATGAAATTCAAATATGCTAAAAGTAACACTTTTACATTAATATAATAATCAATTTCTCTATGTGATTACCATGAATATCTTTCAATTAATCTAGGATGATAATTCTTAGAATATGGTAGGAAGTCCTCTTTTCATGCTTTGAATGAAATTATTTTATGGGTAATTTTTATAAAAATTTTACCATAGCTCTGCTGCTATGACTGATAAATCTCAATTTTTCTAAGGGATAAAGCTTATCATTAAGAAAATAATTAGAATGATCCCTAATTGGATCAATAATCCATACTGGATTGAATCATCAATATTCATGAAATACATAAACTAAAAGCATAGAAAAAAGCCATTAATTTGGCCTCAAGCATAGATTAATCTTGGATTAAGGAAAAGCTTTATGAAAAGCTTCATTTCGATTGAGAATGGGTCATGAGTATGACCATTTCTTGAGTGAGAGAGAGAAATTACATAAAAACCATTTGAATTAAGCATAAATGGAAATTTATATAATTCTTAACTATCATTAATCAATTAACTTCAATAGCATTCATCAATTTTATGTAATTCCTAACTATCATTAATCAATTAACCTCAATAGCATTCAAAAACCATTCCAATTAAGCTTCTCAAGCTTGAGAGGGGTTGAGAAGAGAGAAGCATCGAGAAATTATAGAAAAGATCAAAATTCACCATTTATCTTCAATTTGCTTGATTCTTTGTTCACGGTAGAGGCCCCCAACCAATCAATTGGTTAAGTATGTTGATGGAGCCACTAATGGGGATTGGTTAAGTATGTTGATGGAGTCACTAATGGGGATTGAAGAAAGAAGGAAGCTCCAAAAACTAGTGAATTATTAATGAATTCACAGTGCTTGGCTTAGGTGGAGTAGAGTAATGATGCATAAACACTATATATTTTTCAACAAGGGGGAAGCTTCTATTTATAAGAAAAATTGAGCTCCTAACCAAAAAAACTGATTCTAGAATTTTCCAAATCAGTTTGGTTAATTTTTGACCATTTTTAGGTCAGTTAAGCTAACTTTTTGGAACTAGACTTGAATGAGGAGAGAGGAGAGATGAAATATCTCAATTTTTATGAGTTTAAAACTCGTTCAAGCATGTGAAATATGCACCTCCTTTAAAGAACTCCCCTTCCTTACATATGTGTCAACATGGAATCATTATATCCAAATATCTCATATTTTTAATATTGCTCATAGTTTTTTACTAATAAACCTTGTACATTTTCAACTCTTCATCTTATGTGAAATATGCACCTCCTTTAAAGAACTCCCCTTCCTTACATATGTGTCAAAATGGAATCATTATACCCAAATATCTCATATTTTTAATATTGCTCATAGTTTTTTACTAATAAACCTTGTACATTTTCAACTCTTCATCTTATGTGAGCATTTACTCATTTTTGGATACCCAAAATATCTCATATTTTTTATATTACTCATAGTTTCTTACTAATAAACCTTGAACTTCATCTTATGTGAGCATTTACTCATTTTTGGGTATCTTCTTTTACAAAATTGGATTTATCTCCTCCCTACACATGGATTGATGCTATTGGCCCATAGGAACCTTAATTGGACCATAACCCAAAAATTTCTGAAAATCTAGACCCTTAGACTAAGGTCCTTTATACTCATTTCCAATTAATTCCAATTGCACATTGGAAAGTTCTTTTTGAATTTTTGTTTCAGGGGAACTTATTTTAATAAGATGAGAATTTTTTCTATCTACAAATATTCAAAATCTGAATATTCTCTCTCTAGAATATTCTCTCTCTCTAAGTCAAAACAGTTAGAAACAAGGTCTTTTATATTTCTGAAGAGGGGATTGATTACAGGGAAAGATGCTGGACATTTTGAGAACCAACTGTAAGATCCCCCTGTTCCACTGAGCAACGGATTCAGGATACTAGCAGCGGAAGTAGCACTTCTCACGTGGGACAGGGGTCCCACATTCGGGGCCTCACCCATGGATATCCGGACAAGAGACTAATCCGACGGTTGTTTAAAAACCGAATCGAAAAAACTTCCTTTACCCGAAAAACACGGGCGATTCCACCAAGAAAAAACTTTTACTCTAACATAGTCAAGATCATTTTTGATAAAGCTGATCCAATTGCATCTTCAAGATACTTGATCAGATCAAGGAAGAAACTTGCACTTGGATCATTGGGATCAATGCTTTTTTCCCCATTCAAGAGGCACAGCCGTTGATTCCTATCCATAGAACAATTACTGTCCGGGATTTACTTTATCTATCGTAATAACAAAAGTTGAGTCTCGATTTATAGATCCATCAGTCCAGCCTAACCCCATCCAATCACCAGTCACAAAATACAGTTTCTATATTAACTCTCATTTTTCCACATTATCCCTCATTAATCCACATTGCTTATTCCACATTCCAGTTATATGTGTACTCATCCCATCACATCATTTTCCATCTCATCACTTCAGATCACATATCATATATTCACATCCATACATATATCCACATCCACATCCATACATCCACATCTACATCCATACATCCACATCCACATCCACATCTACATCCATGCATCTATTTTCACATCCACATCTACATGCACATTCATGCATCCTCATCCGTACATCCATATCTACATGCACATTCACATCCATACATCCACATCTATAGGTATGCATAAAAGTTGATTATTTTATTATAAAAGTGTTACTTTTATCATATTTGAATTTCATGCATAGAGGTATGCATAAAAGTTGATTATTTTATTATAAAAGTGTTACTTTTATCATATTTGGATTTCATGCATAGAGGTATGCATAAAAGTTGATTATTTTATTATAAAAGTGTTACTTTTATCACAATTGAATTTCATGCATAGAAGTATGCATGAGTTGATTATTTTATTATAAAAGTGTTACTTTTATCATATTTAGATTTCATGCATAGAAGTATGTATAAAAGATATTCTTTTTATACTAAAAGTGTGATTTTCATCATAAATGGATTTTATGCATAACTTAGATGCATAAGAGAAATTCTTTTATTCTAAAAGTGTAATTCCTACCAAATTGAATTTATGCATAGGAAGATGCATAAAAGATTGATTCAAAAGTGTCATTCTTATCTAAATTAAATTTATGCATAGGAAGATGCATAAAAGATTGAATTTTAATTCAAAAGTGTCATTTTCATTTAAAATGAATTTATGCATAGGAAGATGCATAAAAGATTGATTTTTACTTCGAAAGTATTAATCTCCTTAAATGGAATTTATGCATAAATAAATGTGTAAAGAAATCTTATATCAAATATAAGAGTTCTCTTGTATTCTATAAATAGATATGAGATGAGATAGGATGTGATAAGAGGTGTGTAAGATGTGATAAGAGGTGATAAAACGAATTAAGATGTGATAAGATGTGTATGGGATGAGGTAAGAAGTGTATGTGATAGGATAGGATGTATATAGGTTGTGATAGGGCGAGAATGGATGTGATGTAAAAGATTAGATGTGAATGCATATGGGGTTATATGAATGGGAATGTGAAAATGGATGTATGTATGTGGATGTGTGGATGTGGAGATGGGAGTGTGGATGTATGAATGTTAAAATGGATGTATGCATGAAGATGTATATGCATAGACGTGAATGTGGATGTAGATGTGGCTGTATAGATGTGAAAATGAATGTGGATGTAGATGTGGCTGTATAGATGTGAATGTGGAATGTGGATGTGGATGTAAAAGAGTTACTTTTAGCATAATTGAAATTCATGCATAGAGGTATGCATAAGAAATGAATATTTTATTATAAAAGAGTTACTTTTAGCATAATTGAATTTCATGCATAGAGGTATGCATAAGAGATGAATATTTTATTATAAAAGAGTTACTTTTAGCATAATTGAAATTCATGCATAGAGGTATGCATAAGAGATGAATATTTTATTATAAAAGAGTTACTTTTAGCATAATTGAATTTCATGCATAGAGGTATGCATAAGAGATGAATATTTTATTATAAAAGAGTTACTTATTTCATGCATAGAGGTATGCATAAGAGATGAATATTTTATTATAAAAGAGTTACTTTTAACATAATTGGATTTCATGCATAGAGGTATGCATAAGAGATGAATATTTTATTATAAAAGAGTTACTTTTAACATAATTGGATTTCATGCATAGAGGTATGCATAAGAGATGAATATTTTATTATAAAAGAGTTACTTTTAGCATAATTGGATTTCATGCATAGAGGTATGCTTAAGAGATGAATATTTTATTATAAAAGAGTTACTTTTAGCATAATTGGATTTCATGCATAGAGGTATGCATAAGAGATGAATATTTTATTATAAAAGAGTTACTTTTAGCATAATTGAAATTCATGCATAGAGGTATGCATAAGAAATGAATATTTTATTATAAAAGAGTTACTTTTAGCATAATTGAATTTCATGCATAGAGGTATGCATAAGAGATGAATATTTTATTATAAAAGAGTTACTTTTAGCATAATTGAAGATGCAATTGTAAGATCCTTGTTCCCACCAAGCAACAGATTCGGGATACTAGCAGCGGAAGTAGCACTACTCGCGCGGGACAGGGGTCCCACATTCGGGGCCTCACCCATGGATATTCGGATAAGAGACTAATCCGTTGGTTGTTCCAAAACCGAACCCAGAAAAACTTCCTTTACCGAAAAGCACGGGCGATTCCACCAGGATAACTTTTTACTCTAACGTAGACAAGATCATTTCTGATCGAGCTAATCCAATTACATCTATAAGATACTTGGTTAGATCAAGGAAGAAACTTGCACTTGGATCATTGGGATCAACGCTTTTTTTCCCATTCAAGAGGCACAGCCGTTGATTCCTATCCATAGAACAGTTACTATCCGGGATTTATTTTATCTATCGTAAAAACAAAAGTTTGAGTCTCGATTTACGGATCCATCAGTCCAGCCTAACCCCATCGAGTCCCATGGGTTAGCCAACCGCCCGACCACTCTAGTGATGGGATCCAATTAAGAATTTGGTTAGGTTTTGTCCCGGGTACCAAGGAAAAGAGTTCCAAGGCCCCCTTCAGAAATATAAAAGACCTTGTTTCTAACTGTTTTAACTTAGAGAGAGAGAATATTCTAGAGAGAGAATAGTCAGATTTTTAATATTTGTAGATAGAAAAATTTCTCATCTTATTAAAATAAGTTCCCCTGAAACAGAAATTGAAAAAGAACTTTCCAATGTGCAATTGGAATTAATTGGAAATGAGTATGAAGGACCTTAGTCTAAGGGTCTAGATTTTCAAAAAATTTTGGATTATGATCCAATTAAGGTTCCTATGGGCCAATAGCATCAATCCATGTGTAGGGAGGAGATAAATCCAATTTTGTAAAAGAAGATACCCAAAAATGAGTAAATGCTCACATAGGATGAAGAGTTGACTATGTACAAGGTTTATTAGTAAGAAACTATGAGTAATATAAAAAATATAAGATATTTTGGGTATCCAAAAATGAGTAAATGCTCACATAAGATGAAGAATTGAAAATATACAAGGTTTATTAGTAAAAAACTATGAGCAATATTAAAAATATGAGATATTTTGGGTGTAATGATTCCATTTTGACACATATGTAAGGAAGGGGAGTTCTTTAAAGGAGGTGCATATTTCACATAAGATGAAGAGTTGAAAATGTACAAGGTTTATTAGTAAAAAACTATGAGCAATATTAAAAATATGAGATATTTGGATATAATGATTCCATTTTGACACATATGTAAGGAAGGGGAGTTCTTTGAAGGAGGTGCATATTTCACATGCTTGAATGAGTTTTAAACTCATAAGAATTGAGATATTTCATCTCTCCTCTCTCCTCATTCAAGTCTAGTTCCAAAAAGTTAGCTTAACTGACCTAAAAATGGTTAAAAATTGACCAAACTGATTTGGAAAATTCTAGAATCAGTTTGTTTGGTTAGGAGCTCAATTTTTCCTATAAATAGAAGCTTTCCCCTTGTTGAAAAATATATAGTGTTTATGCATCGTTACTCTACTCCACCTAAGCCAAGAACTGTGAATTCATTAATAATTCACTAGTTTTTGGAGCTTCCCTCTTTCTTCAATCCCCATTAGTGGCTCCATCAACATACTTAACCAATTGATTGGTTGGGGGTCTCTACCGTGAACAAAGAATCAAGCAAATTGAAGGTAAATGGTGAATTTTGATCTTTTCTATAATTTCTCAATGCTTCTCTCTTCTCAACCCCTCTCAAGCTTGAGAAGCTTAATTGGAATGGTTTTTGAATGCTATTGAGGTTAATTGATTAATGATAGTTAGGAATTACATAAAATTGATGAATGCTATTGAAGTTAATTGATTAATGATAGTTAAGAATTATATAAATTTCCATTTATCCTTAATTCAAATGGTTTTTATGTAATTTCTCTCTCTCACTCAAGAAATGGTCATACTCATGATCCATTCTCAATCCAAATGAAGCTTTTCATAAAGCTTTTCCTTAATCCAAGATTAATCTATGCTTGAGGCCAAATTAATGGCTTTTTTCTATGCTTTTAGTTTATCTATTTCATGAATATTGATGATTCAATCCATTATGGATTATTGATCTAATTAGGGATCATTCTAATTATTTTCTTAATGATAAGCTTTATCCCTTAGAAAAATTGAGATTTATCAGTCATAGCAGCGGAGCTATGGCAAAAATTTTATAAAAATTACGCATAAAATAATTTCATTCAAAGCATGAAAAGAGGACTTCCTACCATATTCTAGGAATTATCATCCTAGATTAATTGAAAGATATTCATTGTAATCACATAGAGAAATTGATCATATTAATATAAAAGTGTTACTTTTAGCATATTTGAATTTCATGCATAGAGGTATGCATAAAAGATGATTATTTTATTACAAAAGTGTTACTTTTAGCTTAATTGAATTTCATGCATAGAGGTATGCATAAAAGTTGATTATTTTATTATAAAAGTGTTACTTTTATCATATTTGAATTTCATGCATAGAAGGTATGCATAAAAGTTGATTATTTAATTATAAAAGTGTTACTTTTATCATATTTAGATTTCATGCATAGAAGTATGTATAAAAGATATTCTCTTTATACTAAAAGTGTGATTTTCATCATAAATGGATTTTATGCATAACTTAGATGCATAAGAGAAATTCTTTTAGTCTAAAAGTGTAATTCCTACCAAATTGAATTTATGCATAGGAAGATGCATAAAAGATTGATTCAAAAGTGTCATTCTCATCTAAATTAAATTTATGCATAGGAAGATGCATAAAAGATTGAATTTTAATTCAAAAGTGTCATTTTCAGTTAAAATGAATTTATGCATAGGAAGATGCATAAAAGATTGATTTTTACTTCGAAAGTATTAATCTCCTTAAATGGAATTTATGCATAAATAAATGTGTAAAGAAATCTTATATCAAATATAAGAGTTCTCTTGTATTCTATAAATAGATATGAGATGAGATAGGATGTGATAAGAGGTGTATAAGATGTGATAAGAGGTGATAAGATGAATTAAGATGTGATAAGATGTGTATGGGATGAGGTAAGAAGTGTATGTGATAGGATAAGATGTATATAGGTTGTGATAGGGCGAGAATGGATGTGATGTAAAAGATTAGATGTGAATGCATATGGGGTTATATGAATGGGAATGTGGAAATGGATGTATGTATGTGGATGTGTGGATGTGGAGATGGGAGTGTGGATATATGAATGTGAAAATGGATGTATGCATGAAGATGTATATGCATAGATGTGAATGTGGATGTAGATGTGGCTGTATAGATGTGAAAATGAATGTGGATGTAGATGTGGCTGTATAGATGTGAATGTGGAATGTGGATGTGGATGTATGTATGTATGTGGATGTAGATGTGGATGTATAGATGTGAATGGGAATGTGGATGTGGATGTATGTGAATGTGGATGTGGATGTGGATTTATAGATGTGAATGTGGAATGTGGATGTATGTATGTATGTGGATGTAGATGTGGATGTATAGATGTGAATGGGAATGTGGATGTGGATGTGGATGTATGTATGTATGTGGATGTAGATGTGGATGTATAGATGTGAATGGGAATGTGGATGTGGATGTGGATTTGGATGTATGGATGTAGATACGAATGTGGATATATGTATGTATGTGGATGTGGATATATGAATGAGGACGTGATAATGGATGTATGCATGTAGATGTGGATATATGGATGTGAATGTGAATGTGGATGTGGATGTGGATGTTGATGTGGATGTATGGATGATGTAGATACGGATGTGGATGTATGTATGTATGTGGATGTAGATGTGGATGTATAGATGTAAATGAGAAAGTGGATGTGGATGTATGAATGTGAATGTGGATGTGGATGTGGATGTATGGATGTGGATATGGATGTGTATGTATGAATGTGGATATGGGATGTGGATGTATAAATGAGGATGTGAAAATGGATGTATGCATGTAGATGTGGATGTATGGATGTGAATGTGAATGTGTATGTGAATTAATGTGTCGTCGATATGAGGAAATGGATGAGAATGAGTACACAAACATTGAATGGAATGTGGAATAAGTAATGTAGACTAAGGAGGGATAATGTGGAAAGACGAGAGTTGGATTTAGAAACTGTATTTTGTGACTGTTTGTAAATGACTGTTTTATGTCAAGAATGCTGGGGAAGCATTTTGACCGTCTTGTGGAATTAAGGTCATGAAGACCTAATTGTTAAAGTTGCAACTGCTGACGGAGAGTCAATGGAGGACGTCTCGCGTAGCAAGGTCGACCGAGATCTTGACCAGCCTCGGTTCGATTTAAATGGTGAGCTCCCGGTACAGTGGATGAGGGACCAAGGAAGCGGCCTATGAGTGAAGCGCTAGGCGAAGGATCCTAGAGGGTGCTGTCCATACGGTGCTCGGGCTCTGGGTCGCCGAAGATACCCACACGTGCGTCGTGGAAGATATTGGAACAAGGAGTAAGAGTTGTTTTCTGAAACCGGCCATGGATCTAGTTGATTGACCTTGCTGGTCCTCAAACGGATGAGTCCATGGCTCTTTTATATGGATCTGTGGGTTGATCTTGCTGATCTTCCACGGAGATTCCATTCTATTATATGAATATATTGCCGGTTACTATGAGCTAGGAGCTACGGAAAAGGCCCCTGAGTGAACAGGTGGTGAGCGTTCTGGTTGCCAATGATGCCATAAGTATACCGATGAATGAATGACTGGAAATAAGGATTCAACCAGAGACTTTGAGGATTGTCATTAGTGACATAATGGTTTCATTAAAGGATTGTTTTAAAGTTAGCTGATGCTAAGAAAAAGGCAATTTCATATTGGGTGTGTAAGTGGTGTGACTAGTTTTATGTTTGCATGAACTTCCGGCTAGGGGGCCTTGGAACTCTTTTCCTTGGTACCCGGGAAAAAACCTAACCAAATTCTTAATTGGATCCCATCACTACAGTGGTTGGGCGGTTGGCTAACCCATGGGACTGGATGGGGTTAGGCTGGACCGATGGATCTGTAAATCAAGACTCAATTTCTGCTATTATGATAGATAAAGTAAATCCCGGATAGTAATTGTTCTATGGATAAGAATCAACGGCTGTGCCTCTTGATGGGGAAAAAAGCGTTGATCCCAATGATCCAAGTGCAAGTTTCTTCCTTGATCCGACCGAGTATCTTTATAGGTGCAGTTGGATCAGCGTGATCAGTAATGATCTTGACTACGTTAGAGTAAAAAGTTATCCTGGTGGAATCGCCCCCGTGCTTTTCGGGTAAGGGAAGTTTTTCCGGGTTCGGTTTTGGAAAAACCAACGGATTAGTCTCTTGTCTGGATATCCGTGGACGAGGCCCCGAGTGTGGGTCCTTGCCCCGTGCATGAAGTGCTACTTCCGCTGCTAGTACCCCAAATCCATCGCATGGTGAGGATAGGGATCTCACATTAGGATGCGCTATATATAGTCCAATAGTGCCAACGTCGAGCATGTCATCACGCTTGCTGATAATGGCGCAGGCTCAGGAAAATGGGTGTTCAAGTAGATGGTTATACATTATCTCTTGTTGCTGCTATAACAAAATAGCCAATCTCCAATAATAAATAAAGATGGGTTGATGTACTAATAAAGCTACTTAATTGGACTATTTGTCACGTGTTTGTCACATTGCAGTTTTGTTCGCATGATTTATTGTGCTCATGTCTTCTTGATTGTTGTTTTTTATGAGACAAGGTTTTACAAGTTGAGACTTGAGAAAGAGAGAGAGGGAAGGAGCACCTATGAGTCTCTTAGAAGATACGATTGAGGAAATCCTCTTCTAACAATACATTTTTCCACTCATACTTATCTCCGTGGACAAAACTCTAAAGAAAATATCCTACGATTAATCATTAGTGGATGGGCCTCAGGATGGATACCTTAAGTAGATTGATTTTCTTTGTGAGCCTACTTAAGACCCTCCAATGTCACATGTGAAATGATGTATTATAGCATCACCTCATGGATGAGTGTTTATCACAATTCTAACATACATAAATGGCTTACATTGTGTAGAGCTTTCTAGCCTTGATATGTAGTAGTTTCCAATTCACAAAAACTAAACAATATATTTGTATAATTGTTTATTGATGTTTACATAAAAATTGGCAAGCTTTTCAACCGTGCAAGTTGCATTACATGATGTTGTTTTTGGTGATTTTACCATTTTTTTAAAAAGCAAATTTTATCTTTTGAAAAATTTTTAAGCAAAAAAAAAACTCATTTTTTTCTATATATCTAAAAATAAAACCTAAGAAGTTTTGTCAGGTTTTACAATCATGTAGGCAAGTTATGTAACAATTGCATAACTTTAGTGGGAGGCTAGAAAGATTTAGCTCAAGAGTCAAACATTCTAAGTAATGATGTACATTAGGAATTTTTTAGCCTAAGAGAAAAAACTTCTAAGCATTGATGTAGGTTGGAAAGTTCTAGCTCAAGAGCCAAAACTTTTACTCAGTGACATAGGTTGGAAAGTTCTAGGTCAAGAGCCAAAACTTCTAGGAGCCAGCAAATAGAAGTTGGAAATTTAGTCTCTTGAAACAATACTCTTCACTTAAAAGAACCAAGACTCTTAGGATTTAGATCAAGAGCTAGAATTTCTATTGAATGATGTATGAGATCTGAAAGATATTCCTATAGACCCACAACTACTAGGCAATGATGTAGGCTAGAAAGTTTTGGCTCAAGAGCCAAAATTTCTAGAAAGTGATGTAGGAGGTTTGAAAGATTTAGCTTAGAAGCCAAAACTTTAAGGAAATGATGTAGGTTGAAAAGTCTTTACTCAAGAGGTAAATTTTCTAGGAGTTGGCATAGAAAAGATGGAAGCTTTGGCTCTTGAGTCAAAACTCATCGAAACCACATAAAGGATCCAAGACTATCAGGCAATAATGCATGTGCTGTCTTGGACATTCAAAAGATTTGATTTAAGATACAAAACTTCTAGCCAATGATGTAGGCTATAAAATTTTTTACTCGAGAGATAAAACTTCTAGGAAGTGATGTAGGTTGGAAAGTTTTAGCTCAAGAGGCAAGGAATCTATGAGTTGGCATATAGAAGCTCAATGTTTTGGATCTTGAGCCAAAACTCTTAGAAACAAGTAACAAGAGCCAAGACTTCCAAGAAACAATGCTTGTGCTAAGTTTTCGCTTAAGAGCCAAAAATTTTACTCAATGATGTAGTAGGTCATAAATATTTAGCTTAAGAGCCAAAACTCTTAGGCCATGATGAAGGACAAAAACTTTTGTCTTCATAGCTAATACCTCTAGGGGTTGGCATAAAGAGAACTGAATATTTTCCTCTTGAATTAAAAGTCTTATAAATGGCTCAAGAGCCAAAACATTTAGGCAATGTTGTAGGTTGGTAATTTTTGGCTTAAAAGTCAAAACCTCTAGAGGTTTTAATAAAGAGGATAGGACTTCTGGCTATTAAGCCAAAGCTACATGCAAAAGAGCCAAGACCTTTACACAATAATGTAGTTGTCAAGTTTTGACTCAAAAGCTAAGGCCTCTAGGCAATGACATCACACTAGGAAGTTCTAGCTAAAGAACTAGAATTTATAGGGAATCATGTAGGTTGGGAAGTTTTATATCAAGAGGTAAAACATTTAGGGGTTTTCTTAAAGGGCATAGAAGTTTTAACTCTTAAGCACAAAGTCTTGGAAGTAAGCCACAGAGCCAAGTCCTCTAGGATATAATTTAGATCAAAAGTTTAGGCTTAAGAGCCAAAATTTATAGGCAATGATGTAGGTTTGAAAGGTTTGGATGAAGAGACAAATATTTTAGGGTTTGGTTGAAAAGGATAGAGCTCTCTATCTTAACCCAAATCTCTTTGATACTAGTCAAAGTAGCCAAGACCTCTAGATAATTATGTAATTATGGGAGGTTGAAAGAGGCTATCAATTTTGGTTCTTAATTCAAAATTCTTGGAAAGTAGTCAAAACAACCCATAACTGTGAGCACTAATCTCGAGGCGCTCACTAATAAGAAACCCTATGTATCGTGTGTGCGTTCAAGGGGTATTTTAGAAAACCCCTTATCTGTGAATTTTTCATGAATAAAATGACCCGGTTAGTGAAAGGCTTCACAGCATGGAGCATAGGGGAGATGCCAAAAGTGAGGAGAGAAGTAAAGTGCGTGGTTGGGAGTTATGACATGAAGCATGGGCAAGAAGACGGGGGGGCTGTGAGGTAGCGCAAGGCACATGGAGTGAAGCAAGGCGGTTGGCTTCACAACATGAAGCATAGGCAAGAAGGAGGGGTTGTGAGCTAGCATGTTGCAAGGCACTTGGAGTAAAGCAACGCGGCCGGCTTCATGGCATGAAGAATAGGAAAAAAGAAGGAGGGGCTATGAGGTAGCGCAAGGCACATGGTGAAAGCATGGATAGGTGGTACAAAAAGCAGTGTCGAATTACTTTTCAAGATATTATTTAGAATTTGAAACCACAATAGGAACCTTAAAATCAATCATCTTTTTTCTACTTGAACGCAAAAAAGTGGTACAACCTAACCATGCTGTAATCCCACACAGAGTGAAGCAAGTCATCTACCCTTCTCGGTGTGCAGCATCAGCAAAAGAAGGAGGAGATCTGAGCTAGCACAAGGCCAAGCAGAAGGAAGTCATGTGAAGCCAAGGATGGCTTTGACGGCTAAGAAAAGGGCATAGCAAGGTTAACACCCGACTTGTGCACAACAAGGAAAGGGTTCGCCTTAGCGCAGAGAGTAGGGAAAACAATAGCCAGGTGTGAAGGCAAAGAAGAGTCAAGCCTACACATTACGGCAAGACATAGCCAAAGTAGGGAGCGTGGTGAAATTATAGCACAACATCTAGAGAGGTATGGCTATGCCAAAGAGAAGAGATGCACAACTCACTTTAGAAGGCACCATTCTAAGAGGCTCACAGAAAAGAGGGCGCTACTGGGTGGTTGCAAGATGAGGTTATCTAGTTTCATGTAGTAGGCGCCCTTGGCTTTAATTGGAAAACAGGCATTTTTTCAAGAAGAATAGCCAATCTCTCCTAGTTAGCCGCCGAGGAGTTTCACTTCAAGGTCTTCTAATGAAACATCATATGCAAAGTTGGGCACCCACTACAAGGGATTGGGCTCATACCCGCGCTCTTAGCCGCTAAAAATGACTTGTGAAAAAAAGTAGCGGGCCCGTGTATCAGCGCGTGTATCATCGCGGCCACAGACATGCGTGTAAAATCGCGTGTATAGTACCACTCAGACGCGCGTTGTCGTGCCATGGCACGTCTATGATGTGAAACCGTGCATGTGAGGCCGTCAAATACACATCCAGATGTATGGGGATAAGTGCCATGACGAATCATTATATGATGCTTGAGTATATATGTTCATACTGTAGATAAGGTTCAATAAGATGAGCTGAGGCTGAGCCAGGTTTTGAAGCCTTTGACAGTGTGGTGTGAATTGTGGAGGATTTTTTTTATGCTTATGGAGAATTTTGGAGCTAGCAGATATATTGTGCCTTGATAGGACTGGATTTTGCTTGTGACATTAGCACTGAGACAGAGAACTTAATGGTGCATATTGGTCGGGATCTTGATCGTATGCTTTAGATGGCAAAATCATATGCACAATAAGGATGCTAAATGGAGCTAAGGCGTGAGGAAAACCTTTAGAAAGGTTATGGTATAAAGGTGAAAAAGAGTTGATTATATATATATATATATATATATAGGGTCAATACTCCATAACAATGGAAGAAAGGGAAACAATAGGTGCATTGAGGATTTTAACCTTAATGCTAAGGTTATGTTTTATAACCTTAGTGCTAAGGTTAACAAAGCATTGGGGAATTTCTGGAAAGAGCGCAGCTTTTAATGGAATATACAGCTGGCGGGTATGGGCACCGAAATCGCCGCGGGAAAGAGAAAAAACGCCGGAGCTTCACGGCGGGAACCAGTGTGGAGATTTTATTCTGCAGCGTTGGAGGAACAGCGTCCATCCAACCAGAGATTAAAAAAATCAAGAGAGTGCTTCTTTTTATGTCGTGTAGGAGTTAGAATTATAGAGGATAATGAGTGCTATTCAACGATGTGCTTCTGGAAAATTCAAGCTCACAGTCAACAGCAGAGGGTCCAATTCCGCCATTTTCTCCTCCTCCGTGTACCGGCGCTGAAGCGGCCATCTTTGATTAATAAAAACAAAGGAAAAATCGACGTTTTCACCTTTCGCTTATTTCAGATAAGCTTAATTTTAAATTAACCTTGTTACTTTAGAAAAAGGGCATGGCAATTAAGCCCTTAAGGGTTTTGGATTATATGGGCAAAGGTTGATAAACAAGATATAAATTTTGGAAGAACTGAAGTTTGTAAAATCACCGAAGATGGCCTTGTGATTGCTTGACTGAGTTTTGGAAATTATGTATATGAAATAGCTATGCCGTATTCTATCTTTTGCTTGTGAAATGTTAGAATATTAAGGCAGGTTTTCAGGTGAAAAAGAGCATCATGATTCAATGGTTTTGAGGGCACTGGATGAAATGGATGTAGCTGGCCACATGTATATTGGAAAAATTAGAAAGCTTTATCATGCCCACATGTGAATGGTTCAAAGGGATTTTATGCAATTCTGTGCAATCATCTGAATGAATTCAAGGATGTATTGAGAGAAGTGGATACATGTATTTGTCATTGGAAATAATGATGTTCAATACTCCTTGGGAAATCTTGTACGTGAAATACCTTGTTGGATTTGACATTCACTCTCACAGCTAGAAGTTTCGTACTTTCCTGGCTGTACCGCACACTTCACGACATCTTTGGTGAACCCGACGTGAAACTGCTGGGGTGAGAGTGTGGTGAAACATACAGCGAAGCTATGGCTGAGAATTCTGAGGGCCAGGGGGTTCATTTTGACCCCGGAGTTATGCAGATGTTCCAAATGTTTTCCATGTACATGCAACAGCAACAAGCTGCTGAGAGGGGACAGATTTCCATGACCAAAGCCTTACAATCAATTGTGAAAAAGGTAGATCAATTTGATGGGAAGGACATTACAAAGTATCTGCGCAATTATATAAAGGAGATGGAGCTAAATAGGGTGACCGAGGAGGATATGGTTCGAAGTTTCGAGTTGGTATGCGTTCCTGAAATAAGAGAGCGCATAAAAGGATTGCAGACAGCACAGGGTGGCAGAAATTGGGAAGAATTCAAACTTGCTTTAAAGGATGAATACTTCATGGAGGATTCTGAGCGAGTGACCAAACGAACTTTTTTGGAATGGGTCACAAAACCTAAAATGGGAATTTCTGCCACGGAATTGTTAAGGGAGTTTGAGAAGCGTTATGCCCAGTTGTCAAGAATAGAGCGTGCAACTTTGGACAGAGAAAAGACAGAGCTCTTCTTGCAGGCAGCTGGGAAAGATCTCCAGGAGACATTGGAAATCCTCCTTGAGGATAAAAATACAGAGCAAGGATTAAAGAGTGACTGGAATGATGTTGAGGATGCAGTCACTATGTTAGCAAAGCGGCAGCGGAGGAGGGATAAAATGGTGATGGGCTCTGCAACCCCCATAGCTGCTGTTACCCCTGAGAATTTATCCAAGCCAGTAGCTACAATTCCTAAGATAGATGGGCCGATGGATGAGCTTATCAAGGGTATGCGTGATTTAAAATTGAAGATGTCCAGAATCGAAGAAAAAGGTCTACCATTGGGGCAGGTTTCTATGCAAAGGCCTCAAATCAGAGAAGGGTTTACATATAGATGCATATGGTGTGATGACCCAGAGCATGCAAAGAAGGATTGTACCAGCTATAAAGAAGCTCTTAAAAATCAACTTGTGTTCTTCAAAGATGGGAAAATCCATCTTACAGAGACTGGTCTTCCATTGAGTACAAACTTTGGGAAAGGAGGGATGAAAAAGCTGGTAGAGGATATGGTTGCTAGTCATGCCATTTCTATGGTCGAGGCAGCAACCTATGGATTAAAGGTTGGTCAACAAAAGCAGGGATTTGAGAATGATGAGGATTATGAGAATGAGAATTTTTGGCCGTCAACAATGGAATTAATTGCATCAAGGAAAGTGTCAAAGCAAGCTTTGCATGAGGCAGGTGATTGTATACGCCTTGAGACTGGCTGGGAGGAGCCTGTGGATTCTTTATCCATTCATGCCTATATTGCCAAATGCCAAAATAATGAGGCACAGGTAGAGGAGAAACGTAAAAGGGAAAATGAGGAAGGAGGGCCATCAAAAAGAGTTACACGTGGAAGTGAAAAGAAGGATCCTGGGCCATCACATATGCCTCCACAGCAAAGCAGACCTCCACATGATGTTTCAATGGAAGAAGTGCCAGTTAAAATGAAGGAGAAGGGTAAAGGGAAAAGTCCACTCTACAAGCTTCAATCTGATATTGAAGTAGCAACAGATCTCAAAAAGGTGCTTGAAGAGAGAATTCTAAACAGCAGGGTGGAATTCACATTAGGGGAAGTCTTGGGGATTGCAAAGAAAGAATTTCATGATGAGATAATTGATATTATACGAAGAAAAAGGCAGTCCATAATTGAATCTATTCCATCACAAGGGGAAGCAAGCACTTCCAAGACTCATGGTGTACAGGTACAGAAAAAGGAAGAGAGAGAAAATGTGGTGGAATGTAATCACTCTGCTGATGGGGCACGACAAGTGCGTTTTGTGGAAGAGGATGATGAAAAAGAAGTTCTTACAAAGAGTCATTACTCCAGGAGCCATTGGGCAAGAGCCACCACTGAAACCCTTGTCAAGATAGGTGATTTGGAAGAGCCATATGTCGCTCTAATTGATCATGGATCTGAAATAAATCTTATGGCTAAAAATCTCTACAACAAATGTAAGTGGCCAATGGATGTGGATCATGGGTGGATGATTAAAGCAGCTAATAATTCATCTGGAGAGCTTTATGCAGCATGCCCAAATGTAAGGGTAACTATAGGGGATGTGAAGGATGATCAGAATTTCTTTGTTCAGGAGATGTCATCGTATCCCCTCATTCTTGGGCAACCCTACATTACAGCTATAAGGATGGAAACAAAGGTTTTGGATGATGGTTCAGCTTATGCAAGAATAAGGAGTAAAGATGGCAAAAAGGCTGTTCAGTTTTTGACAGTTTGCATTAATCATGAAAGGAATCATGAATCTCTTAGGGCACAGTCACTTCCAAAGATAAACAGAGAGTTTATGAATTACAGGGAGATGAGGGATTTTGGCCAGGTGCCATTGTAAAGCGGGATTCCAATGGTACAAGGGGAAATGAGTTCTCGCAGGACTCAATCAATGTAAATAGTTTTTCAGCAAATTTTCAGGGATTCTCCAGCTATGGGTCACTGGTTTTTGTAAAAAGCAAGGATTTAAAGCATGGCATGCAAAAACATATACAAAATGAACAAAAAAGTTTTGAGCAGTGTGGTCTTTTGGAGAAGAATGAGTTTATTTCAGGGGTGCTTGATGAGGTGTCATTTATAGATACTATGGATGTACTTTTTGATATGAGAAGAGCATGCTTACAGGGTGGAAATGAAGTGATAAAGGTGTCATCTGTGGAGATGTATGATATAATCCAGGAATTTGAGGGGGTGGAATGTAAAAACATGAATTGTGAGATGGATGCTCATGTTGATACAAAGTACAAAACGGTTGCAAAAAAGGTGAAGCCAGTTGCCTTGCCCTTGCCACCAGGAAGCAAGGAGAAGATAGATGAAGCTTCTATGCAGCCAAATCTTAGAGATCCGAAGAAAATTGGGCATAAATTTACTCAAGAAACTCTGAAAGAGCTGAAGATTGGTGAGAGGGATTTTCTGTTGCCAGTTGAAAGGGAATGCTTTGAGGAGATGCTTGTAAAACATGGGAAAGCTTTTGCCTTTCAGCCGCATGAGATTGGTTGTGTTGATCCAAGAGTAACAGCACCAATGGTGATCTTTACTGTTCCACATGTGCCCTGGAACCTGCGGCCAATTCCAGTACCAAAGGCTCTCTTGCCAAAGTTGATGGAATTACTAAAGGAAAATATCAGAATGGGAATCTTGGAGCCTTCATGTGCCCCATATTCCAACAGATGGTTTACTGTACCAAAGAAAAATGGGACATTGCGCTTTATTCAAGACATGCAACCTGTAAACAAAGTCACAATCAGGAATGTGGGAGCAGGTCCAATTGTGGATGAGTTTGCAGAAGCATTTGCAGGGAAAGCTATATACTCTATGGGTGATTTGTATTCGGGATATGATCAGTTCCAGCTGGATATGCAAAGCAGGGACTTGACCACAATGAGAACTCCTTTGGGATTAGTAAGGATGTGTACCTTACCACAGGGAGCCACTAACTCAGTGGCACATATGATGAATGGAATGAATAAAGTCTTACGGGACTTCATACCACAAAAAACTATGCCATTTTTGGATGATGTGCCAATAAAGGGCTGTGAGGAGAAAGACAAAGATGGGAATTTGGATTCAAAAGGGTGCCGCAAGTTTGTGGCAGATCATATAAAGGATTGTGACATGATTCTATCCAGGCTTGAAGAAGTGAATCTTACTTTATCTGGGCAAAAATCAGTGTTTGGGGTTGGTGAAGTGCTAATAGTGGGACATCTTTGTAGTACTAGTGGACGCCGTCCTTGTCCAGCCAAGATAGATGCAATACAAAGAATGAAGGAAATATGCATTAATGTTACAGAGCTGAGGAGATTTCTTGGAGCGTGCGTCTTTTATGTTATTTGGATCCCACATTATGCACATGTAGCAGATCCTCTTTATCAGCTTTTGAGGAAAAATCAAAAATTTTTGTGGAGTGCAATACATATTAAAGCTATGCGGAAGCTGAAATATTTGCTCCAATCATCACCCATTTTGAGAAAGGCAGATTATGAGTGTGGCAGGCCTGTGATTGTTACAGTTGATACTAGTCCTACTGGGATTGGATGGGCAGTAGGGCAAGATGATGAGGATGATCATAGGTATGTAATTAGATTTGGAGCAAAGGTTTTAAGCTTTCGGCAGCGAAAGTATCCACAGATCAAGAGAGAATTATGGGGGATAGTCACTGCTCTAAAATGTGAAAAAGAATATCTTATTGGGGCATCTGTACTTGTGGAGACTGATTGCTTGCCACTTCTTGGGATGATAGCAAGTTGTACCACTCCAGATATTGCTATGCTTAGGTGGATTGCTTATATCAAGTCACTAAATCCTGAGTTTGAGCATATTGCGGGAAAAGATAATCCAGTTGCAGATATGCTATCAAGAGCCAGGTATGAAGATGAGGAAGAGATGGTTAGTGACATTGATGATGTGGGTACAAAGTTTTATACTACAGCATATGCAAAAGGGGATCATACTTGCTTATCAAATGTACTTGAGTCTTTTATTGAGGAAATATATGAAGGAGATTGGTTGCTCATTGGTCAATATTTGAGCACTCTAACAAGGCAAGAAAATTGGTCTGACTCAGAATTTAAGAGGATCCGCAGAAAAGCATATGGTTACTTTCTAAAGGATGGGTATCTCTGGAAACATCCTAAACAGAGGAATGCTATGCCACAGAGAGTCATATGTGATAAAGAGACTCAAGGGAAGCTTGTGAAAGAATTCCATGAGAGTCTCTGGGCTGGGCATAGAAGTGTGTGGGCCACTTTTACCAAAATAAAGGAAAAATACTGGTGGAGAGGAATGTACAAAGATATTTCCCAATATGTGGAAACATGCATGGTATGCCAAATGTACTCAAATGTGAGACATCGTGATGGCTTACAACCAACTTACCCACCTGCCATGCACTACAAATGGGTAGTGGATCTAGTTACAATGCCTTTGGGAATTTGGCAGATGCGGTATATAGCACTTGCAAGAGAAGATTTGACAAATCAGGTAGAAGGGCGTGCCCTTAGAACAAAGAGTACGGAAACAGTATGCAAATTTCTCTTGGAAGATGTGATCTGCCGATATGGTTGTGTTGGGAAAATAACAGCTGATAGGGGAGAGCTAGATGTTGAAGAAGCAAGGGAATTCTTCTCTAGAATTGGTATCAAACTGTCTCTAACATGTGCTTACAATCCTGAGGGCAATGGGAAAAGTGAGCGAGGACATCCTCCAATCATTAAAGCTTTGGCTAAGGCATGCAGAGAAAGGATGAGAGTGTGGCCAAAGCTGCTACCATATGCCTTGTGGGCTGACCGTACAACTCATAGCTCAGTGACAGGATACATGCCTGCTGAATTAATGTATGGTCAGAAGCCAGTGATGCCAGTTGAAGAAGTAATTCTAACTTGGAATGTATTGCCCTGGATGGAAGGATTGAGCAGAGATGACCTCCTTGCATTGAGAATAAGACAGTTGGAGAGGAGGCCTGAAGATGTAGAGCTTGCTAAAGCTCGCCTGAAAGATGCAAGGTTGAAAAATAAAGAAAGATTTGATAGTAGACACAGACTCCGGCCAAAACCTATTGAAGAAGGTGATTGGGTTCTAATGTATGATAGTAGCCTTGACAACCAATTCACTGTTCAAAGAAAATTTGCAAAAAGATGGTTTGGCCCTTACATTGTCAGGCATGTGCATGGAAATGCCACATATACTCTGTGTGAGCTTGATGGAACAGAAGTAAAGAATCTTGTGGCTGGCAAAAGAATCAAGATATTTAAAAGAAGGCATGATGGTGATCCTTTTGATTCACAAGAGATTCAGGATGAGAAGCTTGACAATGAAAGTATGGATATGGTTGAAGAGGAAGAGGATGATCTTCCTGGAACTGCAGAAGATGAAGACGACATCCAGCTATATGTAGATCTTGATGATGATTTGGCACATACCAGAGGATGTGCAGGTTTAGAGGGGGTGGATGTCGTGCCATGGCACGTCTATGATGTGAAACCGTGCATGTGAGGCCGTCAAATACACATCCAGATGTATGGGGATAAGTGCCATGACGAATCATTATATGATGCTTGAGTATATATGTTCATACTGTAGATAAGGTTCAATAAGATGAGCTGAGGCTGAGCCAGGTTTTGAAGCCTTTGACAGTGTGGTGTGAATTGTGGAGGATTTTTTTTATGCTTATGGAGAATTTTGGAGCTAGCAGATATATTGTGCCTTGATAGGACTGGATTTTGCTTGTGACATTAGCACTGAGACAGAGAACTTAATGGTGCATATTGGTCGGGATCTTGATCGTATGCTTTAGATGGCAAAATCATATGCACAATAAGGATGCTAAATGGAGCTAAGGCGTGAGAAAAACCTTTAGAAAGGTTATGGTATAAAGGTGAAAAAGAGTTGATTATATATATATATATATATATATATAGGGTCAATACTCCATAACAATGGAAGAAAGGGAAACAATAGGTGCATTGAGGATTTTAACCTTAATGCTAAGGTTATGTTTTATAACCTTAGTGCTAAGGTTAACAAAGCATTGGGGAATTTCTGGAAAGAGCGCAGCTTTTAATGGAATATACAGCTGGCGGGTATGGGCACCGAAATCGCCGCGGGAAAGAGAAAAAACGCCGGAGCTTCACGGCGGGAACCAGTGTGGAGATTTTATTCTGCAGCGTTGGAGGAACAGCGTCCATCCAACCAGAGATTAAAAAAATCAAGAGAGTGCTTCTTTTTATGTCGTGTAGGAGTTAGAATTATAGAGGATAATGAGTGCTATTCAACGATGTGCTTCTGGAAAATTCAAGCTCACAGTCAACAGCAGAGGGTCCAATTCCGCCATTTTCTCCTCCTCCGTGTACCGGCGCTGAAGCGGCCATCTTTGATTAATAAAAACAAAGGAAAAATCGACGTTTTCACCTTTCGCTTATTTCAGATAAGCTTAATTTTAAATTAACCTTGTTACTTTAGAAAAAGGGCATGGCAATTAAGCCCTTAAGGGTTTTGGATTATATGGGCAAAGGTTGATAAACAAGATATAAATTTTGGAAGAACTGAAGTTTGTAAAATCACGGAAGATGGCCTTGTGATTGCTTGACTGAGTTTTGGAAATTATGTATATGAAATAGCTATGCCGTATTCTATCTTTTGCTTGTGAAATGTTAGAATATTAAGGCAGGTTTTCAGGTGAAAAAGAGCATCATGATTCAATGGTTTTGAGGGCACTGGATGAAATGGATGTAGCTGGCCACATGTATATTGGAAAAATTAGAAAGCTTTATCATGCCCACATGTGAATGGTTCAAAGGGATTTTATGCAATTCTGTGCAATCATCTGAATGAATTCAAGGATGTATTGAGAGAAGTGGATACATGTATTTGTCATTGGAAATAATGATGTTCAATACTCCTTGGGAAATCTTGTACGTGAAATACCTTGTTGGATTTGACATTCACTCTCACAGCTAGAAGTTTCGTACTTTCCTGGCTGTACCGCACACTTCACGACAGCGTATACACGGGTGTGTAGCCACGTTTTTTACATAGACGCGTTGATACACGCGGCTATACACGCTTTTTCTTATATTAGACGCATTTATACACGGGTGTATAGCCGCATCCTATTCAGTTCCAATGTCCCAGACGCGTTTATACCAGCGTCTATACACGCGTTTCTTTAATTTAGATGCGCTTATACATGCGTGATTGCCAGTTTATACGCGTTAATACACGCGTAATTTCCAGGGTATCCGCGCAGATACACGCATGTTTTAGCAGTTCTGACGCATTTATACACGCAAACAGAGAGCAAAAAAAAAAATCCAGAGAGTGCTATTTGGTGCCTGAATACTGTTCCAGCATTCCAGCACCCAATAGCACTCTCTGGTTTAGGGTTTTTGGTGCATTAGACCATCCCATTAGACCATCCACGAAGAACATATGCACGAGGGAGATTAAGACAAGAACGACATGAATGCATACATTGTCATTACACGATTCAAGACAGACATGAATGTAATACTATCGATCAATCAATTCAATATTACTATCAAAATTTCATACATGTATACAAGGGAGTCCATATCTTGAAGTAGCCCATGGCTTGAGTTTACAAAAAAATATATACAATCACATCCTCAATATGGAATGTGATACTACAAGTCTGAGTACTACTCAGACCCAGATGATGACTCGGTGCTCCCCCCATGCTCAGATGAGCTTACATCGGTCGGAATGTCCGAGGAGTAGTGCTCACGTCCACCCTCTGCAGCGGCGGCCGGTGGATCATCAGCAGCTTGTGCCTGTTCAAGTAATATATAGTATATAAGTATATATATATGCAATTCAATAAACCAAAACCATTCGTTACGAATTTTCAAGTACCTGTCGACCGTATGGTCTCATGGCCATCTCAAACTGCGCGTCCGTAATACGTCCCTCGGCTCTGAAGATGGCCCACGTGTCACGTCTGCTATGCCGGCGAGCTTACGCAGTATCGTGGGTTGTGGGCTTCCTCCCCGTAACCCGTCGCGCTGTATCATAATCAACACAATTTGTAAGATTAAAACAATCATAGAATCAATGAATTAAGTAAACAATCAAATAAAGTGGCAAGATACTTACGAACTCTGCCTCCCATGACTCGACGCCGCCAGATCCGAAATGCGAAGATCCAATGGTCTCCATCTGGATCCGTCGTGCTTCCACATGCTGCCTGCTCTTCACGCCACCCTCTGCTCGTTTCTTTGCCTCCTTCCACTCGCGTTTATGCGCAGTGGCGGGTTTCTCGGCAAGCTTGGCCACGAGAGGTGGGTGGGCACGTTCGTCTTCCGCCTGCACCATGGATTATATCAAAGAAAGAGGAGAAGCAGGTAAAGCAGGCCATCACCACTTTGCGTACTCCCACTGGATGCATGAGATCATTGAAGGGAGCCTTTACAACCACTAAGAAAAGAGGTGTTGAGCAACTATATGGGTTGAAGTCCCACAATTGGCACAAGATGCTTCAAGTAAGTGTTTTCCAAGTCTTGTACGTACGTTGAAATTAAATTTTGTAATGCCATAAACCATAAATGTGCTCTTATGTGCGCAGTTCATACTACCTACTAGCATCGACCATTGTGCGAATAAGAGTTTGAAAAAATGTATTTATAAGATGGGCGAGCTTGTGAGGTATGTAAAACCCATGCTCAGATCACCCTTCATTATACCTTGCAAAATGAACGTGCATGAGGTATAACGTACTATTTATTTATTTTTCAGATATGTTAGTTCCAAAGCAATTGATCCAGCCACGTTGGATGATGCGCGTGTTATGGCAGTGGAGGTGGTTTGTTTGGTAGAGGAGACTTTTCCGCGAACCATTCTCACAAGTCAACTACATCTCATTGTGCATTTAGTGGACGAAATTGCTTTATGTGGTACTGTGCATGCACGTTGGATGTTCTTCCTAGAGCGCTTCATGAAGACCTTAAAAGACTTTGTGAGGCAAAGTGCAAGGCCTGAAGGAAGCATGGCCGAGGGTTGGTTGATACAAGAGTCTCTTGTATATATTTCAGAATTTCTTGGTCAGGTGGACAGCTCTTTGCCACGACTATGGAGCAATGAAGAGGACTTGAGGATGACCTCTATTGTGTCTCAAGGAAAAGGACAGAGTAAAGTAATTGACAGAACATTGATTGATGATCTCAATTTCACTTGTATCCTTAATAGTAATGTGATAAGCAGATGGGTTACAAGATATGAGGATGCAAAGACAAAAAGGCAAGCAGAAAGAGCTCTCTTTCGGAGGCAACATGGCTCTCGAAAGGCGTACCCTAAGCATCTAGCAACACTTCCGAATGATATCCATGTTGATTGGTTGCATGAGGAAATGGAGAGAGCAGAGAGCGACGAGGGGCTGCATATCACAGCGGAAGAATGGGAGTATGCACGAGGATGCATGTCAAAGGTACATAGAACTAATGTTTTGCATTAGTTGTAAGTGATTTGCTTTTAATATTTATTCACATTGCTTACACAAATATTGCTTCTATTTTGGTCCAGTGCACTATGTTCAATGCTATATGGTGTGAAGGCAAGCATTTTCGAACACAAAGAATTGATGAAAAGAGAAATACATAAGATTGCGGTGTCATTAGTAGCTTTGAGGGAGCTAATGGAAAAATGGATGATTATTGTGGCATAATCCAAGACATATTTAGGCTTGACTTTCGTCGCTTCTTTGTGTATGTTTTGGATGTCAAATGGCAAATGAACGTGGTGGAAAAAGGGCCTGATGCAACGATAAAACGCCATGCAAGTGGATATGTAACTATTGACTCTACAAAGTTCTGGCAAACAAAGAAAGATAGGCTCGTATTGCCACAACAATGTGAGCAGGTATGCATTTTTTTACTAATGTGTTTCATGTACATATATATCTAAGCTCGCGTACCCCTTGACTTTTGATATGCTAATTAATTACTGTACTGTGTGTATTTGAGTAGGTTATCTATCTACCAATGGTGCATGACATCAAATGGTGGTACGTCATCCCTATTGCACCACGTTCCAAAGTGATGTATAATACATTCACTGATATGGAGCATATGGAGGATGTAACAAGCCGCAATGAAGATGACGTCGAACATGCCATTGAAGATGTTGTGATCGATGATCAAGAAATAAGAGATGATCATGATAATGAGAATGAGCATGCCATTTCTCATGATCATGAGAATGACCCTACCATTGAGGATGATGGTGATGTTGATGAGGATGATCAGGACATCGATACCATTATCAATGGAGTACAGAATATCGATACCATTATCAATGGAGTACAGAATATCGATAGTGGAATAAATTTAATCGTAGCCTTACCAATTGATCAAATGGATATTGATGTTGATCGTTTGGCAAGGATGGATCTTATTGAAGATGAGATCGAACCCTAACCAATCCGTCACTGTATATTCTAAATTGATGACATTTCTATCATCTCATATGCATGATTTATTTTTGAATATATTTCATTGTTGTAAATGCATGTAGTGGGATTGTGTAATGATGTATACTGTAATGTACTATGAGATGGTTTAAGGAAAATAGTTTTTAATTTTGTAAAGGAATTTAGTTTTTTTTCAGTTTTTCTCTGCCATGCGTGTATTAATCCGTGTATAGTAGCGTGTATTTATCCGTGTACAATAGCGAGTATTATCCCGTGAATATTATCGTGTATTTATGCGTGTATTACTGCGTGTATATAAACGCGTTTATACACGCGTTGATAAATGCAAATATACACGCGAGCTTAAATGCTAAAATACACGCGCCCGATTCTATTCAAATACAAGCACGACCATACACGCGTTCGTAATTTATCGCGTGTATGAAACGCGTGTATGGCAGCATTGTCTTGTAGTGCATAAGCTCTATGCTATAAGCCTTATGCACTATGCTAACCCTTAATCCCATCACCCAATGGTGTAATAAACATGATCTTGTTTTACACGGATAAGAGATCTTACCTTGATAACATATATAAACTCTATGAATAAAGAGAATACCTTATGCATAGAAAAACAGAGCATAAGAAATATATGTTATATGTATAAGAGAGTATAAACATTCAAAAAGCTTATGCTTTCCATCCATGCAAGGCACTCTACATCAAAAAAAGCTTTATGCAAAAAAACATAACGCATGTGAAGCCTTATGCATAAAGCTCATTCATAAGATTTATACATAAAACATTATGTATTAAGCTTTATGCATAGATCTTAATTCATGCATTTAGCTAGATTCATATAGCTCTATGCATAAACTCTATGTATAGAGCTTGCATAAGCTTACAAGCCCTATGTATAGAGCTTTCATAATCTTACAACCTCTATGTATAAAGCCTATACATAGAGCATATGCATTGAGCTTTTACAAGAAGGCTATGCATAGAGCTTTCAACAAGAAGGCTATGCAAGCTCTATGTACAATGTCCATGCAAGCTTTCAAGAAACCTATGCATAGAGATTTTATAAGCTTGCAAACTCTATGCATAAAGCCTATGCATAGAGCTTATGCATAGAGATTTCACAAGCTCGCAAGCTCTATGAATAGAGCTTATGCATAAAGCTTGCAAGAAGGCTATGCATAGAGATTGCAAGCTTATGATAGGTTTTATGCATAGATATTGAATTAATCCTATGTATAAGCTTACAAGAACCCTAAACTAACCCTAAACCATAAAACAGGGATGCAATAATACGTAGAAAAAAGCATAAACAAGAAAAATCAAAAGAGGATCTACCTCTTTTTTGCGAAGCTGAAGGAGAGGATTGGTGAAAGATTGGTGAAAGAGCTGGAAAACAAAATATTAAACAAAATAATTAGTAAATTAAACACAAGAATAAGAACTAATACAAAACCCTAAAATCTCTATGCATGCATTAGGAGATCTATGCATACATAAAGAGCTCTCAACATGCATAGAGAGCCAAAAAAACACAAAATCCTAAACGTCCTATTTCCTAAATTAAAAAGAAAAAGCAAGAACATATTAGGAGAAGGAGAAGAGGAGAAAAGAAGAAAGAAGGAGAAAAGAGGAGAGAGGAAAAAAGAGGAGAGGGAGAGAAAGAGACGTTGCATACCTTCTCTGCAATGCTGCGAAAAAATCAAAAAACACGCTCTCGGCTGTAAAAAACTTACGAGCGTCAGTATATGCTCCGGAATATGCGTCGGTATATGCTTCGAAATATGCATCAGTATATGCTTCGGAATAACCGTCGGTATGTGCTTTGGTATATGCGTCGGTAAACGAAAATTTGAAAATACCCCGCCTGACTTGTCTCCTCCAACATTACGACGGGCATACCAACGTTCGACATTTGCGTCGGTATTTTAGCGTCGGTATGCCCTCAAGCTCTTGTAGTGACTTCTCTTTGGAGACTAGTCTAGGCTCCCTATTAGAGTCCAAAGAGACTAGCATATCTCTATACTCCTACAGCAAACTCAGCCCTTGTTCACATCATCACATCATAGAGGAATTGTAGCCATATTTGGTAGTGATGTGTGAATACACTTAGACCAGATAACCTTGACCACTTTGGCAAATCCAACAGGAATCAGTTGGTCCCTCGCACCTTAGGAGTGTAGGTGCATTCACTTTTTGTGGTACTTTGTAAGTTCTAATTCTTCAACTCCCACCTCTTTTTTGTGTCTAGTAAATATTGATCTTATATATTCTATAATTTTGCAATGTAGGATTTTGTTGTGGCACAAGATTCAATGAAAAAGAAGTACAAATCCACAAGAACAGGTGGCATTAAGGGAACTGATAGAATGCTTGTAATAAGAAGGGGTATAGTACAAATCCTCTAGGAGATATATTTCTTTACAATTATATACTATCATCTTTAACCTATGTATTTTTGTTCTTTAGGAACCCCTTTTTGATTTTTCTTGGAGGATGAGGGTGATGAACACTACCTATTTTGTGTAATATAAATTTTATATATTCTACAATGTTGCAATGTGAGATTCTATTATGGGACAAGATTCAATGAAAGAGGAGTATGAACTCACAAGAACAAGTGGAACAAAGGGCACTCATGGAACGCTTGTAACAAGAAGGGGTATAATACAAACCCTGTAGGAGATATATTTCTTTACAATTTTATACTATCATCTTTAACCTATGGATTTATGCTCTTTAAGAACCCCTTGTTGATTTCTTGAGGGGCTCACTACTATAAGTAAACCCTTTGTATCACGTGCATTTAAGGCCTATTTTAAAAATCCCTTATTTGTGAATTTTTCATGAATAAATCATACCCTCTTGGGGACATGTTATACTAATAAGGGTGTTTCCATGTGTAGGTAGGCACATAGGCAACCATTCACACTCCTTAGGCCATCATCATTCGATCGTTACCTCATGACACTTGCTACCACCTTCCTCTTTGGTGATCTTGCAAAGCGACAATAGCGTGCAATGCTTGTTGCCCTTCAAACTCACACTTTGGATCAAGGATGATGGTTTCCCTAGTCATCAAAGATTGTGACTCAACTTATAACGCCCAACACCACCAAAGTTGTGCAAGGTGTTTACTCCAATCAACCAAGTGGCTAAGTTATGGAGTTTTTCCTACAGCTTGTCCACTACCTATAAAGTGGCCAATATTTGGAAAGGGTGGTACCCCCTTCTACTACTTGGGTGTGTGTGTATCTAGTATGGTGTGTCTGTAGCCAAGAGAAATTCACATTTGTGACTAGGAATGGAATAAGACCTAATTTAAAAAAAAGTATCTTCTAAGAGGCTCGGAGGTGCTCTCTCTCTCTCTCTCTCTCTCTCTCTCTCCCTCTCTCCCTCTCTCTCACTCAAGTCTCAACCTCTAAGACCTTTTCTCATCAAAAAAATTAATCATGCGAACACACGTGCAATGAATCATGCAAACACATGTGACACGTAACAGAGGCAAGTAGTCCAAGTTAGTAGCTTTATTAGTATAGGAAGCCATATTTTTATTATTATAGGAGAGTGGATATTTTGTTATAGTAGCAAGAGACACATTATTGGTAATCTACTTAAACACCCACATTCTTGAGCCTCTGCCATTGTTAGCAAGATCAAAAAAGGGCTCGACGTTGGCGCACACGCGTTGTCAAGATTTTGAACTTCCACACAACAACTTAGTAGACACTACCATCAATTAATCAAGACGCTCCTTTAACCACCTCTTAGAAGATACTATTGAGGAAAACCTCTTCTAAATAGAAGACACTACCACCATCAATTAATCAAGACGCTCCTTTAACCACCTCTTAGAAGATACTATTGAGGAAAACCTCTTCTAAATAGAAGACACTACCACCATCAATTAATCAGACGCTCCTTTAACCACCTCTTAGAAGATACTATTGAGGAAAACCTCTTCTAAATAGAAGATACAATACATTTTTCCACTCATACTTATGTGTGTGTACAAAACTCTAAAGAATATATCCTATTATTAATCCAATGTATGGGCCTTGTCAGGATTGGATAACTTAAGTAGATTGGATTGGATACCTTAAGTAGATTGGTTTTCTTTGTGAGCCTATGTTAGAACCCTCCATTGTATGTAACATGTGAAATGATGTGTTATAGCATCACCTCATGGATGCTTATGGATGAGTGTTTTTCACATTTCTAACATGCGTAAATGGCTTGAATTTTCTATAGCTTTCTAGCCTTGACATGTAGTATTTGCTATTGATTCGCAAAAACTAAAGAAAATTAAGGGCCTAGATTAGCATCTGGGAGTATGTTCTCATTTGGGGAACTCGCATATGGAATATTCAATCTGTTATGGCATAACAGTACATAGTCATTATTTCATATTCTTTTCCTTATCAATTGTTTTGTGTAAAGTCTGTATTTTCAAAGTCGTATTTTCTATGCATATCTTATTCAAAATTAAGGGCACATAAGACCTCTTGTTTGTATGACGATGACTGATAGCATATTTTCTATGCATATCTTATTCAAAATTAAGGGCACATAAGACCTCTTGTTTGTATGACGATGACTGATAGCATGGTGAAGGAGAGGTACTTAGTAGCAAAGACAGAATCATAGTAAAGAGCTTCAGAGCATGGGGGACAAGGAAGCTACCAAAACAGAGGGGAGAAGCAAGGCGGCTGAGATTCGTGACATGAAGCATAGGCAAGGAGACGGATACTGTGAGCCAACGCAAGGCGCATGGAGTGAAGCAAGGCGCATGGAGTGAAGCAAGGTGGCTCGCTTCAAAGCATGAAGCATAGGCACGAAGAAGGAGGGGCTGTGAGCTAGAGTGAAAGGCCCTTGGAGTAAAGCAAGGTGGCTGGCTTCAAGGCATGAAGAATAGGAAAGAAGAAGGAGGGGCTATGAGGGATGCAAGGCACACAGAGTAAAGCAAGGCGGCTAGGCTTCACGGCGTGAAGCATAAGCAAGAAGAAGGAGGGGGTATGAGGCACAGCGAAGCCAAGCACAAGGAAGGACTATAAAGCAAGGAGGGGCTGTGAAGGCTATGAAAGCTAAGCAAAGGGCATAGCAAGGTAAGCACCTGACAATAGAGCAGACATCAGCTCGAGCCTACACATCACGTCAAGGCAAAACCAAAGCAAGGAGCGTGGTGAAATTGCAACACAATAGCCAGAGAGAGGAAAAAGAGAAGAGAAGAGGGCTATGCGAAAGAGAAGAGGTGCACAACTTGCTTAAGAAGGCGCCATTCCAAGAGGATCGCATAAAAGGGGGCACTACTCTCAAGACCACATTTTTCTCATTCTCCCCATCAAAATCAATTCCCTAAGATTTTAATGTGGTGAATTATCTCTTCTCTCTTTCTCTCTCCCTGTGAAAGCTCATTTCTTCTCTCTTTCTCTCTCCCTGTGAAAGCTCATTAGCACAAAGGGTCATAAACACAAATCAATTTCTTACTAAGTCTAATTGTGGGGCACATGCACATGTGATTGGAGAAAACTAGGTTGACAAGCATTCTAAAATTCCTTAATCACCACCCCATCTATCAATTGTGATCTATTTGTGGTGTTTTTGCTAATTCTTATTTGCGTTGTTTTTGCTAAGTGCTTATTGAGGTGTGGTGTACTATTGATGTGTGACAGTTTGTAAGCATCTGGGGAAATTAGTGATGCAGATCTAAGTTAGAATTATGAGTGGGAGTAGATGAGACTCACCCACTTACTTGCTAAGATTTGTGGGAGTGGTTGGTTGACAGTTGTCTGCTACACCATAACCATGGAAAATACTGAGTGGCTAGTTAGTGGGGAGAGGTATCAATTATTAACCTTCTACTAGAATTGGGGATGGAAGTAGATGAGACTCACCTAGCCCACTGGCAAAGAGTACATGAGACTCACCTAGCCCACTGGCAAAGAGTTATAATTGATTAGAGTGGGAGGTTGATAGTTGATTGTTGCTCATATGCATTAGTTTATTCTGGTTGTTGCTGCTGACACTTTGTCTTATTACATTGAAGTGAAGGAATATTTAGTGGTGTTACATTCGTGCATCTGACATAACAGCTAGCATATGATAGTGAATCTATCAATTTGTGGGTGTAAGGCTCTTTCCCCCGCCCTCCTTTATGTTACCTCTGAGGTATGAGTTCTCTGTCCTTGGACTTTCGGTTTTGTGTGAGCCTCATATCTTCGAGTCTCCTTAGTGTTTTCCTCGAGGTATGTTCCTCATGCTTTAAGATCCACAATTAATAATTGGATTAATCCCCTTATATATCTTCTTGACATGCGTTGCTAAGTGGATTGTGCCTTCACCTTTAAGCCTCCGCAGTGTGTGGCTCTTGATGTGTGAGCCTCATCCGTGTGAAACTTCAGAAGTGTGAGCCTCACATGCTTGAATGCGCACTAGTATCAACCTCACATGCATCAACCTACACTAGCATGAGCCTGATAATAGGCATGAACCTTCACCAACATGAGACTCATAGGCATGAGCCTCGTGGGCGTGACCTCACATGCATGAACCTTCACAAGCATGAGCCTCAGAGGCATGAACCTCATGAAGTTTTCCAAGTGCATATTACATTTGTAGGTGCTTCAATCACAAACATAGATCTACCTTTGCAGCACTCATATCTACTATTGAATGTAGTGACTATACTACACATTGGTCTAGGACATAGTGGTCTAGGTTGCACTCAGCTTTAGGCTACTCCTCTTCTGTGCATACTCTTTGCATCTTCTTTCTTCATTTCTTACACTAAGCTTCTCACAAGAGCAAGATTTTTGTTGGTGTGAAGCACCATATTAAACAATTTGGAAACAACCCATTTCCCACTTCACAAATATTTGGCCAAAATACCAAAATGATAGCCTCTTTTTTGGCTTAATGTTGCATTTTGATTAAAATATTTATAAATTTTGTGTTGAGTTTAGCAAATATTTCTACATATTTTGAGTTTTAAAAATTAAAACTTTCATTATGTGTGAAGCAACGTATGAGTACATGTACTCTAGAATTCAAAATAAGAGCGAGAGGATATTTTCTCTTGAGATAGGGCATGTTGTGAAACATCATTTTTTAATTGTCACCACTTTGAGGAGCTAATAAAATTACTCCAAGAGTTTATTAAGAAATCTAGATCTTTTCTAGCTAGCTTGACATTTGAAAAATGAGAACTTGAACAATAATAAGTCACTGTATATTTGAAGATAATGGCAATGTTCTGACACAAAGATGAGGGTGGTAAAGGGTTATCACAAGACATTAGGAAAATCTTGATATATGAAGAAATGAGAACTTGAACAATAGTTAGTCATTATATACTTAAAATGAAAGGCAATGTTTATACTAAAAAGGGTTGTTGCAAAAGATGATTTTGGAAAAACTTGTCCTTTAATATTAGCTTTGTTGGACCAAATACAAAATTGAAGGTCCAATTTTTGTTCAAATTTACATTGGATGATATAAACTATAACATTAATCATTATATTTGAGGAAAGTTTTGTAATCATTTGAGATTGCACAACATGGAAATGTGGATCGTTCACAAGTATCAATATAAAGCGACGATGTATGAGGAAAGAGAGAATGTGTGATATATCGATAGAAAGAAAGTGTGTATGTATGAGGGAAGGAGGGAGAGAGAGAGAGTGTGTGTGTGTATGTGTGAGTGTATGTATGAGCACGTGAAACGTACCCATATTTTGTTCCATGATCTAACACAAAATTTCTCAAAACTTACAGAAAAGTCACACAGTAATCGAAGAGATTTTTAATAAACCATAATCATTTACAAATACATAGTAACAATAATATTCGTCAATACAAAATCTCAAAATCAAAGAGAGAATCATCAACAAAAGATGTAGCCAATAGGCCCTTTATCCAGCCCCCGTCCACCCAACCACCACGTTGGATGTCGCAGCTATCCCGCGTATGCCTCTAGTAAATCTCGTCCACTATGGGTTCTACCAAATGGCTCCCAGAGGGCATAAATCACATTCTCTTTCTAGCGTTCCCTGTCTAAGGACGACCGGCCTGTAAATCCACATTTTTGAGTTCTGTAACCTCAAATGATTACAAAACTTTCCTCAAATATAAGGATTGATGTTACAGTTTATATCATCCAATGTCAATTGGAAGAAGAATTGGGCCTCTAGTTTTTTATTTGGGCCAAAACTCTAAGATTAAAGGACAAGTTTTTCTAAAATCGTCGTTTGCAACAACCCTTTTTAGTCTAAACCTTACCTTTCATTTTCAATATATAGTGACTAATTACTATTTTTTGAGTTCTCATTTCGTCATAGGTCTAGATTTTCTTAAATTGTCTAATGTGATAACCATTTAGCTTGACCTTTATGTTCAAACATTGCCATTAACTTCAAATATACAGTGTCATTATTGTTTTAGTTCTCATTTTTTAGATGTCAAGTTATCTAGAAAAGATCTAGATTTCTTAATAAAATCTCAGAGTACTTTTATTAACTCCTCAAAGTTGTGCCAATAAAAAATGATGTTTCACAACATGTCCTAGATCTCAAGAGAAAATATCCTCTCGCTTATATTTTGAATTCTAGAGTACACATGCTGATATGTTGCTTCACACACAATGAAAGTTTTAATTTTTTAAACTCAAAATATGTAGAAGTATTTGCTTAACTCAACACAAAATTTATAAATATTTTAATCCAAATGTAACATTAAACCAAAAAAGAGGCCGTCATTTTGGTATTTTGGCCAAATATTTGTAAGCTGGGAAATGGGATTTTCCCAAATTGTCTAATATGGTGCTTTCCAGCAACCAAAATCATGCTCTTTGGAGAAGCTTAGAGAAATAAATGCATAAAGAAGATGCAAAGAGTGCAGAAAAGAGGAGTAGCCTAAAATTGAATTCAACCTAGATCATTATATCCCAAATCAATGTGTAGTTTAGTCACTACATTCAATAGTAGATGTGAGTGCTGCAAAGGTGGATTTGTGTTTGTGATTGAAGCACCTACGAATGTTATATGCACTTGGAAAACTTCATGAAGGTTCATGCCTTTGAGTCTCATGCCCATAAGGCTCACGCTTGTGAGGGTTCAAGCCTTTGAGGCTCATGCTTGTTGTCAGGTTCACGCCTATGAGGCTCATGCTTGGGAAGGTTTATGCCTTTGAGGCTCACATTGGTGAAGGTTCACGCCTGTCATCAGGCTCATGCTACTGAAGGTTGATACATGTTCAACTCATACTAGTGCACGTTAAGGTAGGTGAGGCTTACACTTGTGAATGTTCACACGCATGAGGCTCACACCTCAACAAGAGCCACACAGTGAGGAGGCTAAAAGGTGAAAGCACCACCCCACTTAGTAATGCATAACACATATAGAAATATGAGGGGATCAATCCGAAGAGTCATTGTGGTTCTAAAAGCATGAGGAACAGTCCTCAAGGGAGACACTAAGGAGACTGGGAGATATGAGGAACAGTCCTCAAGGGAGACACTAAGGAGACTGGGAGATATGAGGCTCACAAAAAATCGAAAGTCCAAGGATAGAAAACTCATACCTCAGAGGTAACATAAAGGAGACCGGAGGCATGAGCCTCACGCCCGGAAATTGATAGATCCATTGTGAGATGCTAGTTGTTATGTCAGTGTTAAGTAAATAAGAAAATTGAATGCAGAAACATAATTCCACTAAATATTCCTTCACTTCAATGTAATAAGACAAAGTGCCAACAACTAGAAGAAACTAATGCATATCTACAACAATCAACTACCAACCTACCACTCTAATCGATTAAAACTCTTTTCAAGTGGGCTAGGTGAGTGTCATCTACTCCCACCCCCAATTCTAGTAGAAGGTTAATAATTGATATATCTCCCTACTAACTAGCCTCAATATTTTTACTAGTTATGGTGGAGCAGATAACTGTCATGAACCATAGAGCTTGATTTCCACATGTACATAGGGGCCCATGAGCAAAAGGAGAAAGTGACTATAAATAGGGCTTGGGGTACATTGGTAGGATCTTTTGACACTTTTACTAATTTTGGTCATCTTGTACCTTTGGGCTCCATCAATGGAGATTTGGCCTTCCATGGTCAAGTTCATGGCTAACTTGAAAGCCATCCTCTTGGTGAGAGGTTAAACACACTTAGGCTATTTGTGCATCTTCTCTTGCTACATGCACTTATAGATTTTCTCTCTCTTGTATATTCATGTAATGAGCCATTTGATAACTAATCTCATGATTGATGGATACTAGATTCTTGCTTTGATGTGTTTGATTCAATATTTTTCTCTAGATCCATTTCATTTGGTATCAGAGCCTTGATTTTGATCCATTATCAAGGTTTTGGGCATGAGATTAGTCATTTTCTTGATAATTTTCTAAATTCTCTCTTGATTTCTTGGAGTTTTGGCTTAATCTTGTCAATTTCTACTTAATCTTTTGAGATTAGTGGAGAGGAGGCATTATTTCATGTGATTTCATGGAGATTTAGCTCAATTGGACCTAATTTGGGCACCCTGGATCAATTATTTGGAGCGGGGTACAAAAATTGGAGAAAATTGAAATTAATCACCTGTTAATCTCTGTTAATCATGTTTAACTTTTTGTGCTTCTTTTCCAAGTTTTCCATAGTCATTACTTCTCATCTTTCCCCTGTTTTGTTCCCATTTGCTAGGGCTTTTGTTGATCTTGAGGAGAGGAACACATAGAGTACCAATTTACATGCATTTTTTTGAAAATTTCTGAAATATTCTTTCCCTTTTCTCCAAACCCTAATCTCTCTCACATAGCTCACCATTGTCCATCTCCACTCACTCTAAATGGCTGAAAATGTTTTCCTATTGGTAATGAGGCCTAAACTTGTGTTGCTTTTACTTTCTTTTACTCATGAGGCTAGGCGTGGTGCGCTGTTTTCCCGAGCAGCCTCACGGCCATAATCACAAGAAAAAGCTTCATTCATTCCATTCCATACCATGTGGTTGTTAGCCATGATGTTTGGCATCTTTTTGGTGGATTTTGGGGAGTTTTTCATTGCTATTGGAGAGGGAGAAGAGGAGGTTTGAGCAGCCCTGAGAAATTGCAAAAATCTTCAAGATTTGGATCCATTGGAGACTCTATCAAGCAACAATCCAACCATTGAAGCTTTCGGAATACCATTGGTGAGTTGCTATGGCCATTTTCTCAAGCACTGGATTAATCCTCATGCTATGGACAAATTGGGGTTATTCATGAAAGGAAACCCTAATTTATAGAATTTTAACATTCCTACATAACTCATGATCCATTGGAAAGTGATTACATGCTCTTATTGCTCACATCTTTCTTTAATCACACCCATTTGGATGTCATGTGGCCATTTGTGAGACAAATGCAAGATTCTTTGATGAATCCATGCATAAATGGATGAAGGAATGCATATGCTTAGATGCATTGATTGAGCCACATGCATGGAGTGGATGTTGGGTAATAATTGGAAGGTTTTTGCTATGGACATGATGCTTTTATTCTAGAAAGTGATGTAGGACGTTGGAAAGATTTAGCTTAGGAGCCAAAGTTTTAAGGAAATGATGCAGGTTGAAAAGTATTTACTCAAGAGCCAAATTTAATAGGCGTTGGCATAGAAAAGATGGAAGCTTTGGCTCTTGAGTCAAAACTCATCGATATCATATAAAGGATCCAAGACTATCGAGCAATAATGCATGTGCTAAGTCTTGGACATTCAAAAGATTTGATTTAAGAGACAAAACTTCTAGCCAATGATTAAGGCTATAAAAATTTTTACTCGAGAGACAAAACTTCTAGGAAGTGATGGAGGTTAGAAAGTTTTAGCTCAACAGGCAAGGAATCTATGAGTTGGCATATAGAAGCTAAATGTTTTGGCTCTTGAGCCAAAACTCTTAGAAATGAGTAACAAGAGCTAAGACTTCTAAGAAACAATGCATGTGCTGAGTTTTGGCTTAAGAGCCAAAAAGTTTACTCAATGATGTAGTAGGTCAGAAATATTTAGCTTAAGAGCCAAATCTTTTAGGCTATGATGAAGGACAAAAACTTTTGTCTTCATAGCTAATACCTCTAGGGGTTGGCATAAAGAGAACTGAATATTTTCCTCTTAAGCTAAAAGTCTTATATAAATGGCTCAAGAGCCTAAACATTTAGGCAATGTTGTAGGTTGGTAATTTTTGGCTTAAAAGTCAAAACCTCTAGAGGTTTTAATAAAGAGGATAGGATTTTTGGCTATTAAGCCAAAGCTATTTGCAAAAGAGCCAAGACCTTTACACAATAATGTAGTTGTCAAGTTTTGACTCAAAAGCTAAGGCCTCTAGATAATGACATCACACTAGGAAGTCCTAGCTAAAGAACTAGAATTTATAGGGAATCATGTAGGTTGGAAAGTTTTATATCAAGAGGTAAAACATTTAGGGGTTTCCTTAAAGGGCATAGAAGTTTTAACTCTTAAGCACAAAGTCTTGGAAGTAAGCCACAGAGCCAATTCCTCTAGGAGATAATGTAGATCAAAAGTTTAGGCTTAAGAGCCAAAATGTATAGGCAATGATGTAGGTTTGAAAGGTTTGGATGAAGAGACAAATATTTTAGGGTTTGGTTGAAAAGGATAGAGCTCTCGGTCTTAAGCCAAATCTCTTTGAGACTAGTCAAAGTAGCCCAAGACCTTTAGATAGTAATGTAATTATGGGAGATTGATTGAAAGAGGCTATCAATTTTGGCTCTTAATGTAATTATGGGAGGTTGATTGAAAGAGGCTATCAATTTTGGCTCTTAATCCAAAATTCTTGGAAAGTAGTCAAAACAACCCATAACTGTGAGCACTAATCTCAGGGGGCTCACTACTAAGAAACCCTATGTATCGTGTGTGCGTTCAAGGGGTATTTAGAAATCCCCTTACCTGTGAACTTTTCATGAGTAAAATGACCCCCATTTTCTTTACAGACTTACGGTTGTTTTTTCTAAAATGGAATTAAAAAATCCCTTTTGTAAATGTTTTTCTATAAATCTACCTTAAATTTTTGAATTTAAAATTCCCTTCATTTGAACTCACGTGCTATACTTACATAGTTTTTGGTGAACCCCCTGAGGCATTAATATAGCTTGGAAATTTTGTTCAAGAGGCAAAACTTCCAAGTAATGATGTAGGTTTTAAATTTTAGACATAATAGCGAGACTTTCTAGGAATTGTTCGAAAGACGCTATAGGTTTTATCTCTTGAGCCATTACTCTTATAAAGTAGTCAAGAGATCCAAGACCACTAGGCAATGTAATGCACCTAGAGGTTAAGAGCCAAATATTGTAAGGAATGATGTATGTTGGAAAGTGTCAACTCAATAATCCAAACTTGTAGAGAGGGGATAGAAGTTTTGATTCTTGACCAAAAACTCTTAGAAATTAGTCAAAAAAGTGAAGTACAACAAGGAAGTCTAGGCTGAATAGAAAAATATTATAGGAAATGTTGTAATTTGGTAAACTTGGCTCAAGAGCCAAACGTTTCAAGGTTTGTTTTAGAGAAGTTTCAAATTTTGGCTCTTGAACCAAAACCCTTAAAAATCAGTCCCAAGGGGCAAGCCCTCTAAGAAATAAATCACGTAGTAGGTTTGGAATCAATAGCCAAAAACTCTACACAATGATGTAGGAAGTTGGAGAAATTTATCTCAAAGGTTAAAACTTTAAGGCAATGATGTAGCTTAAATTGTTTTGGCTGAATAGCCAAAACTTTGATGTAATGGCATAAAGAGGCTAGAATTTTTATTTATTAATACAAAACCCTTAAAATCCAAAAGTCCTATGATGTAGCCTAAATTGTTTTGGCTGAATAGCCAAAACTTTTATGTAATGGCATAAAAAGGCTAGAATTTTTATTTATTGATACAAAACCCTTAAAATCCAAAAGTCCTATAGGCAACAATGTAGCCATAGAAATTTCAAAGCAATGAAGAAGGCTTGAAAGTTTTGTCTCAGAAGCTTATCATTCTAGGCAATTACTCTAAAAGGCTAGAGTTTTTGGCTCTTGAGGCAAGAAGAGTTTTTGTCATATGCTAGCACTTATTCGCACAATGTAAGAATAGGAAGTTTTAGTTGAGGAGTCTTAAGAATGGGGACAAGTAGACACTTACAATCATAAGCACAAGATTTGGAAAAGTTTTCAAAGATACACACATAAAAGGCATAATTTTTTTGACTAAAGAGCCAAATGTAAAGCTAAAGGTAAAGCATAACATAATATTATGCATTGGTTATATAGTTTCAAACTAATCATGTTAGCACATAGAATAAGATGTGTAGAATGAGTAAATGTAATGTCTATTATCATGATGATTTTTCTACATCAGTCCATTACTTTTATTTAGCTTCTAGCTTCAAATCTACCATTATGAATATATATTTTACTTAAAAACTACTTTTGGAATACTATTAAAGTCCTCTTCAAGTGCTAGATTAGATGCTAGCAACACTTTGCCTATAAGAACTTGATTACAAGGAATCAAGATTAGTTAATTATATCTTTATTTTTTTGAATTCAACTCCTCAAGGTGGAACAAATGTTTAGAATGGTGTTTCTGAACACCAGATACGCTTAGAGATACTATCTTTTTGGTTCTGTTCAACACCAAATACATTCGGTTTCTGACATCAACATTAAAACATTATCCCTAACTTCAAGGATACTTTGATAATATTGTTTAAGCTCTCTTCCATTCACATGTCAAGTAAGCTCTTATAGAAGTCTTCTTAAATAAATTAAGGTTTCTTATGATAGCATTTGAATACTTCCATCATACCTGAAGTGAAATCTCAAAATTGGTATTTCTGAACACCACCTTTTATTTGAGTTCTTGATATTTACTTGTCTTTAAATGTTTAAATAATTAATTTGGCCAATCTAAAATATATTAAAGTATTTGGTAAATCCACATTTGTGTGTTGGGCAATCTCAAATGATTATAAAGCTTTCCTCAAATGGAATGATTGATGCTATAGTTTATATCATCCAACGTAAATTTGAATAAAAATTGGGCCTCCTGTTTTCTATTTGGGCCAAAAATTTAATATTAAAGGACAAGTTTTGTGGGCGAGTCTCATTATATCCCACTCAAAATTCTAACTTAGATCTGCATCACTGATTTCCCCAGCTACTCACAAGTTGTCACACATCAATAGTACACCACACCTCAAAAAGTACTTAGCAGAAACACCGCAATAGATCATAATTAATAGATGGGGTGGTGGTTAAGGAATTTAAGGATACTTTTCAACTTGGTTTTCTCCAATCACATGTGCATGTACCCCACAATTAGACTTAGTAAGAAATTGATTTACGTTTATGGCCATTTATGCTGATGAGCTTTCACGAGGAGAGAGAAAGAGAGAAGAGATAATTCACCACATTAAGTTCTTAGGGAATTGACTTTGATTGGGAGAATGAGAAGAACATGGTCTTTAGAGTAGTGTCCCCTTTTATGTGATCCTCCTGGAATGGTGCCTTCTTAAGCAAGTGGTGTGCCTTTTCTCTTTTGCATAGCCCTCTTCTCTTCTATTTCACCTCTCTGTGTGATTGTTATATTGTAATTTCACCATGCTCCTTGCCTTGAATGTGCCTTGCTGTGATGTGTAGGCTCTACTCTTCTTTGTCTTCACACTTGGGTGTTGTCTGCTTTACTATGCACTAAGGACAACCCTTTCCTTGTTGTGCACAAGTCGGGCACTTACCTTTCTATGCCCTTTTCTTAGCTTTCTTAGCCTTCACTGGCCCTCCTTGCTTCATAACCCTTCCTTGTGCTTGGCCTTGCGGGGTGGCTTAGATCCCCTCCTTCTTCTTGCCTATGCTTCACACTGTGAAGCCTAGCTTCCTTGCTTCACTCTATGTGCCCTGAGCTCCCTCATAGCCCCTCCTTCTTCTTTCCTATTATTCATGCTGTGAAGCTCGCCTTGCTTTACTCCAAGGGTATTTCACTCTACCTCACATACCCTCTTTCTTTCCCATGCTTCATGCTGTGAAGCTAGCCGCCTTGCTTTACTCCATGCACCTTGTACTGGCTCACAACCCCTCCGTCTTCTTGCCTATGCTTCATGTCGTGAATCCTAGCCACACCTTGCTTCTCCCCTCGCTTTTGGCAGCTCCCTTGTCCCCCATGCTGTGAAGCCCTTTACTATGATTTTGGCTTGGCTGCTAAGCACCTCTCCTTCACTATGCTATCAGTCGACATCGTACAAAACAAAAGGTCTTATGTGCCCTTAATTTTGAATAAGCTATGCGTAGAAAATACGATTGAGAAAATAGAGAATTGCACAAAACGATTGATAAGGAAAAGAATACAAAATAATGACTATGCACTATTATGCCATAACAGATTGAATATCGCAGATGCAAGATCCCCAAATGAGAAAATACTCCAAGATGCTAATCCAGGCATTAAGTTTCTTTATTTTTTGTGAATCAATAGAAACTTCTACATGTCAATACTAGAACAGTGTAGAAAATTCAAGCCATTTATGCATGTTAGAAATGTGAAAAACACTCGTCCATGAGGTGATGCTATAACACATCATTTCACATGTTACATAAAATGGAGGGTTCTTCCATAGGCTCACAAAGAAAACCAATCTAATTAAGGTATCCAATCCTGAGGTCCATACATTAGATTAATCATAGGATATGTTCTTTAGAGTTTTGTACATAGACATAAGTATGAGTGGAAAAATGTGTTGTATCTTCACTTTAGAAGAGGTTTTGCTCAATAGTATCTTCTAAGAGGTGACTCAAGGAGCATCTTGATTGATTGATGGTAGTTTCTACTATTTGTCATGTGGAAGTTCAAAATTTTTACAAAATTTTATACAAAACAATGGGTCTTATGTGCCGTTAATTTTAAATAAGCTAAGCCTAGAAAATACGACTGAGAAGACTAAAAACTTTGCTCAAAAGGATTGATAAGGAAAGGAATAAGAAATAATGACTATGCGCTATTATACCCCATGATAGAATGTTTTAGGATTAAAAATTACATATGCAAGTTTCCCAAATGAAAAACATACTTGAAGTTTCTAATCTAGGCATTAATTTTGTTTAGTTTTTGTGAATCAATAGCAACTTCTATATATCAGGACAAGAAAGCTCTATAAAATTTAAGCCATTTATGCATGTTAGAAATGTGAAAAACACTCATCCATGAGGTGAAGATATAATACATCATTTCACATTTGACATGAAATGGAGGGTTCTGATGTAGGCTAAAAAAGAAAAGCAATCTAGTTAAGGTATCCAATATCGAGGCCCATCCACTGATAATTAATCATAGGATATGTTCTTTATAATTTTGTCCACACGCAGATAAGCATTAGTGAAAGAAAGTGTTGTTAGAAGAGGTTTTTCTCAATAGTATCTTCCAAGAGGCTCATAGGCTCTCCTTCTCTCTCTTTCTTTCTCAAGTCTTAACCTCTAACACCTTGTCTCATAAAAAACATCGATCACACAAACACACATGCAATGAGAGACATGTAACAAAGAGGCAAGTAGTCCAATTAAGTAGCTTTATTAGGATAGCAAGCCATATTTATTTATTATGGGAGATTGGCTATTTCCTTATAGCAGGGCCACATTATTGATAACGCATAGCCATCTTTATTTATTATGGGAGATTGGCTATTTCCTTATAGCAGGGCCACATTATTGATAACGCATAGCCATCTACTTTAATGCCCACGTTCTTGAGCCTCTTCCTCTGCCGCCGCAAGGCCGACTATGATGATGTGCTGTTTTGTTATTACAATAAGAGCCACATTATTGATAACGTATAGCCATCTACTTGAGCTCCCACGTTCCTAAGCCTCTTCCATTACCGACATGAATAAACGTGCATTGGCGTGCATCTTCATCTCATGAGAGTCTACTGTTTGTTGTGTGGGAGTTTACAATCTTGACAAAACGTTATTATACAAAATAACCAAGATTTTGTGCCCTTAATTTTGAATAAGATAGGCCTAGAAAATAAGAGAGAAAACTACAAACTTTGCACAAAAGGATTGATAAGGAAAGAAGAAGAAATAATGACTATGCGCTATTATGCCATGATAGATTGTTTTAGAATTGAAAATTGCATATGCGAGTGCCCTAAATAAAAAACATACTTGAATTTGCTAATCTAGGCATTAATTATGTTTAGTTTCTGTGAAATAGCAGCTACTACATATCAAGGCTAGGAAGCTCTACACAATATAAGCCATTTATGTATGTAAGAATTGTGATAAACACTCGTCCATGAGGTGATGCTATAATACATCATTTCACATGTGACATTGAAGGGTTCTTAAGTATGCTCACAAAGAAAATCAATCTACTTAAGGTATCCAATCCTGAGGCCCATCCACTGAAGGATATTCTCTTTAGAGTTTTACCCACATTGATAAGTTTGAGTGGAAAAATGTGTTGTTAGAAGAGGTTTTCCTCAATAGTATCTTCTAAGAGACTCAGAGGCGCTCCTTACCTCTCTCTTTCTTAAGTCTCAACCTATAAAACCTTGTCTCATAAAAAACATCAATCAAGAAAACACGAGTTCAATGAATCATGTGTGAACACACGTGCAATGACAAACACGTGACAAATAGTATAATTAAGTAGCTTTATAAGTACATCAACCCATCTTTATTTATTATTGGAGATTGGCTATTTTGTTATAGCAGCAACAAGGGCCACAGTATTGATAATGTATAACCATCTATTTAAATGCCCATTTTCCTAAACCTATGCCATTATCGGCAAGCCTGATGACAGACTCGGCATTGGTGCTATTGGACTATATATAGTGCACCCTAACTTGACCTAGATCTTACCTATATATACCTATGCATTATCAATAATATACACTACTTTGGGGGCAATGTCTCGTGTACCTCTCATTCTCTTTGATTCTTGGTCACTCATATACATCCACTCATATGGGTGGCTTACAAAAGTTATATACGTATCTGTCAACATGGTCTGAGAGCGAGTTACCCTTTTAACAATGTAGAAGATTCGTTTGAACAATTTTGAATGTTTTTGTTGTGTAGTAATTGATGGATTTTGTTGGTTTGTTTCAGCAAAAAAACTATGTTTATCTGTGTAAGTATCTTTGTAAGTATCTACAATTTTGAATGAAACATAACTTTTGTCCTTTTTCTGTATTGAAACATAACTTTTGTCTATGATTTTTACCCCCTAAGCTTACCGACAAATTTTGAGGGCCTTTTGGTCCAAATTTGAAGATTTGGTTGACAAATAGGATAATATATTGTATTTGCGGGCTTGAAATCATAGAGCCACGCGTGCCCTCAATTTTGAATCAAAAGTCTTTGAAAATGGAGTTATAGAGTGAAAGTTATGATTGTTGTTGTGTTATGTAGTTTTTGGGCATTCTGCACCCATCGTCATGCATAAGTTTCCTCAGCTTTTTCACTAAATATTTTTCTTTGGATCTCTATTTTTGGTGATTGCATGCCCTTTTCCATATTATACGCTTTGGGTACTTTTTCCTATTTTTTGACATATTATTCTTTACATCCCGAAAAGCATTAACATTGTTATTTTGGTGACGTTCGTCTCTCTTCATCATGCTCTCTCCATGGTGAATTTTTCTCTTATTAATGGTTATACTTCTAGTCAACACTCTATTCCTATTTTTCAAGGCCATGGTTTTCTTGGTTGGAAGAAGGCAAAGATAACTTTGACTCTTGAAGGTGACGGTCTTTTTAATATTGTATATGGAAATTCTCCACGTCCTTAGCGACCTATTGATGTTTCTAGTTCACTTATTACTGATGGGAAGTTATTTAGTGAATGGCAATCTGAATGGACAAAGAAAGATAAGGTTGCTCGATGGTATATTTTTTCTGCTCTTCATGATTCTCCTATGTTGGATGTATTTAATCTTCCCACTTCCAACGATATTTGGAAATATCTTATTTCTACTTTTGAGAAGAAATCTATCATCAAAATTCTTTATCTCTGTAATATGTTGGACAGGTTGGATTACAAAGTTTATACTTCTATGACTTCTCATATTGAGTCATTCAAAGAAATTGTTAATCAACTTGATTATTGTTGGAGCTATATTTAGCTAGCCCTAACTCACTCTAGGTCTTGCCTATATATATGTGTCTTGTGACTAATATGATTCATTCTTGTGGAGCCTATGTGGTGTCTCTTATCTCATCTCTCTTCCTCTGTCAACATGGTATCAGAGCGATTCTAATCATAAAAGGGAAGCATCTATATCTTCTTATTCAGTTTATGATTATGATTTCATGTCTTACAAGATTGATCTTTGGTAACAGTTTTGTGTAGGATTGATTGGTTCTTTGATTATATGCTGCCTACATGATTTTATAGCTCCACTTGTTGTAAATAGAATTGTTTCTTAATCGCGTCCTTAAAACCAAAACCTATCAAAACGGTTTGTCAATCGGAGTTTTGAATCAAAAGTTAGGACAGTTCAGGTGAACTGCACCTAAAATAGTAAAACAAGTTTTTTGTTGTGAGAGCAAACAGTAGTTGTCTCTGAGTCATAAGCAGGATTTGATCATCAAAGCTTTCTGTGAAAGCTTCAGAGACAGATACTTGCTATACAAGCTACAATTGGATACAAAACTTGCCGTGCAAGTTCCATCAAAATGCGGTGCTTTTTCTTATTATTATTTTTGTCTTTTATTATAGACCTCTAAGTTTGCTAACATGCATGAGACACGGGTCTCCGCTTTTAGAGTTCTAATTTTGGTTCACGTTCTATTCTTTACACGATCACTTTATGCTCATAGTCTGGTGGTGCATACCTCTTTTTGGGTACATTTCTCATATCTCGTACATGGTCTGCAAGTTCTGTGATCTTATCTTGTACGTGTTCTCACAACCCAACATGGGAAACACCATACTTATTAACAGATTTCCTTCTAGGCAACGTTCTATTCCTCTTTTCCAAGGCCAAGGATTTCCTGGTTGGAAATACAAGATGCTATTAATTTTGAAAGGAGACAAATTGGCAGATATTGTTCCACGTATTCTTGCATGCCCTCCTCAACCTATTGATCCACTTGAGAATGATGTTATTATTACCGAAGGTCCTTTTTTTGAACAATGGAAAATTGATCATGCACACTAGATTCGTCTCGTGATAAGGCTGCTCATTGTTGGTATATACTTTCTGCCCTTAACGATTCACTCATGCTAGATGTTTATCCATTATCCATGTCATATGTTATATGGGACTATCTTATCACTATTTTTGAGAAGAAAACTGTTAGAGAGATTCTGTATCTCCGTAATCTTCTAGGCAAGCTTCAATTCAAGGTAGGTACATCTATGTCTAGTCACATTGAATCATTCAAATTATGAATCAACTTTCTGCTGCTGCTGCAGGGGATCCTATTCCTCGAACTAAATTGGTTACACACCTTCTTGATACGGTGAAGGATCCTTTGTATGGTAATATTGTCACTATATTATCTAACAAGGATGGAATTGACTTTGAGCATACATGTATTTCTTTGATTGAATATTCTCAACGTCATGATCGTCAGACGTCGGTAACTCATGAAACGGTCATGATTGCCCAAGAGTACAAAGAATCAAAGACAGCCTTTGCTGTCCAAAGATGTCCATTTCAGCAATGCCCTTCCTCCTCCTCCCAATTTACATCTCGTGGCTTCCAAAGAGAAGGTAATTCTTCTCGTTTGAGATTTCCTCAAAAGCGTTGTTCTTATTGTGACAAAATTGGTCACTTGGTATCTAAATGTTGGGCACGAGAGTACAATGAAGAACACGGTATTACAAATAAGCAACCTCATTTATCAAGGGGTTCTTCCTCTTCTGCAACCTGTGAGTATTGTGGGAGCACAAGGCATTCATCTAGTCGATGCTTCAAGAGGCGTTATGATGAAGCTCGAAATCAAGCTTATGCTACTCAACAAAATCCTCATGATGAAGATAATGTTCATCACTTAGAGGCTAATTTGGTTCATTATAATGTCTCTCCAGAAAAGGTACTACATGTTCATGATGGTTCTCTCTTTATTATTGATTTAGGTGCTACTAGTAACATGACATATCAATTGCAATGGTTAAACAATTATATCCAATTCCTATCAAGAAAGCGGTTTATCTAGCTGATAATACAACTTTCAAGTAATGGGTATTGGTGGTGACTTGTATTTGGGAACTTCTTCCTCAACCAAAATACTGCGAGGAGTTTTATATGTTCCTGATTTACAAAGAAACTTACTTTCTATTGCGCGGCTTGTGGATCTTGGTCTATTTGTTGGATTTGATAATACAAAGTGTTGCATCAAAAAGGATGGCACCACTATTGCGGTTGCTCCTCGACATGGTAGTCTCTTTGAACTTTCATTTAATGAGGATGTTGCAAATGTTGTTACAGCTATAGGAGATCTGGATTGTAAGCTATGGCATCATCGGTTTGCTCACTCAAATTTCTTAAAGCTTCTTGATATTCATCGTCATGATCTTGTGAGAGGTATAATCTCACCCGCATATGGGGATATGTGAATTTTGTGCTGCTCTAGGCAAACATCATTGTAAGCCATTTCCAATGTTTACAAAAATTCATTCAAATAATCTTTTGGATCTCATTCATACTGATATTTGTGGACCCTTTCCTCCATCCAAGTCTTGCTACCATTACTTCATAACTTTTATTGATGACTTTTCACGATATACAAATGTCTTTGCTACGACATAAATCAAAAGCATTGGACACATTTAGGAGGTACCAAATATCTGTGGAGAGTCACACTGGTCGAAGAGTCAAAATTCTTTGAAGTGATAATGGTGGTGAATATATTTCCAACTTATTTCATAATCATTGCATCAACCATCGCATCCACCATGAGTATACCATTCCATATTCTCCCCAACAAAATGGAGTTGCAGAGCGAAAGAATCGTATGCAACCTGATGCATGCTTATTCATTCTGGATTATCTCACTCTTTTTAATATTGACTGCCGTTTTTGTTCAAAATCATCTTCCAACTACAGCACCTTCTTCTGGTAAGATTCGAATCACAGCTTAGACAGGCCAAACTCCTTCTGTTGCACATTTCAAAGTCTTTGGGTGTATTACTTATATTCATGTCCCAAAAGAGAAATGACACAAGCTAGAACCTTTAGGTTTGAAGGTTATTTTTATTGGTTATTCATGACCTATCAAAGGGTTACAAGTTTTACAATCCAAGTTCTCAAAAGGCAATTGTTAGTCGAGATGCTATATTTCATGAGCAATTGATGGGAGGTTCGTGGTCCACAGATGATGATACAAAAAAATTACTCTTCTTTTCCTTTTCTACTTTTGGACAATGATTTGCATGATGACAACACTCTTTTGATGGATATTGCAGACAAGTCTATTGATGTTCATCCTACGGTTTCAAAGGACACTCTTTTGATGTATATTGGAGACAAGTCTATTGATGTTCATCCTACGGTTTCAAAGGCGACTTCTATAGATCTTGATATCTATGTTGATCTTCCTATTGAACTTGAGCACGGTGCAAATCATGTATATGATGATGATATTGAAACCTTTATTCACGTATTGGCTGTTTGTGAAGATCCTTCAACTTATGCAGAAGCTATGTCCTCTTCACAAACGGAACAAAAAAAGGAAGCCATAGAAGTTGAATATGAGTCTTTGATCTCAAAAGGTACATGGGTTCTTACCAATCTACCTTCTGATCGTACTCCTATCAAATGTAAGTGGGTTTACAAGACTAAAATAAAGGCAGATGGATCCTTTGAGCTCGTTTAGTTGCAAAGGGATACTCACAAATTGCAGGGATTGACTATCATGACACTTTTTCACTCGTAGTTCGTAGTACAAGCATTCGAGTACTACTAGCTTTTGCAACTCAATTTGATTTGGAAATACATCAAATGGATGTTAAGACGGATTTTCTTAATGGAGGCTTAAAGAAGGAAATATATATGGAGCAACGTGAAGGATTTACAATTCCCGGAAAGGAACATCTTGTATGCCAACTCCACCGTGCTTTGTATGGACGAACACAAGCTTCACGATCATGGTACATCAAGATTGATGAATTTCTCACATCTCACAGGTTTGTTTCTTGCTTTTCTGATCCAATTCTTTATATCAAGTGCAATGTGGATAACCATTTTGTGATATTGGCCCTTTATGTTGATGACACTATACTTGTGTCTAATATTCTATCTTTCATGCAACAAGTAAAAAAGGTTTTATCCTCAGCCTTTGATATGGTGGATCTTGGCGACATCCATTCATGCCTTGGTATTCAAGTTCAAAGGTATCGTCACAATGGTATTTTACTTCTTCGTCAAACAAAGTTTATCCAAGATATTGTTCAAAAGTTTGGATTGGCTACTGCACATTCGGCAATCACTCCTTGTCTTGCAAGCTCTACTAGGAGTACTTCTACAAATATTGAGGCTGAATCATTAGCTTTAAATCAACCCTATGCTAATCTTGTTGGTTGTCTCCAATTTGTGGGCATGAGCACTTGTCCTGATATTTTGTCTGCAGAAGCAGTAAATCTGTTAGGACAATACTTGTCCTCTCCATCTACAAGACATTCGTCTCAAGCTAAACGTGTTTTGAAGTACTTGAAGGGCACTGCAAATTTTGGACTTGTATATCGCCATCAAGAAGACATATCTTCATCAACTTCTCTTAATCTTTTGGGTTATTCAGATGTTGATTGGGCAAGCTCTAACTTGTTAATGCGATCCACCAGTGGTAATTGCTTCTTTATCAATGGCTATTTGGTATCTTGGGCTAGCAAGAAACAATGTTGTATTGTAGTTTCTACTACAGAGTCTGAATATGTAGTTGCATCTTTAGCAGCTCGTGAATTGGTTTGCCTTCGATAATTTCTTGCTGATATTGGTCATTCTCCTTCCTCAAGCACTCCTCTTAGATGTGACAACCAAAGTGCTATTAGTCTAGCCAAGGACTACGTGCAACATAGCAAGTCCAAGCATATTGCAGTTCATTATCAATATGTTCGACATGAGGTAAGGAAAGTAGCAATAATGGTAGAGCATTGTCCAACTGATCAAATGATTGCAGACACTCACCAAAGGACTCCTTTGCGATCAGAACTTGGAGTTGTGATGGTCTCTCTTTTTGGAGATTAGCACATCTCATGTCATGTCAATTTCGTCTAGACTTGTACATAGCCTATAGACTTTAGGATACTTCACACATTACTTCACATCATGCACATTTATTCTTTGTACTTTATGTATGGAAGCACATTGTAAATGGACTTTAAGGTGGCATTGTACATTTATATGTAGGAGCTCGGGTTTTTCCCTTGTTCTCCCAAGGGTTTTTTTACTCGCAGCTGGAGACCTTTATTTGAGTGGGGGTGTTGGAGCTATATATAGCTAGCCCTAACTCACTCTAGGTCTTGCCTATATATATGTGTCTTGTGACTAATATGATTCATTCTTGTGGAGCGTATGTGGTGTCTCTTGTCTCGTCTCTCTCCCTCTCTCAACAATTACTTCTAACAAAGATGGTATTGATTTTGATAGTGCTCGCTTATCTCTTTTTGAATATTCACAGCGTCATGATGAATAGGTAATGTTTTGGTAATATTTTCTTTGCAAGTTGGATAGGTACAACACCCTCAGTCTCTCATTTATGTGTCTTTGGTTGCATTGCCTATATTCATGTTTCTAAAGAGACACGAACAAAGATTAATCCTCCTTTTAAGAAGGTCATTTCAATTGGATATCTTGATAATTCCAAAGGCTATGAGTTTTATGATCCGCTCTCCAAGAAGGTCACTTTAAGCTGTGATGTAATTTTTGATGAACAAATATGCTATGGGTGGTGAATGGTCCATTGATGCATTTGATGATTCAAAAACCATTATAACATCATTTCCTTTTTTGCAAATGAATCTCATAGTATTGATTCTCAAGTTGGTCTCTATTCCACTCTCTTCATTGGAGTGTGAAAAAAATAGCCCTGACATTTATATTTCTATTAAAGATGAACATGGTTCTCATACTCGCGTTAATGATGACATTAAATTTGATGCCATGTCCATTATTGAAGACCCTATTACCTTCACTCAAGCTATTTCTTCTGCACAAGAGGATCAGTCAAGATTCTATGGAAGTTGAGTATTATTCTCTCATCTCGAAAGGTACTTCGATTCTAATTGATCTTCCTCATGGACAAACACCTATCAAGTGTAAGTGGGTGTACTAGACAAAAGTTAAGGGCTGATGGTTCTTTTAACAAATTTAATTCTCGTCTGGTTGCCAAAGGACACTCTCAAGTAGCAAATGTTCACTATCATAATACATTCTCACCTATTGTTCACATGACAAGTAGGTGTTGTTTTGGCATTTGCCACTCAATTTGATTTAGAAACTCATCAAATGGATGTTAAAACAACTTTTCTCAATGGTGAATTGAAAGAAGAGATTACATGGAACAACAACTTGGTATTGTTATACCAGGAAAGGAACATCTACTACATCATCTTCATCGAGCTCTCTATGATTTGAAACATGCTTCTCATGCATGGTACTTAAAAATTTATGCCTTTATTTAATCACATGGATTTGCTTCATGTTCTTCTGATCCAAATTTATACTTGGAACAAAATTACCACTTATTTATTATTATTGCTTTATATGTAGATGATACCATCTTGGTTGCCAATGATTTATCCTTCCTTCTACATAATACTAAGAAGCTTTTATCCTCAACATTTGAAATGGTGGATCTTGTTGAAATTCATTCTTGTCTTGGCATTCAAATCCAGTAATCTTGCAAGAAAGGTATTTTGCTTCTTTGACAAACAAAATCATTTACTGATGCTCTTGAAAAATTTTGATTGGTTGATGCACATTCGGTATGTACTGCTATTGTTATGCATTCTGCTAAGAACATGCCTTCAAAATATGATCATCCTTTAATGGATGATTTCCCATATGCAAACCTGGTTGGTTTCCTACAATTGATTGGTCGTCTGAATACATGCCCTGATGTTCTTTTCACTGCAAATCTTCTTGCTCAACTTTCTCATGGAAATTGGATTGATGTAAAGCGTGATTTTAGGTATTTAAAGAGCACTAAAGATCATGACCTCCTCTATTGTCGATAGGCATCTTCATGTCATTCTTTAGCTTTATGCTTAGTTTGTTATTGTGATGCTGATTAGGCAAGTTCTAATGCTTCAATAATAAGATCTATAAGTGGAAATTACTTTTTGATCAATGGATGCTTGGTTTCTTGGATGAGAAAGAAACAATGTTGCATTAGGGGAAGGTTGAGGTCTATAGGGGCCCTTTAATATGCCATGTGATTAAAAGGTTATTAAGGAAAAGGGCCAATCATGTGATGCCATGTATACAAAAATGTTGGGTGATTAAAGGTGGTCAAAAGATTCTCTAGAAGATGCCTTTTTGTACTTTTCCTTCCCAAAAAGGAGGGGGGGGAAGTTTTTGAAATTTTGGACATCCATAACTTCTACATATGAGCTCAAAATTTGTTGGAGATTAGAGATCCAAAATCTACTCGCTGAGCTCTTTCCATAGATATGTCACATGATATGGTTTTGCCCACTCAATTTTAAATTCAATTTTGGCACGGGAAACTTTGAAATTCAAACTTCTAGCCATTTGAAGAATAAGAAGGTATCTAAAGTCAAAGAAACTTAACATGTTAACAAAAAGTCATTAAAATCATAATATGGCAGCTTAAAGGGCCCCCATAGACCTCAACCTTCCCCTAATGTTGCAAATTCAACTACAAAAGCTGAATATGTAGTGGCGTCATTAGCACCTCGTGAGTTAATATGGTTATGTCAGTTACTTTTAGACATTGGGTATCCTCCACCTTCTGGCACTCCTCTTTGATGTGATAATCAAAGTGCTATCAGTCTTGCAAAGGATTATGTTTAGTATAGCAAAATCAAACACATTCCTATTCATTATCACTATGTTCACCATGAAGTGAAGAAGGGATCTATTATGGTTTAATATTGCCCAGTTGATCAAATGGTTATAGATATTCTATTGGACTATATATAGCGCACCCTAACTTGACCTAGATCTCACCTATATATACCTATGCACTATCAATAATATACACTACTTTGGGAGAAATGTCTCGTGTACCTCTCATTCTCTCTTGCTCTTTATCGTATCTCTCAACATGGTATGATAGCGAGTTACCCTTTTAACAATGTAGAAGATTGGTTTGAACAATTTTGAACGTTTTTGTTTTGCAGTAATTTATGGATTTTGTTGGTTTGTTTCAATAAAAATCTATGTTTATCTCTGTAACTATCTATTATTTTGCATGAAACATCACTTTTGTCCTTGTTGTGTATTGAAACAAGTTGTAGGATTTTTACCCCTAAGCTTGGCGATAAATTTTGAGGGCCTTATGGTCCGAATTTGAAGATGTGGTTGACAAATAGGACAATATATTATATTTGTTGCAGGCTTGAAATCATAGAGCCACTCGTGTCCTCAATTTTGAATCAAAAGTCTTTGAAAACGGACTTATAGAGTGAAAGTTATGATTGTTGTTGTGTTATGTAGTTTTTGGGTGTTCTGCACCCATCATCATGCAGTAGTTTCCTCAGCTTTTTCACTTATTATTTTTGCTTTGGATCTCTATTTTTGGTGATCGCATGCCCTTTTACATATATGCTTTGGGTACATTTTCCTATTTTTAGACATATTATTCTTTAAATCCCAAAAAGCATTAACAATGTTATTTTGATGACGTTTGTATTTCTTCATCGCGCTCTGTCCATGGCAAATATTTCTCTTATTAATGGTTATACTTTTGGTTAACCCTCTATTCCTATTTTTCAAGGCCATGCTTTTCTTAGTTGGAAGGCAAAGATGACTTTGATTCTTGAAGGTGACGATCTTTTTGATATTGTATATGGAAATTCGACACGTCCTCAGCAACCTTTTGATGTTTTTAGTTCACTTATTTTTATTGATGGGAATTTATTTAGGGATTGGCAAATACTTTCATCCGAATGGACAAAGAAAGATAAGGTTGCTCGATGGTATATTTTGTTTGCTCTTCATGATTCTCCTATGTTGGATGTATTTAATCTTCCCACTTCCAACGATATTTGGAAATATCTTATTTCTACTTTTGAGAAGAAATCTATTATCAAAATCCTTTATTTCCGTAATATGTTGGAGAGGTTGGATTACAAAGTTTCTACTTCTATGACTTCTCATATTGAATCATTCAAAGAAGCTGGTGGCTAGTGCTTCTACTGCACGACCTCAACTTGTTGCCCAACTTCTTCACACTATCAAAGATGAAAAATATGATAATATTTTCACGATTATTTATAACAAAGATGGTGTTTATTTTGATAGTGCTTGCATATCTCTTATTGAGTATTCACAATGTCATGAATAATGTATAGAGCCCTCTGCAAATGCTCTTCTTACACATCACTTAGATTATTCTAAGGATGATCTTCTTACTTCCAAAAGTGCCCCTTTTTATGGTTCTCTCGTGGTGGAAATCGCTTTTCTCGTGGGGGAAGCTGTAAAAATCGACAATATGGTTCTAGAAGGTTTTGCAATTATTGTCACAAAAATGGACATTATGAATATGATTGTTTTGCCAAACTATATGATGAAGAACATTGGTTCTCTTGATGTTATAATACACATAATATGAAAGGTACTCAACCAATACATATAAGGGTTCTCTATAGTGTGAACCCAACTAAATGAGCTTGCACTATAACTATGCCAGTCTCTAGAATGGTGTCACACAGCCTATCATCCCACTAGCCGCATATCACCCAAGATCTCACCAACCATGCCAGTGGTGTAAGTGTGGGGCCTATCCCCCAGGCGGGTCATCACTATTGTCCACCGCCTCACTAGATGAGCTCGATATCTCAACACTCCCCCTCGAGCTCAACTCTATCTCATGTACACCAAGCGAAGCCCTGAATCTGCGGAGCTTCTCTGTACTACCCAATGCTTTGGTGAAGATGTCAACTACCTGATCCTCTATGGTGGTGACATAAACAAGGTCAAGATCTCCTGCCAAGACCTTCTCTCTGATGAAATGGTAGTGGACCTCTATATCCTTCGTAGTACGAGCATGAAAATTTGGGTTCCTGGCCAACTGCTCCTCTGTACTCGGCCTCTGTAACTGGATAGAGCAACTGCAGGCTGCTTCTTGCTGCTCCAAGTCACAGCAGCACTCCCCAAAGAAAACATGAATCCACTAGTAGATCTCCTATCTGAGATACTACCAGCCCAATCAGCATCTATGTACCCATGTACACATATCTCTGTCCCAGTCTCATAGAATAGTCCACAATGCAAAGTAGACCTCACATACCTCAATATGCATCTCAATGCATCCAAATGCGGTTTCCGTGGAACCTACATAAACTGACTCGCCAACCCAACAGCATAGCTCAAATCTGGTGCTGATCGTTATATAGATCAAGCTTCCTACTATGCGCCTATACATAGTAGGGTCCTCCAAAATCTCTCATGAATCTACACTCAACTTGCCATTCTGATCCAATGGCACTGAGATAGGCTTACAGCCTGTCATACCATACTTGGACAACATGTTCAAGTCATACTGTCTCTGCATTAATCCAATACCATGTGGTGACCTAATCACCTCAATGCCCAAGAAATATCTGAGCTCCCCCAGATCCTTTATCTCAAATTTATATCTTAGCAAAAACTTTACATCAAAGATCTCTGCATCATGGTCCCCCGTAATGATCAAGTCATCTACATAGATGACAACAAGCACAACCCCTCTATCACCATATCTCACATATAGCGAGAAATCTGCATTGCATACATGAAAGCCAATAGTGACAAGATATTTAGAAATCTTGTCAAACCATGCTCTTGGTGCTTGTTTTAAGCCATACAAGGCTTTCTTCAACTTGCAAACATGCTCGGGGTGATCCACATCCTCATAACTAGGCAGGTGGCTATAACATATACAACATATACACCTCTTCTTGCAAATCCCCATGCAAGAATGCAATCTTTACATCCATCAGATGTAAAGACCATTGCTTTGACGCAGCCATTGCTATCACAACTCTCACTATTGCCATTGTTCACTCATGGGAACACGTTTTATGGAAGGAGGCCGGAAGCAATTAATGCGAGAAAGCAGGATTGTAGCCATGGGAACATAAAGATGCACATAATTTTTCCATATTTTTGTGCTGAAGTGCAATGTAAATCATTTTAGACCAATGTGGGTTCTAAATGAGAGTTCTAAGTGTATTAAGCAAGGCTCACTTATGGGGTTATCCGCCCATGTGTTGTGAAAGAGGTCTAGGGTTAGTGACATCTCTATAAAAGAGATGTTAGCTAAAGAAAGAGGTCGTTTTTTGCCATTCTCATAAGCTATTGAGTGAAGCTCTTGAGCTCTCAAGCTATGGCAACTCTCTAACTCTCTCTATTGTACTCTAATGAGCATCAAGCTCCAATGAGTATAGCTCCACTTCACTCTTAATCTATTTTAGCATCATTGAAGTAGATTAATCTATGATTAGTTAAATGCTTCTTTCTTTCTCTTGTGTATGATGCATGCTTGTAGTGTGTGTGTGTGTGTAGTCTCCATTGATGCAAGCTCTTGCCCACTTCATTGTTGGCAATGAGTTATTCATGGATAGACTCTCTCTATGAGCTTGTGGGTTTGTGAATGTTACATTCTATGCTTGCTTAAGCTTGTGGGTTAGTAGATGCACCCTTATGGATTTGCTGGCATTAGGGAAAGCTAAGATTTAATCAATGTTTAAATGGGATTAAGAGATGGCCATGCATTGCTTGTTCTCTTGATTAGTGTAGTGGGTTTAAGGGATTGAGAGATTGATTGAGGTGTTGAATGTTTGAATCGTCAAGTGGTGGTTTGTGTATGTGAGCTCTCCCGCAAGGGAAAAACCTTTATGCACTAATCAGGTCGAGTCCTCGGATTAACATTGTGTTTCTCAACACATTTGTTGATCAGTAGTACTCTATGAGCACTATATATTGCACGGTAGAGAGAACCGCTCTACAACCATCTTGGCAACTGGGCTGAAAGTTTTCTCATAATCAATGCCATATGTTTGCGCATATCCTTTGGCTACCAATCTAGCCTTGTACCTGTTTATGCTTCCATCACTGTTGTGTTTTACTTTGTACACCCACTTGCATCCAATGGCTTTCTTGCCTTCAGGCAATTGCACTAAATCCCAAGTCTCATTTCCAGATAGTGCATTCATCTCCTCATCCATAGCTTTCTCCCAACACACATTTCCAACAGCCTCATCAATGCATGTGGGCTCTACAACTTGCACAACCTTTGCCATATATGCATAGTGATCTGCCACATAACCATCATATGTAAACCTTTGCCCAGGATTCTTCACTCTTCTAGATCTTCGCAGCTTTGCATTCATGGCTTCCATAGCCTTCTTTACACTAGGTGTTCTCATAGCTGGGATCCCAAGCTCCTCACCAAGGCTCATCTCTAAGCCACTAGACTCTCCATCAACATGAGAATGCCCTGCAGAAATGATAGCAAGGGCTGTCTTTGATTCTGTGTACACTTAGGCAATCATGATCGTTTCATGAGTTACCGATGTCTGACGATCATGACATTGAGAATATTCAATCAAAAAAATACATGTATGCTTACTTAAAGTCAATTCCATCGTTGGTAGATAATATAGTGACAGTATTATCATACAAAGGATCCTCCACCGTATCAAGAAAGTGTGTAACCAATTGAGTTCGAGAAATAGGATCCCTTGCAGTAGAATGTTGATTCATAATACCTTTGAATGATTCAATGTGACTAGACATGGATGTACCTACCTTGAATTGAAGCTTTCCCAGAAGATTACGGAGATACAGAATCTCTATAATAGTTTTCTTCTCAAACATAGGGATAAGATAGTCCCATATAGCATATGACGTGGATAATGGGTAAACATCTAGCATGAGTGTCCACTGTTCAAAAATAGGACCTTTGGTAATAATAACATCATTTTAAAGTGTATCAATAGGTTGAGGAGGGCATGCCAAGAACAATATCTGCCAATTCGTCTCCTTCCAAAATTAATAGCATCTTGTATTTCCAACCAGGAAATCTTTGGCCTTAGAAAAGAGGGACAGAACGCTGCCCAGAAAGAAATCCATTAACAAGTATGGTGTTTGCCATGTCGGGTTGTGAGAACACATACAAGATAAGATCGTAGAACTTGCAGACCATGTATGAGATATGAGAAATGTAGACAAAAATAGGCATGCACCAGACGATGAGCATAAAGTGATCGTGTAAAGAATAGAACGTGATCCAAAATTAGAACTCTAAAAGTGGAGACGTGTGTCTCATGCACGTAAGCAACCTTAGAGGTCCATAAAAGACGAAAATAATAATAAGAAAAAGCATCGCGTTAAGAAAAAGCACCGCATTATGACGCAACTTGCACGGTAAGTTTTATATCTAATTGTAGCTTATATAGCAAGCATCCATCTGAAGCTTTTACAAAAAGCTTTGACGATCAAATCTGGCTTACGAATCAGAGAAAACTACGTGTTTGCTCTGACAAAGAACCTGTTTTACTGTTTTAGATGCAGTTTGCCTAAATTGTCCTAACTTTTGACTCAAAACTCTGATTGACAAACCGTTTTGATAGGATTCACGAGCACTGTACCATCTATGCACCAGCACTGGTTTTGGTTTTAAGGATGCAATTAAGAAACAATTCTAATTACAACAAATGGAGCTATAAAATCATGTAGGCAACATATAATCAAAGAACCAATCAACCCTACACAAAACTGTTACCACCAAAGATCAATCTTGTAAGACATGAAATCATAATCATAAATTGAACAAGAAGACGTAGATGCTTCCCTTATGATTAGAATTTCTCTGATACCATGTTAAGAGAAGGAGAGAGACGAGACAAGAGACACCACATATACCTTGGAATGATTCAATGTGACTAGACATGGATGTACCTACCTTGAATTGAAGCTTGCCCAAAAGATTACAGAGATACAAAATCTCTGTAACAGTTTTCTTCTCAAACACTTGATAAGATAGTCCATATAGCATATGACATGGATAATGGATAAACATCTAGCATGAGTGAATCGTTAAGGGCAAAAAGTATATACCGACGAGCAGCCTTAACGATGATGAATCCAGTGTGTGCATGATCACTTTTCCACTGTTCAAAAATAGGACCTTCGGTAATAATAACATCATTCTAAAGTGGATCAATAGGTTGAGGAGGGCATGCAAGAATACCAAGAACAATATCTGCCAATTCGTCTCCTTCCAAAATTAATAGCATCTTGTATTTCCAACAAGGAAATCTTTGACCTTGGAAAAGAGGAACAGAATGCTGCCCAGAAGGAAATGCGTTAACAAGTATGGTGTTTTCCATGTCGAGTTGTGAGAACACGTACTAGATAAGATCGCAGAACTTACAAACCATGTATGAGATACGAGAAACGTAGACGAAAATAGGCATGCACTAGACGATGAGCATAAAGTGATCGTGTAAAGAATAGAACGTGAACCAAAATTAGAACTCTAAAAGTGGAGACCCGTGTCTCATGCACGTAAGCAAACTTAGAGGTCCATAAAAGACAAAAATAATAATAAGAAAAATCATCGCATAAAGAAAAAGCACCACTTTATGACGTAACTTGCACGGTAAGGTTTGTATCTAATTGTAGCTTGTACAACAAGCATTCGTTTGAAGCTTTCACGGAAAGCTTTGACGATCAAATCCTGCTTATGACTCAGAGGCAATTACCTGTTTGCTCTCACAAAGAACCTGTTTTACTATTTTAGATGCAGTTTGCCAAAATTGTCCTAACTTTTGATGCAGAACTCCGATTGACAAACCGTTTTGATAGGATTCACTAGCACTGTACGATCTACGCATGAGCACTGGCTTTGGTTTTAAGGATGCGATTAAGAAACAATTCTAATTACAACAAATGGAGCTATAAAATCATGTAGGCAACATATAATCAAAGAACCAATCAACCCTACACAAAACTGTTACCACCAAAGATCAATCTTGTAAGACATGAAATCATAATCATAAATTGAACAAGAAGACATAGATGCTTCCCTTATGATTAGAATCACTCTGATACCATGTTGAGAGAGGGAGAGAGATGAGACAAGAGACACCACATATGCTCCACAAGAATGAATCGTATTAGTCCCACAAGTCACATATATATAGGCAAGACCTAGAGTGAGTTAGGGCTAGCTATATATAGCTCCAACAAATATAAGAAACATGGTCAGCTGTATATCTAGCCTCGCCTCACATGTCGATTGGGACTTCAATTTCTAACGAACTCGACCCCAACCATGGCTCCGGCCCCGACCATGAGTGTTCTCTGTATAATCAGGGAGGGGGTACTCCTCATCCCTGATGCTTCACCCCTCTCATGTGGCGAAGCTTTCTCTGAAGCCCCTCTTGCGTCTGACGATCCACCTATGCCATATCCTGCTTGCTCCATTGCTCCTATAGATCACATGATGAAAACATAAGTAGCGTTAATTCAAAAGTTAATTAAAATTTTTATATTATCTTACTTATTAAATATACTTTCAAATGCATTCGGTGGATGAGTAATCTTTGATTTCAATGTCCTATAGCCATGATACATGGCAGTCTATATCTCCTCTACGCTCGGTATATGGTCATTATCTTTTGTCTGTTTACTTTTAAAAAAACTTAGCTGATGTCAATTGTGTATACATATACACATGCACAAAAAATAAATTAAACATAGAGATTTTGCTACGTACAAAATGGGCAGCAAATCCCCTCCTCCCCCCAAGATGGAAGGTATGGCCACTCCTTTTCCTCGCTCATGTAGCCTCCTACATATAAGAAACTAGATGCCAAGAACATATTCACATAAGTTTTTATACATTTGTTACTTAATTACAAACTCCAATATAAGAACTATTACACTTTACCTTCTGTTCCGTCCATTGCAACTTTAGATGCATCTCTCTCTGAAAGTGACTCCATGACTCCTCATACATAGATGCAGGTTGATTATTATCTAGAACAACTACAAATTGACTACATTGCAAAAAAAACATTTTAGAATTAGAATTTTTTAAATCTTCCATATATTTATACTACCTCCATTCCGCCTACAAAGCTCCTATGGCAAGACGAGGTGTGCCCTCTACTTCTGAGCCTCATTCTACATCCGCTAGATCCATGGTCGATGATTCATATGAGGAGAGGATTCCATGATGATGGTGTGTTGATTATCGAGGCTTGCATCGATAAGAGCACTTTGGTTTTGCCTTGAAGTGATGTGTAGGCTCGAGCTGATGTCTGCTCTATTGTCGGGTGCTTACCTTGCTATGCCCTTTGCTTAGCTTTCATAGCCTTCATAGCCCCTCCTTGCTTTATAGTCCTTCCTTGTGCTTGGCTTTGTTGTGCCTCATACCCCCTCCTTCTTCTTGCTTATGCTTCACACCGTGAAGCCTAGCCGCCTTGCTTTACTCTCTGTGCCTTGCATCCCTCATAGCCCCTCCTTCTTCTTTCCTATTCTTCATTCCTTGAAGCCAGCCACCTTGCTTTACTCCAAGGGCCTTTCACTCTAGCTCACAGCACCTCCTTCTTCTTGCCTATGCTTCATGCTGTGAGGCCAGCCACCTTGCTTCACTCCAGGCGCCTTGCGCTGGCTCACAGTCGATCTGTCTTTTCTTGCCTATGCTTCATGTCGCTAATCCTAGCCGCCTTGCTTCTCCCCTAATGTGTCTTTCTACTATAACAAAATATCCACTCTCTTATAACAAAATATCCACTCTTCTATAATAATAAAAATATGGCTTGCTATACTAATAAAGCTACTAACTTGGACTACTTGCCTCTATTACATGTCACGTGTGTTTGCATGATTCATTGCACGTGTGTTTGCATGATTAATTTTTTTGATGAGTAAAGGTCTTAGAGGTTGAGACTTGAGTGAGAGAGAGAGAGAGAGAGAGAGAGAGAGAGAGAGAGAGAGAGAGAGAGCACCACCGAGCCTCTTAGATGATACTTTTTTTTAATTAGGTCTTATTCCATTCCTAGTGACAAATGAGAATTTCACTTGGCTATAGACATACCATACTAACTACACACACACCCAAGTCGTAGAAGGGGGTACCACCCTTTCCAAATATTGGCCACTTTATAGGCAGTTGGACAAGCTATAGGAAAAAGTCCATAACTTAGCCACTTGGTTGATTGGAGTAAACACCTTGCACAACTTTGGTAGTGTTGGGCATTATAAGTTGAGTCACAATCTTTGATGACCAAGGAAATCATCATCCTTGATCCAAAGTGTGAGTTTGAAGCAAGCATTGCACGCTATTGTCGCTTTGCAAGATCACCAAGCAAGATCACCAAAGAGGAAGGTAGTAGCAAGTGTCATGAGGTAACGATCGAACGATGATGGCCTAAGGAGTGTGAATGGCTGCCTATGTGCCCACCTACACATGGAAACACCCTTATTAGTATAACATGTCCCCAAGAGGGTATGATTTATTCATGAAAAAATCACAGATAAGGGATATTTAAAATAGGCCTTAAAACGCACGTGATACAAAGGGTTTACTTATAGTAGTGAGCCCCCGGAGAAATCAACAAGGGGTTCTTAAAGAGCATAAATCCATAGGTTAAAGATGATAGTATATAATTGTAAAGAAATATATCTCCTAGAGGGTTTGTATTATAGCGCTTCTTGTTACAAGCGTTCCATGAGCGCCCTTTGTTCCACTTGTTCTTGTGAGTTCATACTCCTCTTTCATTGAATCTTGTCCCATAATAGAGTCCAACATTGTAACTTTATAGAATATATAAAATTAATATTTACTAGACACAAAAAATAGGTAGTCTTCATCACCCTCATTCTCTAAGAAAAATCAAAAAGGGGTTCCTAAAGAACAAAAATACATAGGTTAAAGATGACAGTATATAATTGTAAAGAAATATATCTCCTAGAGGATAGGCAAGAAGAAGGAGCCAGCGCAAGGTGCACAGAGTGAAGCAAGGTAGATGGATTCACGACGTGAAGCATAGACAAGAAGGAGGGGCTATGAGCCAGCACAAGGTGCACAGAGTGAAGCAAGGTGGCTAGGCTTCAAGGCTTGACACACAGGCAGCAAGAAGAAGGTGGGGCTGTGAGCCAGCATAGACCCAGCACGAGGAGGGGATCTGAAGCAAGGAGGGAAGGGCACAATAATGGTTTTAAGAACTTTAGGCCAAAAATTAAAGTCTTAAAATTGTTGTATGGCACATCAATAATTGTTTAAAAGTTCTACAAATTCATAAGTGAAACACAAATTTACAACAATGTGCATTACAAGAATGTTGGTGATCCAATTGCACTCTAAGCTTGAAATCATGTGTAAAGGAAGCACACATTACTCACACACACACCCACATAAAATATACACCAAATACGTGCTATTATACCAGCATTTTTGTTCAATGTGTTCAAAAAGAAATTTCGAGACTAGAAGTGGAGGAAGGGTTAAGATCTTCTCTCATGGAACTCTCTCATGGAACTAGAAAGGTGATGTAAATAAAAATGGGACCTCGTGGATAAGGATGTAGCTTTGGGTTGGGGGGGTTGGTTTTGTGTGAAAAAGATGTGGGTTGTGGGGCTCGATAAGCCCCTCTCCCATAGTCTTGAAAAGAGGACCTACTTTTCAATAAAATGTAGGTCCTACATGCGAGACTATGGGAGAGGAGATAATTGAGAGTTGCTCCTCTCCCTGATGCAAGATCCCATGTTGTATCTTCTAGCAATGGGAGAATGTTTCAATTGTATTGAAACACATTGACTTGTTATATGAGCCAAAAATTAAGAAGAATCAATAGTTAGCAAAATGTTTTGTGCCATAGTGCCCAATGAGCATCATGATTAACAAGTAACACAAAACTCATTCTAGCATTATATGGTAGGACCGCTGAGGCACTTTTTTCCTCACTAGGAGTTTTTCCCCGCAAGCGTATGTACACCCTCTTATCTAATCATTTTGGGGTGTGTACTTATTTTTATATTTGGCACACATTTGTTTATTCTAATCTAGTAGGTTTGTGTGCTCTAAAGCTTCTCTATCTTTTGTGTGTGCATTATTGCAACCCTTACCCTAATTCCAACAATTGGTATCAGAGCTAGCTTCCTTGACACTTGATCTAGTAGTCTGCCTCCCTCTGCATGACCCTGTTTTTCTGTCTCCGATTGAGATACCCTCTTAGGAGAAGAAGGTATATACTACAGTGTGTTGTGTATATGAGTTTTTGGTGTGACGCTTCATAATTTGGTATAAATAGCTTTCATAAATTCTTGTTATAGAAAGTGTATAGAATGTTTTTAAGGACATCTAACATGTTTTGACAAAAACTTGTGTTGTAGGAAACTTTTGGTTTTGATCATTTTCACATTTTTGTGGGTGAGTTTTCATTAGGTTAAAGGTGGAATTAGGTGAAGTTTTGTATGAGAGAGTTTTTCCATTTTGTACATAGAACAAATATGATCAAGTGAAATATTTGTGATTCATATTATTTCATATCCTTTTGGTGACTCCAAAGTCAGTTTTGAGTGGTTTTGTGCTAAAAATGTGCGTAAGTTTTCATGTTGAGACATTGCAGGTCCTAAACGGAGGTCAAGAACAAAGATTTAGCCTAGGACGAAGGGATACAAAATCAAAGAGGAGGATGGAATGTTTGAGATAAGGTATTGACCATCCTCATCGGATTACCGAGGTGCCAATGGTGCACCATGAAGAAACATAATCTCATGCGAATGATGACCACGTGTGAAGAAAGCTTCTTAAACATGCTTTTTTCAAATATGGCTACATCGCCAAAAATATTGCATATGGATCGAGAAAGCTCCATAAAGGGCTACTTTTGGCTTTGGACGTGAAGAAGAGGATACACAAAAAATGAAAGAAGAGATTGAGAGTGTGTGTGCAAGTGTAAGAGTGAGATTTTCATGAGAGTGAGTGCGAGTGAGGTAGCTCAGGGGTGGTTGGGTGGTTTAAACTCTTTCCCTCCAAGAAATTTTGGTCCCCATCGAAGCATGTTGGGTACAATGGTATGGGGAAGACCCGGATTTTCCATGGTCTCTTAAGCACCAAGAGACTTGAAAAATCCGCACTGGGCGCTAATTACCAATCCAAACATACTCCGATTATGACCAAACTTTGCAAGCATGTGGGGGTGGGTCTCCCCCACATGTTTGCAAAGTTTGGTCCCCATCGGAGCATGTTTGGCTATGATGGTATGGGGAAGTCCCGGATTTTCCATGGCCTCTTAAGCACCAAGAGACTTGAAAAATTCGCACTGGGCACTAATTACCAATCCAAACATGCTTCGATTGTCACCAAACTTTGCATGCATGTGGGGGTGGGCTCCCTTCACACACTTGTAAAGTTTGGTTCTCATTGGGGCATGTTTGGGTACGATGGTATGGGGAAGGCCCAGATTTTCCATGGCCTCTTAAGCACCAAGAGATGTGAAAAATCCGCACTGGCCACTAATTATTACCAATCCAAACATACTCCGATTGTGACCAAACTTTGCAAGCATGTGGGGGTGGGTCCCCCCCACATGTTTACAAAGTTTGGTCCCCATCGGAGCATGTTTGGGTACGATGGTATGGGGAAGGCCTGGATTTTCCATGGCCTCTTAAGCACCAAGAGACTTGAAAAATCTGCACTGGGTGCTAATTTCCAATCTAAACAAGCTCTGATTGTGACCAAACTTTGCAAGCATGTGGGGGTGGGTCCCCTCCACATGCTTGCAAAGTTTGGTCCCCATTAGAGCATGTTTGGTTAATATGATGGTATGGGGAAGGCCCGAATTTTCCATGGCCTCTTAAGCACCAAGAGACTTGAAAAATCCGCACTTGGCGCTAATTACCAATCCAAACATGCTCTGATTGTTACCAAACTTTGCAAGTATGTGGAGGTAGGTCCCCCCAAATGTTTGAAAAGTTTGGTCCCCTTCGAAGCATGTTTGGGTACAATGGTGTGGGGAAGGCCCGTACTTTCCATGGCCTCTAAAGCACCAAGAGACTTGAAAAATCCGCACCACACTAGGCACTAATTACCAATCTAAACATACTCCAATTGTGACCAAACTTTGCAAGCATGTGGGGGTGAGTCCTCCCACTTGTTTGCAAAGTTTGGTCCCCATCGGAGCATGTTTGGTTACAATGGTATGGGGAAGGCCCGGATTTTCCATGACCTCTTAAGCACCAAGAGACTTGAAAAATCCGCACTGGGCGCTAATTACCAATCCAAACATGCTCCGATTGTGACCAAACTTTGCAAGCATGTGGGGGTGGGTCCTTCCCACATGTTTGCAAAGTTTGGTCCCCATTGGAGCATGTTTGGGTACGATGGTATGGGGAAGGCCCGGATTTTCCATGGCCTCTTAAGCACCAAGAGACTTGAAAAATCCACACTGGGCGCTAATTACCAATCCAAACATACTCCAATTGTGACCAAACTTTCCGAGCATGTGGGGGTGTGTTCCCCCCACATGTTTGCAAAGTTTGGTCCCCATCGGAGCATGTTTGGTTATGATGGTATGGGGAAGGCCCGGATTTTCCATGGCCTTTTAAGCACCAAGAGATTTGAAAAATCCGCACTAGGCACTAATTACCAATCCAAACATGCTCTGATTATGACTAAACTTTGCATGCATGTGGGGGTGGGCTCCCCCCACATGCTTGCAAAGTTTGGTTCCCATCAGGGCATGTTTGGGTACGATGGCATGGAGATTTTCAACAAACAATATGATAGCCAAAGTGTTAAAAAATTAAAAAAAATCAAGAACATGAATTAAAATGTAATGATACTCAATAATGATATAAACATCAAATAAGTACATCAGAATGAAAATGAGCTATCCCAGCTAGTCTGAGATTAGTCACACTGCCCATAAATCTAAGTACAATGTAAGTGAGCTAACCTAGCTAGTCTGAGTTTAGTCACTACCCATAAATCTAAGTACAATGTAAGTGAGATAACCTAGCTAGTCTGAGTTTAGTCACTATCAATGGAAACCCAATCAAAATCATCATATCTAACTACCGGTCGACGTGGGCGTTGAGGCTGCTGTGCACGTCGAGGAGGCTGTGTTGTGCGGGGAGGTCTACCTCAAAGCAAGATCGTGAGCTGGTGCCAGTGTACTCGGGAGCTCACGAGTCCCAAAAGCTGCTATAGCCCTCTCCCTCTCTCTACGTCATGCTAATGCAAGACGTCTCTGTCTGTAAATCCAAAATCTATAATCTCCAGCAATGGTACGTGTCTATCACTCTGCTCGGGTAAGCTCCTCTATTATAAGGACACGCTGCTCATGAGAAGCAGCACTGCTGCTAGCACCATCACCCGAGGTGCCACTAGGACCAGCACCACCCACAAGCTCATATGTTGTGATCTGGATCTCGTGAAGGACTCTCTGGTATGCATCAAACTCATGTGAGCTCCACTCAATCTCTCGAGGCACCTCAGGCTCCTGATCTCTATCATCGAAGGCATCGAGTCCCAAGTCAGTAGTAGCTGATGTAAAATCAATAGGCCTGCCAGTCCTAGCATCTACTCGAACGAGGCCTGGGTGAAGATCATCAATGCCCAAAACTCTGTATGTCGCTAGGTCGACGCGTGCACGGCAAGAGGGACATGCTGAGAAGCATACTAGCTCCTGGTGGTGGGTGATGCAAGACAAATGGAAAAAATGTCCACATCCCATGGCATATCCACCAGTAGTGTCAATGTCCTCGATACATAGAGTGAAGCAGGCATCATGTAGGAAGGGTGGTGCATCCTGAGGGAGGGGTCATCGAAAAACCTCTGTAACACACCGTGGATATAAAGGCAGGTAAGGCACTGTCACGTCTGAGGATCTGCGGAACTCTCGAACATGTAGCATCAACTGTTTTGCCCTATGCTGGCAATCCGCTCCATAATCTGGTGATGCTGCGCATCAGCTCTAGAGCTCTCTACCTGGGTCCGAGCCTACGCAAAAAAGTAAAGCATAAAAATAATTGATTAGTCTCTCTCATTAGGTATTACTTAAAAAGATTTATAACTTAGGACCTTAATTATAACTCTTTTACGTGCAAGAGAAACCTACCTGCTGGTGGATGTCACTCTCTCAGATGATGCCGTGCCTCTGCTAGTAGTAGTAGCTGCCTCTACCGTCTGTAATGTAGCTCAATCTCTACTCTCGCCTCTACCAACTCCTGAGTGAGTCTCTCAGTGGTAGGTGTGGGACCCTACTTGACACAATCAACCATGCCGCTCATGTAAAAATATAGAAAAGTACATATAAACATGTAAATAAATGACTAAAAAAACTTAAGAAGTATAAAATATGTATATACCTCGACATCTGTCACGTCGGTATTGATCGTGAGAACAGGCGCACCACGTGTTGGATGCTCCCCGCCGTGGTACTCCGTAGGTTGATGCCAACCTGGGTGCCAAGATCCTCGACTGACGACATAGGCACAAACGAAGGATCTGTAGGAGCTACACGAAGGGCTGGTGGAGGTCGCCTATCTTGGTCCTGGAGACGGCCTCGGCCAGCACCACCACCCAGCCAATGACTGGGTGGAGGCCGCCTATCCTGGTCCTGGAGACGGCCTCGGCCAGCACCACCACCCAGCCGATGGCTAGTGTAATCCACCTCCTCCCCTAAGACAAACTCCGCATATAATTGCTTTGCAAAGTATATGGGAATCTGGCGGTTGTTCGGCATCCTCCCATATGCGGCAACATATCGACTCTATAGATATGTGCCGCCATACGAGGATACGAACACTGCGAAATAGTAAGGGGCTTGCCCGCCCCAAGCCTCATCCCACGACTATCGAGGAAAAGATCTAAGTAGGCTTCATCCCTAATCGGACCAAGATCACAGACTTGACGATATGTCAAGTTATGTGACACAGGAGCAGTGCGATGGTGGGCTATCCACTCATCTACATAAACAATATCATGAAGGCTACGAAGGGACGAAAGCATCGCCTCCAAGTCTGCCACGATATGTAATGTAGACGGTGTGTCTCTAGCACTCCTACGGATAGCCGCTAACTCGCGGTCTATCTCCACGATGAGGTCCACAATAGACGAGCAGCCCTCCTCGTGGCCCTCCACGATGGTGTGTCTCTAGCACTCCTACACGGATAGCCGCTAACTCGCGGTCTATCTCCGCGATGAGGTCCACAATAGACGAGCGACCCTCCTCGTGTGACTCCATGCTAAAACCTAAGCCTAACACAAAGGTCCAATGTGAAGGGTCCAATGCTTAGTGTTAAGTAGCACTAATGAAGCTATAAAACAATGCTAATGGGCCCACTAATGCTAATCCAAATCAAGAGAGCAAGGATAGTGAAAACGACTTCTGACAATGAGGCAAAAAAAAAAGTTTTCCAGTTTTATAACCTCGATCGAGGTTCGGTGGCATCATGCAATTTAGGGTTTGCAAGATGTACGCTCTGGATATTTTAGGGTTAGTGAAACATACGGCCAAGATACACAACTATGACCAAGGTATGTCGACGGTCGAGATCCATTATATACCTCGATCGAGATATTTAAACGGCTGAGATCGCATCTTCCAATGTGTCTAAATGGACGGTGGAGATTGTGTCTCTATAACTCAAACGAGATATTTGGACGGTGGAGATTGCATCTCTGTATCTCGAACGAGCTATTTGGACGGTGGAGATTGTATCTTTGTATCTCGAACGAGGTATTTCAATGGTCAAGATTTGATCTCAATATCTCGTTCGAGATATGTGGACGGTGGAGATTGTATCCCTTTACCTTGAACGATGAATGGTCGAGATTTGATTTTGATATCTCGTTCGAGATACGTGGACGGTGGAGATGGGCTAGTCAAATATGCCTAAGGGGATACAGCGTGGCCCTGATGTGGATCCGAGTGGCATAGATATCTCGATCGAGATAATGTGGTGGCGGTGACCTGTAGTGGTGACATGGATGATGACTGGAAACCCGGACCTGCTAGCGTGGCATGGATGATGACTGGAAACCCGGACCTGCTAGCATGGCATTAGTTGGTATCTCGATCGAGATATGTCGCTTTAGGCTTGGGAGGCACGTGTCTTGTTTTAATTCATGGCAATATCACGATCGAGGTACTCTGCTCGAGATGCGTGGATATCCCAATTTTAGAGAGAGTGAACGAAAGTGAGTACCCTCATCTTGCAACCTCCCTACTCTCAAGACCACATTCTTCTCATTCTCCCCATATGAGTCAATTCCCTAAGATTTTAATGTGGTGAAATATCTCCTCTCTTTCTCTCTCCTCATGAAAGCTCATCAGCATTAAGGGCCATAAACACAAATCAATTTCTTACTAGGTCTTATTTTGGGGCACATGCACAAGTGATTGGAGCAAACCAGGCTGAGAAGAATCCCTATATTCCTTAATCACCACCCCATCTATTAATTGTGATCTACTGCGATTTTTTTGCTAAGTGCTTTTTGAGGTGTGGTGTACTATATTGATGTGTTATATCTTGTGAGCATCTGGGGAAAATAGTGATCCAGATCTAAGTTAGAATTTTGAGTGGGAGTAGATGAGACTCAACCACTCACTCGCTACAATTTGTGGGAGTGGTTGGGTTGATAGTTGTCTGCTACACCATAACTAGTAAAAATACTGAGGCTAGTTAGTGGGGAGATATATCAATTATTAACCTTTTTCTAGAATTGGGGGTGGGAGTAGATGACACTCACCTAGCCCACTTCAAAAGAGTTTTAATCGATTAGAGTGGCAGGTTGGTAGTTGATTGTTGTAGATATGCATTAGTTTCTTCTGGTTGTTGGCACTTTGTCTTATTACATTGAAGTGAAGGAATATTTAGTGGTTTTATGTTTTTGCATTCAATTTTCTCATTTACTTAACACTCACATAACAACTAGCATCCCACAGTGGATCTATCAATTTCCACGCGTGAGGCCCATGCCTCCGGCCTCCTTTATGTTACCTCTGAGGTATGAGTTTTCTATCCTTGGACTTTCGGTTTTTTGTGAGCCTCATATCCTCTAGTCTCCTTAGTGTCTCCCTTAAGGAGTGTTCCTCAATGATTTTACAACCACAATGACTCGGATTAATCCCCACAATGACCCGTTGGATTAATCCCCTCATATTTATATGTGTTATCCATTGCTAAGTGGTGTGGTGCCTTCACCTTTAAGCCTCGTCACATTGTGTGGCTCTTGAGGTGTGAGCCTCATGCGTGTGAACCTCCACAAGTGTGAGCCTCACCTGCCTTAACCTACACTAGTATGATCTGCACATGTATCAACCTTCAGTAGCATGAGCATGATGACAGGCGTGAACATTCACCAACGTGAGCCTCATAGGCATAAACCTTCCCAAGCATGAGCCTCCTAGGCGTGAACCTCACAAGCATGAGCCTCATAGGCTTGAACCTTCACAAGCGTGAGCCTTATGGGCATGAGACTCAAAGGCATGAACGTTCATAAAGTTTTCCAATTGTGTATTACATTCGTAGGTGCTTCAATCCAAAACACAAATCCACCTTTGCAGCACTCACATCTACTATTGAATGTAGTGATTACACTACACATTGATCTAGGATATAGTGATCATCAACCTTTAGTAGCATGAGTGTGATGACATGTGTGAACATTCACCAACATGAGCCTCATAGGCATAAACCTTCCCAAGCATGAGCCTCACAGGCGTGAACCTCACAAGCATGAGCCTCACAGGCTTGAACCTTCACAAGCGTGAGCCTTATGGGCATGAGACTCAAAGGCATGAACCTTCATAAAGTTTTCCAATTGCATATTACATTCATAGGTGCTTCAATCACAAACACAAATCCACCTTTGCAGCAGTCACATCTACTATTGAATGTAGTGATTAAACTACACATTTATCTGGGATATAGTGATCTAGGTTGAACTCAATTTTAGGCTACTCCTCTTTTGTGCATACTCTTTGCATCTTCTTTATGCATTTATTTCTCTAATCTTCTCCTCCAAAGAGCATGATTTTGGTTGGTGGAAAGCACCATATTAGACAATTTGGGAAAATCCCATTTCCCACCTTACAAAAATTTACCAAAATGACGGCCTCTTTTTTGGTTTAGTGTTGCATTTGGATTAAAATATTTATAAATTTTGTGTTGAGTTTAGCAAATACCTCTACATATTTTTAGTTTCAAAAATTAAAACTTTCATCGTCTGTGAAGCAACATATCAGCGCATGTACTCTAGAATTCAAAATATGAGCGAGAGGATATTTTCTCTTGAGATAAGACATGTTGTGAAACATCATTTTTTATTGGCACAACTTTGAGGAGTTAATAAAAGTACTCTGAGATTTTATTAAGAAATCTATATCTTTTCTTGATAACTTGACATCTGAAACATGAGAACTAAAACAATAATGACTCACTGTATATTTGAAGTTAATGGCAATGTTTGAACATAATTGTTAGGGTAAATGGTTATCACATAAGACAATTTATGAAAATCTTGACCTATGAAGAAATGAGAACTCGAAAAATAGTAATTAGTCACTATATACTAAAAATGAAAGGCAAGGTTTAAACTAAAAAGGGTTGTTGCAAACGACGATTTTGGAAGAACTTATCCTTTAATCTTAGGCCCAAGTAAAAAATTAGAGGCACCATTCTTCTTCCAATTGACATTGGATGATATAAACTGTAACATCAATCCTTATATTTGAGGAAAGTTTTGTAATCATTTGAGGTTACACAACACAGAAATGTGGATTTACCAACTACTTTAATATATTTTAGATTGGACAAATTAAACATCCAACATTTAAAAACATGAGTAAACATCAAGAACTCAAATAAAAGCAAGGCAACCTTATCTTTTGAGATAGGTGGTGTTGAGAAATACCATTTTTGAGATTTCACAACTTCGAGTATGATGGAAGTATTCAAAGGATATAATAAGAAACCTTAGATCCTTTCAAAGAACTTCTATAAAAGCTTACTTGACATGTGAATTAAAGAGACCTTGATCAATATTATCAAAGTATCCTTGAAATTAGGGATAACGTTTTGATCTTGATGTCAAAAACGGAACTGAAGATAAAGTACTAAATATTTACAAAGATAACTTGTACATTACAAACTTGAAAAAAAACAAGAGGATAGAATCTCTCAAGGTATCTGGTGTTGAAAAACACAATTCTAAACATTTGTTCCACCTTGAGAAGTTGAATTCAAAAAAATAAAGATATAATTAAGTAATATTGATTCCTTGTAATCAAGTTCTTAAAGGCAAAGTGTTGCTAGCATCTTATACATAAATTTAAACAAAGCATGCACTTGAAGAGGACTTAAATAGTATTTTAAAAATAGTTTTTTAAGTAAACTATATACTCATAATGGTAGATTTAAAACAAGAAGCTAAACTAAAGTATTGGATTGATGTAGAAAAATCCTCATGATAATAGAGATTATATATGCATATTTGACATATCTTATTCTATGTGATAACACGATTAGCTTGAAACATTATAACCAATGCATAATATTGTCTTATGCTTTAGATTTTCCTCTTTAGTCAAAATTTTTATGCCTTTTATGTGTATATCTTTGAAAACTTTGACAAATCTTGTGCTTAAGATTATAAGTGCCTACTTGTGCCCATTCTTAAGACTCCTCAATCAAAACTTCCTATTCTTACATTGTGCCAAAAAGTGCTAGCATGTGGCATAAACTCTTCTTGCCTCAAGACTCAAAAACTCTAGCCTTTTTAAGCAATTGCCTAGAATGAAAGGTTTCCGAGGCAAACATTTCTAGCCTTCATCATTGCTTTGAAGTTTTTATGGCTACATTGTTGTCTATAGGTCTTGTGGATTTTAAGGGTTTTGTATCAATAAATTTTAAAAAAATATCCTCTTTATGACATTGCATAAACATTTTGGCTATTGAGCCAAAACAATTTAGGCTACATCATTGCCTTAAAGTTTTTACCTTCGAGAGAAATTTCTCCAACATCATACATCATTGTGTAGAGGTTTCAGCTATTGATTCCAAACTTACCACGTGCTTTATTTGTTAGAGGACTTGCCCCTTGGGACTGGTTTACAAGAGTTTTGGTTCAAGAGCCAAAATTTGAAACTTCTCTAAGCTAACCCTTGAAACGTTTGCCTGTTGAGACAAAGTTACCAAATTGCAACATTTCCTAGAAGATTTGGCTCTTCAACCTACACTTCCTTATTGTATTATTTCCTAGAGGTCTTCGATTTTATGACTAATTTCTAAGAGTTTTTAGTCAAGAATCAAAACTTCTATCCTCTCCCTACAAGTTTGTGTTCTTGAGTTGAAACTTTCCAACATACATCATTTCCTATAATATTTGACTCAACCTCTAGGTGCATTACATTGCCTAGTGGTCTTGGCTCTCTTGACCATTTTATAAGAGTTATGGCTCAAGAGATAAAACCCTGAACCAAATATCCTAGCTATATTAGTTCCTTGGGGGGGGTTCACCTAAAACTATGTAAGTATAGCACGTGCGTTCAAATGACGGGAATTTTAAATTCAAATTTTAAGGTAAATTTATAGATATACATTTACAAAAGGGTTTTTTTAAATCCGTTAAAAAAGAACCTGTAAGATTATAAAGAAAATGAGGGGTCATTCTATTCATGAAAAATTCATAGGTAAGGGGTTTGTTAAATATCCCTTGAAACGCACGTGATACATAGGGTTTGTTAGTAGTGAACCCCCCAAAATCAGTGCCTATAGTTATTGGTTGGCTTGACTACTTTCCAATAATTTTGGATTAAGAGCGAAAATTGATAGCCTCTTTGAATCAAGCTCTCACAATTACATTATTATCTAGAGGTCTTGGCTACTTTGACTAGTATCAAAGAGATTTATCTTAAGACCTAGAGCTCTATCCTTTTCAACCAAACCCTAAAATTTTTGTCTCTTCATCCGAGCCTTTCTAGTGTCCATTATCTCCTATAAATTTTCTCTTAAGGTAAAAATTTTGATCTACATTATATTGTAGAGGTCTTGGCTCTTTGGCTTACTTCCAAGACTTTGCCCTTAAGAGTTAAAACTTCTATGCCCTTTAACAAGACCCCTAAATGTTTTACCTCTCAATATAAGGCTTCGCAACCAACATGATTCCCTAGAAATTCTAGTTCTTTAGCCAAAACTTCCTAGGGACATCATTACCTAGAGGTCTTAGCTATTGAGTTAAAACTTGACATCGACATTATTGCCTAAAGGTCTTAGCTCTTTTGTGAATAGCTTTGGTTTAACAAACAAAAGGTCTTATCCTCTTTAATCAAATCTCTGGAGGTTTTGACTTTCAAGCCCAAACTTACAAACCTACAACATTGCCTAAATGCTTTGGCTCTTGAGCCATTTATAAGACTTTTGGCTTAAGAGCCAAATATTCAGATCTCTTTATGCCAACCCCTATAAGTATTAGCTATGAAGAAAAATGTTTATAGCCTCATCATGGCCTAAGACTTTTGTCTCTTAAGCCAAATGTTTTGGACCTACTACATCATTAACTAGAAGTTTTGGATCTTAATCCAAAACTTAGCACAAGAATTATTTCTTAGAAGTCTTGTCTCTTGTTTACTGGTTTCTAAGAGTTTTGGCTCAAGAGCCAAAACATCCATCTGCTATATGCCAACTCATGGATTCCTTTCCTCTTGAGCTAAAACTTTCCAACCTACATCACTTCCTATAAGTATTGGCTCTTGAGCCAAAAGTTTCTAGCCTAAATAATTGGCTAGAAGTTTGTCTCTTATGTCAAATCTTTCCAACCTCCAAGACTTAGCAAATGCTTTATTTCCTGGTAGTCTTAGATCTTTTATGTGGTTTCGATGAGTCTGACTCAAGAGCCAAAGCTTCCATCTTCTGCAATGTGCATCATTTCCTTAAAATTTTGGCTCCTAAGGTAAATTTTTAGAGCCTCCTACATCACTTTATAGAAGTTTTGGCTCTTGAGCCACAATTTTATAGCCTACATCATTGCCCAGTAGTTATGGATCTATAGGAAAATCTTTCAAACCTCATATATCACTCAATAGAAATTCTAGCTCTTGATCTATAACCTAGCATGCATATTATTTCCTAAGAGTTTTGATTCTTCTAACTGAACACTATTATTTCAAGAGACAAAATTTCCAACTTCTATTTTCTAGCTCCTAGAAATTTTGGTATCTCTTATTGAATATTAACAGCGTCATGAATAACATACACAGTCGTCTGCTACAAATGCTCTTCTTACACATCACTTAGCTTATTCCGTGGATGATGTTCTTACCTCCAAAAGAACCCCTTTTCATAGTTCTCTCATGGTGGAAATCGCTTTTCTCATGGGGGAAGCTGTAAAATCGACAATTTGGTTCTAGTAGGTATTGCAATTATTATCACAAAAATGGACATTATGAATATGAATGTTTTGCCAAACTATACGATGAAGAACATTGGTAATACATGTTAAGTTATTGGTATTGGTGATCTTTACTTGGGAACACACTCCTCTGCTTAAATTTTGGGAGGTGTTTTACATGTTCTTGATCTTCAATACAATCTTTTATCAGTTGCTCATCTTGTAGATCTTGGTTTATTTTTTGGTTTTGACCATACTCAATGTTGACTTGAGAAGGATGGACATACCTTAGAAAGTGTGCCTCATAGGTAATCTATTTGAGCTTTCATTAACAGATGATGTAGATAATGTTGTCACTTCACTAGTCAATCGTGATAGCAAACTCTGCTGGCATTCCTCACTTGCCATGCCAACTTCTAAAAAAATATTGATTTATATCCTTTTGAATTAGTGTGTGGTCTTCACACTGAAGCCTTGCTCAACTCTTAGTGTCTATGAACATTGCGCTTTGGGCAAACATCACCGAAAACCTTTTATTTCTTCCACTTCTCATCACTCTCAAGATCTAATAGAGCTTATTCATATTGACATTTGTGGTCCATTCCCTCCATCCTACTCCAAATTCCTCTATTCTCTTATATTTATTGATTATTTTTCTTAATTTACATACATTTTCTTGTACGACATAAATCAAAAGTTCTCAGTGTATCTCAACGATACCGTAAGCATGAACTTCAAATTGGTCGGGATATCAAAACTATATGAAGTGACAATGGTGGAGAATACATATCCATTGTGTTGTTAATGGCATTCGTCATGAACTTAATATTCCCTATTCTCCTTAGCAAAATGGAGTTGTTGATGAGCATAAAAATCGGACCCTTATCAATGCCATTAGGTGTCTTCTTATTCAAGCATTAGGAATTTTTTGAGGTCATTTTTGGGCCTTGTAAGGAGGTTTGACCGGAATATTCCCTCCAAAAAGGGACACCGGATAAAATTTTTGCAAACGAACTCCAAATTTATCGGACCTCACATATTTAGATTCTACTCTTCAAAAGCTATCCATTGATATATAACACGATAGGGTTCGGAGAAGGGACAAGATAGATACCTAGAAGATTCTTTTTTGCCTGGGGAAGATTCAAGTTACTCCACACTAAATGCATCAAAGGCATATAAGGAAATCAAGAACCAAGCATCAAGTGGCGACAAGAAGAATGATGTCCACACAAACAAAACTGTCAAAGAGTCAAGAGTCAAGCCAAAGAGCAAAGACCAGGAGCCAGGAAGCATTCAACAAAGTGAAGAAGGAAACGTCATCAACAAAAAACAACATGAAGTGGAGTCAAGCTCATAGCAACCAAGAGCCTACCATGACATCGACATCAACATCAACATGAGAAACAAAGAAGCTACCACCACTACTTCAGCCATCTATTGTAAAAGAGGGGTCACCATATGTACGTGAATCTTCCCCATGCAAAAAGGAATCTTCTAGGTATCTATCTTATCCCTTCTCCAAAACCTATCGTGTTATATATCAATGGATAGCTTTTTAAGAGTAGAATCTAAATATGTGAGGTCTGACACATTTGGAGCTCATTTGCAAAAATTTTATACGGTGCCCCTTTTTGGAGGGAATATACCGGTCAAACTTTCTTACAAGGCCCAAAAATGACCTCAAAAAATTCCTAATGTTGGTCTATCAATACATCACGGGCAGCCGCCACCAACACCCTGCAATTTCAATTTGACACCAGTGGCCTCTACAAGTTCCTAGGCGCTGCCAGCATTATGAGCGGCCCATTCCAGGGCACACTCTGCTACGTCGGCGACATCATTGCTATCATGCTGAGCTTCACCTTCCATGTGCGGATAACGACAACCTGGTGCTGGGGGCTTCTACACTGGTGGAGCCTACGACAAGTGCGTCAATGCCGAGCCCATCCTCATCGTCGGCCTTGCAGTAGCTCAGGAACTTGGCGTTCAAGTACGTCATCAATAATGTGGCCCTTGCTACGATAACGAAATAGCCAATCTCCACTAATAAATAAAGATGGTTTGCCATACTAATACAGCTACTTAATTGGACTTCTTGCCTCTTTGTCACGTGCTTGTCATTGCATTGTACGTGTGTTTGTATGATTCATTGCACGTGTGCCCGCGTGATTGATGTTTTTATGAGACAAGGTCATAGAGGTTGAGACTTGAGGATTGAGAGAGAGAGAGAGAGAGAGAGAGAGAGAGAGAGAGAGAGAGAGAGGAGTGCCCTTGAGCTACCTCTTAGAAGATACTATTGAGGAAAACCTCTTGTAAATAGAAGATACAACACATTTTTCCACTCATACTTATGTGTGTGTACAAAACTCTAAAGAATATATCCTATGATTAATCATGGAGACGGGCCTCGAGATTGGATACCTTAAGTAGATTGCTTTTCTTTCAGAGCCTATCTAAGAACCCCTTATTGTATGTCACATATGAAATGATGTGTTATAACATCACCTCATGGATGAGTGTTTTTCACATTTCTAACATGCATAAATTGCTTGAATTTTATAGAGCTTTCTAGCCTTGACATGTAATACTTGCTATTGTTTTGCAAAACCTAACAAAATTAAAGTCTAGATTAGCAACTTGGAGTATGTTTTCATTTGGGGCACCCGCATATTCAATTTTCAATACCAAAACATTCTGTCATGGCATAATAGTGCATAGTCATTATTTCTTATTCTTTTCCTTATCAATCCTTTTGTGCAAAGTTTGTAGTTTTCTTAGTCATATTTTCTACGCCTAGCATATTCAAAAATTAAGGGCACATAAGACGTTTTGTTTTGTATGACAACGTCTCATAGCGTAGTGAAGGAGAGGTGCTCAACAACCAAGACAAAATCATAGTGAAAGGCTTCATAGCATGGAGCACAGGGGAGATGCCAAAAGCAAGGAGAGAAGCAAAGTGGTTGGGAGTTACGACATGATGCATGGTCAAGAAGACGGAGGGACTGTGAGCTAGCGCAAGGTGCATGGAGTGAAGCAAGGTGGTTTGCTTCACAACATGAAGCATAGGCAAGAAGAAGGAGGGGTTGTGAGCTAGCGTGCAAGGCACTTGAAGTAAAACAATGCAGCTAGCTTCACGGCATGAAGAATAGGAAAGAAGAAGCAAGGGTTTTGAGGCAGTGCAAGGCACATGGTGAAAGCATGGATAGGTGGAACAAAAAGTAGTGTCTTTGACACTGCTTTTAATACTACCTTTTTTTAGAGTTTTAGGTAAATTTAGAAAATACTAGCATTACTTTTTAAGATTATTATCCATAAAAGTACTTTGCAGGACATTATTTAGAATTTGAAACCACAATAGGAACCTTAAAATCAATCATCTTTTTTCTACTTGAACGCAAAAAAGTGGTACCACCTAACCATGCTTTAATCCCACACAAAGTGAAGCAAGGAAGGCATCTAGGCTTCACGGTGAGCAGCATCGGCAAGAAGGAGGGGATCTGAGCTAGCACAAGCCCAAGCAGAAGGAAGTCATGTGAAGCCAAGGATGGGCTATGAAGGCTAAGAAAAGGGCATAGCAAGGTTAGAGCCCAGACTTGTGCACAACAAGGAAAGGGTTTGCCTTAGCGTAGAGAGTAGGGAAAACAACAGCTAGGTGTGAAGGCAAAGAAGAGTCAAGCCTACACATCACGGCAAGACATAGCCAAAGTAAGGAGCGTGGTGAAATTGTAGCACAACATCTAGAGAGAGGTATGGCTGTGCCAAAGAGAAGAGATGCACAATTCACTTTAGAAGGCGCCATTCTAAGAGGCTCACAGAAAAGAGGGCACTACTCTGAAGACCACATTCTTCTCATTCTCCCCATCCAAGTCAATTCCCTAAGATTTTAATGTGGTGAAATATCTCTTCTCTCTTTCTCTCTCCTCATGAAAGCTCATCTCAGCATTAAGGGCCATAAACACAAATCAATTTCTTACTAAGTCTTATTTTGGGGCACATGCACAAGTGATTGGAGCAAACCAGGCTGAGAAGAATCCCTAAATTCCTTAATCACCACCCCATCTATTAATTGTGATCTACTGCTAATAAGTGCTTTTTGAGGTATGGTGTACTATTGATGTGTTATATCTTGTGAGCATCTGGGAAAAATAGTGATGCAAATCTAAGTTAGAATTTTGAGTGGGAGTAGATGAGACTCACCCACTCACTCGCTACAATTTGTGGAAGTGGTTGGGTTGATAGTTGTCTGCTACACCATAACTAGTAAAACTACTAAGGCTAGTTAGTGGGGAGATATATCAATTATTAACCTTTTGCTACAATTTGTGGGAGTGGTTGGGTTGATAGTTGTCTGCTACACCATAACTAGTAACAATACTAAGGCTAGTTAGTGGGGAGATATATCAATTATTAACCTTTTGCTAGAATTGGGGGTGGGAGTAGATGACACTCACCTAGCCCACTTGAAAAGAGTTTTAATCGATTAGAGTGGCAGGTTGGTAGTTGATTGTTGTAGATATGCATTAGTTTCTTCTGGTTGTTGGCACTTTGTCTTATTACATTGAAGTGAAGGAATATTTAGTGGTTTTATGTTTCTACATTCAATTTTCTCATTTACATAACACTGACATAAAAACTAGCATCCCACAGTGGATCTATCAATTTCCACGCATGAGGCTCATGCCTCCGGCCTCCTTTATGTTACTTCTGAGGTATGAGTTTTCCATCCTTGGACTTTCAGTTTTTTGTGAGCCTCGTATCTCCCAGTCTCCTTAGTGTCTTCCTTGAGGACTGTTCCTCAATGATTTTACAACCACAATGACTCGTTGGTTTGATCCCCTCATATTTATATGTGTTATGCATTGCTAAGTGGGGTGGTGCCTTCACCGTTAAGCCTCATCACTGTGTGGCTCTTGAGGTGTGAGCCTCATGCATGTGAACCTCCACAAGTGTGAGCCTCACCTACCTTAACCTACACTAGTATGAGCTGCACATGTATCAACCTTTAGCAGCATGAGCCTGATGACAGGCATGAACATTCACCAACGTGAGCCTCATAGGCATAAACCTTCCCAAGCATGAGCCTCACATGCTTGAACCTTCACAAGCGTGAGCCTTAAGGGCATGAGACTCAAAGGCATGAACCTTCACAAGCGTGAGCCTTAAGGGCATGAGACTCAAAGGCATGAACCTTCATAAAGTTTTCCAATTGCATATTACATTCGTAGGTGCTTCAATCACAAACACAAATCCACCTTTGTAGCACTCACATCTACTACTGAATGTAGTGGTTAAACTACACATTGATCAGGGATATAGTGATCTAGGTTGAACTCAATTTTAGACTACTCTTTTGTGCATACTCTTTGCATCTTCTTTATGCATTCAATTAAGTAATCTTGATTCCTTGTAATCAAGATCTTAAAGGCAAAGTGTTGCTAGCATCTTATACATAAAATTAAACAAGCATGCACTTGAAGAGGACTTAAATAGCGTTTTCAAAATAGTTTTTTAAGTAAACTATATACTCATAAATGAACAAGAAGCTAAATTAAGTATTAGATTGATGTAGAAAAATCGTCATGAAAATAGAGATTATATATGCATATTTGACATATCTTATTCTATATGATAACATGATTAGCTTGTAATGATATAACCAATGCATAATATTGTCCTATGCTTTACATTTTCCTCTTTAGTCAAAATTTTTATGGCTTTTGATGTGTATATCTTTGAAAACTTTGCCAAATCTTGTGCTTAAGATTATAAGTGTCTACTTGTGCCCATTCTTAAGACTTCGCAATCAAAACTTCCTATTCTTACATTGTGCCAAAAAGTGCTAGCATGTGGCATAAACTCTTCTTGCCTTAAGACTCAAAAACTCTAGCCTTTTTAAGCAATTTCCTAGAATGACAGGCTTTCGAGGCAAACATTTCTAGCCCTCATCATTGCTTTGAAGTTTTTATGGCTACATTGTTGTCTATAGGTCTTGTGGATTTTAAGGGTTTTGTATTAATAAATTTTTAAAAAATATCCTCTTTATGACATTGCATAAACGTTTTGGCTATTGAGCCAAAACAATTTAGGCTACATCATTGCCTTAAAGTTTTTACCTTTGAGAGAAATTTCTCCAACATCATACATCATTGTGTAGAGGTTTCGGCTATTGATTCCAAACTCACCACGTGCTTTATTTGTTAGAGGACTTGCCCCTTGGGACTGATTTGCAAGGGTTTTGGTTCAAGAGGCAAAATTTGAAACTTCTCTAAGAAGCTAACCCTTGAAACATTTGCCTCTTGAGACAAAGTTATCAAATTGCAACATTTCCTAGAAGATTTGGCTCTTCAGCCTACACATCCTTGTTGTAATATTTCGTAGAGGTCTTTGAATTTTTGACTAATTTCTAAGAGTTTTTAGTCAAGAATCAAAACTTCTATCCTCTCCCTACAAGTTTGCATTCTTGAGTTGAAACTTTCCAACATACATCATTCCCTATAATATTTGACTCTTAACCTCTAGGCACATTACATTGCCTAGTGGTCTTGGCTCTCTTGACCACTTTATAAGAGTTATGGCTCAAGAGATAAAACCCCTAGCCTCTTAAGAACAATTCCTAGAAAGTCTAGCTATTAAGCCAAAAGTTTATGACGTACATCATTACTTGGAAGTTTTGTCTCTTGGACCAAATATCCTAGCTATATTAGTTCCTTGGGGGGGTTCCCCTAAAACTATGTAAGTATAGCACGTGCATTCAAATGAAGGGAATTTTAAATTCAAAATTTTAAGGTAAATTTATAGATCTACATTTACAAAAGGGGTTTTGTTTATCCATTTAAAAAAAACTTGTAGGTTTATAAAGAAAACGGGGGGTCTTTCTATTCATGAAAAATTCACAGGTAAGGGGTTTGTTAGATATCCCTTGAATGCACGTGATACATAGGGTTTCTTAGTAGTGAACCCCCCAAAATCAGTGCCTATAGTTATTGGTTGGCTTGACTACTTTCTAATAATTTTGGATTAAGAGCAAAAATTGATAGCTTCTTTGAATCAAGCTCTCATAATTACATTATTATCTAGAGGTCTTGGCTACTTTGACTAGTATCAAAGAGATTTATCTTAAGACCTAGAGCTCTATCCTTTTCAACCAAACCCTAAAATTTTTATCTCTTCATCCGAACCTTTCTAGCGTCCATTAATTCCTATAAATTTTGTCTCTTAAGGTAAAAATTTTGATCTACATTATATCATAGAGGTCTTGGCTCTTTGGCTTACTTCCAAGACTTTGCGCTTAAGAGTTAAAACTTCTATGCCCTTTAACAAAACCCCTAAATGTTTTATCTCAATATAAGGCTTCGCAACCTACATGATTCCCTAGAAATTCTACTAGAAATTCTAGTTCATTATCCAAAACTTCCTAGGGACATCTTTGCCTAGAGGTATTAGCTATTGAGTCAAAACTTGACAACTACAATATTGCCTAAACGTCTTAGCTCTTTTGTGAATAGATTTGGTTTAACAACAAAAGGTCTTATCCTCTTTAATCAAATCTCTGGAGGTTTTGACTTTTAAGCCCAAACTTACCAACCTACAACATTGCCTAAATGTTTTGGCTCTTGAGCCATTTATAAGACTTTTGGCTCTGAAGCCAAATGTTTTTGACCTACTACATCATTGACTAGAAGTTTTGGATCTTAATCCAAAACTTAGCACAAGCATTGTTTCTTAGAAGTCTTAGCTCCTTTTACTGGTTTCTAAGAGTTTTGGCTCAAGAGCCAAAACATCCATCTACTATATGCCAACTCATGGATTCCTTTCCTCTTGACTAAAACTTTTCAACCTACATCACTTCCTATAAGTATTGGCTCTTGAGCCAAAAGTTTCTAGCCTAAATAATTGGCTAGAAGTTTGTCTCTTATGTCAAATCTTTCCGACCTCCAAGACTTAGCACATGCATTATTTCCTGGTAGTCTTAGATCTTTTATGTGGTTTCGATGAGTTTGTCTCAAGAGCCAAAGCTTCCATCTTCTCTATGCTAACTCCTAGATAACTTGACTCTTGAGTAAAGACTTTTCAACATGCATCATTTCCTTAAAATTTTGGCTCCTAAGGTAAATCTATCCAACCTCCTACATCACTTTATAGAAATTTTGGCTCTTGAGCCACAATTTTATAGCCTGCAACATTGCCTATAGTAGTTGTGGATCTATAGGAAAATCTTTCAAACCTCATATATCATTCAATAGAAATGCTAGCTCTTGATCTATAACCTAGCATGTATATTATTTCCTAAGAGTCTTGGTTCTTTTAACTGAACACTATTATTTTAAGAGACATTTTCCAACTTGTATTTTCTAGCTCCTAGAAATTTTGGCTCTTAAGCTAGAACTTTCCAACCTACATCACTAAGTAGAAGTTTTGGCTCTTGAGCTAGAACTTTCCAACCTCCATGAGTGCTTAGAATTTTTGTCTCTTGGGTTGAAAATTTCCTGGCGTACATCATTACTTAGAATGTTCAACTCTTGAGCTAAATGTTTCTAGCCTCCCACTAAACATTTTTGATCTTGAGTCACAATTTAGTTCTTGCATTGTTTCCTACTAATAGTCTTTGGATGTTGAACTAAAACTTTCCAACCTACATCAATACCTAAAAATTTTGGCTCTGGACACAAATCATTCTTGCCTACATCACTGCCTAGATGTTTTTGCTAAAAATTTTCCAACCTGTCAATCATTCACATGAAATTTGGGAACTTGAGCTAAAACTTAGAACTTGCCTTATTTCCTATAACACTTTTGGATCCTTTGATTTTCTTTTAAGAATTTTGGCTCAAGAGTGAAATCTTCAAGCTTCTCTATGCTAACTCTTGGAAGATTTGAGTCTGGAAGTAAAGGTTTCCAACAACGAACATCCCTGCCCCACCACAAAACTTTCTACCCTACATCATTGCTTAGAAGTTTTAGATCTTGAGCTTAATCTTTCCAATATCAAGTTGAGAAACATGGGTATCCTGAACATGTGCATGGCTATGGTGATTAGTACTAATTTTACCTTAATATAGTAATTAAGATAATTGCATGATGCCTAAGCATAGACATGATGATTAATTTCTAAAATAATTAAGCATAGGCTCAAGCACAATCACATTAGATGATTGAGAATTATACTCATAAAAAGGCTTGAGAGCTTGCCTCATATTTCATTGCTTGAAATGACCTTTTTTTATATGGGTGGGTACAACATTGGATTTTCTAGCTCATGTAGGATAATTCCACCTTTTCTAATATGGTTTCTTCTTAATAGGCTTGTACTTCATTTGGGCTACTCATACTCATTCTAAACACCCCCCCTTGGTGGCATTTTCTTAGGCTACTACAAGGTGGTCAGATGCGAGACTTACAAATACTTCACTCCACCTTAATGTAGGTGGTAGGTGGAGTGACATTTAGACTTGGAAATAGGATAACTCCCCTCCCTTGGTACTTGATTAGCTACTCTTAGATGGTTAGGAGTGTTAACATTTGCATCACTTCCCCAAGGTACTCTTTGGGGCTACTCTTAGGTGGTAAAGCATGCTTATAAACAAATAGAGTTACTTATAAACAAATAGAGTTGTTACAACATATGAATTGATTAGGTTAGGGTAGTGGTTGGTAAGTCCTTTGTTGCTCAGTGTTGTTTATTTCTTGATATAATCTTTCTTTTGCTTCATGAAGATCCCTTCTTGTGCTCACTTCATGCTCCATGTCCATGTCGTGTCCTTCATCTTCTTCTTTGCATTGTTTGATGCTTCTTGGCTCTTAGTCTTTACTCTTTGGCTTGACTCTTGGCTCTTCGATAACTCCATTGTTGTGGATCCATATCAGTTTTCTTGTTTCCACTTGATGCTTGTGCTTGGTGCTTTGATTCTTCTTCCTTAAGACATAGTGCCATTTGTGGTTCATTACATATGCTTTCATGTGTGAGTGTCATTCATGTGGTGAACTTATGCGTGTGAGTGTCATTCATGTGGTCAACTTATGCGTGTGTGCTTTTGGCATGCTTAGGAGAATGTTTTGTGCATTAATCACATATGCTTTGTGAGGTGATTCGTACATGTGTGTGTCCCTTCGTCCCTGATTAAACTGCATGTGAGAGGGTCTTACCACCATGAGCATGTGACAAGTCTCTATGGCAATGTTTGCATGCTTTTACAAATTTTAGTGATGTGATATAAATGAAGGATTAGGGTGCGACGTAAGAGGGTGAGGATGATTTTAAATATTAATGATGATCCTCAAAGGTAATACAATCCTAATTTTATAATTTTAACTCTCATTGGGCTCAATTTTGACTAATCACATCTTCATTATAGTCATTAAATCGGTGATTAGCAAGGCAAAACTTTGGAGGCTTCAATTGAGATTGTGGAAAGAAATATGATGGGTATCTTTACATAAGTTTATTACACTTTATGAGAAAAAGTGACACACTAAACATCTCCAACTCAAATCATCCTTAGAAGCTCAAATACACTCGAAAACTAGTGTTGGTTTTCTTTCTGGTTGCTGTGCCTAGTGATGTGGATGGAACACACTCAAATTCGGTTTGTGATCTCCTTGTACCATGCTCTAGGACCACCTAAAAGACATTGAAGCAATTTTCTATGTGTTGTGAGAATAGAGGAAAAAACCAGTCGTCGGGAGAAATGCACTGATTTTTGGTCATAGAGTTAAAAATGAGAAAAGGGTTTGGATAATGTTTCTATGAATTCAGAGAATGAAGCTTGGAAATTTTTGACCATAAGAAGAGTGTGATTATAAGGTTGATATTAGTGATTTAATTAGTACTAATGAGCATGCGTTAACCTAATAAACTTGAGAGGGATGAACTAAGCTTATAATGGAGAGGCTCATGATGACGAGAGGGGAGGATTTGATACCATAATAAAAAACATGGGTAACTTGAACACATGCATGGCTATGGTGATTTAGTAATAATCCTACATTACTCTAGTGATTAAGCTAATCTAAAGTGGATGATGCTTAAGTAAACATGATGATTAACTATTAAATTAATTAAGCTTACACTCAAGCACAATAAGATTACAAGATGGAGACTTGTACTCATAAAGAGGCTTGAGAGCTTGCTTCGTACTTCAATTCTTGAAATGAATCCTTTTTATATGGGTGGGTACAACATTGGCTTTGCTAGCTCATGTGAGATAATTCCACCTTTTATATGGGTGGGTACAACATTGGCTTTGCTAGCTCATGTGAGATAATTCCACCTTTGCTCATGTGGCTACTTTCTAGGCTTGTACTTCATTTGGGCTACTCATTACCAACTTCTGTGCTCAATGGCACCACATTTCTCAAAATCTTGAATATCATTGACTAAAATTTGTGTGGACCGTAAGGTAAAATTTTGCAACAACTATACATTATTGCTTAGCAATCTTGGCTATTTTGATTGGTTTCAAGGATTTTTTTCTCAAGAGCTAAAACTTTTTGATTCTCTATGCCAACTCTAACAAGTTTTGGATCTTAAGCTAAAACTTTCAAACCTAAATCACTTCTTTAAATATTTGGCTCTTAAGACCAAATTTTTAGATCATGTCATGGCGCCAACTCTTCCCAACATTCTACATCATTGTGACTAGACATTTTAGCTCTTGATCTAAAATGTAGTAGTAGCATTATGGCCTTAAATTCTTGGCTCTTTTAGTTCATTTCCAAGAGTTTTGGCTCAAGAGCCAACCTTTTCATGCTAGATTGTAAAATTTTAGCTCTTGAACTATAAATCTTGCTAACCTTCTTTACTACCTACAAATTTTGTCTCTTAAAACAAAAGTTTGTAGCCTACATCATTGCCTATAAGTTTTGGCTCATGATCCAAGAATTTGCAACCCCTACATCATTGAATAAAAGTTTTGGCTCCTAAGACAAAATGTAACACCTACATTATTGCATAGTACAAAGCCGAAACCCACCACACTTACTAATTGGAACCTAACCAAATGAAGAGAGCTTACCTTTCACATGATGTTGGGAACATGGCTACTTGCTTACCTATCATCTCATATAGAAGAGGCAACCATAAAGATGCTAGCTAGCACTCGAGAAGACCTTCCTCCTGTTGTCACCATAAGAGCTTACCTAACCAAATGAAGAGATCTTACCTTTCACATGATGTTGGGAACATGGCTACTTGCTTACCTACCATCTCATATAGAAGAGGCAACCATAAAGATGCTAGCTAGCACTTGAGAAGACCTTCCTCCCGTTGTCACCATAAGAGTTATCCACATAGAGTTTGCAACTCCCAACTCAGTCCAATAATCTGCACTTGCATCAACTACGCCAATAAACTAATAGATTAATTGATTAAAAATATTAACAACGATATGTAACTTTCTATCATCAAGAAAATGTAAACAATACTCCCACACATGTAGAGACTCACCCAAATTCTATGCCACGACAAATGTAAACAATCGACAAATTTTTGTTATAGCAAAAAGAGACACATTATTGATAATGGATAGCCATCTACTTGAACACCCACGTTCCTGAGCCTCTGCCATTGCCAACAAGGCCGAGGACGGGCTCGGCGTTGTGCTTGTCATAGGCTGCACCAGTGACGAACCCCAGCACTAGGTTGTCGTTATCCGTGTGGAAGGTGAAGATCTGCGTGCAAGCGATGATGTCGTCATTGCTGACGCAGAATAGCTTCCCTTGGAATGGGCCGCTCACTCCGGATCCGGTAATGCTGGTCGTGCCTGGGAACTTGTAGAGGCCACTGTCGGTGTTGAATTGGAATTGCAGGGTGTTGGTTTCCGCGTCATAGGTAGCACTGCCTGTGATGCAGTAAGAGCACTGCTGAGTAGCTCCACCTGACGGGACGAGTGCCTGGAAGGAGGTTAAAGTATCTTCGATCTCATGCATCTACTGCAGCTTCATTGGCATGCCCTCCAAGGGCACACGCATGACCTCCACGCCTACTTGGTGCTGTTGAGCTGTGGCTGATCTAATGATAAGACTAGGCCCTACTATTACGATTGCTAATTGCAGGTGGACTACTAGAAATGATGTGGAGCGAGGTAACGACCTCCTCTTTATACGAATGCTGTAGTGCAGCCTCCGTCCATTTTTTGAACTGGCGGTATAAAGGACCACTCGAGCACTACTTGGGGTCCATCAGATGCATGCAAACTGGACTCGCTTGGATCCTGAGTCCTGCACATACACATCTCCCTCGTGCAAACACCCTCAAATGAGTTGTGGCATGCCCCTATCATCTCTCTCTCTCCTATCAGAGAGGGAGAGGGGGGGATGCAGGTGCTAAGAACGCAAAAAGTAACCAAGGAATAGAGTAAGGCCTATATTATGATCTTTCGCTACTGCATGCACATCCAATCTCTCATTATCTCCCTGTCCCAACACAGTCCTCCACTTGTTCACCTTACATCCAGTAAGCCATGTTATCATCTTAACAACTTTATTCTGAAATGGAGCAGTAGCAGGGCAGCAACCAAAAAACAAATGGGGAACGGCCTCCACATTGCCCTTGCACCATCCACATAGACCATGAGATATATCCAATCTTTCAAGCTTGAGACCATAGAATAGAGCTCTAGCCAACACCTTTCATACAAATTAAGCAATTGGGATGTAACATGCCTCAAGTTACGATTAAAGAAAATCCTAAGGTTTGGACGTTACAAATTTTAGAAATAAATTCCAACAAATTTTTAGTAGTTTTTCAGAGAGCAGACGAAAATTCTAAGTGTTAAAATTAAGTGAAAATTCAAGATTGAGTTTTCAATTAATTAGTCTGCTCAAAGGAAGACTTTAAGTGTGTGAATAGACATGCAAATCAAAATTTGATAAAAAAGTAAAACATGACTTATTTTTGGAGTCGACTTTCATATACAATTGATGTTGGTGATTCCGTCTCCCTGATAGGTTATAGATCGCATACGCTCTGATAATTTTAAGTAGCCATACAACTTGTTTCTGATAACTATACGCGAAGTTATACCTCTTGTTTGCAGGTTATAGCCCTGACAATAGATCTGAGAGGCTTGTCACATCTACAAACATCTCTTCCACAACTTCTGGAGAGTAGATATGGATTCCCCAATCAATCAAGACATCAAAAAATATATCAGGAAAGTACACAAACACTCTTTTTATTATTATTTTTTAAATTCTTTTGAGATCAAATAAATAAATTGATAAGCATGTATATGAAAGAATCTGAGTTGAGGTATGGCACGCTTATTAACGGTTGAATTTATTAATTATAAATGATCACCTTAGTCTAGAGACTCATAGAATAAACACTTTTGGAGATAGAGAATTAGAAAATAGAATATTTGACTAGTTTATAACTAGATTCTAGGTAAGAATTTCATTAGGGACTATTTTGTGAAGAGTTTATTTATACGTGTGTTTAGAATCAAATGTTGAGGTAAACATGGAAGTTCTAGAGGACAAGAAACTCTACAAGAGTGTATGAGACTCTAGAAAGCCAAATCCCTTTTGTTTTTAAGTTATCCTAGTACAAAGTGGGGCACTTGGCTATTTTTGATAATTTTATGTTGAAAATGTAACTTTGGCCATTTTGAATGCTCTCAAAGAGACCTTAGAACTCATTTTTAGAGAGCCATCACAAAGACATGGTTTATAGAGAATTAAAAGTCCTAACACTTTGTAGTTTTTAATTTTCTTTAATTCTATATTACTCTCCCAAAGAGATGGCCAGTTGTTAGGCTTTGCCTTAGAAATTGCTATCAAGATCGACTACCTTGTCTATATAGACTAGATGGACTAATACGTAAGCATAGTTGTGACTTACCTATAGTAGCTAGAGATGATCTTAGTGGTTAGAATGTGATAATTAATTATATTAAAAACAAAGATTCATGTATGACTTGAAAGAATTAAAAGACTAAGAGAAGTTAAGGATTGTTTGAATTAAAAGCTTGTTTCTATACTTGAGGTTGAGTTTAATTGATTTGAGCATGCTTGTCTTAATAGATTGTGGACTAGAGATCAATATAAGATGATAAGCATGAATTATGATTGCTTTATTTTGAAATGAATGATTGATATGCATGTGTATGAATGATTGATATGATTGTGGACTAGAGATCAATGTAAGATGATAAGCATGAATTATGATTGCTTTGTTTTGAAATGAATGATTGATATGAATGTGTATAATGAGACTCGACATGAGATTTTAAGATTCAGGCTGGCCATCCTTAGACATAGGGAACGCCCTAGACAGAGAACGAGATTTATGTCCTTTGGGAGCCAAGTGGTTGAACCTAGAGAGGACGAGATTCAGAAAGAGGCATACCTAGGATAGCCGCGATGTCCAGTGTGGAGGTTGAGTGGATAGGCATCAGAGAAAGCCCTAGATTGGTTGGATTTTCGTCATTATGACTAACCATGTTGTCGAGCATGGTGATGAAAGAATCTTTGAGATAGATACATACATGGTTGATTCATTGAGATGCTATGCTTTAATTGATACAGATTTATATTATATGAATGTTTGTTTGAGATTACATGATTCTTTACTTATGTGATGATCCACCATTGAGGGAGGAGATTATTGCTTTATGTCGGGAGTATCAGGACATCTTTGCATGGGATTACACCGAGTTGAGAGGTTTTCCACCCGAGCTTGTTGCGCACCGCATTCCTCTTAAACCTGACACTACACCTGTGCGCCAACGTCAGTGCATATTGCCTGAGCATTATAGAGAAGGGGTTTACATGGAAATTAAAAAGCTTTTAGAAGCTGGTTTGATTTTTCATGTCAATAACACTGAATGGGTGTCTCCTATTATTGTAGTCCCTAAAAAGAATAAGCAGCTTCACATATGTGTTGATTATAAGCAGCTTAACAAAGCTACCATTAAGGACTACTACCCTTTGCCTTTTATTGACCAAATCCTTCACTCTTTGGTGGAGAGGGAGATATATGCTTTCTTGGATTGCTTTTTTGGGTACAATCAAATGGCTATCCCATTGATGAGGATAAGCTCAAAACCACTTTCACCACTATATTTAGCACATATGCATATCATGTCATGCTATTTGGGCTTTGCAACACGGTGCTTCATAATATCAGCGCTATAAGCATGAATCCTTTCGTGATGATTTGACCGATTTCTTAAACATCTTCATGGATGATTTGGGGATTGGGACCATGCATGATAAACTTGTTTGCAGCTCTTAGGTATGTCTCTCACAAGTGCCGTGAAAAATCAATATCTTTGAATGCAAAAAAGTGTGTGTTTGGGGTCACTTATGGCATTTTTTGGGTCACCTCATTAGCAAGCATGATATTTCTATGGATCCCCAAAAAGTCGAGGCTATTCTTGCATTTTTGTCACCCACTACTATGCGTCAAGTAAGGGGTTTTCTTGGAGGAGCCGCTAAGCACTATAGCTGCTTCATTAAAGATATGGCACATCTTATTTTACCCCATTGAATACACTTCTGCGAGTTGAGCAAAAGTTCATTTGGGGGGAACCTCAACAAAATTCTTTCTCTTCTCTTAAAAGTGCATTCACTATCGCCGCTATCCTCAAACCACCTAATGCTTCCATTGATATCACATGTGAGGCTTCAGTTCAATAATCACAATACAATTCAAGAAAATAAAATTTTGCACTAATTTTTTTGAGGTACAAAGAAAACAATTTGATATATAATCAAGAAATATTACAACAATCTGATATGAAGAGTGAGCCTGGTAGCAACCACTAGATGAGAGAACTGAAATGCCTCTAACTCCCACTTCCACTGCTAGAACTCAAGACTCCCCCGATGAAGTCGAATCTATTGGTAGAACCGGCCTGCCACAATCATGCTATGGGCGTCGTAAGAAAACCCATGATCATCCACTGTATCCTGATCAAGGATGCACTTTGGCCGCCTAGTGCAACTCATCAGATAGTAGTCTACTCCCTCGCTATTTCCCTCACTAGCAATAACAACAAATACATCACCCTCCTGTAGCAAATCTCTTAGCAAATCTCTCAGGTCATCATAACTGACCATGAACGCAGGACTTGTGTGCTCATCAGACAACACTGGATGTGAAGGATGCTCGAGGGAGAGGAATGTCTGTATCCATGCATCTGTCCATCCTCTCAAGGCATAATGTGACCAATCGCCATCCATACATGCTCCACAGAAGCATGCAAACCGTCATGTGTAAAATGTGGGGGGGGCCGCCATGCACGTGCTCTTGATGGAATGTAAGCCAAGGTGCCAGGTACTGTGTCACAATCATGGGAGGCTCTACGGTCAATCATGCCACCATCCACATGCCAAAAAAGTCTCCTGACAATCCAACCATCACGTTTGGGATACGATGATGTTGCACTCCCACACAAATGTTGGGAGCACCACTGGCCCGCATCTCTGAACCGCTGAGCATCCTGCCCGTGCGCAGCAGCTGATGACGCCTCAAGGCACGTTTCACACATGCGCCCGCACCATCATGCTCTCCCTTCCTATGAGACCAGTCTCAAAGAGTGACCAACTCATTGGGATATTAGACTACACATGCCACCTGTAAATCCATAAAAGATAGTCTTAGTTATTGTTTTCTTTAAGATGTTCTAGTAGTGAATTTAGTTTAATTGCAAATATAAGAGAACCATAAGTACTACCTATAGAGCCATACCTATAGAGCCAATAGAATTGTTGTGATGACTGGAACTGTGCGCCACAACCATCCGACCAAACCCATCGCTGGCCACGTATGATCCCACAATCTCCTAAAAAATCATCATGGAGACAAAAACAGTGTTGCACAAAATGTGCATCATGTGAATGATCATCACTGATATAGAAATGATACTCTCGAATAATGACACGGGTCTCGGGGGTACTCGCTATCCCATCTACATGAGGCTCTGCATGTTGTCAATAGCTAATGTGGACCATAATAGCAACCTGGTGAGGTAAGCAATGCAGACGTTTAGGACACAAAAAATCAAATAAGTAATGTAGCTCAAACACGAAACAAATATTATGAAATATAACCATTACCTGCTCTGAGAAGTAATACTCAGATTGTATCTCCTGAAAAGGTGTGAAGGTGTAGTTCTCTGTAAAATCAATCACAGAGACAACCACACCAATAGGAAACTCTGCCAGGCATGCTTAGAACTGACAATCCTGCCACTTGGCACAATGACTGTGCCGTATATAGGGGTACATCTGCTTTCTAAATGTGGCTGTGAAGTGACAACATGGTGTATGTTTGTCCACGAGCTGCAACTTCCTGGACTATCCACACCACTCTGGAGTTGGTGTGTCACATACTCATAATGTTGCCATGCCACTATCTCTTGGTCACTTGCATCAAGATCTAGTACCATCTGTAGATGTGCAAGTGAACCACATGATGTGCAATTGCTCTCCACACAAGGCATCCTATGGAAGTGGGCATCCTCCGTGCGTGCACACAAAAGAGAGTGGATGAAATCACAAGGACTACGAGGCAACTCTCTATGCCCACTAAGAGAACGGAACACATCATAAAAAAGTTTGAACTCAACATGATAGCGACAACAACATGTGTCATGTTGACGTGAGTACCTCACAAACCAAGACTTACACCCCTCAAATGAACTTTGCCCAATTTTAAGCTCTGGATACAAAGCCACAAAACTGAGAATACAACTCATTTTGGGTCATTTCAAGAAAGCAAGCACCGTGCTCAATGAACACTCCTCTTGTCACTCTCTTACACAAAGCTTTCTTGAAAATTGGCGAGGCATGACAATTCTCCCAAAAACTTTCTATCAAGATTCTAGTGGTTTCATCTAGTAGGCGATCATGCCTAGCTACACGACCACTACTCGCCCACAAAGCACCAACCTCATTGGCATCTAAACTTTGTCATCTAATAGACCCAACTCTAAGTGTGTGTGGTGCTATGGAAAGGATGCGACATGTGGCACTAACCTTACCCTTCATTTGGGAGCTACTTATGGCTGCCACAATATCCCGTCGAGTAGCCAAAGCGTCCGTAGAGTTCCTCTTCTTGTTAACTATATAGGAATGACGAACACTTTGTAGCACCGCCATGCCAGCTCTCCTCTCTCTTTGACCTCCAATGTCAGAAAGCACCCTGCAGTTGGCCATGTTGGGTAGATCAATCAAAGCATCAAGCACACATGCCTATGATGAAGGCGTGAGGTCTTTGAAATAGGAATGGAAGATTGCTTGGGCACGACGATGTGCCCCTGACTTTGATAGTTCTTTCCTATCCACACGATGGGCGCCCAAAGGAGGGGGGTGGGTTCTTGTAGAAGAGAAGGGGACTCAGGAAGGGTGGGTTCATGTGGATTATCTAAACTAAGGGGTAGTGGGGGGGAAGAGGGCGGAGGGAGAGGAAGTGGAAGAGGAGGAGCAAGGCTTGGATCATTGCCAAAACGGAAGGTGTTGCTCGTTGACGTGCTCTCCACTCTCTCTCTTTCTCTCACGAGCTACCCTTCTCCTCTCCTCCTCCTGAACTTGGTGGATGGGGGGAAGTCTAGTCCTATCACGTTTCCGACTCCTATGACTTTGAGAACCCATTCTCAAGGAAGCTAAGAGAGAAAATATTATAAAGGCTCAATGATGGGATAGTACTAGAGATAAGTGTGGGATAGTACTAGAGATGTGTGATTATATAGGAAAAATAGGTTATCCACTTCAAATCTCATTGGATTTCCTATCTAAGATTGATTGGATAATTAAGATAAACATAAAGATAATTAAAGATAAACTATTATTCACTTAAAAATTAATATTATTAATAATATTTATTAACAAGTATAAATATTTATCATTACTAGATATATAAATATATCTTTAAATATATCTTTTATTTTATAATTATATAACTGATTTTTTTAATAAAGTATTTTTTTAAATTTTATTCAAAGGTTTATTCTACAAAATATATTTTTAAGAAATATTAAATTTAAAAATTTATTTTTTTAAATTAAATAATATGAACTTGAATAATAATATTACTGATCTAATTCTAAAATATAATCCTTTAAAATTAGTGATTTTAAATTCTTTTATTTAATAAGTTATATATATTTTATTATTTAAAATTTTATATTCTATTTCTCTAAATTACTAAATTAACTTTTTCAAAAATATATTTTTGAAAAAAAAGGGAGGTGGGAAGGAGGTGCCACGTGTCACATGCGTGCATGACATGTGGCATCCTCTTGACATGTGGCACTATTATGGTTGATATGGCAATTCCATGATGTGGCATGCCATGTCACCAAGTACGACGTGGCATGCAAAGGTGAAAAGAAGATGTGGCATTAATGATGATGACTAGGATGATGAGGTTGGGAGTCAACTAGGTTGACCATGTTGATATGGAGGGTGGAGGTGGCAAGCTGAGGTGGCAAGCTGTTTATATGGATCCTCTCGAAGCTCATGTGGACATAAAGTGGCATGCATATATAAGATTTGTGCCTACCCAAGTCTCACACATGGAATGATACCTAAGCTTTGAAGTTTACCAAGCCTAGATTTCCAAACCTAACTAGGATTGGTTTTAGAGTTGAAAAGGGGAGAGTGGACACAATATGGGAATTTTCACTTGAGAGGATTGAAAATGGACCTTCCCATACTCAAATTAAGCCAAATTTTTTTAATAAATTCATGGCAACAAGATTATTGATCCCTAGAGTTTTTAGATTGAAAGATTCAATATTTAATTTTCTAGAATTAAATTACAATTGATTTAATGGGCCTCTAACAGTCATTAAAAAATTTTCAAAGTAAATCTACAAAAATCCAACCGTTAGATTTGTAATTTTACCTTATACCCACATTATACTAATCTTTCCCAATCTAATCATCACTAGATCCATACAATTTTAGCATTTTAAATGGTAGATGTGGTGGGAGGATAAAATAGTATGTTTTTTAATAATTCTAATACCTTTTAAATAATATAGAAAATAGTAGAACACATCAAAAATTACTCGATAAATCAAGTTAAGCTCTATGTTTTTTTTATTTGTGGTATGCAAAGTGGGAACATCATATGAGTAATAATGTAAAAGTTATAGGCAATTTACTCACATTCACTGTACATGTCTAAACCTTCGACAGGGCCTTTATACAAACTTGGTTCCCAAAGAAAAGGGGATTTGCAATTATTGGATATTCGATCAGATTATAGTTTTAGGTGATATGCATAAGTCTTGCATAGAGCTTATGCATAAGACTTATGCATAAGGCTTATGCATAGAGCTTATGCATAAGACTTATGCATAGAGCTTATGTAAGACTTATGCATAGAGCTTATGCATATGGCTTATGCATAGAGCTTATGCATAAGGCTTATGCATAGAGCTTATGCATAAGACTTATGCAGTTGGCTTATGCATAAGTCTTGCAGCCTTATTATGCAAGCTTATACTTAAGGCTTACAACCCTTACTATCCATACGATTGCATAAACCTTATTCATAAAGCTTGCATAAGACTTACATATAGAGCTCAATGTGTAGGCTCTATTTACAGAATCTATGCATTTAGATTTTTGCATAAGGCCTTTATAAATAGCTATTTATGAATAGAGATAGCTTCAGGCCAAGGCATTAAGAGAAAGATGGATAGCAATTTGAGGGAAAAAATCAACAAATTTTGCATCTTGAACTCTCATGTAATGGAGAAGTGGATTGAGACATATGAAGCTCTCAAGCGACAGCGAGTACAAGATCGTTTAAGTTTCAGAAGGAATCGCACTACAAGAAATCTCCCATATCCAGAAGGTATGCAAGCTCTTCCGGACTTTCCCACAAGTAGATGGCTAGAAGCTACAATTTTAGAAGCCAAACGTGCCGGTTTAACTATAACAGAGGAGGAGGAGGAGCTTACAAAAGGATGCGATTGGCATGTAAGTGTTTAAGTTCTACATGTCTCTCTTTTTTTTCTCTACATGTCTCAGTGTTTGATTCTCCATCAACAATCTTTTTGTGCTATTTGTAGTATCACAAATATGGGGCGTTTTGGTCACATGGACGTTATTTTCGAGTAGAACGAATAGACCAAAGAAGAGCAACCTTTGATTGTGGTGTCACATCACAGTTTGTTCAAGAAAGTCGTGCAAGTGCAAGTGATGATAACACAATTACTGGAATGCTTGATTACTTTGGAACCATTCAAGATATATTAAAGGTTGGCTTCAGAAGTTTTGAGTTGTTAACACCATATTAGTGAATTTGGGAATTTTCCAATTCCCATTTTTGAATACTTAAAAAAGGGTACATGGATAACATGTTTGTAAGTTTCTCAAAACCCTATCATATGACCTATCGTTGGAAAGCGCTTGAAAAATGGAATCTAAATAGCTATAAAGCGCTCATTTTGGATTAGTGGTGTTCAAGTTATGGTTAATCCAAACTTTTGACCACGTGTCCCAAACTTGTGGAAAACTCCCATATTCCCCAATATGGTGTTTGTTTATCTTTGATGTGAAGTGGTTCAAGGTAATCATGAATGGGCCACATGCAACTGTACGTAGAGACAAGAGTGGCCTCATCCAAGTGGACTCCACAAAGGTATGGACCGATCAGCAAGATACTTTTGTACGCCCAAAGCATTGTGAGCAGGTTGTCTTTAAAGCGGATCCAAAAGATCCACGCTGGCTGTTTGTGGTTCAAGTCGCCCCCCCGCAAGCAAATTTTTGAAGAATTTGAGCTACAACAAGGTGATGTGGATGCACAAGGTGGTGGAGAGCAGCAAGAACAAGCCGATATCAACAATGAAGAGGAGCAAGCAAATGAAGAGGAGCAACTAGAGCAAGATCCAAATGAAGAGGTGCAAACCAAGGAATCTGAAAAACATGTTGAGGAAGAAGACAGAGATGATGAAGACATCCTTCATCAAAGGACTTTTAATGATGAGGATGCTGAAATGTACATAGACATAGATCTCTTTGGGGCTACTGATCTTAATGAGGATGATAGAATAGATAATGATTTTTAAAATGATGTATCTTAATGATTATGCAAATAGTTATGACATATTTGTAATGGTTTTATGACATTGAAGGTCCTTTCATTGTTTACCATTGTTAATGTTTACCATTGTTAATGTTTACCATCATAATCACTACTGTAGGAGCAAGTTGATATAGTTTTACCAATGTTGTTTATCATTGTTAATGTTTGTCATATGGTATATTCATTGTTTACCGTGTAATTTTTATTTCGCACAAGTTTGTCATATGGTTTTTTGTCCAACGGGCCATGGGTGACTCACCGCCCTACGACTACAGTCCTGATTTCTCATTTAATCCTACACCACAGGGCATGAGTCCCCACCAGTAGTTATATGGTTTTCTTTCGTCCATGACTCCAGAGCAGAGAGCCATGGCTCAGAGTTATTGGGGTTCTGGAGCAGGGACATCTGCCTCACCATCTGGCTTCTCGATGCCAGTTTCACACCCGTGGGTACGACAGCAGCTCCCACACCTCATACCACACAGCCTTCCACTCCTCTTACAGCTCGATCTACCACCTCTTCACATAGACGGCGCTCACATAGTAGGTCTTCAGGGGGAGGTTGTTGTGGTGGTAGTGCCACAGATGTTGTGACACCACCACCACGTGAGCGTCATCCTTCGCTCTCATCTGTTGATAGCACACCCATAGGGTCACCTTCCACTCCCTGGGGTGCACATGACCATGACAACAGCAAGATATACACAATTAGAGATGGGGAACCAATAATGAATAGTGCAGGGAAGGCAATGAAGACACGCATTCGATAATTGTGCACTATACAGTTTCACGACTCTGTCATGACTAAATGGGATTAGCAAGATATACACAATTAGAGATGGGGCACCAATAATGAATAGTGCAGGGAAGGCAATGAAGACACGCATTCGACAATTGTGCACTATACAGTTTCACGACTCTGTCATGACTAAATGGGATCAGCAAGATAAGGGGAAGAAAAATTATATAAATACAAAGATAAAGCAAGAGTTTCAGCCATCTGACCCTATGAATGTCGTCTCTAATGAGTGGATACAGTATATAGCTCGCATTTTGATGGGGCATCGTAGGTCAGAGGCGAGGGACGCATTTAGAGAGGGGAAAGAGAAACCTGTTTGGCTAGATGACAGGGAGTGGGTAGCCATTGCTCAGGAGCTCACCGAGACACCCGAGAGGTTTCAACAACAAAGAGAGGCGGCAAGGGCAAGACTCCAAACAGTAGGGGCTTCTCATCTTGGGAGTGGTGGTTACGAAACTATGCGCCATGAACTCGTAAGTATTTGTAGCAATTTTATTTATGTAAATGTATGTATGTGGGCTAAATGTTGATTTCTAAAAGTTATAATTGTTAATCGTTTGTGCAGGAGTTGGCCATGAATCACCCACCAAGTAGGCGAGAGGAGAAGTATGCTCACAAACATGGCCTTGTGGCCTTATTTGAGATGCTTGAAGAAGAAGGAGAGACCGTCAATTGAGAGGCATTACCATGATGTACGTTGACCTTCAAACTAATGGTATATGATCAAAACATTCTTGAGTATTAATGTTTAATTTAATTTCTTGTTTGTCGATCAGGAAAATAAAAAAACGAGCACGGTTGTTTTTGTGCTCTATTTTAGACAGAATGGTGCTGTCTGTTTACTGTTGTTGATCCTGTTCATTGCAGGTAGCAAGGCAACAGCCAGGAGAGGGAGAGAGACGAGTCAAGAGACACCACATATGCTCCGCAAGAATGAACAATATTAGTCACAAGTCAAATATATATAGGCAAGACCTAGAGTGAGTTAGGCTAAGCTATATATAGCTCCAACACCCCCACTCAAATAAAGGTCTCCAGCTGTGCGAGTAAAAAAACCCTTGGGAACACAAGGGAAAAGCCCGAGCTCCTACATATAAATGTACAATGCCACCTTAAAGTCTATGTGACATGTGCTTCTACAAAGTATAAAGAATAAATGTGCATGATGTGAAGTAATGTGTGAAGTGTCCTAAAGTCTATAGGCTATGTACAAGTCTAGACAAAATTGACATGACACGAGATGTGCTAATTTCCAAAAAGAGAGGCCGACGCAACTCCAAGTTCTGATCACAAAAGTGTAAACCGAACTTCATGGAGTCCTTTGGTGAGAATGTCTGCAATCATTTGATCACTTCGACAATGTTCTACCATTATTGCTCCTTTCCTGTCTTCATGTCGAACATAGTGATAATGAACTACAATATGCTTGGACTTGCTATGTTGCACGTAGTCTTGGCCTAGACTAATGGCACTTTGGTTGTCACATCTAAGAGGAGTTCTTGAGGAAGGAGAATGACCAATATCAGCACGTAATTGTCGAAGCCAAACCAATTCACGAGTTGCTAAAGATGCAGCTACATATTCAAACTCTGTAGAAACTGCAATACAGCGTTGTCTCTTGCTAGCCCAAGATACCAAACAGCCATTGATAAAGAAGCAATTACCACTGGTGGATCACATGGACAAGTTAGAGCTTGCCCAATCAGCATCTGAATAACCCAAAAGATACCAAACAGCCATTGATAAAGAAGCAATTACCACTGGTGGATCACATGGACAAGTTAGAGCTTGCCCAATCAGCATCTGAATAACCCAAAAGATTAAGAGAAGTTGATGAAGATATGTCTTCTTGACAGCGATATACAAGTCCCAAATCTGCGGTGCCCTTCAAGTACTTCAAAACACGTTTAGCTTGAGACCAATATCTTGTCTACAAATAGAATATCAGGACGAGTGCTCATGCCCACAAATTGAAGACAACCAACAAGATTAGCATAAGGTTTATTTAAACTAATGATTCAGCCTCAATATTTACAGAAGTACTCCTAGTAGAGGTTGCAAGACAAGGAGTGTGCCAAATTTGCAGTAGCCAATCCAAACTTTTGAACAATGTCTTGGATAACTCTCATGAGATGATATTGATCATGAGAAGATGAATTGTGTTAACCATCATATTTCATGAGATCAAGTGCTTCTTGTTCGTGATGGTGCTACATTTATAGTGGATTTTGGTGCCACCGGTAACATGACATATCAAGCTCAATAGCTTCATAATTATCATACTTTACCAATTAAGAAAAGGGTTTATCTTGTTGATAATAATACATGTCAAGTTATGGGTATTGGGGTGATCTTTACTTGGGAACACACTCCTCTACTTGAATTTTGCGAGGTGTTTTACATGTTCCTGATCTTCAATGCAATCTTTTATTAGTTGCTCGTCTTGTGGATCTTGGTTTATTTTTTAGCTTTGACCATACTCAATGTTGACTTGAGAACGATGGACATACCTTAGAAAGTGCACCTCATCGAGGTAATCTATTTCAGCTTTTATTAACAGATGATGTAGCTAATGTTGTGACTTCCCTAGTCAAACGTGATAGCAAACTCTGGCATTCTTCACTTGCCCATGCCAACTTCTAAAAAAATATTGATTTCACTAGTCAATCGTGATAGCAAACTCTGGCATTCTTCACTTGCCCATGCTAACTTCTAAAAAAATATTGATTTATATCATTTTGAATTAGTGCATGGTCTTCAATGAAGCCTCGTTCAACTCTTAGTGTCTATGAACATTGCGCTTTGGGCAAACATCACCGAAAACCTTTTATTTCTTCAACTTCTCATCACTCTCAAGATCTAATAGAGCTTATTCATATTGACATTTGTGGTCCATTCCCTCCATCCTACTCCAAATTCCTCTATTATCTTATATTTATTGATGATTTTTCTTAATTTACACACATTTTTCTTGTATGACATAAATCAAAAGTTTTCAATGTATTTCAATGATACCGCAAACATGAACTTCGAACTGGTCGGCGATATCAAAACTATACGACGTGACAATGGTGGAGAATACATATCCAATGATTTTGAAGAATATTATGTTGTAAATTGCATTCATCATGAACTTAATATTCCCTATTGACCGCAAAAATCGGACCATTATCAATGCCATTAGGTGTCTTGTTGTTCAAGTTGGTCTATCAAAAATGTTTTGGGTAGCGAGAGTTCTTATTACATCACGGGCAGCCTCCACCAACACCCTGCAATTCCAATTTGACACCAGTGGCATCTACAAGTTCCTAGGTGCACTGCCAACATTACCGGGGTCGAGCGGCCCGTTCCAAGGCACGCTCTTCTATGTCGGTGACATCGTCGCGGCTTGCACGCAGAGCTTCACCTTCCATGCGGATAACGACAACTTGGTGCTAGGCTTCCGCATTGGTGTAGCCTATGACAAGCGTGCTAACGCCGAGCCCGACGTCATCGACCTTGCCGGCAATGGCAGCAGCTCAAGAACGTGGGCGATCAAGTATATGGCTATACGTCATCCATAACGTGCCCCTTGCTTCTACAATAATGAAATAGCCAATCTCCACTAATAAATAAAGATCGTTTGCCATACTAATAAAGCTACTCAGCTGGACTTCTTGCCTCTTTGTCAGGTGTGTGTCATTGCATTATACGTGTGTTTGTATGATTCATTGCACGTTTGCCCGCATGATTGATGTTTTTTATGAGACAAGATCTTAGAGGTTGAGACTTGAGGAAGAGAGAAAGAGCACTTATGAGTCTCTTAGAAGATACTATTGAGGAAAACCTCTTCTAACAACACATTTTCCCACTCATACTTATATCCATGGACAAAACTCTAAAGAACATATCTCATGATTGATCATGTGGGTGGGCCTTGGGATTGGATACCTTAAGTAGATTGCTTTTCTTTCTGAGCCTATGTAAGAACCATCCATTGTATGTCACATCATGTGAAATGATGTGTTATAGTGTCACCTCATGGACGAGTGTTTTTCACATTGCTAACATGCATAAATGGCTTAAATTTTATAGAGCTTTAGTTCTAACCACTAAGATCATCTGTATAGCTGCTATAGGTAAGTCACAACTATGCTTACGTATTAGTCCATCTGGTCTATATAGACAAGGTAGTCAATCTTGATAGCAATTTCTAAGGCAAAGCCTAATAACTGGCCGTCTCTTTGGGAGAGTAATATCTTTTAATCTATTTAGAATTAGAGAAAATTAAAAACTACAAAGTGTCAGGACTTTTAATTCTCTATAAAGCATGTCTTTGTGATGGTTCTCTAAAAATGAGTTCTACGGTCTCTTTGAGAGTACTCTAAATGGCCAAAGTTATATTTTCAACATAAAATTGTCAAAAATAGCCAAGTGCCCCACTTTGTACTAGGATTACTCAAAAACAAAAGGGATTTGGCTTTCTAGAGTCTCATACACTCTTGTAGAGTTTCTTGTCCTCTAGAACTTTCATGTTTACCTCAACATCTGATTCTAAACACACGTATAGACAAACTCTTCACAAAATAGCCCCTAATGAAAGTCTTACCTAGAATCTAGTTAATATTCTATTTTCTAATTCTCTATCTCCAAAAGTGTTTATTCTATGAGTCTCTAGACTAAGGTGAATATTTATAATTAATACATTCAACCGTTAAGCATGCCATACCTCAACTCAGATTCTCTCATATACATGCTTATCAATTTATTTATTTAATCTCAAAAAAATTTAAAAAATAATAATAAAAAGAGTGTTTGTGTACTTCCCCGATATACTTGCTGATGTCTTGATTGATTGGGAATCCATATCTACTCTCCAGAAGTTGTGGAAGAGATGTTTATAGATGTGGCAAGCCTCTCAGATCTATTGCCAGGGCTATAACCTGCAACAACAGGAATAACTTTACGTACAGTTATCAGAAACAAGTTGTATGGCTACTTAAAATTATCAGAGCGTATGCGGTCTACAACCTATCGGGGACGGAATCACCAACATCAGTTGTATATGAAAGTAGACTCCAAAAATAAGTCATGTTTTATTTTTTTATCAAATTTTGATTTGTATGTCCATTCACACACTTAAAGTCTTCCTTTGAGCAGACTAATTAATTAAAAACTCAATCTTGAATTTTTACTTAATTTTAACACTTAGAATTTTCGCATGCTCTCTCTCAAAAACTACTAAAAATCTACTGGAATTTATTTCTGAAATTTGTAACGTCCAAAACTTAGGATTATCTCTAATCGTAACTTGAGGTATGTCACATCCCAATTGCTTAATTTGTATGAAAGGTGTTGGCTAGAGCTCTATTCTATGGTCTCAAGCTTGAAAGATTGGATATATCTCATGGTCTATGTGGATGGTGCAAGGGCAATGCGGAGGCCGTTTCCCATTTGTTTTTTGGTTGCTGCCCTGCTACTGCTCCATTTGAGAATAAAGTTGTTAAGATGATAGCATGGCTTACTGGATGTAAGGTGAACAAGTGGAGGACTGTGTTGGGACAGGGAGAAAATGAGAGATTGGATGTGCATGCAGTAGCGAAAGATCATAATATAGGCCTTACTCTATTCCTTGGTTACTTTTTGCGTTCTTAGCACCTCCTCTCCCTCTCTGACCATTAATGATAGGAGCATGTCACAACTCATTTGAGGGTGTTTGCACGAGGGAGATGTGTATGTGCAGGACTCAGGATTCAAGCGAGTCCATTTTGCATGCATCTGATGGACCCCAAGTAGTGCTCGAGTGGTCCTTTATACCGCCAGTTCAAAAAATGGACGGAGGCTGCACTACATCATTCGTATAAAGAGGAGGTCGTTACCTCACTCTACATCATTTCTAGTAGTCCACCTGCAACTAGCAATCGTAATAGTAGGGCCTAGTCTTATCATTAGATCAGCCACAGCTCAACAGCACCAAGTAGGCGTGGAGGTCATGCGTGTGCCCTTGGAGGGCATGCCAATGAAGCTGCAGTAGATGCATGAGATCGAAGATACTTTAACCTCCTTCCAGGCACTCGTCCCGTCAGGTGGAGCTACTTAGCAGTGCTCTTACTACATCACAGGCAGTGCTACCTATGACGCGGACACCAACACCCTGCAATTCCAATTCAACACCGACAGTGGCCCCTACAGGTTTCCAGGCACGACCAGCATTACTGGATCCGGAGTGAGCGGCCCATTCCAAGGGAAGCTATTCTGCGTCAGCAATGACGACATCATCGCTTGCACGCAGGGCTTCACCTGCCACACGGATAACGACAACCTAGTGCTGGGGTTCGTCACTGGTGCAGCCTATGACAAGCACGCCAACGCCGAGCCCGCCTTGTTGTTGGCAATGGCAGAGGCTCAGGAACGTGGGTGTTCAAGTAGCTGGCTATACATTATCAATAATGTGTCTCTGTCTGCTATAACAAAAATTTGTCGATTGTTTATCGTACTTTACGTGTATTTATGTGTGGGAGTATTGTTTACATTTTCTTGATGATAGAAAGTTTCAATGTTCATATGTTTGTTAATATTTTTAATCAATTAATTTATTAATTTATTGGCGTAGTTGATGCAAGTGCAGATTATTGGACTGACTTGGGAGTTGCAAGCTCTATGTGGATAACTCTTATGGTGACAATGGGAGGAAGCTCTTCTCAAGTGCTAGCTAACATCTTTATGGTTGCCTCTTCTATACGAGATGGTAGGTAAGCAAGCAGCCATGTTCCCAACATCATGTGAAAGGTAAGCTCTCTTCATTTTGTTAGGTTACAGTTAGTAAGTGTGATGGGTTTGGGCTTTGTACTACGCAATAATGTAGGTGCTACATTTTCTCTTAGGAGCCAAAACTTTTATTCAATGATGTAGGGGTTGCAAATTCTTGGATCATGAGCCAAAACTTCTAGGCAATGATGTAGGCTACAAAGTTTTGTTTTAAGAGACAAAATTTGTAGGTAGTAAAGACGGTTTAGCAAGATTTAGTTCAAGAGCTAAAATTTGAGAATCTAGCACAAAAAGGTTGGAGGTTTTTCCTCGAGCCAAAACTCTTGGAAATGAACTAAAAGAGCCAAAAATTTAAGGCCATAATGCTACTACTACATTTTGGATCAAGAGTCAAAATGTCTAGTCACAATGATATAGAAGTTTGGAAAGAGTTGGCACCATGACATGATCTATAAATTTTGTCTTAAGAGCAAAATATTTCAAGAAGTGATTTAGGTTTGAAAGTTTTAGATTAAGATCCAAAACTTGTTAGAGTTGGCATAGAGAATCAATAAGTTTTCGCTCTTGAGAAAAAAATCCTTGAAACCAATCAAAACAGGCAAGATTGCTAAGCAATAATATATAGTTATTGCAAAGTTTTACCTTACGGTCCACACCAATTTTAGTCAATGATCTACAAGATTTTGAGAAATGTGCGGCCATTGAGCACAGAAGTTGGTAGGGAGTGATTATGTGAGTAGCCCAAATGAAGTACAAGCCTAGCAAGTAGCCACATGAGCAAAGGTGGAATTATCTCACATGAGCTAGCAAAGCCAATGTCGTACCCACCCATATAAAAAGGATTCATTTCAAGAATTGAAGTACGAAACAAGCTCTCAAGCCTCTTTATGAGTATAAGTCTCCATCTTGTAACCTAACTGTGCTTGAGTGTAAGCTTAATTAATTTAACAGTTAATCATCATGTCTATACTTAGGCATCATCCACTCTAGATTAGCTTAATTACTAGAGTGATGTAGGATTATTACTAATCACCATAACCTTGCACGTGTTCAAGTTACCCATGTTTTTGAACATGGTATCAAATCCTCTCCTCTCCTCACATGAGCCTCTCCATTATAAGCTTAGTTCATCCCTCTCAAGTTCATTAGCTTAACTCATCCTCATTAGTACTAATTAACTCACTAATATCAACTTTATAATCACTCTTCTTATGGTAAAAGATTTCCAAGCTTCATTCTCTCAATTCATAGAAACATTATCCAAACCCTTTTCCCGTTTTTAACTCTATGAACAAATTAAATCAATGCATTTCTCCTGAGACGACTGGTTTTTCCCTCTATTCTCCCAACACAAAAAATTGGTTCAATATCTTTTAGGTGATCCTAGAGCATGGTACAAGGATATCACAAACCGAATTTGAGTGTGTTCCATCCACAGCACTGGTGGGCACAGCAACCAGAAAGAAAACCAACACTAGTTTTCGAGCGTATTTAAGCTTCTAAGGATGATTTGAGTTGGAGATGTTTAGTGTGCCACTTTTTCTCATAAAGTGTAATAAACTTATGTTAAGATACCCATCATATTGCTTTCCAAAATCTCAATTGAAGCCTCCAAATTTTAGCCTTGCTAATAAATAGTTTTCTCACTTAATGACTATAATTAAGATGTGATTAGTCAAAATTAAGCCCAATCAGAGTTAAAATTATAAAATTAGGATTGTATTACCTTTGAGGATCATCATTAACATTTAAAATCACCCTCTTACATTGCACCCTAACCCTTTATTTATATCATATCACTAAAATTTGTAAGAGCGTGCAAACACTGCCATAGAGACTTGTCACACGCTCATGGTAAGACCCTCTCACATGGAACTTAATCAGGGAAGGGACACACACTTGTGCAAATCACCTCACAAATCATATGTGATTAATGCACAAAACATTCTCCTAAGCATGCCGAAAGCACACACGCATAAGTTGACCACATGAATGACACTCACACATGAAAGAATATGTAATGAACCACAAATGGCACTAAGTCTTAAGGAAGAAGAATCAAATCACCAAGCACAAGCATCAAGTGGAAACAAGAAAACCGATATGGATCCATAGCAATGGAGTTATCCAAGAGCGAAGAGTCAAGCCAAAGAGTAAAGACTAAGAGCCAAGAAGCATCAAACAATGCAAAGAAGAAGATGAAGGACACGACAACGACATGGAGCATGAAGTCAGCATAAGAAGGGATCTTCATGAAACAAAAGAAAGATTATATCAAGAAATAAACAACCCTGAGCAACAAAGGACTTACCAACCACTACCCTAACCTAATGAATTCATATGTTGTAAGCCACCAAATGATCAAGCAACTCTATTTGTTTATATGCATGCTTTACCACCTAAGAGTAGCCCCAAAGAGTACCTTCGGGAAGTGATGCGAATGTTAACACTCCTGACCATCTAAGAGTAGCTAATCAAGTACCAAGGGGGGGAGTTATCCTATTTCCAAGTCTAAATGTCAATCCACCTACCACCTACATTAAGGTGGAGAGAAGTATTTGTAAGTCTCGCATCTAACCACCTTGCAGTAGCCTAAGAAAATGGAACCAAGGGGGGGTGTTTAGAATGAGTATGAGTAGGCCAAATGAAGTACAAGCCTATCAAGAAGTAGCCATATGAGAAAAGGTGGAATTATCCTACATGAGCTAGCAAATCCAATGTTGTACCCACCCATATAAAAAGGGGTCATTTCAAGCAATGAAATATGAGGCAAGCTCTCAAGCCTCTTTATGGTACAATTCTCAATCATCTAACGTGATTGTGCTTGAGCCTATGCTTAATTATTTTAGAAATTAACCATCATGTCTATGCTTAGGCATCACGCACCTTAGCTTATCTTAATGTAGAATTAGTACTAATCACCATAGCCATGCACATGTTCAGGATACCCATGTTTCTCAACATGATATTGGAAATATTTAGCTCAAGATCTAAAACTTCTAAGCAATGATATAGGGTAGAAAGTTTTGTCTCAAAAGATAAAACTTTATGGTGCAGGGATGCTGGTTGGAAACCTTTACTTCGAGACTCAAATCTTCCACAAGAGTTGGCATAGAGAAGCTTGAAGATTTGGCTCTTGAGCCAAAATTCTTAAAAGAGAATCAAAGGATCCAAAACTGCATAGGAAATAAGCAAGTGCTAAGTTTTAGCTTAAGTTCCCAAATTTCATGTGAATGATTGACATGGAAATTTTTTGGCAAAAACATCTAGACAGTGATGTAGGCTAGAATGATTTGTATCAAGAGCTAAAATTTTCAGGTACTGATGTAGGTTGGAAAGTTTTAGCTCAAGATCCAAAGACTTTTATTAGGAAACAATGCAAGAACTAAATCTTGACTCAAGATCAAAAATGTTTAGTGGGAGGCTAGAAACATTGAGCTCAAGAGTTGAATATTCTAAGTAATGATGTACGCCAGGAAATTTTCAACCCAAGAGACAAAAACTCTAAGCACTCATGCAGGTTGAAAAGTTCTAGCTCAAGAGCCAAAACTTCTACTCAGTGATGTAGGTTGGAAAGTTCTAGCTTAAGAGCCAAAATTCCTAGGAGCTAGAAAACAGAAGATGGAAATTTTGTCTCTTGAAATAATAGTGTTCAGTTAAAAGAACCAAGACTCTTAGGAAATAATATATGTGCTAGGTTATAGATCAAGAGCTAGAATTTCTATTGAATGATATATGAGGTTTGAAAGATTTTCCAATAGAGCCACAACTACTAGGCAATGATGTAGGCTAAAACATTGTGGCTCAAGAGCCAAAACTTCTATAAAGTGATGTAGGAGGTTGAAAAGATTTACCTTAGGAGCCAAAATTTTAAGGAACCCAGGAAATATTGCATGTGCTAAGTCTTGGAGGTTGGAAAGATTTGACGTAAGAAAAAAACTTCTAGCCAATGATTTAGGCTAGAAACTTTTGGCTCAAGAGCCAATACTTATAGGAAGAGTGATGTAGGTTGGAAAGTTTTAGCTTAAGAGGAAAGGAATCCATGAGTTGGCATATAGCAGATGGATGTTTTGGCTCTTGATCCAAAACTCTTAAAAACCAGTAATAACAAGAGGCAAGACTTCTAAGAAACAATGCTTGTGCTAAGTTCTGACTCAAGATCTAAAACTTCTAGTCAATGATGTAGCAGGTCAAAAAAATTTGGCTTAAGAGCCAGAGCCAGAACTCTTAGGCCATGATCAAGGCTATAAACATTTTTCTTCATAGCTAATACTTATAGGGGTTGGCATAAACAGATTTGAATATTTGGCTCTTGAGCCAAAAGTCTTATAAATGGCTCAAGAGCCAAAACATTTAGGCAACGTTGTAGGTTGGTAAGTTTGGGCTTAAAATTCAAAACCTCCAAAGATTTGATTGCATCATTAGCACCTCGTGAGTTGATATGGTTATGTCAGTTACTTTTAGACATTGGGTATCCTCCACCTTCTGGCACTCCTCTTTGATGTGATAATCAAAGTGCTATCAGTCTTGCAAAGGATTATGTTCAGTATAGCAAAATCAAACACATTCCTATTCATTATCACTATGTTCACCATGAAGTGAAGAAGGGATCTATTATGGTTTAATATTGCCCAGTTGATCAAATGGTTGTAGATATTGTATTGGACTATATATAGCGCACCCTAACTTGACCTAGATCTCACCTATATATACCTATGCACTATCAATAATATACACTACTTTGGGAGAAATGTCTCACTACAAGACAATGCTGCCATACACGCGTTTCATACACGCGATAAATTACGAACGCGTGTATGGTCGCGCCTGTATTTGAATAGAATCGGGCGCGTGTATTTTAGCATTTAAGTTCGCGTGTATGTTTGCATTTATCAACGCGTGTATAAACGCGTTTATATACACGCAGTAATACACGCATCTATACACGATAATATTCACGGATTAATACTCGCTATTATATAGGGATTAATACACGCTACTTTACACGGATTATTACACGCATGGCAGAGAAAAACTGAAGAAAAACTGAATTCCTTTACAAAATTAAAAACTATTTTCTTTAAACCATCTCATAGTACATTACAGTATACATCATTACACAATCCCACTACATGCATTTACAACAATGAAATATATTCAAAAATAAATCATGCATATGAGATGATAGAAATGTCATCAATTTAGAACGTACAGTGACGGATTGGTTAGGGTTCGATCTCATCTTCAATAAGATCCATCCTTGCCAAACGATCAACATCAATATCCATTTGATCAATTTGTAAGGCTACGATTAAATTTATTCCACTATCGATATTCTGTACTCCATTGATAATGGTATCGATGTCTTGATCATCCTCATCAACATCACCATCATCCTCAATGGTAGGGTCATTCTCATGATCATGAGAAATGGCATGCTCATCCTCATTATCATGATCATCTCTTATTTCTTGATCATCGATCACAACATCTTCAATGGCATGTTCGACATCATCTTCATTGCGGCTTGTTACATCCTCCATATGCTCCATATCAGTGAATGTATTATACATAACTTTGGAACGTGGTGCAATAGGGATGACGTACCACCATTTGATGTCATGCACCATTGGTAGATAGATAACCTACTCAAATACACATAGTACAGTAATTAATTAGCATATCAAAAGTCAAGGGGTACGCGAGCTTAGATATATATGTACATGAAACACATTAGTAAAAAAATGCATACCTGCTCACATTGTTGTGGCAATACGAGCCTATCTTTCTTTGTTTGCCAGAACTTTGTAGAGTCAATAGTTACATATCCACTTGCATGGCGTTTTATCGTTGCATCAGGCCCTTTTTCCACCACGTTCATTTGCCATTTGACATCCAAAACATACACAAAGAAGCGACGAAAGTCAAGCCTAAATATGTCTTGGATTATGCCACAATAATCATCCATTTTTCCATTAGCTCCCTCAAAGCTACTAATGACACCGCAATCTTGTGTATTTCTCTTTTCATCAATTCTTTGTGTTCGAAAATGCTTGCCTTCACACCATATAGCATTGAACATAGTGCACTGGACCAAAATAGAAGCAATATTTGTGTAAGCAATGTGAATAAATATTAAAAGCAAATCACTTACAACTAATGCAAAACATTAGTTCTATGTACCTTTGACATGCATCCTCGTGCATACTCCCATTCTTCCGTCGTGATATGCAGCCCCTCGTCGCTCTCTGCTCTCTCCATTTCCTCATGCAACCAATCAACATGGATATCATTCGGAAGTGTTGCTAGATGCTTAGGGTATGCCTTCCGAGAGCCATGTTGCCTCCGAAAGAGAGCTCTTTCTGCTTGCCTTTTTGTCTTTGCATCCTCATATCTTGTAACCCATCTGCTCATCACATCACTATTAAGGATACAAGTGAAATTGAGATCATCAATCAATGTTCTGTCAATTACTTTACTCTGTCCTTTTCCTTGAGGCACAATAGAGGTCATCCTCAAGTCCTCTTCATTGCTCCATAGTCGTGGCAAAGAGCTGTCCACCTGACCAAGAAATTCTGAAATATATACAAGAGACTCTTGTATCAACCAACCCTCGGCCATGCTTCCTTCAGGCCTTGCACTTTGCCTCACAAAGTCTTTTAAGGTCTTCATGAAGCGCTCTAGGAAGAACATCCAGCGTGCATGCACAGTACCACATAAAGCAATTTCGTCCACTAAATGCACAATGAGATGTAGTTGACTTGTGAGAATGGTTCACGGAAAAGTCTCCTCTACCAAACAAACCACCTCCACTGCCATAACACGCGCATCATCCAACGTGGCTGGATCAATTGCTTTGGAACTAACATATCTGAAAAATAAATAAATAGTACGTTATATCTCATGCACGTTCATTTTGCAAGGTATAATGAAGGGTGATCTGAGCATGGGTTTTACATACCTCACAAGCTCTCCCATCTTATAAATACATTTTTTCAAACTCTTATTTGCACAATGGTCCATGCTAGTAGGTAGTATGAACTGCGCACATAAGAGCACATGTATGGTTTATGGCATTACAAAATTTAATTTCAACGTACGTACAAGACTTGGAAAACACTTACTTGAAGCATCTTGTGCCAATCGTGGGACTTCAACCCATATAGTTGCTCAACGCCTCTTTTCTTAGTGGTTGTAAAGGCTCCCTTCAATGATCTCATGCATCCAGTGGGAGTATGCAAAGTGGTGATGGCCTGCTTTACCTGCTTCTCCTCTTTCTTTGATATAATCCATGGTGCAGGCGGAAGACGAACATGCCCACCCACCTCTCGTGGCCAAGCTTGACGCATATGTCCTGCGACCCGCAAGTCCTCACGTACGCTAACATTGTCTCGTTTACCAATAATATGTTCCCAAATACCAGATCCCACATTCTTGAAGATGTGCATGGGATCAAGAAGATGGTTGATCTTAAGATGGGTCCAATATGGCAGCCGAAAAAAAATGGAGTACCTACACAAGGGATTGCTCTATGTGACCTTTAATCCAATTAGAGACTACACAAAACAAGATTGAAAAAACATCACTATACCTGTTCATGCCATCTGGAGGAAGAATAGTTGTAGACTCCCAAATACACTTCCAATCTTTTGCACGAAGTGTTTATGGAGGAATGTTACTCTTACTAGCAACATATTTAGGATGATCTGAGGGGAGAAATCGATGATGATTATCGAATATAGTCTTACACAAACCGTCAGCATACTCATGTACTAACGAAGGGCCACAAACAGGACATGCATGTTTACCCGATGTTTTCAAACCTGTTAAAATATAAATAAAAGTTAGAATAATAAAGTCAAACCGTCTAATTAATATATATAGAGTAGGGAGGTAATAGAATTCTTACCAGAACAATCGCTGTATCCTGGAAAGTCATGCATTGTCCACATCAACACTGCTTTTAAGTCGAAGTGTCGAGAGGAGGGAGGCCTACTAATGTCCACCACCGCAACACCTCTCCATAGTTCCTCCAACTCATCAATCAGTGGTTCAAGATAAACATCCATATGCTTGACTTTATGTTTCCCTGGAATTAGAAGGGATAACATAAGATGTCCCTTCTTAATCGCCATTGATGGTGGAAGGTTGTAATTCACCAACACAACTGGCCACACGCTGTATGCGGTGCTTTTGAAACCAAATGGATTCACTCCATCCATACCCAGGCCAAGTCTCAAGTTTCTGGGCTCTGTTTTAAAGCTGGGCCACTCATCTTCAATATGCTTCCAAGCAGGAGTGCCTGCGGGAATTCTCCATATGCCATCATCCGATCGATGTGAGGAATGCCATGAGATGAGCTCTGCTATGGATTTGCACTTGAACATGTGTTTGATGCGAGGAATTATATGAAAGTGTCGCAAGACTTTACGAGGTACATCAAAACTCTTCATATCTGTTCTGTACCTTGCTTCACCACAAGTGGGACAATGTAGAGCCTCCTTATGCGTCCCACGAAAGAGAATGCAATCATTGACGCATGCATGTATTTTATCATAATCCAGTCCTCCAAGAGATGTCACATAGCGCCTCGCTATGTCTCTTGAGGTGGGTAGTCTATTTTCCTTTGGAAGCATGTTTGATAATAGCCTGCATCCAATATCATCAATTATAATTAGTCTTAAATCCTAAACCTTAAACCACTAATTCAAATTTGTAAGTTAGAATGCTTACTTCAACAATGCGTCAAGACTTGCATTGCTCCATCCATAAACTGTTTGTATATTAAGTAGTTCAAGTGAAGCACGTAAAACAGAGAATGTGCACCCTTCAAACACCGCGGTGTCGATGAAGCCTTATAAAGATGCTCTTGTTCCATATCATCGTCGTCCATACCTTTGGGATCATCCTTAAAAAGATTCCGCACCATATCATCAAGCACCTCCTCTTCCACAACTTCGTGGGGTGCACGGCTATTGTCATCCCTTTCCCACTCATCTCTGACAATAGATCCCGAAGCTCCAGCATCATCTCGTCGACGCTTTACGTGCTCTCGTCGCGCGTAGGGTACCATGTTAGGGTGTGGTACTGCATCCTGCTTCAATTAGAGTTTATATATTACGACTCTATTAATTTAATTTGGATACCATGAGTCATTTGAATACCATCAATTTACATCTACTCACCTCTAAACCTGTTTGATTCCATTCTCCATACATGGAGATGTGATTCAAGGTAATTCGACGTGCTCGTACAATGCATCCTTGACATCGATTACACATACATTTGATCTGTTGTCCCAACCACACATCGCGATTACGATGACGCATTGTCTCATCTTCCCCAAAACTGCTTGAAGAGGTTGATGACATCCTGTGTACAAACCAGAAAACACAAAATCATAATATGTTTTTAATGAAAGTACAAAAATCGCGTGTATTGACGCGGCTATTTCCTAAAAATTGCGTGTATTAATGCGGCTAATTCCTAAAAATCGCGTGTATTAACGCGGGTAATTTCTGCAAAACGCGTGTATAAACGTAGCTAAAATATCATACACGCGAATATACACGCGTTTATAAACGCGACGGTATGTTTAAACTAAAAATAGCCCGCCTTCCCCAAATATAGATTTTGAACTAACATATCAACACTGCTTGCGTTTTTGCCTGTTTTCACCTCTTCCAACAGCAAGGAGGGAGCAGAGAAAGGAGCACACACGGGAGAAGGAGGGAGCAGAGAAGGAGCAGAGAAGACTCACTTTTTCAGAGGTGAGTCACTTTGTCCTGTGCCTTGTCTCTTTTCTCAGATTTGTTTATGCTATTTGCTCTTTGCTTTTTGGGTTTGTCTCCGTCCTTTTGCTTCTGTGCACACGATTGGGTGAATGATTCTGACAGGGGTGACAATGGTCCTTTTATAAGGACACTTTGTCTTTGTCGAGGGTCGGTCCTTTTGAAAAACAAATTTCGCAGGTCGCGTGTAGAAACGCGTGTAAAAGCGCGTGTAATCTGTCTGCAGAGTCTGTTCACGCAGATATACACGCGTTTCTGGACGGGTGTATACACGCGTTTTTGCACGAGACTGCGTTTCAGAATTCATGATTTGCAGGCAACACAACTAACTTGAATGATGATATTTGTGTGAGTCAAGAGACAGCCCATGATGTACATGAAGATGTTAGTTGCAGGTTCTTTATGGATATTCCAGGTTCTTCATCCGATCCATTTGCATACAGCAATTGGCTGATGGAGATGCTGAATCATTTTGGGCGCCATCCTGGTCTGGTTGAGCTTACAGAGTATATGTATGCCCATCCCCCTCCTTCCCTGCCTGGTGTCTATACCCCTACCGCGAGTATCCAGGGCACTCCAGTGCCGTCTATTCCTCCGAGTCTGACAAGACGGCATGCAGCTTCTCCTCTTCCACGTCCACCGAGGAGACATACCTCGTCCCAGACACACTCACGTACACCCTCACAGCCACCATCATGTGCTCCCTCAGAGCCACCGTCACGTCAGGGCTCACAGCCACCGTCACGTAGACAATCCCCCAGTCGTGACTCCACCCGCAGCAGTAGGAAGAGTGGGAGTGGAGGATGCGGCGGGTGCTTTGGTGGGGGAGGTGGGGGAGGTAGTAGGGCACGCGGTGAGAGAGGAGATAGAGGGAGAAGAGTTAGAGGAGACAGTTCGGAAGAGGAGGAGATGAGAGAGATGGAGAGAGTGGTCTGCTATGATGTGACGGATAGGGGCGGGATAGTGATGGATGCGAGGGGGAGGGAGGTAATGGAGTACATGCGTGGGGTAGTATCAAACTCATATAGAAATTGTTTTATTAAATTTAAAGATCAAAATAGCCGATTAGTTGGGGAGGTGATAGAGGCTGTACATAGTCGGTACCCCAATCCCCCACATGCTACATTCTCGGATGTATGGGGAAGGACATGAATAAGGGAGATCTTAAGCAATAAAAGATCTCACCTTAAAAAACTCGCGTACGATGACCGGCTAAATGTAGCTGCGGGTGGCTATCCTGCCGAGAAACCTACCACTGCGCACAAACGCGAGTGGAAGGAGGCAAAGAAACGAGTAGAGGGTGGCGTGAAGAGCAGGCAGCATGTGGAGGCACGACGGATCCAGATGGAGACCATTGGATCTTCGCATTTCGGATCTGGCGGCGTCGAGTCATGGGAGGCAGAGTTCGTAAGTATCTTGCCACTTTATTTGATTGTTTACTTAATTCATTGATTCTATGATTGTTTTAATCTTACAAATTGTGTTGATTATGATACAGCGACGACGGGTTACGGGGAGGAAGCCCACAACCCACGATACTGCGTATGCTCGCCGGCATAGCAGACGTGACACGTGGGCCATCTTCAGAGCCGAGGGATGTATTACGGACGCGCAGTTTGAGATGGCCATGAGACCATACGGTCGACAGGTACTTGAAAATTCTAAACGAATGATTTTGGTTTATTGAATTACATATATATATACTTATATACTATATATTACTTGAACAGGCACAAGCTGCTGATGATCCACCGGCCGCCACTGCAGAGGGTGGACGTGAGCACTACTCATCGGACATTCCGACCGATGTGAGCTCATCTGAGCATGGAGGGAGCACCGAGTCATCATCTGGGTCTGAGTAGTACTCAGACTTATAGTATCACATTCCATATTGAGGATGTGATTGTATATATTTTTTTGTAAACTGAAGCCATGGGCTACTTCGAGATATGGACTCCCTTGTATACATGTATGAAATTTTGATAGTAATATTAAATTGATTGATCGATAGTATTACATTCATGTCTGTCTTGAATCGTGTATTGACAATGTATGCATTCATGTCGTTCTTCTCTTAATCTCCCTCGTGCATATGTTCTTCGTGGATGGTCTAATGGGATGGTCTAATGCACAAAAAAAAAAATCCAGAGAGTGCTATTGGGTGCTGGAATGCTGGAACAGTATTCAGGCACCAAATAGCACTCTCTGGATTTTTTTTTTGCTCTCTGTTCGCGTGTATAAACGCGTCAGAACTGCTAAAACTCGCGTGTATCTACGCGGATACTCTGTAAAATACGCGTGTATTAATGCGTCAAAACTGACAATTACGCGTGTATAAGCGCGTCTAAATTAAAGAAACGCGTGTATAGACGCAGGTATCAACGCCTCTGAGACATCTGAACTGAACTGAACGCGGCTATACACCCGTGTATAAGCGCGTCTAAAATAAAAAAAAGTGTGTATAGCCGCATGTATCAACGCGTCTGTAAAAAGAACGCGGCTATACACCCATGTATAAGCGCGTCTGAGAGGTGCTATACACGCGCTTATACACACATGTCTGTGGCCGCGATGATACACGCGCTGATACACGGGCCCACTACTTTTTTTCACAAGTCATTTTTAGCGGCTAGGAGCGCGGGTATGAGCCCGATCCCTTGTAGTGTCTCGTGTACCTCTCGTTCTCTCTTGCGGCTCTTTATGGTATCTATCAACATGGTATGACACTGAGTTACCCTTTTAACAATGTAGAAGATTGGTTTGAACAATTTTGAACGTTTTTGTTTTGCAGTAATTTATGGATTTTGTTGGTTTGTTTCAGCAAAAATCTATGTTTATCTCTGTAAGTATCTATGATTTTGCATAAAACATCACTTTTGTCCTTTTTGTGTATTGAAACAAGTCGTAGATTTTTACCCCCTAAGCTTGCCGATAAATTTTGAGGACCTTCTAGTCCAAATTTGAAGATTTGGTTGACAAATAGGATAATATATTGTATTTGTTGCGGGCTTGAAATCATAGAGCCACTCGTGCCCTCAATTTTGAATCAAAAGTCTTTGAAAACGGACTTATAGAGTGAAAGTTATGATTGTTGTTGTGTTATGCAGTTTTTGGGCATTCTGCACGCATCGTCATGCAGAAGTTTCCTCAACTTTTTCACTTATTGTTTTTGCTTTGGATCTCTATTTTTGGTGATCCCATGCCCTTTTACGTATATGCTTTGGGTACATTATTCCTATTTTTGGACATATTATTCTTTAAATCCCAAAAAGCATTAACACTACTGTTATTTTGGTGACGTTCGTTTTTCTTTATCGCACTCTGTCCATGGCAAATATTTCTCTTATTATTAATGGTTATACTTTTGGTTAGCCCTCTATTCCTATTTTTCAAGGCCATGCTTTTCTTGGTTGGAAGGCAAAGATGACTTTGATTCTTGAAGGTGACGATCTTTTTTATATTGTATATGGAAATTCTCCACGTCCTTAGCAACCTTTTGATGTTACTAGTTCACCTATTATACTGATGGGAAGTTATTTAGGGATTGGCAAATACTTTCATCTGAATGGACAAAGAAAGATAAGGTTACTTGATGGTGTATTTTGTCTGCTCTTCATGATTCTCCTATGTTGGATGTATTTATACTTCCCACTTCCAACGATATTTGGAAATATCTTATTTCTACTTTTGAAAAGAAATCTATTATTAAAATCCTTTATCTCCATAATATGTTGGAGAGGTTAGATTACAAAGTTTCTACATCTATGACTTCTCATATTGAATCATTCAAAGAAATTGTTAATCAACTTGCTGCTAGCTAGTGCTTCTACTTCACGACCTCAACTTGTTGCCCAGCTTCTTCACACTATCAAAGATGAAAAATATGATAATATTTTCACGATTATTTATAACAAAGATGATGTTTATTTTGATAGTGCTTGCATATCTCTTATTGAGTATTCACAACGTCATATTGAATAATGCACAGAGTCCTCTAAAATGTTATTCTTACACGTCACTTATATTATTCTAAGGATGATCGTCTTACCTCCAAAAGCACCCCTTTTCTTCATGGTTCTCTCATGGTGGAGATTGCTTTTCTCATGGGGGAAGCGACAATATGGTTCTAGAAGGTATTGCAATTATTGTCACAAAAATGGACATTAATATGATTGTTTTGCCAAACTATATGATAAAGAACATTGGTTTATAAGAGATCAACCACAAGTCCACCTATGGCATGTACATATTGTGGTCGTACAAATCATCCCACTTCTTAATGGCTAAAGAAAAAGTATGATGATGACCGTAATCAAGGTTATGCTATCAATAAATCACTGAAGAAGATGGTTTACCTTGTTGATGATAATACATGTTAAGTTATGGGTATTGGTGATTTTTACTTGGGAAAACACTCCTCTACTTGCATTTTACGAGGTGTTTTACATGTTCCTGATCTTCAATGTTCCTAATCTTCAATGCAATCTTTTATCAGTTGCTCGTCTTGTGGATCTTGGTTTATTTTTTTGTTTTGACCATACTCAATGTGGACTTGAGAAGGATGGACACACCGTAGAAAGTGTGCCTCATCAAGGTAATCTATTTACGCATTCATTAACAGATGATGAAGCTAATGTTGTGACTTCACTAGTCAATCGTGATAGCAAACTTTGGCATTCTTCACTTGACCATGCCGACTTCTCAAAAAATATTGATTTATATCATTTTTAATTAGTGCATGTGGTATTTAACTGAAGCCTCGCTTAACTCTTAGTGTCTATGAACATTGCGCTTTGGGCAAACATCACCGAAAACCTTTTATTTCTTCCACTTCTCATCACTCTCAATATCTAATGGAGCTTATTCATATTGACATTTGTGGTCCATTCCCTCCAAACTCCTCTATTCTCTTATATTTATTGATGATTTTTCTTGATTTACACACATTTTTCTTGTACGACATAAATCAAAAGTTTTACAATACCGTAAACATATTGAACTTCAAACTGATCGAGATATCAAAACTATACGAAGTGATAATGGGGAAGAATACATATCCAATGATTTTGAAGAATATTGTGTTGCTAATGGCATTCATTCATGAACTTAATTTTCTCTTTATCCTTAGCAAAATGAAGTTGCTGAGTGCAAAAATCGGACCATTATCAATGCCATGAGGTGTATTCTTATTCAAGTCAATCTATCAAAGATGTTTTGGGTAGCGACTGTTCTTACAAAAATATATATTGAAAATTATTTACCTACAAATTCTCCTTTTGGTAATATTCCCATTGCAAGTTGGATAGGTACAATACCCGATGTCTCTCATTTATGTGTCTTTGGTTGAATTGCCTATATTCATGTTCATAAAGAGACACGAACAAAGATTAATCCTCCTACTAAGAAGGTCATTTTAATTATGTATCTTAATAATTCCAAAGGCTATTCTAACATCGTTTCCTTTTCTGGCAAATGAATCTCATATTATTGATTCTCAAGTTGATGTCTCTAATCCACTCTCTTCATTGGATTGTGACAAAAATAGCATTGACATTGATATATGTGTTGATATTCCTATTAAAGATGAACATGGTTCTCGTACTCGTTATGATTACATTGAATTTGATGCCATATCCATTATTGAAGACCCTATTACCTACGCGCAAGCTAATTCTTCTCCACAAAAGGATCAGTGGTGCCAAGATGCTATGCAAGCTGAGTATGATTCTCTCATCTCTAAAGGTACTTGTATTCTAACTGATCTTCCTCATGGACGAACACTTATCAAGTGTAAGTGGGTGTACAAGACAAAAGTTAAGGGTGATGGTTCTTTTAACAAATTTAAATCTCGTCTAGATACCAAAGGACACTCTCAAGTAGAAGGTGTTCACTATCATGATACATTCTGACCTGTTGTTCACATGACAAGTATATGTGTTCTTTTAGCATTTTCCACTCAAGTTGATTTAGAAATTTATCAAATGGATGTTAAAACAACTTTTCTCAATGATGGTGACTTGAAAGAAGAGATATATATGGAAGAACAACTTGGTTTTGTTATACCAGGAAAGGAACATCTGCTACATCATCTTCATCGAGCTCTCTATGATTTGAGAAAGGCTTCTCATGGTAGTTCAAAATTTAAGCCTTTTTTTAATCACATGGATTTGCTTCATCTTCTTCTGATCCAAATTTATACTTGGAATACCACTTATTTATTATTATTGCTTTATATGTAGATGATACCACTTATTTATTATTATTGATTTATATGTAGATGATACCATCTTGGTTGCCAATGATTTATCCTTCTTTCTACATACTAAGAAGCTTTTATCCTCCACATTTGAAACGGTGGATCTTGTTGAAATTCATTCTTGTCTTGGCACCAGTCAAATCCAGCGATCTTGCGAGAAAGGTATTTTTCTTCTTCGACAAACAAAATTAATTACTAATGCTCTTGAAAATTTTCGATTGGTTGATGCACATTCAGTATGTAATCCTATTGTTATGCATTCTACTAAGAACATGCCTTCAAAATATGATCATCCTTTGATAGATGATTTCCCATATGCAAACCTGGTTGGTTGCCTACGATTGATTAGTCTGAGTACTTGTCCTAATGTTCTTTTCACTGCAAATCTTCTTGCTCAACTTTCTCATGGAAATTGGATTGATGTAAAGCATGATTTGAGGTATTTAAAGAGCACTAAAGATCATGACTTCCTCTATTGTCGATAGGCATCTTCATCTCACTCTTCACCTTTATGCTTGGTTATTGTGATGTTAATTAGGCAAGTTCTAATTCTTCAATGAGATCTACAAGTGGAAATTCCTTTTTGGTCAATGGATGCTTGGTTTCTTGGATGAGAAAGAAACAACGTTGTGTTGCGGTTTCAACTACAAAAGCTAAATATGTAGCAATGTCATTAGCACCTCGTGAGTTGATATGGTTATGTCAGTTACTTTTAGACATTGGGTATTTTCCACCTTCTAGCACTCCTCTTTAATGTGATAATCAAACTAGTGCTATCAATCTTGCAAAGGATTATGTTTAGCATAGCAAAATCAAACACATTCCTATTCATTATCACTATGTTCACACCATGAAGTGAAGAAGGGATCTACTGTGGTTGAATATTTCCTCGCTATTCAAATGGTTGCAGACATTCTTACAAAGGGACTTGGTGAAGCTAAATTCACTTGTCTACCCAATGAGCATGGAGTGACAATGGCAATTTCTTCATAACTCATCTATGATCATCATTGTATATATTTATTCAAAAGTTAGACACATGCACCACACAGCATATTCATCCATGATTTATGGACATCGATGTATATATATATTATTGAGAACTTATCACATTCATGCACATTTCGATTATCACATTTGCATATAAATTTTCATAGATGTATGTAGAAGCTCAGGTTTTTCCCTTGTACTCCTCAAAAGGGTTTTTTCATCCGTTAGCTAGAGACCCTAGTTTGAGCAAGAGTTTTGGACTATATATAGCTCACCGTAGCTAGACCTAGATCTCACCTATATATACCTATGCACTATTAATAATATATGCTACTTTGAGACTGATGTCTCAGTATCTCTCTTTCTCTCTTGCTCTTTATCGTATCTGTCAATAGGCATGCTTATGGTAGGCCGCACCACTAACGAAGCCCAATACCAGGTTGACATTATCCGCATGGAAGGTGAAGCCCTTCATGTAAGCGATGATGTCATTGACGTAGAAGAGTGTGCCCTGGAACAGGCTGCTTGCTCCAGATCCGGTAATGTTGGCAGTGCGTAGGAACTTGCAGAGGCCAATGGTGTCGAATTGGAATTCATATGTTGGTGACGACATCATAGGTAGTAGCGCTGATCGTGACGTAGTAAGAGTGCTACTAATAAGTAGCTCCACCTGATGAGCCGAGTGCCTGAAAGGATGTCAAAGTAGCATGGATCTCATGGCGGTTGCAGCTTCATCCGCGGCATACCCTCCAAGGGCACATGCATGACCTCCACAGCGCTGATCTAATGATAAGACTAGGCCTTACTATGACAAGTGGTAATTGTAGGTGGACTTCGAGCAATGATGCAGAGTGAGGGTAGCCACCTCCTCTTTATACATGCAGTGCATCCCACTAGACAACGTTGCCATCCATACTTTGAGCTGGTAGTATAAAGGACCACTCGTTCGTCGAGAACTACTTGGGGTCTATCAAATGCATGCAAAATTGTGTGCACATACACATCACCCTCGTGCAAACACCCTCAAATCAACTGTAACATGCTCATATTGTTAATGAGAGGGGGAATAAAGTAAGGCCTATGTTGTTGACGGAGAAGAAGAGAGAGATGAGACTCTAAACATAGCTCCCAAAGTGTGTGGAAAGTACACTACGATTAGGTATACATAGGGGTTAGGTTGGGCAGGCTATATATAGCTCCAACACCCCCACTCAAACAAAGGTCTCTAGCTGTGGATGAAAAAACCCTTGGGAAGTAACAAGGGAAAAACCCATAGTCTCGATATATGCCTACCATTTTATTATTATATTTCAAGTGTTATAATGAAAATATTGCAAGTGCAATGGTCATAAAGATCCTTCACAGCCTTTAGAGCTATGGAAATATTACAATTACAATGGTCATAAATACCCTTCACAACCTATAGAGCTATGGAAATTCTACAATGAGCTCGAGATGTATGGTTGAATGGCATGGGAGAATAATCCATTTTTCACCGAGAAGGAACCACCAAGGTCTATATTTAAAGACCCCCAATATTAATAAAGCTCCAAGGAGTCTTGGAAAAATATATATATATATATAATGTGAAACTGTATGGTACCTGCTAAAAATTTGTATGAGTTATGCACAAAACAATGTCTTTAGAGATGGTTCGTGATGCCACTCTTTGGACAACATGAACACGTAAAAAATGATTTATGCACAATATAATATACAAAAATATGTGTACACACACAAATACAAAGTTGACTTAAACAAGGGGCCCGAGCGCGTTAATAAAGTATGTGGAGAGAAACTTTCCACAAAGTCGACTTAAACAAGGGGACCAAATGCTAATAAAGTATGCAAAGCAAAACAGCCCACAAAGTCGACTTAAACAAGGGGTCCAAGCAATAATAAAGTATGTGGAGCACAGTTGCCCATAAAGTCAACTGTGCTCATAAAGTCAACTTAAACAAGGGACCCAAATGCTAATAAAATATGTGGAGAAAACTCCCCACAAAGTCGACTTAAACAAGGGGCCCAAGCACTAATAAAGTATGTGGAACAAAATTATCCAGTCTGCATCAAATTACAAAACCACGGATATAATAGAAATGCCACAAGTGATATAATCAAAATCCCACAATTAATAATGAGAGCCTTCCTTGTGTTATATGAGGCAAGGCATAGATGTCGAGATTTATATCTACAAAAAATGACTCAAATAAAAGGTCAATCATGATGACTCAAAATATCATTCCTTTTGTAATTTAAAATTTTGACTTCTTAGCAACAATATGAAAAGGTTGAATTTGTCAATTTAAATCACTATAATAGATTTAGATCATAATCACAATTTATAAACATAGGGTTAGAATGCATCCCTAGAATGTCCATCTTGAAAAAAGTATAACGATAAAAATAGAAAAGACGTAACAACATCCATGCTAGTCCAAGGGTGCCTCTACTAAAAATCCATAAGAGTTCAGGTGGAGATGACCACCGCTACAAAGGAATTCGGCATGTGAAAGCCTTCGTGGTGCTTTCCTATGTGATGTGACAAAAGAACATGATGGTTGTGCCAAGAGCTTCTAAAAGTACAAAGATATTCATGTTTTTGAAATAAGAATAACGCATAGATAGTCATGCTTTCCATGTTAAATTTCGAAATCAAGAGAATCCCCTTGTGACAATACCCACTAGCCAAGCTGAACATTATTTGCTGATAGTGGAAAAAGTCCACAATATTAGTTATCGTCCGCATAGTATATCAACATTGACAAATAATATAAAGTCTTTCATGATCTGATGGTAATGAAGACAAGAAACCTCTACACTATATAGCCATAGATAAACTCAACACAAATCTCTTTGATGATTTTAGAAATTTTCGTTGCCTTAGAAAAGAGAAAACACAAATCTCTTTGATGATTCCTACATAGCCTTGCTTTTGCAACCTAAAACTGAAACAAAAAGAACATATATCTAAAGATAAAGCTTTTCCAAATCTTCTGCTATGCCTACTTCAAGAAGGATATTCATGCATGAGGCACATGTAACCGTAGCCTCATTAGAGAAAGCCACATGCAACCATAGCCTTGTTAGAGAAATTCACATGCAACCAAAGCCATGAAGTAATTTTTTTATTAAAGGAAAGGAAATCTTTGCACCTAATTAGAAAGAGAGAACCATCCAAAATGAAAAATATCTAAGAGAAAAGCATTTGTACAATTCGACATTAATACTTTTTGAAATAGAATTTAGAATTCATGAATAAAGCAGTTACTCTCAATAGTATTTGTTGATTTTAAACTTGTCAAAAGAATACTCTTAATCATGTATAAACACATCGAAATTTATTATGATGATTAAAATCAAAATAATAATATCAAAGGAAGTAGATTAGAATTGTGTACTTGATCGGAAAACTATCTGATTGTTGTAGAAAATCAGTAGTGCAACATTTGATGAATTTGAGATAACAAGCAGCTTCATTGAATTTTGATATTGTACGAGAAAGTTATGATCATTTTAAGTTTTTGAAGATTGTAGAATTCTCTGCATTAGCAAGTTTTCTACTGCACCTGCCTGCCGATTTTCGCATGCGCAATGGGCACGATTGCACTCTGATACCATGTCGATGAAGAAGAATAGAGAGATGAGAGACTCTAAACATAGCTCCCGAAGTGTAAGGAAAGCACATTGAGGTTAGGTATATATAGGTGAGACCTAGGATTAGGTTGGGTATGCTATATATAGCTCCAACATATGTTATGCTCTTCCACTACTACATGCATGTCCAATCATCAACTTTAAGATTTTGGCAACCTAAGATTAAAAAACTAGGGTTCTATCAGCAAATACGATCCGATGAGTCAAATTAAGCCATTCTCCACATGGAATTCCTTATCGAGGGCAATCCCAATTAAGGGAATGGGCAATGTCATAGGTAAGGCTATCATAAGGGACCACTCCATTGTGTTGGATGCTAAAAAAGGTGATATTTATATGAGAGTATTGATGATATATGTAGCAATGAGAGTATTGATGATATATATGAAAGGTGGGGTAAGGGTACCAAAATTTGGTGTTGTGTATGTCTTATGATGTTTGCAAGAAGTTACTTGAGTCTGTCGAATAAGGAATATACACGTCGTAGCAAACGTGGTTGGCCAATGTCATATTTTAGCTGAATTTGAAGCCTCATACTTTGAGAATATTGACACCCTTTCTCATCATAATCATCATTTCCATCATCATGTTTGTTATCATGGTAATTATGTTCACACTTTATTTCAAGTAGTGTACTAGGTTTGTGTACAACTACATTTGTCTAGCATAGCAACTACATTTGTCTAGCATAGCAATTATGTGTGGGTTTAACAATAGAAACCCTCAGTATGTAAAGTGTTGTGTAGGGTATATCTTGTGTGCGGTAACATTAAAACCAAGAAGGCTATTGTGAAGAATGCTTGATACTAGTATTGTAGAGAAAAAAGGTATTTTTTTAGCTTTGAAAGACTTTTGGAAATAAATTTTTGCTTCTCACTGATAACTTATAAATAAATTGGTTTTAGGGAAATATGCCTGAGACTAGATAAGAGTTGAGAAGAAAAAAGGGCCTTAAAAAGTGTGACATTATCTATGCTTCTATTCCCATCTCTTAGGGTCATTTGGCTAAATTCCTCAATTTTTTTATAAATAACTAGAAAACATCTCAAACATTTTTTCAATAAATCAACTACAAAACACCTTTAAAAAAAATTTAAGCATGTCAAAAATTCTATGAAGAATCCAACCATATTCATGTAATATTTGTAAAATTGTTTAGTGATGTTTACATAAAAACTGGAAACATTTTCAACACCACAAGTTGCATTACATGATGTTGTTTTTTATATTTTTACCATTTTTTTGAAAAGTAAATTTTCTCTTTTGGAAATTTTTAAAGAAAAAAATAAATTATACTCAATTTTTTCTATATATCCAAAAATAAAACCTAAGAAGTTTGGTCAAGTTTTACAATCATGTGAGAAAGTTATGTATGAAAATTGCATAAAATTGTCTAGAACTAGTTTTGTGGCTTAAGCCAGTTTTATGGCTCAATTACAAGACTAGTGTTAATGTGCTAATCACCATATCCATGCACAGATTTAGGATACCCATGTTTCTCAACACAATATTGAAAAGATTTAGCTCAAGATCTAGAAATTCTAAGCATTAATAATGTACACTAGAAAGTTTTGTCTCAAAAGATAAAACTTTGTGGTGGCAAGGATGCTAGTTGGAAAGATTTACTTCAGGACTCAAATATTCTAGGAGTTGGCATAGAGAAGCTTTAATACTAGGTTCTTGACCAAAAATCTTGCAAGTGAATTAAAGGATCCGAAACTGCTAGGCAATAAGGCAAGTTCTAAGTTTTAGCTCAAGTTCCCAAATCTCATGTGAATGATACGAGAGGTTGGAAAGATTTAACTTAAGAGAAAAAACTTCTAGCTAATGATTTAGGCTAGAAACTTTTGTCTCAAGAGCCAAAACTTCTAGGAAGTGATGTAGGTTGGAAAGTTTTCGCTTATGAGGCAAGGAATCTATGAAATGGCATATAGAAGCTGTACATTTTAGCTCTTGAGCCAAAACTTTTGGAAACCAGTAAAACAAGAGCCAAGGCTCCTAAGAAACAATGCATGTGCTAAAATTTGATTTAAGAGCCAAAACTTTTGGAAACTGTGGTAGATCAAAAACCTTTGGCTTAAGAGCCATAACTCTTGGGCAATGATGAAGGCTTTAAAATTTTATCTTCATAGCCAATAATTATAGGGGTTTGAATAAAGAGAGAACTGGATATTTGGCTCTTGAGCCAAAAGTCTTATAAATGGATCATGATCCAAAACATTTAGGCATTGTGTTGGTGGGCGTCTAAAAAGGATAGGCCCTTTGCTGTCCACAACGAACAAGGTCATGCTTTTGACGAGGTCAAATACACCTAACAGCAGAGGGAATAATCAGGGACAGCTACAGCTTTCTCCTTTGAAGAAGTATGCATGAGGACGCGAGATGGACCTCTCTGTCTCATGCATATGTTCGGGGGTCGAAGGGGAGGGTCTTGACCTTTGCCGATGATCCGATTGCCGGCGATGATGATGGTAAACGAACAATAAAGACTAATAAGGACATGTTGGCTTAGGAACCAATACCTTTTGAAGACATAACCAAGTATACACTCTCCACAATATCAAGAAAGACCTGCACAATATCAAGAAATACCTTTTGAATAAAATGACTCGATGAGATTCCACATCCATGCATAGGCAGTGTCAAGTAATACACGACAAAGGCACCAACGCAGTGTTTGCCACGCCATGCCGGGACGCCCACGAGTTGTGTGCACGCCTGCCCATGTCACAAGTCCGTTGTGCTGACGCCATCTTTGCCACCCCATGTCGCGGTTATGTCTTCACCGCGCCTACTAGGAAGGTCCAGCTGATCACCTCGGGCTGCCGACTTGTGCCCTGCCCGAACTTCGAAGTTGGGCGGTAGCAGTGCCTACCGTGCCTCACCAGGACCCGTGATCACGAGGCCTTTGATCGAACGGTGTAGAGACAAATGACATGGACACCCCAACGTAACTTGTTCGCTGATATGGGATGACAATTAGAAACATTGGACACTGGGCTCCGCTGCACTCATCAGGCCAGTAGCCTGTCTCTCTAGAGAGAGAGAGAGAGAGAGAGAGAGAGAGAGAAGCTCAACTGGACTCTAGTCTCAATTCTCATTAATCAGAAAGAGAGAGCAGCCCAAGCTCTAGTGTGTAGACCAAGAGGCTACGTAGAGAGAGAATAGACCTTCCGGTGAGGATTGATTTTTTAAAGGGCACCTTGGCCCTCGAAAATTGATGGGTTTGGTGAAATATAGCTACAGTGTCATTTTTTACATACATTTTAAAATTTTACAAGTAATTTGCTGCCGAAATGCTAAAAAACGGGTGTCACACCCGTCAAAAAGCAGCTATGTTACATCCCACTCATAAAAAAAAGAAGCTATATTGGGATGTACAGACTCCAAGTGCTCGACCAAAACATTTTTTTCAACCAATCAGGTAAAATAAAAGACAAATCTTAACTCAATCCAATTTTAGTTTTAAAATAAAATAAATTATAAATGAATCTCCGAATGTTTTTCATAATTAAAGCCTATAAAAATACACTAAATTGGCCAAGGAGGTGATAGCTCAAGTGGTGAAGGTGTTTGCCTAGGACCATGTTGGCTATATATAGAATGTCATTGGCTATATATAGAATGTCTCTATATATAGCCAACAGACCAAGAGGTTCTTTGTTCAAAAACCCCCTTCCATTTCACAATGTAATGTTGTTTATATAGTAATGTTGTTAATATTGGCTAAATAGCATATTATCATATAGGATATAACTACAAATGTGTTATTATGTTATAATCTATTTATAAAAATGAACTATGTAAGAATGGATTATAAAGTACAGGATTAGGCATTTGGGGCATTCTATTTTATATTTTTGATTAAGCATATGTACAATCAATAAATGAAATGGTCATTATAGGTATTTAATGTATCATGGCTGCATTTCTTGTCAATTAACACATACGAATGATATTAAGATAAGAGGTAGTTTGTCTTACAAAAGTTTCAAATTTTGGCTCTTGAGGAACCAACACTCTTGGAAATCCGTTCCCAAGGGACAAGGCCTCTAAGAAATAAAACACGTGGTAAGTTTGGAATCAATAGCCAAAATCTCTACGTAATGATGTAGGATGTTGGAGAAATTTCTCGCAAAGCTCAAAACTTTAAGGCAATGATGTAGCCTAATCTTTTTTGGCTGAATAGCCAAAACTTTCATGCAATGGCATTAAGAGGCTTGAATTTTTATCTATTGATACAAAACCCTTAAAGTTCATAAGACCTATGGCAAAATGTAGCCATAAACAGTTTAAAGCAATGAAGAAGGCATGAAATTTTTAGGTCAGAAGCCTGTCATTCTAGGCAATTGCTCAAAAAGGCTAGAGTTTTTGGCTCTTGAGGAGGCCAGAAGAGTTTATTCGCACAATGTAAGAATAGGATGTTTTGGTTGAGGAGTCTTAAGAATGGGCACAAGTAGACACTAACAATCGTAAGCACATGATTTGGAAAAGTTTTCAAAGATATACACATAAAAGGCATCAAAATTTGGACTAAAGAGCCAAATGTAAAGCTAAAGATAAACCATAACACAATATTATGCATTGGTTATATAGTTTCAAGCTAATCATGTTAGCACATAGAATAGGATTTGTCGAATGAGCAAATGTAATGTCTATTACATGATGATTTTTCTACATCAATCCATTACTTTAATTTAGCCTCTTGTTTTAAATCTACCATTATGAGTATATAGTTTACTTAAAAACTACTTTTAAATTACTATTAAAGTCCTCTTCAAGTTTGTGCTTTGTTTAAATTTATGTATTAGATGCTAGCAACACTTTGCCTATAAGAACTTGATTACAAGGAATCAAGATTACTTAATTATATCTTTATTTTTTTGAATTCAACTTCTCAAGGTGGAACAAAGGTTTAGAATGGTGTTTTTGAACACCAGATACATTGAGAGATACTATCTTTTTTGTTTTATTTTGAGTTCCTAATGTACAAGTTATCTTTGAACACCAGATACGTTGAGAGATACTATCTTTTTGTTTTATTTCGAGTTCCTAATGTACAAGTTATCTTTGTAAATATATATTACTTTATCTTCTGTTCGGTTTTTGACATCAACATCAAAACATTATCCCTAACTTCAAGGATACTTTGATAATATTGTTTAAGCTCTCTTCCATTCACATCTCAAGTAAGCTCCTATAGAAGTCCTCTTAAAGAAATTAAGGTTTCTTATCATAGCCTTTGAATACTTCCATCATACCCCAAGTGAAATCTCAAAAATGGTATTTCTCAACACGATAAGGTTCTCTTGCTTTTATTTGAGTTCTTGATGTTTACTCATTTCTTTATATGTTTGATAATTATTTGGTAAATCCACATTTCCGTGTTGAGCAATCTCAAATGATTACAAAACTTTCCTCAAATATAATGATTGATGTTATAGTTTATATCATCTAATGTAAATTTGAGCAAAAACTGGGCCTCCAATTTTGTATTTGGGCCAAAAAGCTAATATTAAAGGGCATGTTTTTCCAAAATCATCTTTTGCAACAACCCTTTAGTCCAAACATTGCCTTTCATTGTAAGTATATAGCGACTAACTATTGTTCAAGTTCTCATTTCTTCATATGTCAAGATTTTCCTAATTTGTCTTGTGTGATAACCCTTTACCCTGACCTTTGTGTCAAAACATTACCATTATCTTCAAATATACAATGACTTATTATTGTTCAAGTTCTCATTTTTCAGATGTCACGCTAGCTAGAAAAGATCTAGATTTCTTAATAAAATCTTGGAGTAATTTTATTAGCTCCTCAAAGTGGTGACAATAAAAAATGATGTTTCACAACATGGCCTATCTCAAGAGAAAATATCCTCGCGCTCTTATTTTGAATTCTAGAGTACATGTACTGATATGTTGCTTCACACATAATGAAAGTTTTAATTTTTAAAACTCAAAATATGTAGAAGTATTTGCTAAACTCAACATAAAATTTAGAAATATCTTAATCCAATGCAACATTAAACCAAAAAAGAGGTCATTTTGGTATTTTGGCCAAATATTTGTGAGGTGGGAAATGGGTTATTTCCCAATTGTCTAATATGGTGCTTTACACCAACTGAAATCATGCTCTTGTGAGAATCTTAGATCAAGAAATGTAGAAAGAAGATGCAACGAGTATGCACAAAAGAGGAGTAGCCTAAAGCTGAGTGCAACCTAGAACACTATGTCCTAGATCAATGTGTAGTTTAGTCACTACATTCAATAGAAGATATGAGTGCAGCAAAGGTGGATCTGTGTTTATGATTGAAGCACATATGGATGTAATATGCACTTGGAAAACTTCATGAAGGTTCACGCCTCTGACACTCACACTTGTGAAGGTTCTGTTGAAATATACAAGTGAATAGGGTGTGTGCGGGAACAAGCCCTTAGCAAGAGACTGTAAAAGAGAATCTGTAAATGTGAGAGAACCTGTGAAAAGGTGAGAAGTATCTACTGGGAGAGAATAAAGGGTAGCATGAGGAAATTTAGGAGGTGTGGAGATATTCTGGGAAGAGGTGGAGAGAATCAAGCAAAGCAGTGGAGTGAATCAAGGAGAAATTAGTGGGATTAGATGCTTGGATGTAAACCCTATGAATTGAGGCATTGGTCTAATGAGAATTTGCTGGTTTTTGATTACCCATGCCTACATTAAGCTATCACAGTTAATTGCTCACGAATGACGTCTTAATTATCATCTAATGTCTTTGTTAATGATGTTGATTCTAGCATTTGATCCTCCATAGCTCATCACATTGCTGCCTAGAATCCATCAAATTTATGAGCACATTATCTTGCTAATTAGGATAAGTAGATGATTAAGAAATAATCATTTTTTAGTTATTTTCAACAAGCTCTATGCACCCCTAGCTAGTGGAGGGGCTTGATCTCCCTCCAATTGCAACGTTAGGGAAAGTTCTTCTAGGCAAGCATAGCCAGCCTCCCCACAGTCCCCCCAGCCCATCAAATCGGCACGTCAAACTGCCAAGTGAAGCTCATGAAAATCGCAATTTAGCAGGTGCCGTTTTTCTGAGAAAAAATGAAATGTCTTCTTCTCCAGATCAAATTGCTCTAATTCCTCTTGGCCCTAGGGGTTTTGAAGGGTGCTCTACAAGCTGGTGAGGACAAATTTGGATTTGATCAAGTCTACAGTGAGATCCAAGCTCGTCATCAAATCTGCAGGTGACTTTGGTAAAACAGAGATTAAGCATTCAATGTTTGGTCAAATCTTGTGTTTCTTGGCTTAATCCTCTACTAGACTAATTGCTATTAATGGCCTTGAAAAGGATTTGAGCTCTTTTGAACTCTAAGGCCCCAGATCTGGGCTCCCTGCATACTCTATTGTCTGCACATAAAATAGAGAATTAATTTATTAATCAATGATTAATCAATACTAATCACTATTTTTGGTGCAATTGAGGGTTCAAATTAACCATTAGGTATCTGATATAGATCCCTATAACTTGATATTGCAATTCGGAGATGGTTTGACACTCCAACCGTTCCGTACAGATTTGTTACCCTTGGTTTAATGTAATTTCTGGTAAAATTATGCTGATAAATTTGTGGTAATCATCATCTCGCATTTAACCCACACACAAATTCAAGATATTCACAGCCAGAGTTGCATTTGGGAATGTACATAAGAATGAATGCTATATGCATTATGTATTGGGCACATTACATCATTCTAAAAATGGAATGAGACACTACCCTTCTCCAGAATAAGGCAAGAGGCAAGACCTCTTGCATAGATTTGGGTTTGCATTGCATAATGACACAAGATAAACACAAAAGCCCAAAAGAACTATCAACAATACATTAAAACATGTTGCTCACATGGAGCAAGAACTAACGGTCAAAGCTCATGGCCCCAACATGAAAGAAGAAGAACATCTCTTTCCAAGAGGAAGATCAACACCAAGAAGAAGATCTAGATGAAGCATTGAAGGAAGACATGGACGCATGAAGAGAAGCTGCCACGACAAGAAGACTGAAGACAAGAGAAGATGTGAGGCTCCAAGAAGTGAGGAGCCATGTGAAAATCTCAGAGAGAGAGAGAGAGAGAGAGAGAGAGAGAACCCACAACCCAATATAACCTACCCCAATAGATTAAAACCACCTCTGAGCCACCAATGATGTAGGCCATGTAGTAGATGTATGTGTGAGCACTTTAGTCAAGGTCACGGGCACTTGTAGTAGCCTTCGACACATAGAGAGAGAGAGTGTGTGTCAAGGACTTTGAGTTTAGGAACTTGAGGCACTGGTCACAGACTATCAAGTAAGAGGGAAACTTGGTATGGGTCCAGGTGTGCTAGGAGTATTCAGTTAAGGGGAGGTATTGAAATATACAAGTGAATAGGGTGTGTGCAGGAACAAGCCCTTAGTGCAAAAGACTATAAAAGAGAATATATAAATGTGAGAGAACCTGTGAAAAGGTAAGAAGTATCTGCTGGGAGAGAATAAAGGGTAGCATGAGATTTAGGAGGTGTGGAGATATTCTGGGAAGAGGTGGAGAGAATCAAGCAAGGAGGTGGAGTGAATCAAGGAGAAATCAGTGGGATTAGACTCTTGGATGTAAACCCTATAAATTGAGGCATTAGTCTAATGAGAATTTGCTGGTTTTTTATTACCCATGCTTGCATTAAGATATTAGTTAATTACTCACTAATCACATCTTAATTATCATCTAATATCTTTGTTAATGATGTTGATTCTAGCATTTGATCCACCATAGCTCATCAGATTGCTGCAAATTTAACAGGTTCATGCCTGTGAGTTTCACGCCGGTGCGCCCGTGAGGCGCATGCTTGTGAAGGTTCACGCCTATGAGGCTCACGTTGGTGAAGGTTCATGCATGTTATCAGGCTCATGCTAGTTTAGGTTGATGCATGTAAGGCTGATACTAGTGCACGTTCAAGCACGTAAGGCTCACACGTCAAAAGCCATAGGCTGAGGAGGCTGAAAGGTGAAGGCCCAACCCACTTAGCAACGCATGACAAGAAGAAATATGAGGGGATCAATCCAACGATTAATTGTGGATCTTAAAGCGTGACGAACATACCTCGAGGGAAACACTAAGTAGACTAGGAGATATGAGGCTCACCCAAAACCAAAAGTCCAAGGACAGAGAACTCATACCTCAGAGGTATTATGAAGGAGGGCGGGGGCAAGAGCCTCACACCCACAAATTGATAGATCCACTGTCAGATGCTAGCTGTTATGTAAGTGTCAAGTAAATGAGGAAATTCAATACACGAACATAACACCACTAAATATTCCTTCACTTCAATGTAATAAGACAAAGTGCTCGCAACCAGAAGAAACTAATGCATATGTGCAACAATCAACTATCAACCTCCCACTCTAATCAATTAAAACTCTTTGCCACCAGTGGGCTAGGTGGGTCTCATGTACTCTTTGCCAGTGGGCTAGGTGAGTCTCATCTACTTCCATCCACAATTCTAGTAGAAGATTAATAACTGATATCTCTCCCCACTAACTAGCCACTCAGTATTTTCAATGGTTATGGTGTAGCAGACAACTATCAACCCAACCACTCCCACAAATCTTAGCGAGTGAGTGGGTGAGTCTCATCTACTCCCACTCAAAATTCTAAATTAGATTTGAATCACTAATTTCCCCAGATGACAAGCTGTCACACATCAATAGTACACCACACCTCAAAAAGCACTTAACAAAAACACCGCAACAGATTTCAATTAATAGATGGGGTGGTGATTAAGGAATATAAGGATACTTCTCAGCTTGGTTTTCTCTAATCACATGTGCATGTTCCCCACAATTAGACTTAGTAAGAAATTGATTTGTGTTTATGGCCCTTTATACTGATGAGCTTTCACAAGGAAAGAGAAAGAGAGAAGAGATATTTCACCACATTTAAATCTTAGGGAATTGACTTTGATGGGGAGAATGAGAAGAACATGGTCCTGAGAAGAGTAGTACCCCCTTTTATGTGATCCTCTTGGAATGGTGCCTTCTTAAGCAAGTTGTGCACCTCTTCTCTTCTATTTCGACTCTCTCTGGCTGTTGTGTTGCAATTTCACCATGCTCATTGCTTTGGCTGTGCCTTGCCATGATGTGTGTAGGCTCGACTCTTCTTTGTCTTCACACTCGGCTGATGTTTGCTCTATTGTGCGCTAAGGCCCATCAACCCTTTCCTTGTTATGCACAAGTCTGGTGCTTACCTTTCTTAGCCTTCATAGCCCCTCCTTGCTTCATAGCCCTTCCTTGTGCTTGGCTTTGCGGTGGCTTAGGTCCCCTCCTTCTTCTTGCCTATGCTTCACACCGTGAAGCCTAGCCACCTTGCTTTACTATGTGTGCCTTGCACCCCTCATAGTCCCTCCTTCTTTCCTATTCTTCATGCCTTGAAGGCAACCGCCTTGCTTTACTCCAAGGGCCTTTCACTCTAGCTCATAGCCCCTCCTTATTCTTTCCTATGCTTCATGCTGTGAAGCCAGCTGCGCCTTGCTTCACTCCATGTGCCTTGCGCTGATCCGTCTTCTTGCCTATGATTCATGTTGTGAATCCCAGCTGCCTTGCTTCTCCCCTCTCTTTTGGGAGCTCCCTAACAAATTTCATGTTTGGATGATATAATGACTTCAAAATTATCTTCTGGATTTTATTTAATAGACTAATGCAACCAAAAGTTGATATGACATCTAACAGGTTGGTAAGCGATTTTTTAAAGTGTTTTTGTATATGTTGGCTTTTTATTGATAAATTTACTAACATGGACCTTAGGTTCTGCGAGTCTCTTGGTGATCTAGCCATATTGGCTATGTATTGGGGTTCAATCCCCCATATACTCTGTTCTTTTGATACAATGTGCACAGATGAACGGGAAAACTACATGGAAAGTTTACTCAGCCTCAGCCAAAGGTTGCTCAAATATCTACAAACAAAAAAGGTACACTACTATTTTAGGGCCATAGTTATTTTCCATACGTTTTCAACCACAAACATCATAGAATCACCAAATATGTATATGTCTATATCCAACCAAAAAATAGTATTGTCTTACCATGCATTTTCACGTCAATGTCTCAATAACATAGCAATCTTTGAAAGCAGCACCTTGCGGCTCCTCTTGCTCTAAACTCTCTCTCGAACTGGGTGATCACGTATTTCTTTGCTGTCTCATCTTGATCGCTAGAATTTAAACATAAACTATGTTTATTAATCACATTATTAAAAATATAGTCATCATCTAAAGAGAAGAAGTCAAATTCACTCATGCCTATAATATGTGTATATGCGGCATGTAGAGATCTACAAGATCTCTCATCCGATGACAAAAGACTTTGCCGCCCCCCTTGATGCCACGATGCTACCATTGTCGTCGATGATGCACTATACGTGTAGGTTACCTATACATGTGTGTCATGGAGGAGGAACGGGTGCGATCGTCTCGATGGAGTCTCCATGGTGCAACAAGGACCATGTATGCTAGAACTACACTAGGTATTGTATGCAATTAAAAATTATACTAAGAGAATCCCTAAATATTAATTAATACAAAACAAAGTTGATCGAATATCAGAGAATCCCTAAATATTAATTAATACAAAACAAAGTTGATCAAATATCATACCTCTCTCTATGTTGCACCTCTCTAGATGGCTGATCCGTTAGAGGGATCCCGTGTATCCCTGTAAAATAGATAATAGAAAATTAAATAAAGGACATTGATAAATATTATCATCAATATATGGTGAATATATGAAAAATACCTCCTGTTTGATCGCATGTCCCTGCGTGTCTGTGTGTCTGGTGGTGCAATGGCAACATCGTGTGTAGCTCTACAAAACAAGTGAAGAAATTAAATCCCTGACATTGATAAAAAATTATCTTAAATGGTGAAGAAACAAAAGATGCCTCTCAACATCGCGAGCTATCTCATGTCCTCATCCAGCTCCTTGTGTGTGGTGACTTGATGTACCCTTGCCAGGCTAGACTGGACGTACTGCACTCTCGTGAGTGAGGTAACTTATTGTCGCCTCTAGTCCGAATGTACTCAACTATGCTAATGATAGTCAATCCCTGCAATTTGTGAGTATCCCTTTGCAACTAAACGAGCTTTGAATTTTTCAAAGAGTCCATCTGCCTTTGTTTTAGTCTTGTAAACCCACTTACATTTGATAGGAGTACGATCAAAAGGTAGATCGGTAAGAACCCATGTACCTTTGGAGATCAAAGACTCATATTCAGCTTCCATGGCTTCCTTCCATTGTTCCTTTTGTGAAGAGGACATAGCTTTTGCATAAGTTGAAGGATCTTCACAAACAACCAATATGTGATTAAAGGTTTCAAGATCATCATCATATACCTAATTTGCACCGTGCTCAAGTTCAATAGGAAGATCAACATAGATATCAAGATCTGTAGTAGTCTCCTTTGAAACCATAGTATGAACATCAGTAGACTTGTCTCCAATATCCATCAAAAGAGTGTTGTCATCATGCAAATCATTGTCCAAAAGTAGAAAAGGAAAAGAAGTGAGTAATGTTTTTGTATCATCAGCACCAATGTGTGGACCACAAACCTCCCATCAATTGCTCATTGAATATAGCATCTCGACTAACAATTGCCTTTTGAGAACTTGGATCGTAAAACTTGTAACCCTTTGAGTTGTCAAAATAACCAATAAAAATAACCTTCAAACCTGAAAGTTCTAGCTTGTGTCGTGTCTCTTTTGGGACATCAAAAGCAATACACCCAAAGACTTTGAAATGTGCAACAAAAGAAGTTTGGCCTGTCCAAGCTGGAAGGTGCTGTAGTTGGAAGATGATTTTGAACAAAAACGATTGTCAATACTGCTTTTACCCAAAAAGAGCGAGATAATCCAAAATGAATAAGCATGCATTTGATTGCATTCAAAATTTTACGATTCTTTAGCTCTACAACTCCATTCTGTTTGCGGAGAATATGGAATGGTATACTCATGGTGGATGCCATGGTTGATGCAATGATTATGAAATAAGTTGGAAATATATTCATCACCATTATCACTTCAAAGAATTTTGACTCTTCGACCAGTGTGATTCTCCACAGATATTTGGTACCTCTTAAATGTGTCCAATGCTTCTGATTTATGTTGTTAGGAAAAAGACATTTGTATACCGTGAATAGTCATCAATAAAAGTAATGAAGTAACGGTAGCAAGACTTGGATGGAGGAAAGGGTCCACAAATATCAATATATGAATGAGATCTAAAAAATTATTTGAATGAATATTTGTAGACATTGGAAATGGCTTACGATGATGTTTACCTTGAGCACAATATTCAGATATCCCCATATGTGGGTGAGATTTGAGGTCCATACCTCTCACAAGATCATGATATCAAGAAGCTTTGAGAAATTTGAGTGAGCAAACCGATGATGCCATAGATTACAATCTAGATCTCTTAGAGCTGTAACAACATTTGCAACATCCTCATTCAATGAAAGTTCAAAGAGATTACCATGCCGAGGAGCAACCGCAATAGTGGTGCCATCCTTTTCGATGCGACCCTTTGTATTATCAAATCCAACAAAAAGACCAAGATCCACAAGCCGCGCAACAGAAAGTAAGTTTCTTTGTAAATCATATAGAACTCCTCGCAGTATTTTGGTTGAGGAAGATGTAGAGCGGTTCTCTCTACTGCGTGCAATATAGTGCTCATAGAGTACTATTGATCAACAAATGTGTTGAGAAACACAATGTCAATCGGAGGACTCGACCCGATTAGTGCATGAAGGCTTATCCCTTGCGGGAGAGCTCACATACACAAACCACCACTTGACGATTCAACCATTCAACACCTCAATCAATCTCTCAATCCCTTAAACCCACTACTCTAATCAAGAGAATAGGCAATGCATGGCAATCTCTTAATCCCATTCAAACATTAATTAAATCGTAGCTTTCCCTAATGCCAGCAAATCCATAAGCATGCATCTACTAACCCACAAGCTTAAGCAAGCATAGAATGTAACATTCACAAACCCACAAGCTCATAGAGAGAGTCTATCCATGAATAACTCATTTGCCAATGAAGTGGGCAAGAGCTTGCATCAATGGAGACTACATACACACACACTACAAGCATGCAGCATACACAAGAGACATACACAAGAGAAAGAAAGAAGCATTCAACTAATCATAGATTAATCTACTTCAATGATGCTAAAATAGATTAAGAGAATGAAGTGGAGCTATACTCATTGGAGCTTGATGCTCATTAGAGTACAATAGAGAGAGAGTTAGAGAGTTGCCATAGCTTGAGAGCTCAAGAGCTTCACTCAATAGCTTCACTCAATAGCTTATGAGAATGGCCAAAAAAGGTCACCTTTCTTTAGCTAACATCTCTTTTATAAAGATGTCACTAACCCTAACCCTAGGCCTCTTTCACACATGGGCGGACAACCCCATAAGTGAGCCTTGCTTAATACACTAAGAACTCTCATTTTTCGAACCCACATTGGCCTAAAACGATTTACATTGCACTTCGGCACAAAAATATGAAAAAATTATGTGCGTCTTTATGTTTCCATGGCTACAATCCTGCTCTCTTGCATTAATTGCTTCCCGCCTCCTTCCATAATCCGTGTTCTCGTGAGTGTTCCCGTGGAACATTCCCCCCTTCCTAAATTGCACATGTCCTCAGGCGCGGTAGAAACAAAAGCTGCAAAAACAATGAAAGACAAGTAAAGACTTTTATTAAAAAAAACCAGCAATGACAATCTCACACGTGAGCATGCAAGTGAAAGGCCGATTAGAGTTTTAAAGAGTGCTAAAAGAAGTGAGTAAAGACTAGTCAAAGTGAGACTAAGTGGTAGATAGTTCTATGCAATGGCAAGTGTGCTTATACATCGCAGGTTATGACCGCAGTCTCAATGTCCTACAAGTGTTTAAGTTATTCCTAAGTGGCAACCCTATTCCTAAATATAAGCAATGGTGATTGGACCTTTCTTTCTTTCTTTCTTTCTTTCTCTTTTGTGTGTGTGTGTGTGTGTGTGTGTGTGTGTAAAGAGCAGAAGATTAAAGAGAATTATTATTTTTAGCTTGATAAAGAGGAAGGTTCCATCCCAATGAGACCCAAGCAATGGCCAAGAGACCTCCGCCAAGAGAATCTGAAGACTGCTAAGTATCTCACGGGCGACAGACCCTTTTCTTTCTTTTTGACATAAGGAGTACCCCCCCATGAAGATGAGGGCATCGGTCTCGAGGGCCCATAATGTACCCCAGAGTCCTACCAGCATCTATCAAGGTGATAGAGTCCTTGAAGGTCTTCTTCTTAATCTTTTAGACGTCAGTGTTCACCCCATGGAAACCAAGGCATCGGCCCCAAGGTGCTAAGACAACCCAAGGTCCTACCAAGCATTCCACATGGCTGTAGACACGTCATGTCTCAATTCACTTATATATATATTTTAGGGCATGAGTTTCGTAAGTTTTTTATTAATCATAGCACCTAGCCCATACCTAAGAGGTGGCTACCACTAGGGATAACTAATACACTTTGAGAGTATAAGAACTTGGCATACTCTGTTGGCATATATCTTACACCATCTTCAAATAGAAATACCTTCTACTAAGTCCTCTAAGAATCTAGAAATCACTCCCCACATAGTAACAACTGATTTAAAACTTAAACCAGCCAACTGTGTGTGAACATGCAAACAATATATGCAAAAGTGAAAAGCACATAAAGAACAAAAGATTATGATTTGAATACACCTGTTGTAGTGCTCGTTGATGTTGTGCGTTTGTCTTGATGCATTGCTGATGTGCAGATTGCTTCTCTTTGCTCTTTGTAGGCATTGCATGTCTCCCCCCTTCCTAATTTGTGTGCACGACGATAGGTGGACTATTGGTGCATGTTTGTATGCTCTTGTTTAGCTGAGATCTCTGCAAAATATCTTATTAACAAACAAGAAAAGAAAAGAAAAGAAGAAAATTTGTTATTGGTACCAATCATCGAATATAGCGGAGGGGAAAAACCCAGTGGGAGAAAAGTGCCCTGGCTTGTTGATCTTATTGTGGAGTTGATGAGCTTACCCTTGCACTGGCGGTGGATCCGTGTCCACTTCTAGTGGAAAGATGGTATCAATCACTTCAAGATGCAAGGACAACCCTGTACAAAAGCCGACCTCTGGAGAAGGTGGTACAGGAAGGAGTGCTTCCTCTGGAGAAGGTGGTAGAGGAAGGAGTGCTTCCTTCACTAAAATATGGCATTGGTTCTATGGGAAGGTTAAGCAGACAATTTTGATTTTGGAATTGCTCAATATAGGTGCTCATAGTGATCCAAAATTGACATGTTGAGGCTGGGGGAAGAAGGGCTTGCAAGATAGGTGGTTGCAAGTCATTTATGCATGTATCCCTCCATTGTTGTGCTTGAACCTCCTCACGTTATCTACGTTGATTTGGTCCTCGGTTTGGTACTCTCACATCAAGAAGGTTATGGCATTGGGGTGTAATTCCCACAATTTGTTTCATTAAGCCCGTGCCATATCGTCGAAAGTAAGAGCGGAATAGCCAACAAATGTGTGAAGCTTCTCCTAATACGAGTCGTGCACACTCTTGACAATATGGAAATGGATGATGCTGTTGGGATAGAATGAAGTGACAAAGTGATGCCCACAGCAAATTTCACCTAAGGGATCATAAAAGTACCTAGAATGAGTTTGAAAAGGAGGAGCGCTATAACCCCCGCGATGTTCAGGTTGAGTACTATCAGGGTCAATGCATGGTGGACATGTATCTCACCAAGTATCCATCAGGAGGTATTTGGGCATAGAACAATGAAATTTAGAAACTTTAAACTTTATACACTCATATCCATCATTACAATCCCTATCAAAAACAATGTAGATAAGATCATCTCAAAAAGAACACAATCCTATAAAGGCATAAGGAACCACATTAGTAAAAGTGAGGCTATTCAAACACTGATCTACCAAAGAGCTTCAATTGTAGTGTTAATGCCTTACCTTTGGTTTTGGGTATGTCTTTCTTAAGAGGTGGGAAGGATAGCAATTGTCGAGGAATTTGAGCAAGATAAGAGAATTTAGGCAGTGAAGTGCTAGAATCTATGCTCAAAGGAGACTCATGTAAAGTTGGATTTGTCTTAGGTACACAAGTTGATGGTGGAAGTGTGTAACAAGGAGAAGTTGGGACAATTGGTGATTCAATACATGTTTGGGGAAGGTCAACACAAGGAGATTTGTAGGTGCTATCACAACCACCTATCCTATCTTGAAGAGGTTGTGTTGATTTCCTTTGCACCCACTGATATGAAAAACCAAGAGTGGCTTTTGGAATCTTATTGATACTCTCTTCTGGCTCTAGCAAACCTTGGCATTTGGGAAGCCAAAGTGCTATTGCACCCTCATAATAGCCTTGTGCTTTAAGAACACGCTTTGGGACCCAATGAGTAACAATCTAAGGCTTAGGCTTGGAAAAGATATGCTTTTTAGGAGGTTTAGCAACTAGGCTAGATGGTACAAGTTTGTACGCATCTTTGCGTAGCCAAATTGACAATTCCTTCTTGCCTGGCCTTCTTTGAGCAGTGACTAGAGTAGTCGGAACATGCTAGCCATGGCCCTCACTTGAGGACTCATCGATTATCCACATCATTTGTCTTGGAGCTTGAAGAGCAGTTGTTGAAAGTGGGTTGTGTAAGGTAGAACTACCACCCTTTTGACTTGATAAAACTCGTGGAGCAGCAGATCCCAAGAAGCAATCAGAATCAATTTGCAATTTGTATTGTCTATTCTTCCAATCTAATGAACAATTGGTAGCACTTAACCATGATCGACCAAGAACAACCTCTACCACTGCCTTGGACTTACTAGCCACATAAAAGGGAACTGACATCTGGTGATCCTGAATGGACATCATAATGACACATTTTCCCTGTATAGGGTTATCTTCACCTGAGAAGCTTCGTAAGTCAATAGGAATGTGCACAAGTGTTGGTTGTCCCAAGGCTACCCATGTGTCAAATGAGAGAACATTATAATCTCCACTAGAGTCAATTAAGGTAGAGACAAAGTAGGTAGTCTCATGAAGATAAGACACACATGAATATTGAAAGGATCGACATATTGTTCATCAGTAGCCAACTGTAAGGTCAACACAGAAGCCTTGCGACGCTCCTTGGCTTTTGCAACTCTAGCTTTACCTTCTTCTTGAGCCTGACGTTTAAGTAGGTCATGTGCTTCTTTCCGCGTGTGGGCAGCATGCATTTGTTGAAGCATGGCTTCAGTTAATGGTTCATTGTATTTCTTGAGACGACTTCCATTAATGAAGTTAGGCATTTTCTCACCTTCTAGTGTCTCTAAACGCACTGCACCACTAGGAGTAAGCTCATTAATCACAAACGGTCCTAGGCCACGTTTCTTGAGCTTTCGCTTATGCTTCTTAAGTGTGTACAAGAGAACAAGGTCCCCTTTTTTGAATCGGCCAGTTGTTACATTTTGATCATACCATTGCTTTTGTCTCCTCTTCTCGGCATACATCCCCACACCATTACCGCCAATAAGCGGGTCTCATCAAGCTTTTCCAATTCAGCAATGCGTTGAGAAAGCTCATGACCAGTCCAGTCCAATTGTTTAGCAACTCGTAGAGTAGGTACAAGAAATTCAATGGGAAGAATTGCATCTAGTCCAAAAGCAAGCTCAAATGGGGTTACGCCAAAGATGTTTTATAGGCTGTTCTATATGCCCAAAGAACTAAGTGCAACTTTTGCTCCCAATCAGTCCTATGTCCCTCAACAATCTTTGTGAGTGTTGTGCAGAGAATCTTGTTAGTACTCTCAGCTTGACCATTGGTCTGGGGATGATATGGTGCAGAACGCTTGTGAATTACCAGAAATTCTTGAAGTAAAAACTCTATGACCTCATTCACAAAGTGCACACCTTGATCACTAACAATTTCAATAAGTAAGCCATAGCATGTAAACACGTACTCATACAAGAACTTGGCTGTGGTTCTAGCATCATTTTTGACTGTAGCCTTTGCCTCTACTCATTTGGTCAAATAGTCAGTTGTTGTGACTATAATATATTCGGCATGCATGTGACGAGCTGGAGGTTTAATGGGACCGACAAAATCAATACCCCATTTGGCAAAAGCACGTGTGCTTAACATAGGCTGCAATGGTATATTGTCCTTTGTGATGGGAGGTTTGGCCCTTTGACAATCGTCACAATGTTTTACATATTCTTTGGCATCCATTTGTAAGGTTGGCCACCACCAAAGCCCAAACCACCTAATCAACTTAGCTGTGGTATTGCCCGAAAAGTGTCCACCCCCAACACCTGCATGTGCATGAGTCAAGATTTTCAAGTAGTCACCTTCACATACACACATGCGCAAGTTGCCATCCTTGCCCCTCTTGTAGAGTTGGCCCTCTATCAGCATATAGTTGGCCGCTTCAACTTCAATAACACGCTTTTGATATTTAGGAATTGTTCGATTAGTATGACCATGCTGAAGATAGTCCACAATATACTACTCCAACTTGGTGTAGTTGAAATTTGGAATAATGTGACATTGTGAATTGGTTGTTGAATATGACATGAAGCACAGTTACGAATAAATTTTTCAGCATCCACATGCATGGTAGGCCACCGTTGCCCATCCTGAGTTATACGTCGCACACAAGTAGTAGCTGATGCATGGATTCCACCAATACCCTCATGTGCCCATTCCAAGATCTCCTCATATTCGTCAGGGTTAGGTATAAGCCGCAACACTCCATCATTACCCTGACGATATAATCTCCCTGAGATTAACTTGAATGGTCATCATAGGTCCACATTAGGACCCGCTAGTTGTATCTGCCCACTTGTCAAAATTTTTAAGATGGGTTTAGACCATTTAGGAGCTGTCTCTACAAGGAAAAGTGTTGAATCTAACATATCATCATCCACACCCATAGGAGCTTCTCCAGAGGTGATTCGAGACAAATGATCTGCCCTAAGATGAGTTGTTTCTTTTCAGACTGCCACTTTAAAATCAAACTCAAGAAGGATGACAAACCACCTCACAATCCTTCCAGTTGCACAAGGCTTATTCACCAAATATAGCAGTGCTTAATGGTCCACAAAAAATATAAATTTGTTTGCCAAAAGGTAATGGCAAAATTTTTCACTGCATATATCATGGACAAACCTTCTCTTTCTATTGTGATATAATTCTTTTCAGCATTGTTCAATTGTCGACTAGTATATGAGATTGGAAAATCCTTATTATGTTCTCCTGATTGAGCCAAAATACATCCAATTGCAAAGTTTGAAGCATCAATATGGACATAAAAGATTTGGTTCCAATTTGGTGCCCGTAAGATGGGTGCAAACACTAATGCTCGCTTCAACTTTTCAAAGGATTCCTCACACTTGTCAGTCCAATTAAGCTTTACAAGAAGAGCATATAATGGTCTGGCTAGGACAGCGTATATGTAGATGAATCGACGATAATAGCCACAATGTCCCATGAATATTTGAACCCCTTTAGGGTTGATAGGCCAAGGTAATGAGACAATGACATCAATTTTATCCATATCTGTTGAAATCCCATTGCGAGAAAGAATATGACCGAAAATCTTCCCTTGCCTTACCATGAATTTGCACTTGTCAGGATTCAAGCATATACGATAAACTTGACACTTTTGAAACACAAGTCTGAGGTGTTCTATATGATCATCACGCTCTTGTGAGTGAACACATAAATCATCCATGAAGATCTCAAGAAAAAGCCTAAGGTACTCCTTGAATACATGACTCATTAACCGCTGAAAGGTTGCAGGTGCATTTGTTAGACCAAATGGGATAACACGATAGGCAAAGATGCCATCAAAGACTGTCTTGTGTTGATCCTTTGGATCAATTGACACTTGATTGTAACCAGAGAATCCATCCAAGAAACTATATGCCTTTTTCCCTGCAACACGTTCCAAAACATGATCCATGATTGGAAGTGGGTAATGATCACATACAGTAGCTGCATTTACCTTCTTGAGGTTTACACATACTCGAAGTTTTCCATTTTTCTTGGGCACCACTACAATAGGGGAGACTCATTCAGTGTGTTTAATCTCATAGATAAATTTTGCCTCTAAGAGCTTGTCTATTTCTTCTTTTATCTTTCATGTGAAATTCTCATTGTAAGTATAAGGATGTTGCTTGGAAGGCTTTGCATCCTCTCGCAATGGAATTGTATGCTGACATATGCTTGGATCAACTCCTTTGAGGTCTTTATAACTCCAAGCAAAAACATCGCGATACTCCTTTATTGTTTGAATTAATAACTTCTCCTCATCTAAGGACAAGTCTGTGGCAATCCACACATAGCGAGGCTCTTTTCCTGGCTCAGCGATATCCATTTTTTTTCCATCTTCTGGACCATCATATGAAACCCCTGGCTTGCTTGGCTTTTGTCGCATGGGCTGTTGAAGAACAATTTTTCGATCTTGAAGAGTGTACTGTGTGAAGTTGGGGGGAACATTGAGACCTTGTTCTTGTCCACTTGAGTCATCACTAATTGAAGACCATGCGGTTTTGAGCTCTCTTTTGCAATCTTGCATCAGAGTTTTTCGTTCAACCTTTATCTTTGCACTTTCGACGCTCTCTTTTGAATCTGTTTGAGACTTGAGTTTTTGTTTTGGTTTCTTTGTTTTTTTGTAATTTAACAGTTTTTAGCTTTTCTCCTGGTTGGAATCCATCTGATCGCTTTACTTGGTCCTTGATACTATCTTGTGCTTGGACATAGTGAGGTGGTGGTCGAAAGTGTTCATTCTTAAACTCCTTGTCTTCTTTTTGTATTCTCTCACATCGTTCCCTCTCATCTTGTTTACGGATTCTCTTATGGCTCTTATAGCATTTACGTTTAGGTCAGCTTCGAGGGATCTCTACTTGAACCTCCCTTCCTCTCAAGAGTAGACATGCCTTTCCTAACTCTTCCTCGGGGATTATCACATCATCATCAAAATCAGAGTCCCATCCATCTTCCTTATCATCATCATTAGCAGATTCGAGTGTTAAATCCTCCACTAAGACTTCCTCTACATGCACTGCTGTTGTGGATGCATCCCCATAGTACAAATCATCTATAAGGTCACGTGGTTGTACCATTCGTATAGGAATAATGTCATAACCATCTGAGTCACAAAATTGAATTGGCTTAGGTAAAGCACATGTCGATAATGTTGCAAGGACATGAATCCATTCTAGGGGATCAATTAAGTGCTCAGGGAAGGGTTGTAGAATGCATACCTCATCTGATACACTTCGATTACCCTTAAGTCTCTCAGTGTTGAAATCCTTACATGAGGCTCCACACATCCACAGATCTTCTCACCCATCTGACAATGTAACTCTTGAGCCCTCAGATGAAGCAGAATCAAACTCATCTATTGGAGACCTTGTTACATCAGGATATGAGTGATTCTTTAGGTTGACCCTTGTGATGACAAAATCATGTCAGAGGTACAAATAATTTTATCCCCAATCTTGAATCATTTGAAATTGTCGCATGAATGGTCTACCCAATATCACTTCATAGTTTGGATGCTTTCCAAAATCCACTACTTCAAATGTGTGCTCATATTCAATCCCACATGTGGTGACCAATATGTTCTCTAGCAGCCCAATGGGATGTTCTAAGCTTCCATCTGCTAGCTACAAGTGCATCCTGGTACTCCTAATAGCTGGTTTGTCCCACTTTTCCCAAATGGACCTTGTCATAATGCCCACTCCTGCACCATTATCAAGTATTGCAGTTGAAGCTACTTTTCGCACTTCTAATGGGAGGGTAGCATTTCCCTGATCATCCTCACAAAATTTTCCTACTTTGTTGATAGGAACTGGCATAACATGCTTTATCTCAGAGTGTATAGTACAATGATGGTGACCCTTTTGTAGCAATACCTGCTCTGACAAACATGTGGCAATATCATTCCACAACTCTGATCGAAGCTTTATCAAATCAAGCAAAGGTAAGGTACAAGCCACTGGTGCTGACAAAATAGCTTGCACGATACCCATATCCATCTCCTTTGTCAACCTTCTATGCATGGAGGGTATCCTCAAGGTTTGAGAATAGTTCTCATATTCTCCCAAATAAGATGGTAAGGTTTTCATTGTATGCTTACTTCTAGAAGAAACAATTGTTTGAACTTCCTCCTGGGTGCTTGGGCATCTAGAGTTGTTTTATGTGTCCCTGGTAAAATCCACTTCAGAGAATGGAGGTGAAATAATAGAGGACATATTCTCATTAACTTTCTCATGAACTGCTGCCCACATCTCATTTGCCATGTCCTTGTTAGCATCAATAACTTCATCATTGCATGGGAAGGCAAGACTAGGTGGTGCCAGAGTGCCTTCTTTCAATGGGGTGTCAATTGGTGCAGACTTCTCGCTATGTGAGATCAGCTCACTTTTCATTTCCCAACTTGATGACACTTCTCGTATGGTTTCTAATGTTGGCTTAAGAGAAGTGGGGCCCCGAGGGATAGGTGGAGGTGGGCCCTCAAGTATTGATTGAGCTTCCCTAATGAGTTGCTGGATGTACAGCTAGATTGATCTTCTCCTCACGCGGGTTTGGGTATTCTTGAAGCTTCTTGGGTAGCTCAGATAAAGCTGCCATGCGACTTCTATGAGCATCAATGATTGTGGCATCTAGAGTCTCGTTCACCTTATCCACAAAAACAGAACCCCTTGAACTATCCTCAGTCGTAATAGCCTCATCTTGTTTAGCACTAGGCCCAAGTTGAGGTTGATGCTCCTCATGCACTTCTTGGGATGTAAAAGCTTGATCCTTATGTTTTGTTTAGAGACTTCTTGAGAGCTAGTGGATGCACTCTTAGTTTGCTTGTTGCGGTTCTTTTTCCTCCTAGTGGTCCTTTTTCTATTAGAAATGTAGGGTCTTGTCCACTAGATTTGCCTTTGCATCCCTAGTTCGAGGTGTCTCATCAGTCTACATTTCGGCATTTCGTGTCTGTGATCTAGTCATGACTTTAAGTGGCACGACATCCTCATTCTCTGATGAAGGTGGCGATGGAACTGCCTCTACAAAGTTGAGTGAGACCTTTGGTTGTTGAGAGGTGCCTTCCTCATGTGGTTTCAGCAAAACAATCCTTTGGAAAGTGTTCTACACAACACCCTAGACAATATCTTTCAATTGGTGAAAACTATGGTACTGTTGTATTGGATCAAGCTACTTGCCTTTGGCGATGTGGACAATCACGAGCCCAATGGGCTTCTCCGCACTCATAACAGGGCTCCACTAGTTTGGCTTCTACCTTCCTTTGCTGCCATTGACCTAAGGGACCTAGAGTCCTAGGTTGGTAGCCGCCTAGCAACATCAAAGAATTTTGTTCCCCCGGTTGAGGCTCCAGTACTTGGCTTGGATATGCGGGACTTTCAAAGAGATTTTCCTTGGATGAATATGATGCATATTCCTCCTCCACATAGCTTGGGTTTACCAAGTCTCTATACATATTTGAATTGTCATAGTCAACAAACCTCACAGGAGCAGTCCCAAGAGCAGGAGGTTGAGCTCCAAGTAGAGGTCGTGCTTGCTCTTGTGCCATCGGTGGCTTACGTTCAAAATTAGTATACTGCTAATGCATTTGTGGAGCCACTGCACCCTTTGCTGCTCACACTCTTGTCTCATTCTTGCAATGCGAGTACATTCCTGTGTGGTGTGGGTATAATTCCAAGCACAAGCCTGGCACCACTTCTTTGTGGGTTGGTTTGTGACTAGAGGAGAAAAGGTATTATATTCTTCGGTTTCATGGTTACCACCACATGCTCCACAAAGATGAGGACCTATAGGTAGTACACTCCTCATTCGTTCGCTGCTGTTGTTGTGGCTGCATGGGTGGGCGATAGGTTTGTCCCAATCTCCTTAGTACTAGGTTAGCTATCTGTTCTAGATTTACTATTGCGCTAGACCCTGAACTTTGGTCATCACCCCACTGATCTCTAGGTTGCACCCCAGGGCCAGTACCATCTTGGAATTTGAAGTTATCTGTGAAATCCATAGCATCATGGCAACACTCATCATTGAAATTTGTATGCTTCTTTGCATAGAGATGTGTGTGCAGTGTTGAATTTTTGAGTCCTTTTAAGAAGAGAGAAATTAATCGACTCTGGGTGGGCTTCTCATCTTCTGGGCAACGATTAATGTACTACTTCATCCTATTTACACAGTCTCTAACACCCTCACTCTCACCTTGATAGAGTAGATGTTTGCTACTGTGTCATGTTGAATCCCCATCAAGGAAAAAGCAGCAATGAATCTCTCTTCCAAAACTCGTAAAGAAGCCTCTAGTTGCCTGAAACCAAGCAAGGGCCTTTCCCTCAAGAGTGAGCCCAAATCCTTTGATTTGCGTATGCTTGTCAGTCACTTGCTCAGCTCGAACTACTTGCCTAAATGCTGCTACATGGTCATATGGATCTCCCGACCCTTCGTACTTCTTTACCAGTTTCTGAAGAGTTGATGGCCTTACTCATCTTGAATACTCTTCATCGGGCCTATGGCCTCTCACTCTCGGTGGTTCCTCTCTTTGGTAAGATGGTCCATATGCATCCCAAATTGGTGTGGGTCCCCTATTACCTGCCTCACCAACCCCCTCCAAAGATCTTGTTACCCGTATTTCAGGAGGTGCATTTATGGGAGGCCGAGTTGGCTCCCCTACCCTCCGACTGTCATAGTGAGAGAAACGTTGTGGTGTGATCTGTGGTTGCACTTTTGGTGTAGGATAATATCTTGGTGCTAGAGTTGGGCTACTTGCAGTGGTCCACTTTGATGTTGAGGGTCCCTCTCTGGGAGGAGCAACAGTATCTCCAAGAAAGGCTGTCTCTCCTGGTTTAGCTGTATTAGTTGAGAACACTTCCATGAATAATGGTTGTCCTCTCCACATGAGCTCACGAATCTCCTTCCAATCTAAGGTTCCGTATTCATTGGCCCATTTATCAATGATTCGATTCTTGTATCCTGCAAGCTTCTTGACTATACCACCACAAGTGCTAGAGGAAGATCTAGCTCTGGCAATCTAGTTGTGGCATAATATCCTTCTAAAGAATCCTTATAGACCTCTTGAAGTGGGTCATCTTGAAAGACCTTTGTCACAGGAATTTGTCGTACAAACTCCCATTGGTTCTGAGCTCCCTGATCCATTCCCCCCCTGATCCATTTTGCTCTTGCCTTTCCTGTCCCTTTCCAAATTTAGATCTACAAAAAGTAAATCATCTATGGATGGCTTTGAGGACTGGACATTGGATGGTCCAGGCATGTCCGGCTTAATGAGCCAATCATCTCTAGACTCCCTTGCTCCGGAAGGCTTTGATAAGTCTAGGAACTCACTCTTAGAGAGTCCTCCTAATTTGTCTACATTCTGTGGATGATAGGTGACTTCGTAGCGAACACCATCTCCGCCCATGTACATGTTACCCTGGTCATTGACTAGAGGTGCTCTATCAAGCTCTGAGAAAAAGTATGCAATCTTAACGAGATACCGTTGTTGTGGATCCCTAAAGATCTCAGGCTTCAGCTCCTTGAGCATTCTTGTAGACATTTGAAGTCTCACATTGAGTGGTAACCCCATGATGTCGGCTTTAAATGGATTAAAAGATCTTGTGGGTGTCCTATTTGGGGCTAAGGGATGACTATTTGACGGCCCTAGATTGTCCATAGACAATGAGCTAGTTGTCTTGGAAAGGGTATTAGATTGGGATTCGAAAAAGGTTTCAGCAATATCTGCCAAATTTCCTACCGATTGGGTCCCACTTTCTTGCGTAGGCACTCTAGAAGGTTCCCTAGACCCTATGGAAGTGTCTATATCACGTCCCGACCACAAGTGCATAAGGTCAAATTTTAAGGTTGTTTTCTATTTAAAAAAATCCAAAAAATTTCAAGTTGGCTCAAATTTTGCGAGAACCCATTTTGAACCCCCTCGAACACATTAGGCCAAAAAAATAGCATATTTTTCAGGATCAAAAATCGCCTAAAATTTACCAGTTTCCCATACTGACTCACTATGGAAAAATGGTTCCGAGACCGAAATTTTGACGATGGGTGTTTTCTAACTCCTCTCGAAAAGTTAGATAACCTCCCAATTTTTTGCAGCAGAAAATGAAAAGTTTTCCACTCTCTTTTTTTTGCACCCCTTTATCCGGTGCGGTGGCGGTCTTTATGGTGCGGTGTGTGGGTCTCTCTGCACGGTGCGCTGTTCACGCACAACCGCCTTCTTTTATTATTATTTTTCTTTTTTGAAGTGCGTGTGCAGTGAACTCAATGCGTGTGCAGCTGTGAGATTTGCAGCAAATTCGAAATGTTCAATCTTCATGTGTGTGTACAGATTTTAGTTTCTCCACAGGTGCAGGTTTAATAGAGAACTAAAATGCAGGTTTAAGAGAGAACTATTTAATGCACAAAATTAAAGATGCAGAAAACTAAACTAAGCTAAGAACAAAAAATAAAACGAACATGCGAAAACTTGAAACTGTAAAAATTATCCTCAAACAGAATGACAGAAATGCAAAATAGGCCTCTCGCTTTCGCACACAAATTGAAATTGGCAATTTTAGTGCCTACCTCCAATCCCTCCTATGTGTTGAATCCTTGTCCTGACCTCAAGGGAGAAGCGTAGCTAGCCAATCGCACTCGAATTGCAAGACAATTAAAGAGAATTTAACAATAGATTAGTCTTAAATAAGTACCAAAATTAGTCCCAAATCCTGCTCTCCTATCCAACAGTTTTGCAACCGATTGGAGCTTAACAAGGAGTGGTAGTGTGTGTATGGTACTCAACTAATGTAGGCACTCAGCGGCGCCATTGTAGAGCGGTTCTCTCTACCGTGCAATATAGTACTCATAGAGTACTATATTGCAATATAGTACTCATAGAGCGGTTCTCTCTACCGTGCAATATAGTACTCATAGTACTCATAGAGTACTACCGATCAACAAATGTGTTGTTGAGAAACACAATGTCAATCCGAGGACTCGACCCGATTAGTGCATGAAGGCTTATCCCTTGCGGGAGAGCTCACATACACGACCACCACTTGACGATTCAACCATTCAACACCTCAATCAATCTCTCAATCCCATAAACCCACTACACTAATCAAGAGAACAAGCAATGCATGGCAATCTCTTAATCCCATTCAAACATTGATTAAATCTTAGCTTTCCCTAATGCCAGCAAATCCATAAGCGTGCGTCTACTAACCCACAAGCTTAAGCAAGCATAGAATGTAACATTCACAAACCCACAAGCTCATAGAAAGAGTCTATCCATGAATAACTCATGGCCAATGAAGTGGGCAAGAGCTTGCATCAATGGAGACTACACACACACACACTACAAGCATGCAACATACACAAGACAAAGAAAGAAGCATTCAACTAATCATAGATTAATCTACTTCAATGATGCTAAAACAGATTAAGAGAATGAAGTGGAGCTATACTCATTGGAGCTTGATGCTCATTAGAGTACAATAGAGAGAGAGTTAGAGAGTTGCCATAGCTTGAGAGCTCAAGAGCTTCACTCAATAGCTTATGAGAATGGCCAAAAAAGGTCCCCTTTCTTTAGCTATCTCTTTTATAAAGATGTCACTAACCCTAACCCTAGGCCTCTTTCACACATGGGCGGACAACCCCATAAGTGAGCCTTGCTTAATACACTTAGAACTCTCATTTCGAACCCACATTGGCCTAAAACAATTTACATTGCACTTCGGCACAAAAATATGAAAAAATTATGTGCATCTTTATGTTCCCATGGCTACAATCTCGCTCTCTCGCATTAATTGCTTCTGGCCTCCTTCTATAATCCGTGTTCCCGTGAGTGTTCCCGTGGAATAGAAGAAGTTCCCGAATACAAGTCACCAATACCCATTACTTGGCAAGTTGTATTATCAGCAAGAAAAACCACTTTCTTGATAGTAATTGGATGATAATTATTTAACCATTGCAATTGATATGTCATGTTGCCAGTAGCACCAAAATCAACAATAAAGAGAGAACCATCACGAACATGTAGTACCTTTTCTATAGAGACATTATAATGAACCAAATTAGCCTCTTGATGAACATTGTCTTCATCATGAGGATTTTATTGAGTAGCATAAGCTTGATTTCGAGCTTCATCATAACGCCTCTTGAAGCATCAACTGGATGAATGCCTTGTGCTCCCACAATACTCACAGGTTGCAAAAGAGGAAGAATCCCTTGATAAACTAGGTTGCTTATTTGTAATACCGTGTTCTTCATCGTACTCTCGTGCCCAACATTCAGATACCAAGTGACCAGTTTTGTCTCAATAAGAACAACAGTTTTGAGGAAATCTCAAACAAGAAGAATTACCTCCTCTTTGGAAGCCACGAGATGTAAATTGGGAGGAGGAAGAAGGGCGTTGTTGAAATGGACATCTCCGGACAGCAAAGGCTGTCTCTAACCGTTTCATGAGTTACCGACGTCTGACGATCACGACGTTGAGAATATTCAATAAAAAAAAAATACATGTATGCTCAAAGTCAATTCCATCGTTGTTAGATAATATAGTGACAATATTATCATACAAAGGATCCTTCACCGTATCAAGAAGGTGTGTAACCAATTTAGTTCGAGGAATAGGATCCCCTGCAGAGCAGCAGAAAGTTGATTCATAATACCTATGAATGATTCAATGTGACTAGACATGGATGTACTTGCCTTGAATTGAAGCTTGCCGGGAAGATTACGGAGATACAGAATCTCTGTAACAGTTTTCTTCTCAAACATAGTGATAAGATAGTCCCATATAGCATATGACATGGATAACGGATAAACATCTAGCATGAGTGAATCGTTAAGGGTAGAACCTTGTCTCATAAAAAAAATCAATCAGGAAGACACGAGTTCAATGAATCATGTGTGAACACACGTGCAATGAAAAACACGTGACAAATAGTATAATTAAGTAGCTTTATTAGTACATCAACCCATCTTTATTTATTATTGGAGATTGGCTATTTTGTTATAGCAACAACAAGGGCCATAGTATTGATAATGTATAACCATCTATTTGAATGCCCATTTTCCTAAACCTATGCCATTATTGGCAAGCCTGATGACAGACTCAGCATTGGCATTGTTGGACTATATATAGTGCATCCTAACTTGACCTAGAATATACCTATATATACCTATGCATTATCAATAATATACACTACTTTGGGAGCAATGTCTCGTGTACCTCTCATTCTCTCTTGATCTTTATCGTATCTATCAACATGGTCTGAGAGCAAGTTACCCTTTTAACAATGTAGAAGATTGGTTTGAACAATTTTGAATGTTTTTGTTGTGTAGTAATTGATGGATTTTGTTGGTTTGTTTCAGCAAAAAACTATGTTTATCTGTGTAAGTATCTCTGTAAGTGTCTACGATTTTGCATGAAACATAACTTTTATCCTTGTGTATTGAAACATAACTTTTTTCTATGATTTTTACCCCCTAAGCTTACCGACAAATTTTGAGGGCCTTTTGGTCTGAATTTCAAGATTTGGTTGACAAATAAGATAATATATTGTATTTGCAGGCTTGAAATCATAGAGCCACTCATGCCCTCAATTTTGAATCAAAAGTCTTTGAAAATGGAGTTATAGAGTGAAAGTTATGATTGTTGTTGTGTTATGTAGTTTTTGGTCATTCTGCATGCATCGTCATGCATAAGTTTCCTCAGCTTTTTCACTAATTATTTTTTATTTGGATCTCTATTTTTGGCGATTGCATGCCCTTTTACATATATGCTTTGGGTACTTTTTTCCTATTTTTTGACATATTATTCTTTACATCTCGAAAAGCATTAACATTGTTATTTTGGTGACGTTTGTCTTTCTTCATCATGCTCTCTCCATGGTGAATTTTTCTCTTATTAATGGTTATACTTCTAGTCAACACTCTATTCCTATTTTTCAAGGCCATGATTTTCTTGGTTGGAAGAAGGCAAAGATAACTTTGACTCTTGAAGCTGACGATCTTTTTGATTGTATATGGAAATTCTCCACGTCCTTAGCAACCTATTAATGTTCGTCCCACTTCCAACGATATTTGGAAATATCTTATTTCTACTTTTGAGAAGAAAACAATCATCAAAATTCTTTATCTTTGTAATATGTTCTCTGTAATAAATGTTGGACAGGTTGGATTACAAAGTTTATACTTCTATGACTTCTCATATTGAGTCATTCAAAGAAATTGTTAATCAACTTGCTGCTCCTGGTGCTTCTACTATACGACCTCAACTTGTTGCCTAGTTTCTTCACACTATCAAAGATGAAAAATATGATAATATTTTCATGATTATTGTTGGAGCTATATATAGTTAGCCCTAACTCACTCTAGGTCTTGCCTATATATATGTGTCTTGTGACTAATATGATTCATTCTTGTGGAGCATATGTGGTGTCTCTTGTGTGGTCTCTCTCCCTCTCTCAACATGGTATCAGAGCGATTCTAATCATAAAAGGGAAGCATCTACATCTTCTTGTTCAATTTATGATTATGATTTCATGTCTTACAAGATTGATCTTTGGTAACAGTTTTGTGTAGGGTTGATTGGTTCTTTGATTATATGTTGCGCCTACATGATTTTATAGATCCACTTGTTGTAATTAGAATTGTTTCTTAATCACGTCCTTAAACCAAAATAGTGCTGGTGTGCGTTGATGGTACAATGCTCATGAATCTTATTAAAACGGTTTGTCAATCAGATTTCTGAGTCAAAAGTTAGGACAGTTCAGGCAAACTGCATCTAAGATAGTAAAACAAGTTCTTTGTGAGAGCAAACAGGTAGTTGTCTCTGAGTCGTAAGCAAAATTTGATCATCAAAGCTTTCCGTGAGTGAAGGCTTCAGATGGATGCTTGCTGTACAAGCTACAATTAGATACAAAACTTGCCGTGCAAATTACGTCATAACACGGTGCTTTTTCTTACTATTATTTTTGTCTTTTATTATGGACCTCTAAGTTTGCTTACGTGCATGAGACACGAGTCTCCACTTTTAGAGTTCTAATTTTGGTTCATGTTCTATTCTTTACACGATCACTTTATGCTCGTCGTCTGGTGCATATACCTCTTTTTGGCTACGTTTCTCATATCTCGTACATGGTCTGCAAGTTCTGCGATCTTATCTTGTACGTGTTCTCACAACCTGACATGGCAAACACCATACTTGTTAACGGATTTCCTTCTGAGCAGCGTTGTGTTCCTCTTTTCCAAGGCCAAGGATTTCCTGGTTGAAATACAAAATGCTATTAATTTTGAAAGGAGACGAATTGGCAGATATTGTTCTTGGTATTCTTGCATGCCCTCCTCAACCTATTGATCCACTTCAGAATGATGTTATTATTACCTAAGGTCCTATTTTTGAACAATGGAAAATTGATCATACATAATGGACTCATCCGTGATAAGGCTGCTCATCATCAATATATACAAAGAAAGAGAGAGAGGGAAGGAGCGCCTGTGAGTCTCTTAGAAGATACTATTGAGGAAAACCTCTTCTAACAACACATTTTTCCACTCATACTTATTTGTGTGGGTAAAACTCTAAAGAGAATATCCTATGATTAATCATCAGTGGATGGGCCTCACGATTGGATACCTTAAGTAGATTGATTTTCTTTGTGAGCATACTTAAAAACCCTTCAATGTCACATGTGAAATGATGTATTATAGCATCACCTCATGGACAAGTGTTTATCACAATTCTAACATACATAAATGGCTTACATTGTGTAGAGCTTTCTAGCCTTGATATGTAGTAGTTGCTATTTCACAGAAACTAAACACAATTAATTCCTAGAATAGCAAATTCAAGTATGTTTTTCATTTGGGGCACTCGCATATGCAATTTTCAATCCTAAAACATTCTATCATGGCATAATAGTGCATAGTCATTATTTCTTCTTCTTTTCCTTATCAATCCTTTTGTGCAAAGTTTGTAGTTTTCTCAGTCTTATTTTCTAGGTCTATCTTATTCAAAATTAAGGGCACAAAATCCTAGTTGTTTTATATAACGTTTTGTCAAGATTATAAACTCCCACACAACAAACAGTAGACCCTCATGATGAAGATCCACGCCAATGCACGTTTATTCATGTCGACAATGGCAGAGGCTGAGGAATGTGGGAGTTCAAGTAGATGGCTATACGGTATCAATAATGTGGCTCTTACTATAATAACAAAATAACACATCATAGTTGGCCTTGTAATGGAAGAGGCTCAAGAATGTGGGCGTTAAAGTAGATGGCTATACGTTATCAATAATGTGGCTCTGCTATAACGAAACAGCCAATCTCCCATAATAAATAAAGATGGCTTGCTATCCTAATAAAGGTACTTAATTGCCTACTTGCCTCTTTGTTACATGTCTCTCATTGCATGTGCGTTTGTGTGATTGATGTTTTTTATGAGACAAGGTCTTAGAGGTTAAGACTTGAGAAAGAAAGAGAGAGAAGGAGCGCCTATGAGCCTCTTGGAAGATACTATTGAGAAAAAACTCTTCTAACAACACATTTTTTCACTAATACTTATCTGCGTGTGGACAAAATTATAAAGAACATATCCTATGATTAATTATCAGTGGATGGGCCTCGAGATTGGATACCTTAACTAGATTGCTTCTCTTTTTTAGCCTACATCAGAACCCTCCATTTCATGTCAAATGTGAAATGATGTATTATAGCTTCACCTCATGGACGAGTGTTTTTCACATTTCTAACATGCATAAATGGCTTAAATTTTATAGAGCTTTCTAGTCCTGATATATAGAAGTTGCTATTGATTCGCAAAAACTAAACAAAATTAATGCCTAGATTAGAAACTTCAAGTATGTTTTTCATTTGGGAAACTCGCATATGCAATTTTTAATCCTAAAACATTCTATCATGGGCATAATAGCGCATAGTCATTATTTCTTATTCTTTTCCTTTATCAATCCTTTTGAGCAAAGTTTTTAGTTTTCTCAGTCGTATTTTCTAGGCTTAGCTTATTTAAAATTAACGGCACATAAGACCCATTATTTTGTATAAAATTTTGTCAAGATTTTTAACTTCCACATGACAAATAGTAGAAACTACCATCGATTAATCAAGATGCTCCTTGAGCCACCTCTTAGAAGATACTATTGAGGAAAACCTCTTCTAAATTGAAGATACAACACATTTTTCCACTCATACTTATATCTCTGTACAAAACTCTCAAGAACATATCCTGTGATTAATCTAACGTATGGACTTCAGGATTGGATACCTTAATTAGATTGGTTTTCTTTGTGAGTCTATGGAAGAACCCTCCATTATATGTAACATGTGAAATGATGTGTTATAGCAACACCTCATGGACGAGTGTTTTTCACATTTCTAACATGCATAAATGGCTTGAATTTTCTACACTGTTCTAGCCTTGACATGTAGAAGTTTCTATTGATTCATAAAAACTAAAGAAACTTAATGCCTGGATTAGCATCTTGGAGTATGTTCTCATTTGGGGATCTTGCATCTGCAATATTCAATCTGTTATGGCATAATAGTGCATAGTCATTATTTTGTATTCTTTTCCTTATCAATCGTTTTGTGCAAAGTCTATATTTTCTCAGTCGTATTTTCTACGCATAGCTTATTCAAAATTAAGGGTACATAAGACCTCTTGTTTTGTACAATGTCGACTGATAGCATAGTGAAGGAGAGGTGCTTAGCAGCCAAGCCAAAATCATGGTAAAGGGCTTCACCGCATGGGGGACAAGGGAGCTGCCAAAAGCGAGGGGAGAAGCAAGGTGGCTGGGGATTCACGACATGAAGCATAGGCAAGAACACAGAGGGGTTGTGAGCCAGTACAAGGTCTCGGGGGGTCACTCGTATAAATACGTAAGTATCACGTGGGTTCAACAAAAGGACATTTTAAATATTTAAAACTTACAGAAATATATTTACAGAGGGGATTTATTTATTGTATTTTTAAAAAAAATTACAGATTTGAATAGGAAAGGATACATTATATTCACTAAAAAGTTCACAGATAAGGGACTTTTTAAATAGGCCTTGAACGCACGTGATATAGAGGATTTACATATAGTGACCCCCCCGAGTACAAGGTGCATGGAGTGAAGAAAGGCGGTTAGCTTCACAGCATGAAGCATGGGGAAGAAGGAGGGTATGTGAGCTAGAGTGAAAGGCCCTTGGAGTAAAGCAAGGTGGGCTTCACAGCATAAAGAATAGGAAAGAAGAAGGAGGGGCTATGAGGGAGCTCAGGGCACAAAGAGTGAAGCAAGGCAGCTAGGCTTCATAGAGTGAAGCAAGAAGGCAGCTAGGCAAGAAGAAGGAGGGGATCTAAGCCACCCCGTAAGGCCAAGCACAAGGAAGGGTTATGAAGCAAGGAGGGCCAGTGAAGGCTAAGAAAGCTAAGCAAAGGGCATAGCAAGGCAAGTGCCTGACTTGTGCACAACAAGGAAAGGGTTGTCCTTAGCACATAGTAGAGCAGACAACACCCAAGTGTGAAGACAAAGAAGAGTAGAGCCTACACATCACACCAAGGCACATCCAAAGCAAGGAGCATGGTGAAATTGCAATATAACAGTCAGAGAGAGGTGAAATAGAAGAGAAGAGGGCTATGCAAAAGAGAAAAGGCACACAACTTGCTTAAGAAGGTGCCATTCCAAGAGGATCACATAAAAGGGGCACCACTCTAAAGACCACGTTCTTCTCATTCTCCCCATCAAAGTCAACTCCCTAAGGATTTAATGTGGTGAATTATCTCTTCTCTCTTTCTCTCTCCTCGTGAGAGCTCATCAGAGTAAAGGGCCATAAACGTTGTCGTGCCATGGCACGTCTATGGTGTGAAACCATGCATGTGAGGCCATTAAATGCAAATCCACATGCATGGGATTAAGTGCCACAGTGTACATGATGTATATATGCCTTTACGCATAACAGGGCTTTTTTTTTGTTCATGTTTGTGTACATGGTTTTCATGTGAGCTTGGTGTTTTGAAGCAGATTCCGAGGGCTAGCAGAAGTCCCTTTGCCTGTGTACATATGGGATGCGTGATTTGTGAATAAACTTTGCCCTGAATGCCCTGGCAAATGTACAGAGTGGGTGGTTTTATGGTTTTTTTTACGAGCTGATGGTGATGCCTGCACGTGAAAGTGTTACGGGAACTCCGAATGTGATGATGGTTGGTCAGTCTGAGCGGATTCTGGATGTAGAGATGGCACTCCATTTTTAGCATGAATGTGAAGATGGTTGCCAAATGCATGGCACCGACTATGATGGTCTTGTTTGGTAAGTAATGATGTAGCTGACGAAGGCAGTGGGCAGCCCTTGTACTGGAAGCGAGGGCGCCGTTTGTCCAGAAAAAATACATATTGTTGGCAGCCAGAGACAGCATGGAGAAGTTGGTCACCAGAGCCGGGTCCAGAAAGAAGACGCCTTGCTGAGGCACTGCGCAAACACAAGAGGGAGTTGCCGCCTTGCTGTTGGCTTGGGCTGGTGATTGTACAGCGTGGAACAGTCGGCTCTGGGTGAAGTTGCCGCCTCATGTATCAAGGGCTGGCGGGTGAAAGTGGCCAGGCATGAAGAGAGCTGGCCGTCGTGTGTACAAAGAAGAGAAGGCTGGCGTAGAGCAGCAGTAGCTGAAGGCACTGGGAGCCGCCCGTGCGAGTGTGGAGTCGGGGTGTAGATGAACGAGGGAGATCGCTTGCAGAGAAGAGGCTCGTGAGTCTGCAGAGGCGAGAGAGAGTGAAGCCCCGGGTTCTGCAGACAGGCGAAGAAATAAAGAAGTGTTGCCGCCTTGTTATAATGTTATCAACCTTGGATTTTGGTTTGAACCATGATGCTTATGATGGTTTTTGGTACAACTCATATGTCTTGCTGAGATTTGGTATGTAAATATTATGGTTCCAGCTTCTACTGGTGGTGCCCCTTGAAGAGATATATATTTTGTTTCCTTGCAGGGATTTGAAACGACTCTCATAGCTAGAAGTCTCGCACTTGCCCAGTGATACCGCACACGTCACGACAGCTTTTTGGTGAACCCGACGTGAAACTGCTGGGGTGAGAGTTAGTGGTCAAATACACAGTGCAAGCTATGGCTGAGAATCCTGAGGGACACGGGGTTCGTTTTGACCCTGGGGTTATGCAAATGTTTCAGATGTTTACTATGTATATGCAACAGCAGCAAGCGCGGCTGAGAGGGGGAAAATTTCCACAACTAAAGCACTGCAGTCAATCGTGAAAAAGGTGGATCAATTTGATGGTAAAGACATCACAAAGTACCTGCGCAATTACACAAAGGAAATGGAGCTAAACAGGGTGACTGAGGAGGATATGGTTCGAAGCTTTGAGCTGGTATGTGTTCCCGAAATAAGAGAGTGCATAAGAGGATTACAGGCAACACATGGTGGCAGAAATTGGGAGGAGTTCAAGCTTGCTTTGAAGGATGATTATTTCATGGAGGATTCCAAGCGGGTGACCAAGCGAACTTTCTGGAGTGGGTTACAAAACCCAAAATTGGAATTTTTGCCCACAGAGTTGCTAAGAGAGTTTGAGAAGCGCTATGCCCAGCTATCAAGGATAGAGCGCACAACCTTACACAAGGAAAAAACAGAGCTCTTCTTACAAGCAGCTGGGAAAGATCTCCAAGAAAAACTGGAAATTGATGTCGAGGATGCGGTCACCATGCTAGCAAAGCGGCAGGGAAGGAGGGATAAAATGGTGATGAGCTCGGCAACTCCTATAACTGTTTCCCCTGAGAATCTACCAAAATCTACTACAATCCCAAAGGTAGAAGGGCCGATGGATGAGCTTATTAAGGGCATACGAGACCTAAAATTGAAGATATCTAGGATTGAGGAAAAAGGGCTACCATTAGGGCAGGCTTCTATGCAAAAGCCTCAAAGCAAGGAAGGGTTTACATTTAGATGTATATGGTGTGATGACCCAGAACATGCAAAAAAAGACTGTGCCAGCTAAAAGGAAGCCCTTAGAAACCAACTTTTATTTTTCAAAGATGGAAAAATCTACCTTACAGAGACTGGTCTTCCGTTAAACACAAACTTTGGAAAAGGAGGGATGAAAAAACTGGTTGAAGATATGGCTCTGCCAGCCCGTCTTGAGAGTGGTTGGGAAGAACCTATGGATTCTCTATCTGTTCATGCCTATATTGCAAAATGCCAGAATAATGAGGCACAGGTTGAGGAAAAGCGTAAGAGGGAAAATGAGGAAGGAGGGCCATCAAAAAGGGTCACCCGTGGTAGTGGAAAGAAGGACCCTGGGCCATCACATGTGCCTCCGCTGCAAAACCAACCTCCACAAGAAGTATCAATGGAAGAAGCGCCAACAAAGATGAAGCATGAGAAGGAGAAGGGTAAAGGGGAAAGTCCGCTTTACAAGCTCCAATCCAATATTGAAGCCGCAAAACGGACCTCAAAAAGGTGCTAGAAGAGAGGATTCTAAACAGTAGGGTGGAATTTACACTAGGGAAAGTCTTGGGAATTGCAAAGAAAGAATTCCATGATGAGATAATTGATATTATACGAAGGAAAAGGCAATCCATAATTGAATCTATTCCATCACAGGGGGAGACAAGCACTTCCAAGACTCATGGAGTATAGGTACAGCAAAAGGAAGAGAGAGAGAATGTGGTGGAATGCAATCACTCTACTGGAGGGGCACGACAAGTGCGCTTTGTGGATGAGGGTGATGAAAAAGAAGTTGTTGCAAAAAGTCATTACTCCAGGAACCATTGGGCAAGGGCCACCACAGAAACCCTTGTAAAGATAGGAGACTTGGAAGAGCCGTATGTCGCTCTAATCGACCATGGGTCTGAAATAAATCTTATGGCTAAAAACCTCCCAACAAATGTAAGTGGCCAATGGATGTAGATCACGGGTGGATGATTAAGGCGGCTAATAACTCATCTGGAGAGCTCTATGCAGCCTGTCCAAATGTAAGGGTAACTATAGGGGATGTGAAAGATGACCAGAACTTCTTCGTCCAGGAGATGTCATCGTATCCCCTTATCCTTGGGCAACCGTATATTACAGCTGTGAGGATGTAGATAAAAGTCTTGGACGATGGCTCGACGTATGTAAGAATAAGGAGCAAAGATGGCAAGAAAGTTGTTCAGTTCTTGACAGTTTGCATCAACCATGAAAGGAACCGCGAGTCTCTTCGAGAACAGTCACTCCCAAAGATAAACAGAGAATTCATGAACTATAGGGAGATGAGGGATTTTGGCCAGGTGCCATTGTAAAGCGAGATTGCAATGGTACAAGGGGCAATGAGTTCTCGCAGGACTCAATCAATGTAAATAACTTTTTAGCAAACTTTTAGAGATTCTCTAGCTATGGGTCCATAGTCTTTGTAAAAAGCAAGGATTTGAAGCGTGGTATACGTCGATATGTACAAAATGTACAAAAAGGTCTTGAGCAATGTGGTCTTTTGGAGAAAAATGAGTTTATTTCAGGTGTGCTTGACGAGGTGTCATTTGTGGATACTATGGGTGAGCTTTTTACCATGGAAAGCGCATGCTTACAGGGTGGGAATGAGATGGTAAAAGTGTCATCTGTGGGGATGTATGATATAATCCGGGAATTTGAGGGAATGGAATGTAAAAACATGTATTGTGAGATGGATACTCGTGTTGATACAAATATAAAACGGTTGCAAAGAAGGTGAAACCAGTTGCCTTGTCCCTGCCACCAGAAAGCAAGGAAAAGATAGATGAAGCCTCTATGCAACCGAATCTCAGAGATCTGAAGAAAATTGGGCATAAGTTTACACAGGAAACCCTAAAAGAGCTGAAGATCGGTGACAAGGATTTCCTGTTACCAGTTGAAAAGGAATGCTTTGAGGAGATGCTTGTAAAACATGGGAAGGCCTTTGCATGAGATAGGCTGTGTTGATCCAAGCATAATAGCGCCAATGGTGATCTTCACTGTTCCACATGTGCCCTGGAGCCAAAGCTGATGGAATTACTAAAAGAAAAGATCAGGATGGGAATTTTGGAGCTATCATGCACTCCATACTCCAACAGATGGTTTACCGTGCCAAAGAAAAATGGAGCATTGTGCTTCATTCAAGACATGCAACCTGTAAACAAGGTCACAATCAGGAATGTGGGAGCAAGTCCGATTGTGGACGAGTTTGCAGAAGCATTTGCATGGAAAGCTATATACTCTATGGGTGATCTGTATTCGGGATATGATCAGTTTGAGCTAGATATACAAAGCAGGGACATGACCACAATGAAAACTCCTTTGGGTTTGGTAAGGATGTGCACCTTACTACAGGGAGCCACCAACTCAGTGGCGCATATGATGAATGGAATGAATAAAGTCTTACGAGACTTCATACCACAAATAACTATGCCTTTTCTGGATGATGTGCCCATAAAAGGCTGTGGTGAAAAAGATAAAGATGGGGATTTGGATTCGAAAGGGTGCCGCAAGTTTGTGGCAAATCATATAAAAGATTGTGATAAAATTCTATCCAGGCTTGAAGAGGTGAATCTTACTTTGTCTGGATTGAAATCAGTGTTTGGGGTTGGTGAAGTACTAATCGTGGGGCATCTTTGTAGTACTAATGGGCACAGACCTTGTCCAGCCAAGATAGATGTGATACAAAGAATGAAAGAGATATGCATTAATGTTACAGAGACGGTGAGGAGATTTCTTGGTGCATGTGTCTTTTATGTTATATGGATCCCACATTATGCACATGTAGCAGATCCTCTCTACCAACTTTTGAGGAAAAATTAGAGATTTTTATGGAGTGCTGCACATATTAAAGCTATGCGGAAGCTGAAATGTCTGCTCCAATCATCACCTACTCTAAGGAAGGTAGATTATGAGTGTGGCAGGCCTGTGATTGTAACAGCTGATACTAGTCCTACTGGGATAGGATGGGCAGTAGGGCAAGATGATGAGGATGATCACACGTATGTAATTAGGTTTGGAGCAAAGGTACTGAGCATTCGCCAGCGAAATTATCCGCAGATCAAGAGGGAGTTATTGGGAGTAGTCACTGCTCTAAAATGTGAAAAAGAATATCTTATTGGAGCATCCGTGCTTGTGGAAACTGACTGCTTGCCACTCCTTGGGATGATTGCAAGCTGCAGCACTCCAGATATCGCTATGCTCAGGTGGATTGCCTATATCAAGTCACTAAATCCTGAGTTTAAGCATATTGTAGGGAAGGACAACCTAGTTGCAGATATGCTATCAAGAGCCAAGTATGAAGATGAAGAAGGGATGATTAGTGACATTGATGATGTAGGCACAAAGTTCTATACTACTACACATGCAAAAGGGGACCATGCTTGCTTATCAAATGCACTTGAGTCTTTTACTGAGGAAATGTATGAAGGAGATTGGTTGCTTATTGGCCAATACTTGAGTACCTTGACAAGGCAGGAAAATTGGTCTGACTTAGAATTCAAGAGGATCCGCAGAAAGGAATATGGGTATTTTCTAAAGAATGGGTACCTGTGGAAGCATCCTAAGCAGAGGAATGCTATGCCACAGAGAGTTATATGTGATAAAGAGACTCAAGGGAAGCTTATGAAAGAATTCCATGAGAGTCTCTGGGCTGGACATCGAAGTGTGTGGGCCACCTTTACCAAAATAAAGGAAAGATATTGGTGGAAAGGAATGTACAAGGATGTATCCCAATATGTGGAAACATGCATGGTATGTGAAATGTACTCGAATGTGTGACATCGTGATGGCCTGCAACTAACCTACCCACCTGCCATGCACTACAAATGGGTAGTGGATCTAGTTACAATGCCCTTGGGAATCTGGCAGATGCGGTACGTAGTACTTGCAAGAGAAGACCTAACAAATCAGGTGGAAGGGCATGCTCTTAGAACAAAGAGAACGGAAACAGTATGCAAATTTCTCTTGGAAGATGTGATTTGCCGGTATGGTTGTGTTGGGAAAATAACAGCTGACAGGGGTGAGCTAGATGTTGAAGAAGCAAGGGAATGCTTTTTAGAATTGGCATCAAATTGGCCCTAACATGTGCTTACAACCCTGAGGGCAATGGTAAAAGCGAGCGAGGACATCCTCCAATCATTAAAGCTTTGGCTAAAGCATGCAGAGGAAGAATGCGGGAGTGGCCAAGGCTGCTACCATATGCTTTATGGGCTGACCGTACAACTCATAGCTCAGTGACAGGATACATGCCTGCAGAATTAATGTATGGTCAGAAGCCGGTAATGCCAGTTGAAGAAGTAGTCCCAACTTGGAATGTATTACCCTAGGTGGAAGAATTGAACAGGGAAGACCTCCTTGCATTGCGAATGAGGCAGTTGGAGAGAAGGCCTGAAGATGTAGAGCTTGCTAAAGCTCGTTTGAAAGATGCAAGGTTGAAAAATAAAGAAAGATTTGATAGAAGACACAGACTCCAGCCAAAACCCATTGAAGAAGGTGATTGGGTCCTAATGTATGATAGTAGTCGACAACCAGTTCACTGTGCAAAGGAAGTTTGCAAAAAGATGGTTTGGCCCTTACATTGTCAAGCATGTGCATGGAAATGCCACGTATACCCTATGTGAGCTTGATGGAACAAAGATAAAGAATCTTGTAGAGCAGGCAAAAGGATCAATATGTTTAGAAGAAGGTATGACAGTGATCCTTTTGATTTGCAAGAGACTCAAGATGAGAGGCTTGATAGTGATAGCATGGATATGGTTGAAGAGGAAGAGGATGATCTTCCTGGTAATGTAGAAGATGAAGACAACATCCAGATATATGTGGATCTTAATGATGACTTGGCACATACCAGAGGATGTGCAGGTTTAGAAGGGGTGGATGTCGTGCCATGGCACGTCTATGGTGTGAAACCATGCATGTGAGGCCATTAAATGCAAATCCAGATGCATGGGATTAAGTGCCACAGTGTACATGATGTATATATGCCTTTACGCGTAATAGGGCTTTTTTTTGTTCATGTTTGTGTACATGGTTTTCATGTGAGCTTGGTGTTTTGAAGCAGATTCCGAGGGCTAGCAGAAGTCCCTTTGCCTGTGTACATATGGGATGCGTGATTTGCGAATAAACTTTGCCCTGAATGCCCTGGCAAATGTACAGAGTGGGTGGTTTTATGGTTTTTTTTTACGAGCTGATGGTGATGCCTGCACGTGAAAGTGTTACGGGAACTCCGAATGTGATGATGGTTGGTCAGTCTGAGCGGAATGGAAATCGTGAAGAGACAATGTGAAGGAGCGTAGCAGCCAAGGTGCTTTTGTTTTTTGTGTGGCTAGGCGCAGCTATATACCACCTGGAGCAGAGGCTGGTGCAGAGGCACAGCCGGGCGGGTATTGTTGGTAGCCAGAGACAGCGTGGAGAAGTTGGTCGCCAGAGCCGGGTCCAGAAAGAAGACGCCTTGCTGAGGCACTACGGAGACACAAGAGGGAGTTGCCGCCTTGTTGTTGGCTTGGGCTGGTGATTGTACAGCGTGGAACAGTCGGCTCTGGGTGAAGTTGCCGCCTCATGTATCAAGGGCTGGCGGGTGAAAGTGGCCAGGCGTGAAGAGAGCTGGCCGCTATGTGTACAAAGAAGAGAAGGCTGGCGCAGAGCAGCAGTAGCTGAAGGCACTGGGAGCCGCCTGTGCGAGTGTGGAGTCGGGGTGTAGATGAACGAGGGAGATCGCTTGCAGAGAAGAGGCTCGTGAGTCTGTAGAGGCGAGAGAGAGTGAAGCCCGAGGTTCTGCAGACAGGCAAAGAATCCATCGGTAAGGGGTTTTTTTAATACCCCTTAAACGCACGTGATACATAGGGTTTCTTATAGTAGTGCACCGAGGCTCTCTTGGACAGTTTTGGAAAAAAAATTTAGTAGTGCACCCCTCGAGGATCTCTTGGATAGTTTTGGAATAGTTTTGATACATGGTACATCTACATGTATATTGTGGCTTGATGATCTTCGTTGGGCATCCTCATACCAATGAAGTAGAAGCATGTTTCAAGGATGAAACATATTTGGGTAGGGATGGCTTGTAATGTGGTGGAGGCCATGAGCTCATGGACATGTTCATATGTTAGGCTTTGGGACCTAGGCTTATGGGCAAGGTTATAATAAGTGGGTGTGAAATGGGCCAAAGTATATAAGATAATGGCTCATAGTTGTAAAGGGATCTTTTGGCAATCTTTAACTTGACTATTATGTCAAATACAACTACCTTAATGTCTATGGGTAAAGCTTCCATGGTGAGCTTCTCCCTTTATGAGATTCTAGAATGGTGATAAGAAACCTACACCCTTGTTGTCTACTCCATGTAATGAGTGGGCCTTCTTCTTGCACATATTCAAGAAGTCTATGCCACATCATCAACAAATTTGGGAACTTCTTGAATATGTAAAATTGCCCATCATGCTACATATCGTTGGAAAGGTCTCAAAGAGTAGATTCCAAATGTCCAAACTCCGCTCACTTCTGAGTTGATCTGTAAAAATTTCACTATGCAACAATTTTCGAAGAGAAAGAATGTATAGAAATCCTTAAAGGGCCCAATTTGAGTCCAAATTTCCCCTAATGATAAAAGTCTTTATATATGGCGTGTGGCACTTATATCTCAAGAAAAAATATCCTCTCGCTCTTATTTTGAATTCTAGAGTACATGTACTGATATGTTGCTTCACACATAATGAAAGTTTTAATTTTTAAAACTCAAAATATGTAGAAGTATTTGGTAAACTCAACACAAAATTTATAAATATTTTAATCCAAATGCAACATTAAACCAAAAAAGACACTATCATTTTGGTATTTTGGCCAAATATTTGTGAGGTGGGAAATGGGTTTTTTCCAAATTGTCTAATACGGTGCTTTACACCAACTGGAATTATGCTTTACACCGACTGGAATTATGCTTTTGTGAGAAGCTTAAAGAAAGAAATGCACAAAGAAGATGCAAAGAGTATGCATGAAAGAGGAGTAGCCTAAAGCTAAGTGCAAGCTAGATCACAATATCCCATATCAATGTGTAGTTTAGTCTCTACATTTAACAGTAGATATGAGTGCTGCAAAGGTGGATCTGTGTTTGTGATTGAAGCACCTACGAATGTAATATGCACTTGGAAAACTTCATGAAGGTTCAATGCATGACAAGAAGAAATATGAGGGGATCAATCCAACGATTAATTGTGGATCTAAAATCATGAGGAACACACCTTGAGGGAAACACTAAGGAGACTGGGAGATATGAGGGTCACACAAAACCGAAAGTCCAAGGACAGAGAACTCATACCTCTTGGAGGTAACATAAAAAAGGGAGAGGGCATGAGCCTCACACTCGCAAATTGATAGATCCACTATGTCAGATGCTAGCTATTATGTAAGTGTCAAGTAAATGAGGAAATTGAATGCACGAACATAACACCACTAAATATTCCTTCACTTCAATGTAATAAGACAAATTGCTAGCAACCAAAAGAAACTAATGCATATGTGCAACAATCAACTACCAACCTCCCACTCTAATCAATTAAAACTCTTTGCCAATGGGCTATGTGAGTCTCATCTACTCTTTGCCAGTGGGTGAGGTGGGTCTCATCTACTCCCATCCCCAACTCTAGTAGAAGGTTAATAACTGATATCTCTCCCCATTAACTAGCCACTCAATAATTTCAATGGTTATGGTGTAGCAGACAACTGTCAATGCAACCACTTCCACAAATCTTAGCGAGTGAGTGGGTGAGTCTCATCTACTCCCACTCAAAATTCTAACTTAGATCTACATCACTGATTTCCCCAGCTGCTCACAAGTTGTCACACATCAATAGTACACCACACCTCAAAAAGCACTTAGCAAAAGCACCGCAATAGACCACAATTAATAGATGGGGTGGTGGTTAAGAAATTTAAGGATACTTCTCAACTTGGTTTTCTCCAATCACATGTGCATGTGCCTCACAATTAGACTTAGTAAGAAATTGATTTACGTCGTGACGTGTGCGGTATCGCTGGGCAAGTGCGAGACTTCTGGCTGTGAGAGTCATTTCAAGTCCCAGCAAGGAAAGAGAATATATATCTCTTCAAGGGGCACCACCAGTAGAAGCTGGAACCATAATATTTACATATACCAAATCTCAGCAAGACATATGAGTTGTACCAAAAACCTCATAAGCATCATGGTTCAAACCAAAATCCAAGGTTAATAACATTATAACAAGGCGGCAACACTTCTTTACTTCTTCATGAATAAAATGATCCCTTTTTCTTTATGGACTTACTATTTTTTTTTCGAATTCCATTCAAGAAACCCCTTTTGTAAATATATTTCTATAAATTTATCCTAAAATTTTGAATTAAAAAAACCCTTCATTTGAACTCGCGTGCTATACTTACATATTTTTAGGTGAACCCCCAAGAAGAGAGCATAGCCATGCTTAAAAGCTTCAAAATATCATGTGATGCTCCCTAAACAGCTGCCAAAACATAGCACCATATAGAATACATTCCCCATTAATGTGCATATGTTAATAACATCCCATTTGAGCATCATTTTGGCCTCCAAATAGGGAATTACAAAAAATTCCAGCAACAAGCAAACTCACTATTATGCCTCCTCCTTTGATCCACCAAATGCACACAAGAGACACAAACAACAATGTAGCCGTCTGGGTGAAATGGAAATCCATGTTGTATAATCAAGCCAAGACAATGGCTCTAGAACCCCCTGGGTCAAATGGCCAATGTCAAAAATCACCATCAGAGATGAGGCTAAGCTTGTATTCTCCCGGATCAAATGGAAAATCCAAAGGACCATCGTCTATGATGAAGATAGTCATGTTCTCTCCATCGAAATTACATTCCAAATGGCACAAAGCACATCCAAAAGTGAATGCCCCAACTGCATAAACCATCACATCATGTGGGCACCCACAAGGTCCAAAGATACACACCTCATACTTGACATCTGTATGAGCATAGGTGTGATCATCCAAATACACATGCTCACTATGCATATGGAAATATCCACCATCAAGCATATAGAAAACATCATCATAGTGGGTATCTCTAACATCAAAACTGTCATCACACGCTCCACCCATCAAGCATACATGCATCATCATAGTCATTCCCGTCCTCATGATAGGTGGTAGAACAATGATATTCTATCAAACCCTCCATAGGTACGACTCTCTCTCTATCATCCTCTATGCAATGAGCATAGCACCTGTCAATGTCCCATGTACAAGGAGAGTCACCATACACATCACAGAAACAAGAAGCATCTCCAATACATCACTCTAATGCACAACACTCTGATCAATACATTTCAAATCATCATTTGCATAACCATCACCACATGTGTAATCTACCCCACGTGTCCAAGGTGTACTCTCAAGACCATCATAAGCATGATCCTCATCAACACTAGACTCCAATAAGGCATCCACACATGAAGCGATCTCATAGAACTCACAATCATAAGCTTTCCACTCTGAACTCAGAAAAGCATCATAAGTTGGATTCACAAATGTAGTCCACAGACCACCTATCAATGTGTATCCAACACTATTCATAGATGAATCCAAGGCACAGCTATCCATAGCAAACAATGCACGAGTATCACTAGTCAATGCATGAGGATCACATATGTCCACGTCATGAGCATCTTATAAAGTAGATGCACAATTATCCAATCTCTTGTGTGAACATAGGCATCCATCTCTTCCCCGAAGTCATCATACCCATGGATACATGCATCAATAGAAGGTGTAGTGCTCAAATAAAAACCATCCACCTCTATAACATATGTGGACTCCATCATCTCATGCACATCAATATCTCTTGAAGATGACTTCAAGTCAACCCCAAGGAAAGATGAGTCGTTCCAAGAAACTTGGTGCCAATCCACATGTGCTTGTTGTCCCCAACAATCATCGTTAATGCATCATAAATCCAAGTGTGAAGAGTCCTTGAGAAAGGTGAAAAAGGCTCGTCCACACAACCATCAATGAGCTGTGAATTTCCAACCATCACAAAACTCATCATTGGCTTACAATGGGCCACTACATCAACACATATGGATGTTTCTAACATAGGAACATGATCTATGCATGACGGAATACAATCAAAACATGAGATAGCCTTCATCAAAACTTCTTGTTAAAATCACTTGCTTTTCAGAAATTTCAACAGTGTGTGTTGTCCTTAAGGATACCCTTAATGAACTTAGAAGGCCCACATAATCATAGTCCATGCAATGACAAAAAGGTTGAGTGAGCGGGTAACCTATTTTATCCTTTTTGATATCCAAATATATCAACATGAGTTAAAGCATTCCATCCCCACTTAAGCATGAAGTGTATCCAAGAATGGGTACTACCAACTCATTCATTTCTATCTTGTGTAGCTCAACAAACTTGCCCTTGTGATTGACCCTTTGGATATGCATGTGAACAAGTCCCACCAACACCATGATCTCATCAAGACTAATGTCCTTAACAGATTACACAATACTTTGAGATGTCTAATATTTGCACAAAACCCTCTATACTTTCCTTCTCTTTGATTTCGGGAACAAAGAAGGACCGATATCAATATCTCTCTATATAACTAGATAGAGATTCCTTATGTGACAATACCATGCATCGATCTCTAAAGAACTTTTGTTCTTGGGTGGTCATAAAGTGTTGCACAACATCATATGCCAGATTCTCCCAATCCCAGTTATACTTGTGCATTTGCTTCAACCACCAAGATCTAACTCTTCCCTTGAAATGAGAAGTCACTTTCTTCACTTTGTCAAACTCGCCACAAGGAAAGGCATAAAAATAGGCATCCCAATTATGAATCCAATCCTTGCTTGCCATGCAAGTGACTCCTTCACCATCAAATGCAAACAATCTTTGTGCAAATGGATCTTCTCTTTTGAACTATTGTTATGGCTCACCCTAACCCCCCTTGAAACACATCCAACAAGGGATTACCTAGTGAACCGCAATTGTCGTGAGGATCTTTCCAATGGCCGAGCTTGTAACCCTTAAGGTATCCAAGCTCTACAACTCCTTGAGAAGTAATTCCACCACACCTCCCACGAGTGTTGTCACACTGCCGCCTTGCACTACTACAGATACTTGTCCATCCTCTCACCTCACATCACTCACACACACTTACTAGCATGCATTAGTTATATACATAGCCATAAGTGTTTACACTCACTTAAACTGTGGTGGCTGGCCAAGCACTTTAGGCTCATAAGAGGCTTAATGCTATTACAATAACTATTCTCATAATATATCCATGAAGTACATCACTTGGGACTTCATCCTACATTCTACCACACGCTCTTGAAGCAAGAATCGCCATAAATACTTCGTCACACCATTAATGGCACATGTCCAAGTTGTATATTTGGACACCATTGCTTCATATCTTGAATGTATGACCTTTTGGTGTATATACCTTGACTCCTTGATATAAGATAATGGTGATAGTTCTTGTTAACCCTAGGAATGAGTTAACAACCATAGACTACCCACTTGAGTAGACACCATATACTAAAGAAAATCTTGCACTTTCTTGGTTCCAATCAACATTGCTATGAGTTACCTCATAGAAAGAATCGTAGCCACCTTGATTGAATTGAGATTCAACTTCACTTTCATTGATCCAATCATCATTGCTACAAATTCCCTCATAGGAAGAATCATAGCCAACTTGATTCTTGTATAGGCATAAGCATCTTCCATACCTTCTGAATGTCCTTGAAGATCAGACTCATAGTCTTCATCACATTGATCATTATCCATGCATGTTGAATCTTCATGATTGTCACTATCCTCATCAGAAATATCCTCTTCAATGAAATCTTCCTCATCCATGGTACAACTTCCATTCCACATATTATTATCGAAACTATAACCATCCTCACTAGCATAGGCACCCATGACTCCCGAATAGTATAGCAGACCCAAAATTGCTCAACTATGCCCTGGTACAAGGTTTGATCTACCTTGTGATTCCAAAATCTTATTGACGAGATTGAAAGCTTATCGTGAATCTTATAGGGTAAGGATTGAAGCCTAATGATTGCTTTCAAAACAGCCATGAACCCTCTTAATTGAATTAGGGTTTAGCACTCTGCTTGTAAGATTCCTCCCCAGCCTCTCAAGAAGTCTAGTAGCTTCCCCTGTAATCAAATCCCTCTTCAGAAATATAAAAGATCTTGTTTCTACCTGTTTTGGCCTAGAGAGAGAAAATCTTCTAGAGAGAGGTGATTCTGTTTTTAAATATTTTTGGATGGAAAAATATCTCATCTTATTAAAAAAATTCCCTCGAAATAGAAGTTCAAAAAGAATTTCAGAAGGTGCATCAGAAACAAATTAAAATGTGTTCAAAAGGCCTTATTCCAAGAGGGTCCAGATTTTCTCAAAATTTTAAATTAAGGTTCCTATGGACCAATAAGATTACTCCAAATGTAGGGAGGAGATAAATTGGAAAATAAAAGAAACCCCCCCACCCAAAATGAGTAAATGCTCACATAAGATGAAGAGTGGACTAAGGACCAAGGAAAATAGTTAAAAAACTAATTTTTGACACCTCAGAGTGGGGACTCCCCCTCATGAAGTAGGCACCTTTTTCCCATCATTGATTTTGAATTTTAAATCAAAAAAATTAGATATTTCATCTCTCCTCTCTCCTAATTCAAACTTGATCCAAAAAGTGAACTAAACTAACCCAAAAATGGTCAAAAATTGACCAAATTGATCTGAAAAATTCTAGAATCAGTTTGCTTGGTTAGAAGCTCACTTTTTCCTATAAATAGAAGCCTCCCCCTTTGTAGAATCTTAATAGTGTTTTATGCACTATTACGCTACTCCTCCCTAGAGCCAAAAACAATGAATTGATTGATAGTTCTTTAGTTTTTGACCATTTTCTCTTCAAAAGAATTGGTGGCCACGCTTGTTGCAAACAAGAGTAGATCCCTCAAACCATCAAGCCAAAGGAAAGCTCACAAAAATTCATGTAAGCTAGAAATCCTACTCTTTCTTTATTCCATTTAATGGTTTTCTAGTTTTGTTTTCTTTAAAATGAAAAATGATGTTATGCCTTGTTGGAAAGGCTTTCCCCCTCTCTTCATTCTTGAATTCAACCTTTCTTTATCCTAGATATGTAATCAAATTGTTAGAATTAAACTTTTCATATTGTTTCTCTTTAAAAAGTGGAATTTGATTAGTTTAGAATGCTTTAAACCTATTGGGATAATTTCAAAATAAGTTGAGAATGGAAAATTTTGAAAAATGGTCAGCCATACAAAGGAGGTTATAGCAAAATTTTCTTAAATTTTGTGAAATAAGTTTTATCTTTTATTATTGAAAAAGAGTAATCCCCACCGTTTGTGTATTCTAAAAGTGTTATTTTCATTCTAGGCATAGAAAAAAGCATATTAGAAATATTTTTATAAAAGTGTTATTTCCATTAGAATTAATTTCTATGCATAGAAAGATGCATATTGGAGAATTTTTTTTATTCTAAAAGTGTTACTTTTATCAAAATTGATTTTTATGCATAAATAGATGCATAAAAGAATTTTTTTATTATAAAAGTATTACTTTCATCAAAATTTATTTTTATGCATAAATAGATGCATAAAAGAATTTTTTAATTATAAAAGTGTTACTTTCATCAAAATTGATTTTTATGCATAAATAGATGCATGAAATAATTTTTATTATTATAAAAGTGTTACTTTAATCAAAATTGATTTTTATGCATAAATAGATGCATAAAAGAATTTTTTATTATAAAAGTGTTACTTTCATCGAAATTGATTTTTATGCATAAATAGATGCATAAAAGAATTTTTTAATTATAAAAGTGTTACTTTCATCAAAATTGATTTTTATGCATAAATAGATGCATAAAAGATTTTTTTTATAAAAGTGTTACTTTCATCAAAATTAATTTTTATGCATAAATAGATGCATAAAAGAATTTTGTTAATTATAAAAGTGTTATTTCCATCAAAATTAATTTTTATGCATAAATAGATGCATAAAAGAATTTTTTTTATTATAAAAGTTTTACTTTCATCAAAATTGCTTTTTATGCATAAAAGGATTTTCGTTTATATAAAAGTGTTATTTTCATATGAGTTGGATTTTATGCATAAATAGATGCATACATACCTTTTATATCAAAATAAGAGTTCTCTTTAATCCTACCGTTTCATATTCTCTAGGATGGTAATGAGAAAATTCAGCAAAACTATCAAAGTTGAAATTTTAGATAAATGATTAATTTATTCCTCATAGGAATTCGTGATTAGTTTTGAATTCAATTAAGCAAATAATCAATGAATGAAATTCAGCATAGTAATTGAAATATTACCCTTTGAGAAAGATAGTTCAAGGAGAACCTTTCCAGACTCAAACCTTGAATCAGAGTATGACCAAGACATAACTCCTTCGTCAGTTTCAAGAAAAGACGATGTGACCAGTTCCAAAAAAATTCACTCAAATCACCCACCGAATCTAAATCAAGTTAATACCCTTTGATTCTGATCTAAGGATCAAGGTTACAGAATTCAGGAAATTCTGTTGGAATTCAAGCCTGCGATCTAGAAGTATTGGGATACGGATTTAAGATATACTCATTATATTCAAAAGAAAATCAAAACTGAAAACTTGCATAGAAACCCTGTTTTCTTAAAGGACTGTCTTATGCCAAAATGCTGGAGGGAGCATTTGGTATGTGTTTTTCTAAGGGAAGTGCAGTTGCAACAGTTGGTAGGGAGTGTTCAGAGGATGGCTCATGTAGCAAAAACCTGCCCAGGTCTTGACTAGCCTTTTTATGGTAAAAAATGATGTGCTTCCGGTAGGATGGGCGAGGGCCGACGAAGCGGTCCCTAAGTGAAGTGCAAGGACACCTAAGGAGGATCCTGGAGGGTTCTGACTAGGCGACGCATGGGCTCGCGGTGCTTAGGACCTCCATACATATGTCGTGGAAGATATATATTATATGATGGACCAATGTTTATTGTAATCTGTTTACTGGATCTCGTTGCTAACCAGCTGATCTCAACGGAGAGTCTAGAGTGATACTGTTTTTTTTTAGAAACAAGGATTGAATGGAAATTTTGAGTTATGACATCTGTAATAACCAATAATTGTTTGTCAATGGATTGTTTTATAAGTTAAAGTTTAAAGAGGAGTGTGTGCGTATCTATATTTTAAAGCAAAAGTTAAGAAAGGCATTCAATTATGGATGGGTGCGTACTTGTCTGGTTCTACCAATTCCAGTGGTTGGGCGGTGGCTAACCCATGGGCCGGATGGGGCTAGGCTAGAATCAGTAGAGTTTTAATAATAAAATTGATTAATAGGAATACGTTTAGAACTCGAGTAGTTAAATAAAAGCTTGAAGACTTCTCTAATGAATAGATCAAGGGTTGTGCCTCATTCAATTAGTTTTAATAATAAAATTGATTAATAAGAATACGTTTAGAACTCGAGTAGTTAAATAAAAGCTTGAAGACTTCTCTAATGAATAGATCAAGGGTTGTGCCTTATTTAATTAGGAAAAAAGCGTTGATCCCTTCAAGTTAAGTCTGTAATAGTTTCCCTTCTATCTCGTTTATTCACATGAAGGTTAGTTCAATATCTTGACTTCGTTAGAAAAATTTGTTAAGAAAATAAAAATGGTGAAATCGTCCCCGTTTTTCGGGCATGGAAAATTTTCTCAGTTTTGGTTCTCGGAATGACCACCAGCTTCGTCTCGTGCCCAGACATTGGAGAGCGAGGCCCCGAGAAACCCTACCTCGCGCATGAGGGAGCTGCTTCCGCTCTGCCAGCTACTTGGAATCTGGTGTGCAGAGGGGATAGTGGGATCTCATAGTTGGTATCAAAGCGCTGTTGTAAATTTACGTAACAGCAATAGAAATTGCTTAAAATCTTAAAGTAAACCTGGGAAATAATGTTTTCGCTTGTTAATATTATATTGAATGAACTTAAAAAATTGAAAACTCATAAATTGAATTGGAAATTTATAGATAGATACCCCGAATCTATCTGGCATTCTTGAACTCTCCCAGAGTCAGCATATGATAGCCTTTGCATTTGAGCACCTCATTAACTCTGCTATGACCCGAGTAAGCAGAGTGAGACTCGCACGTCATTTTGAGAGTCTTTACTTTCGTGATCCTGTAGAGCAACGTCGGTATATGTGGTTCTTTGGAGGACGATGTATTAATATCAGTACCAATCAGCGTGAGAGGCTCAGGCAAAATATTTCCTTAGCCATGATTTTGATAAGGCTAGGATTTGTTTAGCATGTACAACTCTTTAATCATTCATCCAAGAACTTCAGAATTTCATGCCGAGTTTTTAGTCTTCTTAGCCGCTTTATCCCTAGAAGTAGAATTACAACACCTCTTTCTGTAATGAATCGTGTGTACCATGGCATGTCTCCTTCGCAATTTTGCTTCTTTATGCGTATGCGATTGAGGCAGTGATTTTGGGAGCCGTGATGCTCTATGTATATATCAAAAACTTTTGATAATAAATGAGGTTTTGTAAAAAATAAATTAAAAAATCCAAATTGCTTTCATGATTGTGAATATGGTTAATCTGGTTCAAGAAGTATGATAAAATAATTATCTGTTTAAAGATAAATCTCAAAAATTAAATAATCATAAATCTGTTGTCAAAGTTAAGTTGACAAAATTCTTGTTTTGTCAGAATCATAAGGCGTGCGGCCCATGCAAGGCAACCGGATCCTCTAACTGATGAGGAAGAGTTAGATCCAAATGTTTGTAAAGACCTACATAGATCCCAACCTAGTCCCTTCAAGGGTGAAGGGGAGCAGTTAGGTGAAGTAGTGGAAAAGTGGATTGAGGTAATGGAAGAATACTTTGATGTAACTGGCTATAACAAGAGAAGCAAGATGGCTCTTACCAGATCCCAACCTAGTCCCTTCAAGGGTGAAGGGGAGCAGTTAGGTGAAGTAGTGGAAAAGTGGATTGAGGTAATGGAAGAATACTTTGATGTAACTGGCTATAACGAGAGAAGCAAGATGGCTCTTTCCAGATTAAAGATTGTGGAAACGACCAAGGTCGCCTGGAGGAATCACTGCGAGACTAACCATCTCGACCGGAATACCCAAAGCTCGACCAATCTTAAAGCTTACCTCAGAAAGAGGTTTTGTCCTCAGGGCTTCCTTGAAACTAAAATGAATGAGTTCTTGGAACTAAAGCAGGATAGCCGGACAATTGAAGAGTACCATCAAGATTTTGCCCTTCTCCTCAAATATTCTCCACAATTGGATGAAGAGCAGCTGATGGTGGCCAGGTTCATTCGAGGAATGAACGAGCCATTGGACACCTTAGTAAAGAATGCCAAACATGTCTCAATGGCCGAAGCAATAAGAATGGCAACGGACTTTGCCAAAGACTTTGTTGTTAAGGTCCCGTCAAACTTTCCTCCCCCAAAGAGGCAGCAAGGCCCAAATCAGAATCAGGATACTAGGCGATTCAGAAGTGAAGAAAGACCCTTCCCATAGAACACTTTCTTAGGAGCCCCGCCTCTTTTAAGGATTCAGAGAGGGATGAGCTCAAAAGTGAGAACCGGTGTTTTGGATGTCAGGGTTTTGGTCACGAGCTGAAAGACTGTCCGACTCCTGCCATGTGAAGGGGATAGGGAAGTCAAGGATCAAGAGTGTAGAGACCAGGCCCCGCTTCCTATCAGTCAAATCAGGGTCCATCTCGTCAAATCAGGGTCCATCTCGTCAAAATCACGGCAATCCCAGGAGAAATCTACCTCTGTTCAGAGTAGTCTCAGAACTCCCTCCCAGAACTAGGGTAACCAAAGAGAAAGAGTTTTGCCTCAGACTGCAGCAACGAGAGCAGTCCCAATAGCAGAAGTAGTGGAAGAGGAAAGAGGACATATTTATGCAGCAATTGAAAACCAAGGGCCAAACCGTCAATTCTCCGTCATCCATACTCCAGCTGAGTATCAAGGTAAGCCTTTTAAACTTTTGATTGATTCAAGCAGTACTCATTCATTTATTTCCCCTGGATGCTAGTCTTAGATCAAAAATCGGGGAAACCTATGCAAGTTGAATTAGCCAGTGGGAAGATTCTTTTCAGTCACCATGAGACAGATCGTATTCAATTTAATCTAGATGAGAATTTAACTAACAGTCACTTCAAAGTTATACCTTTGGGAGTTTTCACCTTGAGACAGATCGTATTCACTTTAATTTGGATGGGAATTTAACTAACTATCACTTCAGAGTTATACCTTTGGGAGTTTTCAACGAGATCCTTGGAATGGATTGACTCCACAAAAATCAAACTGACATTCACTATCATAATGGAACCATTTCCTTCTGTGACCTTCATAGAAATAAAGTTCAAGGAATCGGAATTTCAGGATCCCCAAGTCTGCAATTAGTAAAAGCTTCTAAGTTACTAATAGGACTTAGAAAGAAGCATCTCATTTATGTTGTCAAAATGAATCCAATAGACACAAAGTTAAAAGCTAAAGAACCTGAATGGAGCCTAAGTGATTATGATGATTTATTCCTAGCAGAATTAACAGAGATACCTCCAATTCGGGAAGTAGATCATGTGATAGAATTGACCCCTGTGGAGCTCAGCTAGTGGCCCTGTGCACGTACAAAATACCAGTTCCTGAAGCCATCAAACTCAATGAATAGCTTAGACAGCTATTAGAACAAGGGTTTGTAAGACCCTGTGTTTCACCTTAAGGTGCACCAGTTCATCTTTCAGAAAAAGAAAGATGGAACGCTAAGACTCTGTGTGGACTACAGTGATCTCAATTAGCTCTGACAGTTAAGAAGAATAAGTATCCTATCCCCAAAATTGATGAGCTTTTGGATAGGCTAAGTGGAGCCAAGATCTTCAATCACAAAGATAGATCTTAAATCAGGGTATTATCAGATCAGAATAAATGAGCAAGTTAAGATTTCATCATCAAGCACATGATTCAGGCTTGGTACATACTTTTTTAAGAAGGCTAACATGAAATACATTATGTACTTTGAGATGAGGAGGCAGAAGAAGCTCGTAGGCTAAGTCACCTACTTTCTTTGTAATTAGATATGGCCCACAATATCTGGGGGATAATTTCTTGTACTTCCCAAGAGATAGAGAACTTCTTTTGGGGCGTACCCAAATGAAGACCATATCTGCTTCTTCGAATTTTTTGTCTGTCCTCTTCTTATATGCATACTATTTTTGTCTATCCTAGGTAGCTTTTATATCTTTGCAAATTGACTGCATCTGCTGCTCCATGTCGTCAAGCATCTATCTGGACATCTCGACCCTAATCAATGGGTCGGACCAAGTTAATGGAGTTAAGCAATCTTGTCCATACGGAGCTTTGAAAGGGCTCATCCCAATACTTTAGTGATAAGAAGCATTGTAAGCAAACTCGACTAGGTGCAGATAACTTAGCCACTTCTTCTTGGGTTCCTTGCACAGCATGACCAAAGTATATCTTCGATTACTTGGTTTACCCTTTCTATTTGACTGTCGGTCTCAGGTGGTAAGCTATGCTGAGATCCAAGAAAGTTCCTACTGCTTCAAAAAATGCAGTCCAGAATCTTGAGGTGAATTTGGGGTCTCGATCACTTACTATTCTTTTGGGTAGGCCATGCAATCTGAAGATGTCCTTGAGGAACACTCTGGCCACATCCACTACAGTGTAGGTTTTTTTTACTGGAATCAGATGGGCAACTTGGGTTAGTCTATCAACTACCACGAAGATGGAGTTGTAACCTGATTGCACTGTGAAGGTAATCTAGTATATAAAATCCATATTGATACATTCCCACTTCATCTGGGGGATGTCTAATGGATGTAACTTCCCAGGCAATTTTACTCTCTCGGCCTTGACTTTCTGACAGGTCAGACATTGATGTACATGATTAAGCTCATCCTTTGTTAGACCAGGCCAAAAGAAGCTTTTCTTTACAGACATGTAGGTTTTGATGAAACCTGGATGTCCTGCAATAAGGCTGTCATGGGCTTCATTCAGAATTCGACCCTTAGTTCCCTCATCATTGGGAATGCATACCCTGCGATTATAATACACAATTCCATCATCCAGGTTGTATCCTTGAACTCGGTTCCGAACTCCTGTTGTGGACTTTTGCTTTCCTGCATAAGTAGGGTAGCAATAGGGCGAAATAATCTATCTTTCATGATCTTCTCTCTTGCTTCAATAATCAAAGGATTTGACACTATAGTAATTGCAAGCAAGGAGGCTTTTCTACTGAGGGCATCTGCTACCACATTTTCTTTGCCTGGGCTGTACTTGATTTCAAAATCAAATTCTAGCAGGGTCTGCATCCACCTTCTTTAGCGCATGTTGAGATCCTTCTGAGTGAAGATCCACTTTAATCTCTGATGATCTGTCATCAAAGTGAATCTTTGACCTAGTAGGTAATGTCTCCACAACTTCATGGCATATACTACTGAAAGTAGCTCCAGGTCAGGATAGCATAATTCCTCTCATGCATTTTGAGTTTTCGGGATTCATAGACCACTGCATGACCTTCCTGCATGAGTGTACCTCCCAGGGAAAAACCACTGGCATCGGTTACTACCTCAAAAGGTAGAGAGAAATCTGGCAACTTCAGAACAGGATTGGTTACCAAGGCGGTCTTCAGTTATCAAAAGCACTCTAGCACACCTGACAGACCATTGAAACGGGGTATTCTTCTTGAGAAGATTAGTCAGGGGGGAAGCTATGAGAGCATACTTTGGTATAAAAATTCTATACCAACTAGTCAATCCCAAGAATCCCGTAACTTGTTTCATTGTTTTTGGTTTAGGCCAAGCAATCTATGACTGCTTGGACTTTTGTGGAATCTAGAGAAATTCCATCTTTGGATACCAGAAAGCCCAAGTATTCAACATGGTCGGTAGAGAAAGTGCATTTGCTCTTTTTTGAAAAGAGTTGGTGCTTCCTTAGAATCTCAAGAACTTTTCTGACATGAGCTTCATTGTGGTTAGCTGCATTCTTTGAGTAAATCAGAATATCATCAAAGAAAACGAGAACAAAATCATCCAAGTATTCTCTAAGAATGTCTTGCATTAGGTGATTGAATGTAGCTAGGGCATTTGTCAATCCAAACGGCATGATAGTGAATTCATAATGCCCATATCGAGTATCTTGAGTAGTTAAGTAAAAGCCTGAAGACTTCTCTAATGAATAGATCAACGGCTGTGCCGCCTGATTCAATTAGGAAAAAAGCGTTGATCCCTTCAAGTTAAGTCTGTAATAGTTTCCCTTCTATCTGGTTTATTGAGATGAAGGTTAGAAAATTCGTTAAGAAAATAAAAATGGTGGAATCGTCCCTGTTTTTTGAGCATGGAAAATTTTCTCGGTTTTGGTTTTCGGAATGAACACCAGCTTAGTCTCGTGCCCAGACATTTGAGGGCGAGGCCTCGAGTGGAAAACCCTATCCCACGCATGAGGGAGCTGCTTTCACTGCCAGCTACCGGGACCGGGTACCCTCACACATAAGTAGTGGATAGAAATGAGAAGTGCATTACAATGTGATGTGAAGAGTGATTGAATCTAAAATAAATGATTAAGTTCACTTTCAATTTGATTTCAAGAATGACTCATGCTTATCATTTCATCATTACAAATAGCATATTTCTCATGCTTTATGTTCTTCTCCATATCCCATCACATCCAACAACACAAAGCAACAACCAACAAGCACCAAGTAATGATGAACAATGCCAATTTCAATCTTGAATCACACTAAGAGTATGCCACATATATGCCCATAGCATCCAAAAAGTATTCAACGATTGATATGCCATCAAATGCTAATGTTCTTCAAGCATGTGGGACTTGCAATAGCATGTGAGAGGCCATGGTAATCACCATTGTATGGAAATTGCTTGAAAAATGACCAAACTTCCAAGATTGAGAGTTAGAATTTGATCAATGGCGTATATGGAGTATTAACTAGTTCGCATAATGGTACCATTAGTGAGTCTAATTTTGATGATTAGGTAACACTAATTACATGTAGGATTAGCCAATGTAAGTGATTAGGGTTTCCAATTTGCAAACCCTAAATCTTTCCCCAAATCTTTAAGAAATGAACCAAATAATGAATTAATGGCAATAGCCACTCACAATTAGCCTTCCGGTAGCTTGAATGATTGAAGATGTTGAAGTATGAATCTCTATGTTGAAGATTTGTGAAGCAAAATTTTCAAGTTTTTCTTCTTCTTCACAATGCTCCAAGAATCATCAAAGAATGCTAAAAATAGCCCAAGGATGGTTGAAATACATCATTGTGCTAAGTAGGAGTAAAAAGTATCAATGGTGGCAAGGCATAGGGCTCCGGTGGCATATGATGATCAAAACAAACTTCCCCCATGCTGGAAATCACTACCAACTTCTACAAAGGTTTCCTTCACTTGTTGCAAGCCAATGAGATGGTGTTGATGCCCCCTAACTAGCTTGAGTGCTTGCCATAGTTATGGATTAGAATCTTGAAGCAAAATGTTGGAGATTGCTAGGGTTTGGAGGTTTCAAAAGAGGGCAAGAAAATAAAGTTTTCAACACTCAAAACACCCCGAAAATGAACATCTACTTGAAGAAAATGATCCCCCAAGCTTAGGCTTACAAACAGACTAAGAAACAAGAAGATTTGGCTATGGAAAGCTCACAAAATATGAGGATTGACAAAAACGTGGTGATTAGCAAAAAGTAATCAAGATTAGTAAACTTTTCCAAATTTGGACCTACAAATTCAAAATTTGGTGCAATAATCCCAAATTTTGATCCACAGCATGTCCAAAGCTCAAAATCTTTAGGAATTAACCAAAGAAATGGAACTTTCACCATTCAATGTCACCACAGTCATCTTCTTGATAAAGAAAATCAAGAAAATGATGAGAAATGATAGAAAGTAGGGAAGCAATGGATTAAACAAGAGCTCTTATACCATTGCAAAGAAGGAGGCCCACTCATTACATGGAGTAGACAACATGGGTGTTGGTCACCATCCTAGATCTCATGCGGGAGAAGCTCACCATGGAAGCTTGTGCCATAGGCATCAAGCTAATGTATTATCATCAAAGATATCAAAAGGTTCCTTTACAACTATGAGCCATTATCTTATATACCTTGGTCCATTTCACACACAATTATTATGCCCATGCCCATAAGCCTAGGCCCCAAAGCCCATCATTGGACCATGCCCATGAACTCATGGCATCCACCACATTACAAAAAGTCCAAACATCATGGAAAACCTAAATCCTTCTTTTGCATCCACAACCTTTAAATGACTTTGAACATTACCATCATAATGTTCCATACTCCTTAATATGTCTTTAAAATCATATTATCCTTTGTTGCGACTCTCAATTGATAAAGGTCTTTGATAGGCAATTCCATCCATTGCCTTTGAATATAAAAAGTCTCCAGTTGGCCTTGCTTGAGAGAAACCTTTGGTTGGCCTTGCTTGAGAGAAGCCTCATCCTTGTATACCATATATGCTTGAAGAAAGTTTGTTAGTATAAACATTGCTTCTTGCTTGCATAACATCAAATTCCTCTTGCCAACCATCATGCGAATCATCTTGCATGTTCTAATCATCATCATGCAACTCTTCCCTTTGCATCCTCGGAGCTATTCTGATATTATTCAAACCCGAACGATGAGTAGAACTATGTGCCAATCCTTTCCCTTTTGTAGATGCATGAGAAGCATAATCACAAGATGTATTTAGCATAGCATGTTGCTGCACATACTCTTGAGAAAAAAAATACATTCTCCTTGTTGCCAAAATACATATAATTCCCATCTCTAATGCTTACTCCTTTCGTTGGCCTTGGCAACCCATCACTCAAATCCACTTTCTTGGTTCCAATCACCATTGCTATGAGTGACGTCATAGGAAGAAGCGTAGCCACCTTGATTGAGTTGAGATTCAACTTCACTTTCATGGATCCAATCAACATTGCTATGAATGGCCTCATAGGAAGAATCATAGCCAACTTGATTCTTATAAGCATGAGAAACTTCCATACCTTTTGAATTCCCTTGAAGATCACACTCATAGTCTTCATCACATTGATCATTATCCATGCATGTTGAATCTCATGAATGTCACTATCCTCATCATAAGTATCCTCTTCTCAATGCAATCTTCCTCATCCGTGATACAACTTCCATTGCAAATATTATCATCGGTATTATAACCATCTTCATCCCCATAATAACTTTCATCATTTTCACTATCATAGTCACCCATGACTCCTCAATAGTGTACTAGACCCAAAATTGCTCAACTATGCCCCCGGTACAAGATTTGATCCAACTTGTGATTTTGGAATCTGATTGATGAGGTTGAAATCTTTTCATGAAGCTTATAAAGTAAGAATTGAAGCCCAATGATTGATTTCAAAAAAGCCCTAAACCCTCTTGATTGAATTAAGGTTTTAGCACTCTGCTCTATATGGTCAAAAACTGCCAAAACATCAGATAGGCCTTATTTTGCTCAAAGTGGACTCCAAATTTGATGAGCTTTAGTTTGTCACATTCGTAGAGAAGAACGTGTATGCCACCTTGGATCCCACTTTGGATGTGAGATATACCTCTCTATTTTGAGATTTGTGACGCTATTCGACTACACCACTCAAATGAACCCCGATTTGTGTGATCTTTGGGTCATTGGAATGCTCTTGATGAGTAGATCAAGGATGTAAGAAAACAGCTTTAAAAAGTCAACTTACCTTGTTGACCAAAGTTGACCAGTGGAAATGTAAACCTCTTTGAGTTGATTGGTTAAACTGTCTCTAAATCGGACATGCTTGGGCTTGTTGAAAAGATCTTGATATGTACTTTCTAAATGGGCCAAGGTTTTGTACAATTTACCCCAAAAATAATACGGTGGAAAATACCAAAGTTCACTGCCTTTGTAAATTCCGATTTGGAAGTTCTAATGCTTATTAGAAATCTCTTTAATAGTTCTACATAAGAATCCAACCAGGGATTTAATATTCACGTGATTACAAGATTTTTTGTGATAATAACATATGTGAACAAGTTATTCACATGTTCTCATGTTACCGTTCACAAAATAACAGGTCACTTGCCATTTGGGAACCCCTTAAAAGCTTGGCTACACATGGGAATAAGCTATTCACATGTTCTCATGTTACCATCTTCACATAATAGCAGGTCAGTGGCCACCTAAGAAGATTTTTTATGCCCGACAAAGATAATTTTTTTAGGCCCTTGTGAAAGCTTTGTGAATATAACATGTGATCACAAGATTTTTTGTGTTATTAACATATGTTATTAATATGTTCACATGTTTTCGTTTACGTCAATGAAATCCGTAATTCAACCCTTTCAAAACATCTCGCACCATTTGTGACTAAATTAAGCTTTTCTGCACTGTCTGCATGGCATGGTCAAAATTGTCCAACCAGTCTCCAATGCATCAAGCTTGACCACAAATGATCTTACCAATGTCAGGTAGCATGTAGTATTGGCTCAAGATAATCATTTCGAATTGCATTTTGAGGAAATTTTGGCATGACCTTTGGGTAATTGCTACCAGATTTCAATCCAAAATGTGATCACATACATTGCCCAAGCATAGGCAATATGCATATACCAAACATTTGTAACCCTTTTCACTTTGTTTGTACCATTACTTTTCCGCAAATGCAATTACCAACTTGTGCCATGTGACATTGATTTACCCAAATACAATTACCAACAAGATGATTGCCGATGAAGTGTGTTGAAGCTTGCCGATCTCTTGGCCAAGCTCTTTCAACCCCCTTACTCAAGTTTGAAATCGAAGTGCAAGGATTTGGGTCATGTTTTTCCCAAAAGAAATCCTAATGCAAGGATATTGAAGCATTGAGGCATAATGGATGTTTCTTACACTTAGTAGAGTTAATATTCAACATAGTGGCTTCCAATGTATTGATCTGAAGCTTCAATTATCATGAGAAATGGTGAAACAATGCAACAACATCACGACAAGAGAAACACATAGAAATTATTTAAGAAAATTCACAAAACTGAAGTATACTCATGATGGAAGTCTTGTTAACTATTGGAGTGGCCTTCATTGAAAATCTTGAGCTTCAAAACACTCCAAGAAGAAGGCAAAAATGGCTACAGCCTCCATGGTGAAAAAATACACATACTCTTGGCCATTAGAGAGTTGAGAGAGCTTGCAATGAAGCCTCAAACAATACTCCATCAATATTCAAAGCTTTGCCAAGATTTTAAGCTCAACATTGAAGCTTCAAATCACCAAGAAGAGGGTGACTAGTGGCGGCAGCCTAACGGCATGTTTTATGAGCGAACAACACGCAACCCCATGCTTGAAATGTTCACTATACTCTCCTCTTTCAAAGCCCTAAGTTGTATCAAAATCAAAGCTTATGATTGGACTACCAAGCTCCCATAAGATCAAGCAAAGAGGAGGGAGAAAGGAAAAACGTTTTGATTAGCAACACCAATCAAGCTTAGTGATTTTGTCCCCAAATTTGGTCTTGAAATTTGAAATTTTGGTGCGGCTCTTCCAAAATTTGGTCCACAGTAAGCCCCAAGCCCAAAAGCTTTAGGAATTGACCATAGAAAAGGGACTTTTACTATTCAAAATCACCATAGTCATCTTCTTAATCAAGATAATGCAAAAAATTAGGAGAAATGGTAGAAAATAGGAAACCAATGGATCAAACAAAAGCTCTATCACCACTGCAAGAAGAAGGCCCACTCATTACATGGAGAAGACAACAAGGGTGTAGGTCACCATCCTAGAATCTCATGAAGGGAGAAGCTCACCATGGAAGCTTGAACCATAGGCATCAAGGTAGTTTTATTTGACATAAGCGTCAAGTTATCAAAAGATCCCTTTACAACTATGAGTCATTATCTTATATACTTTGGCCCATTTCACACCCACCTATTATGTCCATGCCCATTAGCCTAGGCCCCAAATCCCAACATATGAACATGTCCATGAGCCCATGGCCTCCACCACATTACAATATGCAAAATTATCCATCATGATATATATCATTCAAACGGTCTCAAAGATGTCCAAACTCCGTTGCCACATCATCACCAAATTTGGGGACTTCTTGAATATTCAAAATTTCCTATCATGCTATATATCATTGGAAAGGTCTTAAAGAGTAGATTTCAAATGTCAAAATTCTTGTTGAGTCAGCCTCACCTGCACGACTTCTTCTCCAAGACCAAGGTACTGAGAGCTCTAAGTTCTCCTCCCATCCATAGCCAAAATAAGATTGAACCCAACTCTTTTATTAGCTAGTTGTTCTTCAAATGTACGCGGCCACTCTTATTAGTGCCTAGTCACCCCCCAGAGTCCATATCTGGTCATTTTTTGCTCCCTTAAACCCCGCTCGTCCTTGTCCAGATGGTCAAGCTCTCTAGGATCCCACTAATCCCGTTATCATGACATTACTCTCCCCTTAAGAGAAGTTTTCATCCCCGAAAATGAAATTTGGAAACCTCTTTCTGAGTATGCTTACCTTTTTCCACGTAGAACCTTCTTCTGGTCTATCCTTCCACTTGACCAAACACTCCTGTCATACAAAGTATCGAGTTCTTTTCTCTTGGAAATCTAAAAAAAAATTTGGTTCATGTGGTAAGGATAGGGGTTCGATAAGTTTTTCTAAGATCTCTTGACTGACAAGATTATCATCATCACCCAACTTCTTTTTCAGTCTACTGATATGAAAAATTGGACGAACTTTAGAGCAAATTGGACGAACTTTAGAGCTTTCTGGTAAAGCTAACTTATAGGAAATCTTTTATTTTTCCAAAGATGGTTGGCGCTGTCAAAGTCAGCGGTAAGTATGGTTTATTTGCGGTGCCAACGTTTTGCTAGCTGGCTATGCTGACGCATATGCGTATGTGTACACAGGCTGGCTGCTGAAGCTTTGGCTGCGCTTGGTGGCGTTGGGCTACACAAGGTATCGCCTGCCTGCCACAACAATAATAGTCAGCCTTCTTGCCGATGCTTTTGATAGTGGCTGTAGCAACGTTGGGAGGCGGTCAATTCCAATTGTTTATGCACGCTGATAAGGTGGCAGACTCCTTCACAAGGTGCAATGCTCATAGGATGGCGTTGTTGCGAATCGTAAGCTCTGATACCAGTGTTGAGGAAGCCTCAGCTGCATGACTTCTTCCTCAAGAACAGGGTGTTGAGAGCTCCAGGTTCTCCTCCCATCCACAACCAAAATAAAATATGACCCTCTAAGATTGGACCCAACTCTTTTATTAGCTAGTTGCTCTTCACATGTGCCCGGCCACTCTTATTAGTGCCCGATCTCCTTAGAGTCCGTATCCGATCATTTTTGGCTTTCTTGTCTGGACAGTTGAGCTCTCTAGGATCCCACTCATTCCGTTGTCATGACAACTCTGAGTTGATTTGCAAAAATTTCACCATGTGACCATTTTCATAGAAAGAGAATATGTACAAATCCTTAAAGGGCCAATTTGAGTCCATATTTCCCATAATGATTGCATTGAAATGAATAGTATGAAAGCATAGTGTCAAGAATTTGAAAGGTTCCTTCATGGTTGTTTCAATCAAGGGTTAGAGAGCATATAAATTTGGAGTTTCAAAGTGTTAAGTCCTACTCCTTGAATGCCTACCAATGATTGTCATAGTGAAAAGGATGACCTTGACACTACTTCCAAATTTTTAGTCTAGTTATCAAGAACACTGGATTTCTCTAGCGAGCCTTGAAATATATATGAAAGACACACTACAAATATTATTATAAATTAATGCGTATAATAGCTTTAAATAGGTACTTACACTTGCAGAGGCAATACTCGATATCCTAGCTCTACATTTTCAACATGGACCAGCCAAGATGCTAAACTTAAAGACCAAGTTAAAAAGAAAACTGGAAGTCTCATTATTGTATTCTTAATACACTTTTTTGTGTTGATTTGTGTTGTAGTGTGACATATCATTATAGTAGTAGGAGATTTATCTTTGAATACAAGCTTCTAAAGCTCCACATATGACAAGTTGTGGATAATTATTAACCCTTGTTAGAGACCTATATGGCATGGATCTTGGCCACCATACCATTTTCACCGTCTTTGGCCACACGCATCAAAATCACTAAAATTCACTTAAAGGCCATATATTTGTATTTTTTGTGCATGTGGTATCCACTTGTCTATCAAAGGCACACCATAGAATTCAAGAGTTTAGGTTACTATCTTTGGATGAGCATTTACACTAACCTAGGTTGTCTCTAGAGAGCCCTAGAATCTTAGTTTGAAGTTTTTCCACCCAAAGGTGTGAATGCAATGGTCAAGTATAAAATGTAACCTTAAACTTGTATCATTCTCTTATGTGTAATCTAAGAAGTGCTATGTCTCTCTACTCTCTCCCTCTTGCTTCTTGCTTGTTTGTATACATGGTTAAGCGATATACATGCTTGTCTATGTGGGAGTGTGTGAGAGAGGGATCAAGTTATGAGGCAATTGAACTACGAGGAGTATGCAGCAACCACGGCATGAGCTTTCAAGTGCTTCATCAACAATGCTACCTACTACAAGGATCCCATTGACAAAAGCAACCACAAGAGGTGAGTGACACATCTTGCCGTCGTAGTATTGAGCTTGTCATAGTATATTGGTTATGTGATTAAAGCACTATGTGCTCTCATGTGGTGGTTTGGTAAAGCACCACAATAAACTTTTTGGCATTGTTGCAAGGAAAAACCTCACTACCAAGCTTCAATTCACCTTGGATGCTTCATGTTAGTGGGATATCACTACCAAGGTATGGTGCAAATTTTGAAGTATTTTCTGACCATGAAAGTCTTGAATGGTTAAGTACTCAAAAGGAGTTGAAAGGTATGAAGACTAGAAGGGCTAGATCCTTACAAGAATTTAAATGAGATATAGAAAAGGAAAATTTAATGTCATGGTAGATGCTCTAAGTCAAGCACCCATGATGAATGAGTTGAGTTTTACTTAACTATAAAGTGAGTTTCTAGCTCAAAAGGAAATTGTGCTAAAGACCCTAGCTATCAAAATCATTGGAATTACTTGATTAAAAAAGATAATCTTAAATAGAGAGTAAAGAAAATGGGTGTCACTTGAGGTACATTAGTTATCTTTAAGGTTTTTAAAAACATTTTTCATTGAAGATTTAACCCTTTGTTTCCTATCTTGTGTATATCTCATGTGTATATCTCATGTAAATCCTCCCCTCTCTCTCTCTCTCTCTCTCTCTCTCTCTCTCTCTCTCTCCAAGAGAAGGCAAGCATAGCCACGTTTAAAGCCATGTAAAAACAAAGGAAATTTGAAAGTGCAAAATTCTGTGGCATGGCTATGCGCACGACTATACATGAAACTACGGGCACGTGGCTATAACCATGCAGTAGTAGGTGCATGTAAGGCCTCGTACATAGCCACTCAGAAATAGCTTCATGCATAGTTGTGTGCATAGCCTTATATATAGCCGTGTGTAACAAAAAAATAGGGGGATGAGGGAGATATTTCTCCCCTAGTTTTTAAAAAATGTAATGAATATTTTTAAAAAATTACATATACGAGCCCCAAAAAAGATAAACATTGAAAAGAGGCATAATTATCATTGTTCAAAGGAGATAGCATACACATATTATCCAAAAAAATGTGTTACAAAATAGAGTGTTGCAATGAAGCAATGTCCTAATTATAAGAGGCAAACTAAGCTTCATAGTCTTAGTCCTCCTCATTGTTAGGGCTAAAATTTGAAGGCCGACCACCCTAACCTTCAATTAGAAGGCCAAATTTTACTTTGACCTTAGCCAGCCTTCAAGTTCACATATAAAAATCAAATTGATGGCCTTTTACCTACATCCCAATTTTAAAAGAGGCCTTCTCTAAAAGGCTTGGAGGGATTTATGCCCTGTGAAGGCTTCAAATTTTAGCACACTAGGATGAGTCATCATCCTCCCCATCATGTGCTTCACCACCTTTATCCTTCTTCTTACATTACATACAATGAAAAATATGCATACTTATTAGAGCTACATCACTTTCATAATAAGTATCAAAGAAATTAAGACCATGAGGATCAACTACTCTCACCTCATTGGCAAATGTCCTTGATTACCACTCCTTATTGCTATAGCCATCCCCAAATTTTATCTTTTGTATGGTGCTTACAATATTGGGGTAAACGACCAAGTACCATTTCCTACAAACAATTATCAATAAGCATAAGAAACATCATACATAGAAAACATGATAGTTTAGTAGCGCATAACATATAATATTCATATGTATACAAAATGTATGAAAACTTACAAATCTAGAGATCCAAGACACCTATCCTCTCATGAACCATATTTTGTGGCACCATACTTCTCTAATTGAGAACAATGAGCCACCTGTTAATGCTTAGCCCTAGCCCTTATGCATAAGAGCTCCATGCATAGGTAGAGCCCTTATACAAATGCATAGAGCTATATGTATAAGCTTTATGGATAAGGTAAAAACCCTTATGTAAATGCACAGATCTCAATGCATGTGCAAAAAAACACTCCTAGGAGTGCGGCATTTTAAGAAAAGAGTGTTGGGTTTAGAGATTACTATAAGAGAATGGAGAGCCAATAATTGAAGACCTAACCAGAGTAGAGTGATGAGTTATAAGAACAAAAGAGAACATAACAAGAGAATATTATTTGCATACACTTACTTTCATACTCTTCACAGAGAGGCCTATACATATGATAGAGCCCTTATGCAAATGCATTAAGCTCTATGTGTCTGCATAAGGGCTCTATGCATTTTCATAAAGGATCTACCTTATCCATACAGCTCTTTGCACCTCCATTTTTAGGAGAGTAGGCTCTTGTGCATGCCCCATTGAGCTTCTGCAACCTTAGTCTACTGCTCTGCTGGTTCAAAGAGTGGGTTCATGTAGATAATCTATGGGGACATCTCTAATTACATCCCATTAGTAGATGAAGGAATGGGCAAGTCATCCTGGTGTAAGGTAAGCGGAGTCCTCTCCATGGGGTGGGTTTGTTGTTGCTTTGGTCTCCTAACCATAGAAGTCTTTTACACACATTGGTTAGCTAAAATTAATGATGTAGGTTGACTATGTATGACAACTTTAAGTACCCATATGAGGTTATTACCATCATAATATCCTTAAGGCCAAAGGATCCACCTTTGTTGAATTTTTTGATGTCAAGCATTGTACCTTGATTAATGGGTTTTCCTTTTTGGTGTAGACTTCCTCCTAGGTGCAAATCTTTTCTTCCTTGAGAGCAGGGTTGCATCTTCATTATATCCTTGACATTGTCTTGAATTTAACCAGATCCAAGTGTGAATTTGATCTCTTTTGTCATTATAGACTTAGGGTATAGACTTAGGGACTTTAGCAAGGAGTTGTCATTGACAAGATCACTATGATAGCTTTTCCTTTATCGGGGTTGCAGTGATCTAACCTTGGTTGTTATGGTCAAGGGTTGTGTAGTTGGAAATAGAGCGGCTATTGATGATGATGAGAATCCCTTAGTGTGAGTGTTTTCTTCTGTCGGTGATGTTGATCGAGGATTTTTCCTTGTAGTAGAGTTTTCATCCTTGGGTCCTTTGTTAGACATGGGCTTAATCATTAGTGCCACCATTGGAGATTGGGAATTGTTTCTAGGAGTGAATACTATTGTAGATGAGGTTTTGTGGTTGAGATGATGCTGCTTCCTTGGTGACACTTGTAGAAGAGGTTCTTGAGACATGTCGGCTATATCTTGGGTGGCTCTTCCTTCAAAAGATGTGACCTTTACTCTGAGCCTTGGTGAAATGGAATGGTCCAACTTCATGGATATCTATAGTTTGAGGAATTTGAATATGTAGATTTGGGACTGGTTTCTTCTTTATGGATATCACCGATTTAGAGAGTCCATCACAAAGGATCTTTATTGGAGAGGGTGGGTCTTCAGCTAGGGTTTCCCTTGATGTAGAACCCAGTTATCTCTTTCAAACAAGGTCATAAAGAGAATTGAGTGTTATTTCATCCCTGACACAGAATGACACCACCACTTCTTTTGTTAGATATGGCACACATTTGACTAATGAAATTTGGTATAACTTTCACCAAGGTAGCCCAATCCCTTCCTAGGATAAAATTTGCTTCTAGCACATAGTCTAATACATAAATATTACATTTCAAGGAGTTAGACTCTACATAAGTTGTGCATTCAAAAGATCCTAGACATGACATGCCTTGAGTGTCAATCCACGGAATCCATTCATGAGCTTATAATCTTGGTTCGCGTATACAACGCCATAGCTCAGATGTAATGAGATTGTTTTGCATGTATGGATAGATTTGAGATTGGATGAATTTGACTCCCAAGCTCATTTCAAAGCTGATTTCTATTCTAGGAATCCATTGGAATGGTTTAGGTTTTGGATTCTTAGGTTTTAAAGCTTCAAGTTATTGAGATATAAGTTATTTTGGCTCTGGCAAGGTGTGTTCAGACTCTCACTTTCACATGTAGGGGTTCCTTTGGTCGTAGGAGCAATAAGAAGGATGTTTTAGGGGTTTCCAAGAATATGGTTTTCTTGCTTTCATCAATGCAATACCAAAGTGTTGACCAACCAATCACCGCCTAAGGATAATCTCTTCTAGCTCCTCAAGAGTAACTTAAAATTCACATTCGATGTTATCACCGCCTAAGGATAATCTCTTCTAGCTCCTCAAGAGTAACTTAAAATTCACATTCGATGTTATCATCCTCACTGAGAATTATGTGTGAGAGATAGCGCCAGACTTCAAGATCTTGGCCTTCAATATCTAGCATCAATGTAGTACTTACCCGATGTTGACCAATCAAGGACAACCTCTACTAGCTCCTCGAGGGTAACTTGAAATTCACATTCGATATTATCATCCTCACTAAGAATTGTGTGTGAGATAGTCCTAGACTTTGAGGTCTTGGCCTTCAACATCCAACACATTTATTTTCCTAAGAGTGAGCATGGGTTAGCCTAAAGATGGCCAAATTCTTCTTGAAATAGTATTGTGAGTAACATTGAGACCAATCACTACTTGTTTTCATTGAATGTTTGTGCCCTCTAGGAAATCTAGCCAAATGTTGATTAGATCCTGAAGTAGCATAGATGTTTTAGTGAATGATTCCCATTCACTTCTAGGTTTATTCATTTTATCTTCAGTCCTCATCTCATATTCTCCTATAGCACTTTCAAGTCTATAATTATTTATTAAAGGGAGATTAAAGGGGGGATCAAGAGTTTTAAGGTCATTTCCATGGTCCCACAACATTAAAGGATGCATTTAGTTGTTTATCCCTTCCCATTGGTTATTTTGACATTTGTGTCTCATTTGCATGGGACCTTTCGGCTTCATTTTGCAATGAAGGGAACCTAGGGGATCACACTCATTAGCATGGAGTACAAACATGTCCCACTCATCATAGATAGTAGCACTTATTGCACTCATAATGGAGTACACACATAGCTTCTCAAGAGGGAGAAGTTCACCATGGAAGCTTAGAGCTTCAAAGATTAAGAGTACTCATGAAAGTATATATGACCAAAAAGGTACAATGTCCATGAGCCCTATACCTAATATAGCCCAAGGCCCCCCAAAAGTACACATGTAAATGTCCCTAAGCCCAAGTGCCTACGCCCCATTCCCCATGTGCATGTGCAATGAAGTCTACTTCATTACAAACCATCCCCTCCTAAAATGATTTCATCCTCAAAATCTAAGGGTGGTCATGCCCAAAGAAAAGACATATGCAAGTGGCTATGTAAAAAAGCCAAAAATCACATCCCCATGACTGAATGTCAATGTAGCGAAAAACCCATATATGAATCATATGACCCCCAGGGTCAAATGGAAAGGATGAAGGGATCCCATCGATGATGAGGGTATATATGTAACCACCTGGATCGAAAGGAAATACGAGGCATGCAAAATCCAAGGCAATGGTCCCACAATAATTTGGTGCAAGTGGAGAGAATAAGTAACCACTGTCAATGACGAAGCTAGTCGAGTATCCTCTAGGATCAAAAGGATATGTATGGTATACATCCCAGACCATCAAAGTTCAGATGGTAGTAGCTCCTACATCAAAAGGAAAGCTTGACTCCAAAGAAATAGTAGCTCCAAGGTTGAAAGGAGAACTTGTAAGCCCATCCTCACAACTACGGTTAAATCTACACGAAAGGTATCCAACCAAAAAATCTCAAAACTACTAGAGCCATAATGTAAAATGGTCCTAGCTTAAAAGAGCCACCGTGTAGGCCAAGACTAAAATATGTCATAGGTGCATCTGAATGTCGAGCCACATATCAAGTTGAAAAGAATGCATCCAAAGGAAAACTTCCTGGCTCCAAAGAACATAGGCTCGTGTCAAAATCTGTTAGGAGCCAAAAAAACATATCTCAAGATCGGCATCATGCCAAGATAAGAGTGAACCAATTTATTCATCCCAAGTAGCATCACTCAAAATGTAAAAGACATGATCCACTACATCAATAGGTATATGGGCATGAACACTACCTCCTTATGCACAAAACCCTGTATGTGTGTATGGTGATCTAAGATATCAATATAATCATCAACATCATCATAATCATCACTGAGTAATAAAGAGGAATCCTCACATGAAAGATAAATGGTATCATCTCCTCAGTCATCATCTATGGCATCCTCAAGGCCTCCAAGGTCCTCATCAAATAAACATGGTCTATCTCCAATAATGATGCCCCTATGTGACCTAAATCCCATGATAAATCTATCTCCAATAATATATAATCTAACTAGATCAAATTCAAATCTGCCAACATCTATGCCATATGATCTACTATGAGAATGGTCAATATGCACAATCCTACTACGACGTCTCACATCAATGAAATCATCACTACTCTCATGTACTATGATCCATAGGAAAGATGATAGGCATAGAAGTATCAATGCTCGGTATGCTCGCTCCCATCTGTGCCCTCGAGATCATGACCACATGTTCTAACTCAAACATATCACCCTCACTATCACTATCACATACATCATCATCATGTGCATACGTGTGAGTGGCATCATGTGTATGTGTGCAAAATACATCATCATGGGTATGTGGGTGTGACACATCAATGTCATTACATGTTTGTGTATGATCATCACCATGTGTACATGTGTCAACATCAATATCATCATCAACATGATGATCATTATCACTGTCCACATCATCACCCACTAAGTGCATATCATCATGATACCCATCCTCAAGTATATATTCATCTCTGCTCGCAAGTGTAGGGCACTCAATCAAATCCCCACATACATCATCCCATGCAAAAAATGTCAAACCATCCATGTAAAGATAACCACATAGATCCTCAACAAAATCACCATGTGTAGAATGTCTAGACCATCTAGAATAGACATCCTCCTCATCAAATAAGTATCTAAACTAGCTAGGCAACAACATCTAAAGCTCAAACATCCATATGTGACATGAATATGATGTGTCATCATAGCATGATGTTGGTGAAGAAGGATCTAGAGGTTGAAGCTGCGATGTGCCAAATGTATGTATGAACTCAACAAATGATATTTATCTCCTTACCTAAAATGGTAAATCAAGATGATTGCATGGGGCCATAGTGATACGATACGAGCCGATGCCGCACAATCAACATCTGGGATGGAGTCATAGTGATGTCGCGACGATGATGGTGGATAGCACGGCGATCATAGGTAGGGTAGTGGTAGTAATGGATCCCCATGTCGTCCCTAATGTCCAAGAGTTAGGAAAACCCTCCCCAAAAATGTGCTCAAATGGCCATCTGCATGTGAACAAAGGTCAAAACAATGACCAAAATACTCAAAATGACCACCCGCACATGAATAAGGGCCAAGATGTGCGTGTGAACACCCAAAATACACTAAACAAGGGCCAAGATGTACGTGTGAACTCCCAAAATACACTAAATAACCGAAAGTGAAGAGCAACCCAAAAATATGCATGTGAACAAAAAAATGCAATGCTCCAATGCACGTGAACAACCCCCACGGTGCTCAGGTCAACACTACTCACCCAACGTGTGAAGTGCGTGTGAACAAAGCGAAAAAAAAATCCCAAAATTCTACCCACTGTGTGTGAGAACACCACAAATACTCTACACGTGCAAGCCACGGCCTAAAGAAAATACAAGGGTAGCCTAGGATAATAAAATGTGGAACAAAATGGTGGCTATGGAAAATAGGGAGAATGGGAATGGCCAAAGTGTGGAGGCCAAAATGTAAGAAAGGGTCCAAACCCTAAGTTGGGGAATAAAAGGGAAAAAAAACAAAATGAGACTTCCTTTGGTGGCCCTAGCTCTCCCAAAGCGATGAAGGTTGCTGCAATACCCTGCACGCAGCCCTTTATCTTCTCTCTTCTGCCTTGCTTCCGTGGTAGCTTGATCTCTGAGGCAATGATGAGCTTCTTGCTCTGCCACGATGAGAGAAAACCGCGATGCTACTTCCCAAGCGTCTCACCGACACCGAGTTTTGTTGTTTTGTTTTTCTTTTCTTTTCTTTTCTTTTCTTTAATGGAATCTTTTGCGTTGCTTGCTGCACACGCTGCCTGAGCCGTTTTTTTTAAGGTGATGATGCACTGACATGGGACGTTGAGTAGGACGAGCTACTGCAAGCTATGCGCATTGTAAAGACCCGTATGCCTACAAGACGTTGAGTAGGACGAGCTGCAAGGACATCCTTGGCCAGTGCAGCCATTGTAGCTTTCATAAATTCTGTAGCTTCTGAAGAAGGCAGTGTGGAGATGGCATGATGTGCCACCTCAAGCACAGCAAAGGATGTTGTCTTTAGATCTGAGGATGATCTCACAGCTGTTTCAAACTAATACAAGCTTGATACGTCCTGCTCTGCTCGCTGGACTTCTTCAATGTGCTTCAATCCCCTAGCGGTAAGCTTTCAGGGCAAATTGAATCCTTGATGACAGGTTCACCCTTGGAAAACAAAAAAGCCTTCTTGCTCACTGTCGAGATGCTCTGTAAATATCAGACTGATTCCACTCTGCTTCACTTCCAAATCACCTTTGGTCTCTTCGCATCCTAGAACCGTACTCGTATTTGTAGAGAATTCTAAGATTTTCTCGTTATAAATGATGGCTTTTGTGTCTACCAGGGAGAATCTTGGATCCTGTTGTGCAGGAGAACCGTTTTAAAGATAATTGTCTGTACTGGCAGCTTTTACACTGAAGAAGTCGCGCCTCACACAGAGGTTAGACCAAACTGTATAACGCTGAGAGAGAAGCTACTCTTACTGTGGTTTTTGTCGAGACGCTGCTGCCGCGATGACGTGCTGAGAACAACCCTTGTTTTTTTTTTTTTTGTTAACTACTCCCGTGCTGCCTGCAATAGAACGGCCGTTTGACGTTGGTTATTTCCCAAATCTGGGTGATGTAAGATTCCTCTCCCAACCCCCTTTTTGATGTCTAGTATCTTCCCCTGTAATCAATCCCTCTTCAGAAATATAAAGGCCTTGTTCTAACTGTTTTAGCCTAGAGAGAGAAGAATATGCTAGAGAGAGAATATTCAGATTATGAATATTTTTGGATAGAAAATTAACTCATCTTATTAAAATAAGTTCCCTTGAAATAGAAATTCAAAAAGAATTTTTCAATGTGCAATTGAAATTAATTGGAAATAAGTATAAAGAACCTTAGTCTAAGGGTCTAGATTTTCAGAAATTTTTAGATTATGGTCCAATTAAGGTTCCTATGGGCCAATAGCATCAATCCATGTGTAGGGAGGAGATAAATCCAATTTGTAAAAGAAGATACCCAAAAATGAGTAAATGCTCACATAAGATGAAGAGTTGAAAATGTACAAGATTTATTAGTAAAAAAACTATGAGCAATATTAAAAATATGAGATATTTTGGGTATCCAAAAATGAGTAAATGCTCACATAAGATGAAGAGTTGAAAATGTACAAGGTTTATTAGTAAATAAACACATATGTAAGGAAGGGGAGTTCTTTAAAGGAGGTGCATATTTCACATAAGATGAAGAGTTGAAAATGTACAAGGTTTATTAGTAAATAAACACATATGTAAGGAAGGGGAGTTCTTTAAAGGAGGTGCATATTTCACATAAGATGAAGAGTTGAAAATGTACAAGGTTTATTAGTAAATAAACACATATGTAAGGAAGGGGAGTTCTTTAAAGGAGGTGCATATTTCACATAAGATGAAGAGTTGAAAATGTACAAGGTTTATTAGTAAATAAACACATATGTAAGGAAGGGGAGTTCTTTAAAGGAGGTGCATATTTCACATAAGATGAAGAGTTGAAAATGTACAAGGTTTATTAGTAAAAAAACTATGACACATATGTAAGGAAGAGGAGTTCTTTAAAGGAGGTGCATATTTCACATGCTTGAATGAGTTTTAAACTCAAAAATAATGTGATATTTTTATCTCTCATCTCTCTTGAACCAAACCAAATCAAAATGGAACCAAACCGAATCAAAAAGTAACCAAACTAGGTCTAAATCTAGTCCAAATTCAACCAAACTGACTTGGAAAATTCTAGAATCAGTTTGTTTGGTTAGGAGCTCAAATTTTCCTATAAATAGAAGCCTCCCCTTGTTGAAAAAAATATAGTGTCTTATGCTTTGTCACTCTACTCCACCTAAGCCAAAATATATAGTGTCTTATGCTTTGTTACTCTACTCCACCTAAGCCAAAATATATAGAGTCTTATGCTTTGTTACTCTACTCCACCTAAGCCAAATTAGATAGAGTCTTATGCTTTGTTGCTCTACTCCACCTAAGCCAAATTAGATAGAGTCTTATGCTTTGTTACTCTACTCCACCTAAGCCAAATTAGATAGAGTCTTATGCTTGTTACTCTACTCCACCTAAGCCAAAATATAGAGTGTCTTATGCATTGTTACTCTACTCTACCTAAGCCAAGAGTTGTGAATTCTTTAATAATTCACTAGTTTTTGATACTTCTCTCTTTCTTCAATCCCCATTGGTGGCTCCATCAACATACTAAACCAATTGATTGGTTGGGGGCCTCTACCGTGAATAAAGAATCAAGCAAATTATAAGGTAAGTATATTGAATTTTGATCTTTCTATAATTTCTCAATGATTCTCTCTTCTCAACCCCTCTCAAGCTTGAGAAGTTTAATTGGTATGGTTTTTTTAAATGCTATTGAAGTTAATTGGTGAATAGTAGTGAAGAGTTACATAATTTAATAAATGCTATTGAAGTTAATTTCCATTTATGTTTAAATTCTAATGGTTTTTATGTAATTTCTCTCTCTCACTCAAGAAATGGTCATACTCATGAACCATTCTCAATCCAAATGAAGTTTTTCATAAAGCCTTTCCTTAATCCAAGATTAAGCTATGCTTGAGGCCAAATTAATGGCTTTTTGCTATGCTTTTAGTTTATGCACATTGATGATTCAATCCATTATGGATTGATGACCCAATTAGAGACCATTCTAATTGTTTTCTTAAGGATCCAATTAGAGACCATTATGGATTGATGATCCAATTAGAGACCATTATGGATTGATGATCCAATTAGAGACCATTCTAATTATTTCTTTAATAATGAGCTTTATCCCTTAGAAAAAAAATTGAGATTTATCAGTCATAGTAGCAGAGCTATGGCAAAATTTTTATAGAAATTACGCATAAAATAAATTCATTCAAAGTATAAAAAGAGGAATTCCTACCATCTTCTAGGAACTATCATCCTAGATTAATTAAAAGAATTTTATTATGCATGGATATGTGGATGTTGCATGTAGATGTAGATGTATGGATGTGAGTGTGAATGTGGAGGTGGATGTATGCATGGGACGTGGATGTATGCATGTAGAAATAGATGTGTAGATGAGGATGTAAATGGAGATGTGGATGGATGCATGTAGATGTAGAGGTATAGATGTAGATGTCAATGGAGATGTGGATGTATACATGTAGATGTAGATGTATAGATGTAGATGTGGATGTGGAGGTGGATGGATGCATGTAGATGTAGATGTATAGATGTAGATGGGAATGGAGATATGGATGTATGAATGTAGATGTAGTTGTGAATGGAGATGTATATGTATACATGTAGATGTAGATGTATAGATGTAGATGTGGATGTGGATGGGGATGTATGCATGTAGATGTAGGTGTATAGACGTAGATGTGGATGTAGAGGTGGATGTATGCATGTAGATGTAGATGTATAGATGTGGATGTGAATGTGGAGTGGATGTATGCATGTAGATGTAGATGAATGGAGGTGAATGTGAATGTGGATGTGGATGTATGCATAGGGATGTAGAGGTATGCATGTAGATGTGAATGTACGCATATAGTTGTGGATGTATGGATGTGAATATACGATTGTGATGTGAGAGAATCTGAAGTGATGAGATGGAAATGATGTGATGGGATGAGTATACATATAAATGGAATATGGAATAAGTAATGTAGATTGAGGAGGGATAATGTGGAAAAATGAAAGTTAAAATAGAAATTGTATTGTAAACTGTTTGTAAATGCTGTCTGTAAATGCTGTCTGTAAATGATTGTTTTATGTCAAGAATGCTGGGGGGAGCATTTTGACCGTCTTGTGATTAAGGTCGTGATGAGAAAGTTGCAACTGCTGACGGGGAGTCAATGAAGGACGTCTCGCGTAGCAAGGTCGGCCGAGGTCTTGACCAGCCTCGGTGCGATTAAAATGGTGAGCTTCCGGTACGGTGGATGAGGGGCCAAGGAAGCGGCCTATGCGTGAAGCGCTAGGTTACCTGCGAAGGATCCTAGAGGGTGCTGACCATACGGTGCTCGGGCTCTGGGTCGCCTAGGATACCCACGCGTGCGTCGAGGAAGATATTGGAACAGAGTTGGAGTTGTTTTCTGAAATCGAGCATGGATCTGGTTGATTGACCTTGCTGGTCTTCAATGGATGAGTCCATGGCTCCTTATATGGATCTGTTGGTTGATCTTGCTGATCTTCAACGAGAGTCCATCATGTTAAGTGATTATATTGCCAAGTATTATGGGCTAGGAACTATCGAAACGGCTCCTGAGCGTTCTAGTTGCCAATGATGCCATAGATACTCTGATGAAGGAATGATGGGAAATTAAGAATCAATTGGATAAATTGGAAGATGGTGATCAATGATACTATGGTTTTATTAAAGGATTGTTTTAAACTGGTTGAATCTGGTTGAAAAAGGCAATTTCATATTGGGTGTGTGAGTGGTGTGACTAGTTTTATTTTGCATGAACATCCGGCTAGGGGGCCTTGGAACTCTTTTCCTTGGTACCCGGGACAAAACCTAACCAAAATTTTTAATTGGATCCCATCACTACAGTGGTTGGGCGGTTGGCTAACCCATGGGATTGGATGGGGTTAGGCTGGACTGATGGATCCGTAAATCGAGACTCAAACTTTTGTTTTTACGATAGAAAAAATAAATAAATCTCGGACAGAAACTGTTCTATGGATAGGAATCAACGGCTGTGCCTCTTGAATGGGGAAAAAAGCGTTGATCCCAATGATCCAAGTGCAAGTTTCTTCCTTGAACTGACTAAGTATCTTATAGATGTAATCGGATCATCTCGATCAGAAATGATCTTGACTACGTTAGAGTAAAAAGTTATCCTGGTGGAATCGCCTGTGCTTTCCGGTAGAGGAAGTTTTTCCGGGTTCGGTTTTGGAACAACCGACGGATTAGTCTCTTATCCGGATATCCGTGGGCGAGGCCCCGAGTGTGGGACCCCTGTCCCGCACGAGAAGCGCTACTTCCGCTGCCAGTACCCTGAATCCGCCGTTGCTCGGTGGGAACAGGGATCTTACAGTTGGTATCAGAGCATTTGGTTAATAAAGATCAACTGATAAGATAAATATGTCAAAAATTTATCAAGAAACACAAAAAGGTTATAATTGTGTGATATAACTCATACAATTTGATATTCAAACTGAAATTCATAATTTGGTAATTGGTTCTTCAGATGGAAGTACCGCAATTTATAGAAACCCGGACTTGCTTGAGGCCTAGACATGATAGTATTTACCTTATAATTCCAAGGGCCGTGACTACCCGTATATACCGAGAGTATACTGCAGCTCTTTACTGACAGTATATACGAGTAAATCTAAGACTTGAAATTATAAGCGTTAATGCTATCTAGATGATGATTTCGAATGTGATTGATATGATTTTTAATTCCGTTTGAGAATGAATGAATTGATTTGGATTCTGATTGAAAATGCTGATTGAAAAATGTTGATTTTTAAAAATTAGTTGAAATATAATGAAACCACAATGAGGGGGAATGGGACGAGTCCCTGTGATGATATTCATAACTAGAATGATGATAATGAATTCAGCAAATCACTATGAGATTAGTGGGTTGTGCTGTCAGATTGCTGCTATTAATACTTGACCGGTAGATCAAGTTAAGGGATGTCAAATTGAGAACTTGCTTGACTGAAGTTTCCGTGGAGGAATGTTCCGAAGGAAATTTTTCGGTCTAATGGACCATTATCATGTTAAATGAATTGTTATTTAATGATGAGTTCTATATAAGGGATATTTATCCCAGTGTTCTGTTGGGTTGACCAGAATATAAGCAACCCCAGAATAAAAATTGGATCTTAAGAAAAAGAGTTATCCTCTACCTTGCGAGATGAGGACATCTCGCACTTTTTAAGTGGGGTAGAATGTAAGATTCCTCCCCAGCCTTCGAGGTATACAGGAGTAAGAATCTCCCTTTCTGATCTTATAATTATTTCCTCTCTAAAATAAAAGAAAGTTTCTGTTTAAAAAAAAAGGAAGACCCTTTCCCTAGAATACTCTCAGGAGTCCCACCTGTTTTAAGGATTTAGAACAATGAGTTTAGAAGTGAGAATCGGTGTTTTGGATACCAAGGTTTTGGTTTTCATTCGAGTACGGCCCAAAAGAAGTTCTTTATCTCTTGGGGAGTATAAGAAGTTATCCCCCAGATATTATGATCCTTATATCTGAATTCAATGAAAGTAGGTGACTTAGCCTACAAGTTTCTTTTATTCCCTCATCTCAAAATTCTTAATGCCTTCTATAGAAAAATGTGTCAAACTCAAATCATGGAAAGACGGTAAAACTTCAGTGGCAAGTTACCGTTGGCTTCTAGGTTACGCTAGCTCCTTCCTTTATATAAGTCGTAATTTTTACTTGCCGCTCACAGTAATCTTACTCCCATCAATCTCCTTTCTTTCTTAATCTCCTTCATGGCTTGGCAACAGGAATTAGTTTTATCCCTGATGATTTCTCACCTTCAAGACGCAAGAGAGTCTGTGAAGAAAGACTTTATAGAACAGTATGAGCGCTCACTTTTTCCTCACCTAGGAACTTCTGTAGCGCAGACCAAATGGCGGACCTATCAAAACATAACTAGGGTAACACCCTGGGGTCAGCAGCACTTTTGTAACAATGTCCGCTTGGCCATGGTTATTGAAGCTTTGGGTTTGGGTCCCCGATACTACTGCGTCATGAGATCAAGGCATCTTGGGTTTTCTGAGCGGGTCTTCTTACTGGCGTGTTTTCTTCCTCATGAGAAGATATCCCTTTATCCCGTTTTTGGCTTGCCTTTCAGAGGTCCTTTTGTTAGATCACCTCATACCACTGAGATAGGTGCGGCAATAACCAGCAGAATCATTCCCATAGATGAGTTACCCTATACTTGTGCAGCTTGTGAGGACTGCTTTTGTGACCATATGATGAACGGGCTTATGGAAGTATAAAGAGTTCTTCTATCTTTACTGTATAAGTTCCGTGAATGAATAAAGTTTAAATCTTGTTCTTATTTTGAATCTTGCTCTCTTTAAGACTTTTCTTGGTGGTTAATCTTGATTAAAATTTTTCTCTAAATCTCATATTCGTGCATCTTGTAAAATTATCCCAGTTTGCGAGATGAGGACATCTCGCATTTTTTAAGTGGGGTAGAATGTAAGATTCCTCTCCCAACCCCCTTTTTGATGTCTAGTATCTTCCCCTGTAATCAATCCCTCTTCAGAAATATAAAGGCCTTGTTCTAACTGTTTTAGCCTAGAGAGAGAAGAATATGCTAGAGAGAGAATATTCAGATTATGAATATTTTTGGATAGAAAATTAACTCATCTTATTAAAATAAGTTCCCCTGAAATAGAAATTCAAAAAGAATTTTTCAATGTGCAATTGAAATTAATTGGAAATAAGTATAAAGAACCTTAGTCTAAGGGTCTAGATTTTCAGAAATTTTTAGATTATGGTCCAATTAAGGTTCCTATGGGCCAATAGCATCAATCCATGTGTAGGGAGGAGATAAATCCAATTTGTAAAAGAAGATACCCAAAAATGAGTAAATGCTCACATAAGATGAAGAGTTGAAAATGTACAAGATTTATTAGTAAAAAAACTATGAGCAATATTAAAAATATGAGATATTTTGGGTATCCAAAAATGAGTAAATGCTCACATAAGATGAAGAGTTGAAAATGTACAAGGTTTATTAGTAAATAAACACATATGTAAGGAAGGGGAGTTCTTTAAAGGAGGTGCATATTTCACATAAGATGAAGAGTTGAAAATGTACAAGGTTTATTAGTAAATAAACACATATGTAAGGAAGGGGAGTTCTTTAAAGGAGGTGCATATTTCACATAAGATGAAGAGTTGAAAATGTACAAGGTTTATTAGTAAATAAACACATATGTAAGGAAGGGGAGTTCTTTAAAGGAGGTGCATATTTCACATAAGATGAAGAGTTGAAAATGTACAAGGTTTATTAGTAAAAAAACTATGACACATATGTAAGGAAGAGGAGTTCTTTAAAGGAGGTGCATATTTCACATAAGATGAAGAGTTGAAAATGTACAAGGTTTATTAGTAAAAAACTATGAGCAATAAAATTTTGACACATATGTAAGGAAGGGGAATTCTTTAAAGGAGGTGCATATTTCACATGCTTGAATGAGTTTTAAACTCAAAAATAATGTGATATTTTTATCTCTCATCTCTCTTGAACCAAACCAAATCAAAATGGAACCAAACCGAATCAAAAAGTAACCAAACTAGGTCCAAATCTAGTCCAAATTCAACCAAACTGACTTGGAAAATTCTAGAATCAGTTTGTTTGGTTAGGAGCTCAAATTTTCCTATAAATAGAAGCCTCCCCTTGTTGAAAAAAATATAGTGTCTTATGCTTTGTCACTCTACTCCACCTAAGCCAAAATATATAGTGTCTTATACTTTGTTACTCTACTCCACCTAAGCCAAAATATATAGAGTCTTATGCTTTGTTACTCTACTCCACCTAAGCCAAATTAGATAGAGTCTTATGCTTTGTTACTCTACTCCACCTAAGCCAAATTAGATAGAGTCTTATGCTTTGTTACTCTACTCCACCTAAGCCAAATTAGATAGAGTCTTATGCTTGTTACTCTACTCCACCTAAGCCAAAATATAGAGTGTCTTATGCATTGTTACTCTACTCTACCTAAGCCAAGAGTTGTGAATTCTTTAATAATTCACTAGTTTTTGATACTTCTCTCTTTCTTCAATCCCCATTGGTGGCTCCATCAACATACTAAACCAATTGATTGGTTGGGGGCCTCTACCGTGAATAAAGAATCAAGCAAATTATAAGGTAAGTATATTGAATTTTGATCTTTCTATAATTTCTCAATGATTCTCTCTTCTCAACCCCTCTCAAGCTTGAGAAGTTTAATTGGTATGGTTTTTTTAAATGCTATTGAAGTTAATTGGTGAATAGTAGTGAAGAGTTACATAATTTAATAAATGCTATTGAAGTTAATTTCCATTTATGTTTAAATTCTAATGGTTTTTATGTAATTTCTCTCTCTCACTCAAGAAATGGTCATACTCATGAACCATTCTCAATCCAAATGAAGTTTTTCATAAAGCCTTTCCTTAATCCAAGATTAAGCTATGCTTGAGACCAAATTAATGGCTTTTTGCTATGCTTTTAGTTTATGCACATTGATGATTCAATCCATTATGGATTGATGACCCAATTAGAGACCATTCTAATTGTTTTCTTAAGGATCCAATTAGAGACCATTATGGATTGATGATCCAATTAGAGACCATTATGGATTGATGATCCAATTAGAGACCATTCTAATTATTTCTTTAATAATGAGCTTTATCCCTTAGAAAAAAAATTGAGATTTATCAGTCATAGTAGCAGAGCTATGGCAAAATTTTTATAGAAATTACGCATAAAATAAATTCATTCAAAGTATAAAAAGAGGAATTCCTACCATCTTCTAGGAACTATCATCCTAGATTAATTAAAAGAATTTTATTATGCATGGATATGTGGATGTTGCATGTAGATGTAGATGTATGGATGTGAGTGTGAATGTGGAGGTGGATGTATGCATGGGACGTGGATGTATGCATGTAGAAATAGATGTGTAGATGAGGATGTAAATGGAGATGTGGATGGATGCATGTAGATGTAGAGGTATAGATGTAGATGTCAATGGAGATGTGGATGTATACATGTAGATGTAGATGTATAGATGTAGATGTGGATGTGGAGGTGGATGGATGCATGTAGATGTAGATGTATAGATGTAGATGGGAATGGAGATATGGATGTATGCATGTAGATGTAGTTGTGAATGGAGATGTATATGTATACATGTAGATGTAGATGTATAGATGTAGATGTGGATGTGGATGGGGATGTATGCATGTAGATGTAGGTGTATAGACGTAGATGTGGATGTAGAGGTGGATGTATGCATGTAGATGTAGATGTATAGATGTGGATGTGAATGTGGAGTGGATGTATGCATGTAGATGTAGATGAATGGAGGTGAATGTGAATGTGGATGTGGATGTATGCATAGGGATGTAGAGGTATGCATGTAGATGTGAATGTACGCATATAGTTGTGGATGTATGGATGTGAATATACGATTGTGATGTGAGAGAATCTGAAGTGATGAGATGGAAATGATGTGATGGGATGAGTATACATATAAATGGAATATGGAATAAGTAATGTAGATTGAGGAGGGATAATGTGGAAAAATGAAAGTTAAAATAGAAATTGTATTGTAAACTGTTTGTAAATGCTGTCTGTAAATGATTGTTTTATGTCAAGAATGCTGGGGGGAGCATTTTGACCATCTTGTGATTAAGGTCGTGATGAGAAAGTTGCAACTGCTGACGGGGAGTCAATGAAGGACGTCTCGCATAGCAAGGTCGGCCGAGGTCTTGACCAGCCTCGGTGCGATTAAAATGGTGAGCTTCCGGTACGGTGGATGAGGGGCCAAGGAAGAGGCCTATGCGTGAAGCGCTAGGTTACCTGCGAAGGATCCTAGAGGGTGCTGACCATACGGTGCTCGGGCTCTGGGTCGCCTAGGATACCCACGCGTGCGTCGAGGAAGATATTGGAACATAGTTGGAGTTGTTTTCTGAAATCGAGCATGGATCTGGTTGATTGACCTTGCTGGTCTTCAATGGATGAGTCCATGGCTCCTTATATGGATCTGTTGGTTGATCTTGCTGATCTTCAACGAGAGTCCATCATGTTAAGTGATTATATTGCCAAGTATTATGGGCTAGGAACTATCGAAACGGCTCCTGAGTGTTCTAGTTGCCAATGATGCCATAGATACTCTGATGAAGGAATGATGGGAAATTAAGAATCAATTGGATAAATTGGAAGATGGTGATCAATGATACTATGGTTTTATTAAAGGATTGTTTTAAACTGGTTGAATCTGGTTGAAAAAGGCAATTTCATATTGGGTGTGTGAGTGGTGTGACTAGATTTATTTTGCATGAACATCCGGCTAGGGGGCCTTGGAACTCTTTTCCTTGGTACCCGGGACAAAACCTAACCAAAATTTTTAATTGGATCCCATCACTACAGTGGTTGGGCGGTTGGCTAACCCATGGGATTGGATGGGGTTAGGCTGGACTGATGGATCCGTAAATCGAGACTCAAACTTTTGTTTTTACGATAGAAAAAAAAAAATAAATCCCGGACAGAAACTGTTCTATGGATAGGAATCAACGGCTGTGCCTCTTGAATGGGGAAAAAAGCGTTGATCCCAATGATCCAAGTGCAAGTTTCTTCCTTGAACTGACTAAGTATCTTATAGATGTAATCGGATCATCTCGATCAGAAATGATCTTGACTACGTTAGAGTAAAAAGTTATCCTGGTGGAATCGCCCGTGCTTTCCGGTAGAGGAAGTTTTTCCGGGTTCGGTTTTGGAACAACCGACGGATTAGTCTCTTATCCGGATATCCGTGGGCGAGGCCCCGAGTGTGGGACCCCTGTCCCGCACGAGAAGCGCTACTTCCGCTGCCAGTACCCTGAATCCGTTGCTCGGTGGGAACAGGGATCTTACAGGTGAAATCAAACACGTTATCTGTAGTGTTTTTTTTTTTTTTTGTTGCGTTGGCTTGTGCCTGCAGAATTCACGACAGCAACAGCTGAGCTTCCCACTCACTGCTACTGCGTGTAAGATGTGTTGAACATGATGCTTGTCCTTTGGCTAACTGAATGGTACTTGTACTTCTTTCCCAGGCTCTGATCTGTACAGGACTGCATGAAGCCTACTGAAGCAGTCTAGCGAGCAGGACATATCAAGCTTAACGGCAGCAACATCATCTTAACGGATGATGTTGCTACCAACGCTCGAGAAGGAAGAGCTGCTAAACTTTATAGAGCGCTAAACCTTCTACTCAGCCTTCAACGGCGGGCGATGATGCATCTGCCAATCCTTGAGAAAGTAGAGCTGCAAGATGATGTGTTGTCGATGAGTTCAAGTTTGGGAACTTTACACAAGTTGCCAAGGCAGCTAAACTGTGATTGTTGCTTTTAGATAGAAGGTTGAGCAGTTTTGTCCAACACCTCTGGCTTACTTGCTGAGCCCCACAAGGCTATGATGCTTTGCCCTTTTGCATTCCTATGGTATTGCAAACCACTATCTGAAAGCTGTTGAAGCCTAATGAAAAGACTGTGTGAGCTTTCTGTTGTCGTCAAAAGCTATGATGCTTCTGAAAAAGACTTGCATACCATTTATGTATGGATTTATACCACCTGTTTGTGAATTTTTTTGCTTGTCTCAAGCCTTGAATGCATTAAACATCCCAATCTTGCATGCTATTTGTTCAATTCTTGGCCAAGCCTAACTGTTCAAGTTGCTCCTCCTTGCTTGTGCTTGACTGTTAGTTAGTGAATGGCAACAACTGTTGTTCTTCAAGACAACAAGCAAGCAAAGTAAGAGAAGACCTTCCACTGCTTGTTAGTTGTAAAGAGTCTCAGCAGGTCGAAATCCCCATGTGACCATAATACCTCAGAGTCTGGATATGAAAGAAAGCAACATCTCTTGCTTGTACTGGTTCTGAGTAATTTGTGCACTCTTTCTTGAAGATTTTCACACTCAAAAAACCTTGTATGCAAGGTAGGAGAACCCTATGGTGTATGGGGCACACTGGCTCATACCAATGAATGGGTTCAATTCCTAGCAAGGCCATACTTACAAAAACAGTGTTAATCTGTCACTCATACAAACTTTTTGAGTTTCTACACTCAAAATTGTAAAGCTTGTACACTTTTGCATCAACTAGTCATCAACATGCTCTCTGCATACTACTGATGCTTAGATCAGTAATAGAACAACATGCTACATATTTCTTGATGAAAATGTGTAAAAATGTTGTAATCTAGGATATGTTCTTGCAAATAGTGTCTTCTCAATACTTATCTTGCTGCCTTTACTTGCAATATATCAAGATTTAGACTAATCTGTGTAGATTTATACTACTCCAACAACAGATTTGTAATCTTTGTCGAACTTCTTTGCAAGAAAGTGACAAGATTAGAAAGATTTGATCAAGAATCACTTACTGTTCTGTTTCTGCATTGAGATTTTATTTCAGCACAATAAACTTTGCATAATTTGTAAACTGCTCTGTTCTGCACTGTAGATCTGTACTCTACATTGTTCTTGAAAATCTACACCAATCCTTAAAAATTTGTATCTACACATAATCTTGAAATTTGCACCAAGATTTTACACAATTTATTGAAATTGTATCAAATTTCTGCACACTTTCTTGAAACTGCATCAAATTTCTGCACACTTCTTGAAACTGCATCAAATTTCTACACATTTTCTTAAAAATGCACCAAATTTCTACACAGCAGTTTGAAATCTACAGAGCAACTAGAAATGTCAAAAATTTATGAAGTAGCAGTAAAAGGTTATAATTGTGTGATGAAATTCATACAAATTGATATTCAAAATAAAAATTCAAAAATTGGTAATTGGGTCTTCAAATGGAAGTACCGCAATTGTATGGAATCCCTTACTTGCTTGAGGCCTAGACATGATGGTATTTGCCTTATAATTCCAAGGACCGCGACTACTCGTATATACCGAGGGTACAACTGCAGCTCTTTACTGGCAGTATATATGAGTAAATGAAATTATAAGCAAAAATGCTATCCAGATGATGAATTCGAATGCTGGTTGATATGATTTTAGAATTCTAGTTGAGAATTGATGAGTTGATTTGGATTCTGATTGAAAGATGATGATTACTAAATTCTGGTTGAAAGAAGATAAGTTGAACAAAACTACAATGAGGATGAATGGGATGAATCCTAGTAATGATGTTCATAGTTGGAATGGCGATAATGACTTCAGCAAATCACTACAAGATTAGGGGATTGTGCTGACAGACTGCTGATGTTTGACCTTTGACCCAATGGCTCAAATTAAGGAATGACAAATTGAGAACTTGTATAACTAAAATTCCCGTGTGAAGGAATGTTCAGATGGTATTTTCGATCTGATGAACAATCATTGTGTTAAGGATATGAATGATATGTTCTGAATGAATTGATATCTGATAATGGAATCAGTTGAATCTTAAGGAAAAGAGTTGTCTTCCAGATGTGCGAGATGAGGACATCTCGCGTTTTTTAAGTAGGGTAGGATGTAAGATTCCTCCCTCCAGTTTTTGAGGTATAGAGGTGTAAGAACCTCCCCTTCTGATCTTGTAATTATTCCCCTCTTTAAAATAAAAGAAAGATCCTATTTTACCCGTTTTTGGCCTAGAGAGAGAAAATATCTAGAGAGAGGTAGTCTAAAATTGAGATATTTTTTAATATAAAACTCCTCCTAGTGTCTAAAATGGTTTCCCTTGAAACAAAAATTCAAAAAGAACTTTCCAATGTGCAATTGGAATTAATTGAAAATGTGTATAAAGGACCTTAGCCTAAGGGTCTAGATTTTCAAAAAAATTTGGATTATGGTCCAATTAAGGTTCCTATGGGCCAATAGGATCAATCCAAGTGTGGGGAGGAGATAAATCCAATGAACAAAAGAAAATACCCAAAAAATGAGTAAATGCCCACATAAGATGAACAGTTGACTGAGTACAATGTTTATTAGTTAAAAACTAGGAGATATTACTAAAAAAATGAGATATTTTGGTATAATGATACATTTTTGACACCTTGGTAAGGAATAGGGGAGACTTCAAGGAGGTGCCTATTTCACACATGTGGTGAAGTTTTTAATTCAATAAAATTGTGATATTTTTATCTCTCCTCTCTCCTTGATCAAACCAAATCAAAAGGGAGCCAAACTAGGTCCAAATCTTGTCCAAATTCAGCCAAACTGAACTTGGAAAATTCTAGAACCTAGTTGGAATTGGTTAGAGGCCTCCCTCACCTATAAATAGATCCTTAGTCCTTTGTAAAAAATCTGTGAACTATACCGTGCCAGTATTACATTAAAATAATGATATATTTTATTATGCCTTAAAAATCCTCTACTTTTGGAGAGATTGGAGCCTTTCTCTCTCTTCAACCATCCTTGGAGCTTTCCTTTCAACACACTAACCAATTGATTGGTTGGGGGCTTCTTCTAAGATAGAGAAGCAAGCAAAAACAAGAGGTAAAGTGTAATTTTATGATTTTTCTCTACTATTCCCAATGTTTCTCACTTCTCAATCTCTCTCAAGCTTGAGAAGTTTTTAATTAGGTTGTTATAATGCAAATCAAGATTTTCTTAATACTTGTAATGAATAATTAAGAAAAGTTTACATTTATGCTTAATTTAAGATACTTTTTATGTTTATCTCTCTCTCTCCCCCAAAGAATGGTCATTCCTATGACCAATTCTCTATTCAATTGATGCTTCTCATGGAGAAATTCTCAATTCATAAATCAAACTCTAGGCTTGTGAAGCTAGAGGTTAAGAAAAATGGTTTTTATACTTTTATGCTTCTAAAATTATGGTAATCTTATGAGTCAAATCCATAAATTAGATTTAAGGTTAAAAGATAGCTATACTATCATAATTACATTACTAAGTCTTATTCTTTTCTAAAATATTAAAAATTATCAGTAATAGCAGTGGAGCTATGGTAAAATTTTTAAGAAATTGATACATAATTCATTCTTATACATAACATGAAAAGAGAACTTCCTACTTTATTCTAGGATTGAATATCCTAGGCTAAAAGAATGATTTTCATCACATTCAATGAAAAACTAATTTTTAAGGTTTATGTATAATTAAATAATTTAAAAAAGATAAAATTATGGTAATTTTATTTAAATGATAAAAGAGGAATTCCCATGACATTTGGAATTCAATCATTTAAATAGGAAGAGTGGAATTCTTAGAATATTGGAATTAATGGATATTTTATTTAAATTCAAAGAGAAATTTTAGATAAATTTATTTTATGTATGAGAAATGTTTAAATGATAAAAGAGAAATTTCCATGACATTGGAATTCAATCATTTAAATGGAAAAAGTGGAGTTCTTGGTATATTGGAATTAATGGATATTTTATCTAAATTTAAAAGAGAAATTTTAGATAAATTTATTTTATATATAAAAAATATTTAAATGATAAAAGAGGAATTTCCATGACATTGGAATTCAATCATTTTAATGGAAAAAGTGGAATTCTTGGTATATTGGAATTAATGGATATTTTATCTAAATTTAAAAGAGGAAATTTAGATAACTTTATTTTATGATAAAAGAGGAATTTCCATGACATTTGGAATCTAATTAATTAAATGCAAAAAGAGGAATTCCCATGATCCAAGAAATTAAATGGAAAAAATATGAATTTTTAGTATAATTCAATTTATGAATATTTATCAAAAGTGAAAATATGGGTAGAATTGATTTTTGTAAATCCCATGAATTCTTTTATTCAAAATAGGAATATTGAATATAATTCAATTGAGAAATTGAGAAAGAACATGGAAATAATCGTCGAGAAAAAGAACCTTTATCTAGGCCAAGCAACTGACAGAACTTTAGAAAAAGTCCCATTATCGTTATTGAAGTAGAAAAAGCTACTAAATGGGAATAAGATGTGAATGGGATGTGATAGGATGTGAGTGGGATGTGATAGGATGTGAATGGATGTGATACGATGTAAATGGGATGCGATAATATGTGAACAAATGTAAATGGGATGCGATAATATGTGAACAGATGTGATAAGATGTAAATGGGATGATGCGATAGGATGTGATAAGATGTGAATGGGATAGGATATGATTTAAATGGATGTGATAAGATGTGAATAGGATGGGATAGGATATAAATGGATGTGATAAGATGTAAATGGGATGTGATAGGATATAAATGGATGTGATAAGATGTGAATGAGATGTGATAGGATGTGGTGTGATGTAAATGAATATGGATGAGATGTGAAGTAAATGGATGTGGATGTGAAGGATGAGATGAGAATGAGATGTGAGGTTATGTGAAAGGATGAGATGTAAAGTAAATGGATGTGGATATGTAAAAGAATGTGATGTAAATGAATGTGGATGTGAATGATGAGATGAGAATGAGATGTGACGTGCTGAAAAGAGATGTGGATGTGAATGTGATGTGGATGTGGATGAGATGTGATGTGATGTAAGAGGATGTGAATGTGAATGTGATGTGGATGTGGACGAGATGTGATGTGATGTAAGAGGATGTGGATGTGAATGTGATGTGAATGTGGATGAGATGTGATGTGATGTGGATATAAATGTGATGTGGATGAAGATGAGATGTGATGTAATGTAAAGAGATGTGGATGTGAATGTGATGTGGATGTGGATGAGATGTGATGTAATGTAAAGAGATGTGGATGAAATGTGATGTGATGTGAATATATGTGGATGTGAAGTGATAGATGTGAATGTATGGATATATGTGGATAGTCGTGCATGTGAATGATTGGATGGATGTGGATGAATGAGATGGGATGTGTATGAATGAGATATGATGTGGATGTGATGTAAAGTGGATGGAATGAATGAGATATGATGTGGATAGATGTGGACGTGATGTAATGTGGATAGAATGTATGTGATGGAATGGGGATACAATGAATGTGATGAATGTGAATGGATGTAATGTGATGTGAATCAAGATAGATCTGAATGAATGAGATGTGATGTGAAATAAATGTGATGTGATATGATGTAAATTGGTATAGATGTGAATGGATGTGATGTGATGTGATGTGAATGGATGTGATATGATGTGATGTGAGTCGGGATAGATGTGAATGAATGAGATGTGATGTGAATGGATGTGATGTGATGTGATGTGAATCAGGATAGATGTGAATGAATGAGATGTGAGGTGAAATGGATGTGATGTGATGTGGATCAGGGTAGATATGAATGGATGAGATGTGGATGAATGTGATGTGATGAGATGTGGATATGGGTAGATGCGAGTGGATGAGACGTGATGAGTATAAATGTGGAAAGATGTGATGAGATGAAAAATGATGTGATTGGATGAGAATGGATGAAGGACGATGGGAATACATATGATTGAACTTGGATTAAGTAATGTGGATATGTGAAACAATGTGGAAAGACAAGAGTTCGCTATAGAAACTGTATTTATGCGCCCTGTTTTTTAAATGATTGTTTTATGTCAAGAATACTGGGGAAGCATTTTGACTATCTTGTGAATGAGGTCGTGGAGACCTAAGTGATAAAGTTGCAATAGCTGATGAGGATGTCTCGCGTAGCACGGTCAGTGACCAACCTCGGTTCGATTTAAATGGTGAGTTTCCGGTACGGTGGATGAGGGACCAAGGAAGCGGCCTATGAGTGAAGCGCTAGGTGACTTGTGAAGGATCCTAGAGGGTGTTGACCATACAGTGATCGGGCTCTGGGTCACCAAAGATACCCATGTGTGCGTCGAGGAAGATATTGGAACAAGGAGTAAGGGTTGTTTTCTGAATTTGGGCATGGATCTGGTTGATTGACCTTGTTGGTCCTCAATGGATGAGTCCATGGCTCTTTTATATGGATCTGTTGGTGGTTGATCTTGCTGATCTTCAACGAAGAATCCATCTGGATTTTCTTATATGATTATATTTCCAGGTACTATGAGAGCGAGGAACTATTGAAAAGGCCCCCGACGAGTAGACAGGTGGTGAGCGTTCTAGTTGCCAATGATGCCATAGGTACACTGATGAAGGAATGATTGGAAATTAGAATTCAACTGGATATTTTGGAGGATTATGATCAGTGATTCTATGGTTTCATTAAAAGATTGTTTTAAAGATAACTGAATCTGTGAAACATGGAATTTCATATTGTAAGTGGTGTGACCTGGGAACTCTTTTCCCTGGTACCCGGGACAAAACCTAACCAAATTCCTAAAAAGCATTGGTCTCTATGATCCAAGTGCAAGTCTTTTCTTTGATCTGACCATGTGACTTACAGGTTCGGTCGGATCAGTTCGGTTAGTTAAGGCTCTTGACTACGTTAGAATAAAAATTATCCTAGAGGAATCGCCTGTGCTTTTTGGGCGAGGGAAGTTTTTTCGGGTCCCGAGGGATTAGTCTCTTGTCGGGACATCTGTGGGCGAGGCCCCGAGTGAGAGGCTCTGCCCTGTGCAAGAAGTACTACTTCCACTGCTAGCGCCCCCGAATTCGTTGCGCAGTGTTGAGATATCGAGCTCTAGTGAGGCGGTGGACACTGATGACCCGCCTGGGGGATAGGCCCCGCACTTACACCACTGGCATGGTTGGTGAGATCTTGGGTGATATGCGGCCAGTGGGATGACAGGCTGTGTGACAGCCACTCTAGAGACTGGCATAGTTATAGCGCCAGCTCATTTAGTCGGGTTCACACTATAGAGAACCCGTGTATGTATTGGTTGAGTACCTTTCATATTATTGTGTACTCTTATCTTGTATATGGTGTGTTGAGTGTTGAGTAGAGAAGAAGAAGATTTTCAGCCTCTCACCTTGTGTGTTCTCTATTAGGGTTTTGTGAGTGTGTGTGTGTGCTTGCAAGAGCTCAAGCTCTCTTCCCCCCTGCATCTTTTCATGGTATCAGAGCCTGGTTCGTGCTAAGGGCTGAGCTGCAAGCAAGAGAACCACAGGAAGCGGTACGAGGGTAAGAGCTGCAACTACTCTTCCCTATTGTGTTGGTGACTACACCCTTGTCGGGAGCTCTACGGGAGGCACCGGCAAACGATCTCTGATTGAGGAGCTTTCTTCGCGGGAGTGAAGCTACAGGGCAACTATACAGTCCTTCGGACTACAATTTTCGGGCCGAAAACGCGTTTCGGGCGCGTCTGGACCTCCGTTTTTCAGAAGGCAGGCAATTTCGAGCACTGCGGGTAAGTCATCGATTCTCTGCAGAACTCTGTTTTACGAACTGCAGGACGACAGATTGACTGTGCAGACACTGTGGGTGCTGCAAAGAGGTCTACAGTTGCCATTGGGTGTATGTATGCACATTGAAGTCACTGATTGTGACATTTGAGTACTCCAGTACCGCTGTGCAGAAATTACTGCAGGTTGTGCAGAAAAAAACCAGAGTGCAGGTTCTGGTAAAATTGTGTGTTTGGCAAGATGTCTAATGATGGCATAACACAGATTGTGGCTGAGAAGCTGGATAAGAATAACTTCCATGCTTGGAGGTTCAGGTTAACGAATTTCCTGATGGGAAAAGGCTATTGGGACTACATAGAAGGAGAGCATGAAGAGGCACCGGAGATACCGGATATAAATCCGACTGCTGCAGATGTGAAAGAGTTTAAAGACTGGAACCAAGGAGCCAGGAAAGTAATGTATTGGCTATCCATTAGTATACAGGACACCATGATTGGGCACATTCAGGATGCCAAGTCCCCCAAGGAGGCATGGGACACCTTGGTAAAGCTCTATGAAACAAATACCAAGGCACGTAAGATACAGTTGAAGAATGAACTTCATACTGTGGAGAAAAAGAGCATGTCTGTGAATGACTATGCGTTGAAGATAAAGGGCATTGTGGAATCCCTTGCATCTATTGGTGTGTCAGTAGATGATGATGACAAGGTGGAAGTCTGTTTACGTGGTCTCGGGCCACAATACAAGGCGTTCAAGACGTCCATTCAGACTCGGGAAAACATTCCCAACTTTACAGATTTGGTGTCTATGCTGATTATCGAAGAGAAGAGCTTGGGTGAAGACCAACAGTCTTCACAAAGTAAAAACAGTTCAGAGCAACAGGCCTTCTACACGAGTTCAGGAAGAGGACGAGGTAGAGGAGGCCGTGGACGCGGTCAAGGAGGTGGCCGAACAGGTAATCAGAATTATGGTCAGCAGCAGCAACAACAACAGTCCCAGAATCAACAACAACAACAACAGCACGCAGGTGGAAGAGGCAAATTCAGAGGCAGGGGGAGTCAAAGAGGCCGAGGAAATTGGCAAAGGCAATACAATGATGCACGTGAATGCTACTATTGTGGTAAGCCAGGACATGTGCAGTCAGAATGTTATAAGAAGCAGGCTGACATGCAAAATGGGAAAGTGCAGCAAAACAACTATGCATCCTCAAGCAGAAATAATGAGGATAATGAAAGGTTGTTTGTTATGCAGCATGTTGTGAATGCCATGTCTGAAAATGTTGATGCAGCACAAAAAGATAATGTATGGTATGTGGATTCAGGCGCTTCGAACCACATGACGAGTCATGGAGAGTGGTTCAAGGAGATGAAAAACCCGGAAAGACCAGGTTTTGTGGAAACAGGGGATGACACTGCTCATCCAATTGCCCACATTGGAGATGTGCCATTGTCTATGTAGGATGGCAAAGTGAAGTACCTTGCAGATGTACTTCATGTACCGAACATAACAAAGAATCTGGTTTCAGTTGGCCAGATGATTGAGCAGGGTTTGCAGGTTCGGTTTAACCCTGATGGGTGTTATGTTGAAGATTTCAAAGACAAGTGCAGGTTGGTTGCAAAAGGCAACAGAGTGGGCAGAATGTTTACGTTGGATGTAGACATGCCTGAGATGAGTGCTGCAATGTTTGCAAATGGTTCAGGAGTTGTTGCAGACACAGATATATGGCATAAAAGGATTGGTCATGTGAATGTGCAGAGATTGAAGTCTATGCAGACAAAAGGAATTGTGACAGGGCTGCCAAAATTTAAAGTGGAAGGTATGCAGAAAATATGTGAAGCATGCCAATTTGGGAAGCAAACAAAGCATGTGTTTCCACGTAACAGATATGTGAGCAGAAATGCACTAGATGTTGTGCATTCAGATGTATGGGGTCCTACGAAGACCGTGTCTATGGGAGGCTGCAGGTACTATGTCACTTTCATTGATGACCACACAAGAAAAGTGTGGGTATATTTCATGAAGGAGAAGAGTGAGGTGTTCACTCACTTTCAAAATTTCAGAGTTTTGGTTGAAAAGCAAACAGGGAAATATGTAAAGTGTCTAAGGTCAGATGGAGGGGGAGAGTACTTCTCCAATGAGTTCTCTGAATTTTTGAAGAAGAATGGTATTCGGAGACAGTTCACATGCAGATATACTCCGCAGCAAAATGGAGTTGCTGAGCGGAAAAACAGGCACATTGCTGAGATTGCGCGGGCATTGATGGAAGAGAAGAATATGCCGCATTGCTATTGGGCTGAGGCTGTTTCTACAGCAGTATACATCATGAACAGGACTCCAACTGCAGCCATACATGATGTAACTCCAGAGGAGAAGTTTACTGGCAGAAAACCAGATTTATCTCATCTGAAAGTTTTTGGATGCATTGCATATGTGCATGTGCCAGATGAGCTGAGAACTAAGCTGGATCCGAAAGCTGAAAAATGTGTGTTTATTGGATATTCCCTTGAGCAAAAGGGATACAGGTGTTATAACCCTGCTACACGTGAGTTGAGGGTAAGCAGGGATGTTGTCTTTGATGAGATGAGCAGCTGGTATGCTGCTGAAAAAGAAGCTATTGGGGCTGATGTGAGTGGAAGTGTGGTTGCACAGAATGCAGGTCAGCAATCACAGTCTTTGAGTGGACCAGGAGAGTCCTCATCTAGTGGGTCTGTTGATAGACCATGGAGTGGCAGGTTGCGTCATAATACCAGTCCTGCAAATGTGATTAGTACATCACGTAAAGGAAAAGAGAAAGTGGTTGAGCCCCTTGGTATGCCTGACATTTCTGCAGGACATTCTCATGTTGATGGAGAGTCTAGTGGCTCAGATATGAGCCTTGATGAGGAGCTTGGGATCCCAGCTATGAGAACACCTGGTGTAAAGAAGGCTATGGAAGCCATGAATGAAAAGCTGCGAAGATCAGGGAGAGTGAAGAACCCTGTGCAGAGATTTACATATGATGGTTATGTGGCACATCACTATGCATATATGGCAAAGGTTGTGCAGGTTGTTGAGCCCACATGCATTGATGAGGCTGTTGGAAATGTGAATTGGGAGAAAGCTATGGATGAGGAGATGGATGCACTATATGGAAATGAAACTTGGGATTTAGTGCAATTGCCTGAAGGCAAGAAAGCCATTGGATGCAAGTGGGTGTACAAAGTTAAACATAACAGTGATGGAAGCATAAACAGGTACAAGGCTAGATTGGTAGCCAAAGGATATGCGCAGACATATGGGATTGATTATGAGGAAACTTTCAGCCCAGTTGCCAAGATGGCAACGGTGAGAGTTGTGATAGCAGTGGCTGCGTCAAAGAAATGGTCTTTACATCAGATGGATGTAAAGAATGCATTCTTGCATGGGGATTTGCAAGAAGAGGTGTATATGTTGCAGCCACCTGGTTATGAGGATGTGGGTCACCCCGAGCATGTTTGCAGGTTGAAGAAAGCCTTGTATGGCTTAAAGCAAGCACCAAGAGCATGGTCTGACAAGATTTCTGAATATCTTGTCACTATTGGCTTTCATGTAGCCAATGCAGATTTCTCATTGTATGTGAGACATGGTGATAGAGGAGTTGTGCTTGTTGTCATCTATGTAGATGACTTGATCATTACGGGGGACCATGATGCAGAGATCTTTGATGTAAAGATCTTGCTTAGACAGAAGTTCGAGATGAAGGATCTGGGGGAGCTCAGATATTTCTTGGGCATTGAGGTGATTAGGTCACCACATGGTATAGGATTACTGCAGAGACAGTATGGCTTGGACATGTTGTCCAAGTATGGTATGACAGGCTGTAAGCCTATTTCTGTGCCATTGGATCAGAATGGCAAGTTGAGTGCAGATTCAGGAGAGATCTTGGAGGATCCTACTATGTACAGGAGCATAGTAGGAAGTTTGATCTACATGACGATCACCAGACCAGATTTGAGCTATGCTGTTGGGTTGGTGAGTCAGTTTATGCAGGTTCCACGGAAACCGCATTTGGATGCTGTGAGACGCATACTGAGGTATGTGAGGTCTACTTTGCATTGTGGACTATTCTATGAGACTGGGACAGAGATATGTGTACATGGGTACACAGATGCTGATTGGGCTGGTAGTATCTCAGACAGAAGATCTACCAGTGGATTCATGTTTTCTTTGGGGAGTGCTGCTGTGACTTGGAGCAGCAAGAAGCAGCCTACGGTTGCTCTATCGAGTACAGAGGCCGAGTACAAAGGAGCTGCTATGGCAGCATGTGAGGTAGCTTGGTTGAGAAAGCTACTTGCAGATTTGGGTCTATCAGTGGATAGACAAGTTGTCATTTTCTGTGACAACATTAGTAGTATACAGTTGGCCAGGAACCCAGTCTTTCATGCTCGTACGAAGCACATAGAGGTCCACTACCACTTCGTCAGAGAGAAGGTCTTGGCAGGAGACCTTGACCTTGTTTATGTCAGCACAGAGGATCAGGTAGCTGACATCTTCACCAAAGCATTGGGTACAGAGAAGCTCCGCAGATTCAGAGCTTCGCTTGGTGTACATGAGATGGAGTTGAGCTCGAGGGGGAGTGTTGAGATATCGAGCTCTAGTGAGGCGGTGGACACTGATGACCCGCCTGGGGGATAGGCCCCGCACTTACACCACTGGCATGGTTGGTGAGATCTTGGGTGATATGCGGCCAGTGGGATGACAGGCTGTGTGACAGCCACTCTAGAGACTGGCATAGTTATAGCGCCAGCTCATTTAGTCAGGTTCACACTATAGAGAACCCGTGTATGTATTGGTTGAGTACCTTTCATATTATTGTGTACTCTTATCTTGTATATGGTGTGTTGAGTGTTGAGTAGAGAAGAAGAAGATTTTCAGCCTCTCACCTTGTGTGTTCTCTATTAGGGTTTTGTGAGTGTGTGTGTGTGCTTGCAAGAGCTCAAGCTCTCTTCCCCCCTGCATCTTTTCACGCAGAGGGGGTAGGGATCTTTCAATGGGTGTATACTAGCACAAGGAAAAAAACCTCCTAAAGAGGAAAAAAGTACCCCAGTTGGTCCACATCACTACCAAATATGTCTACAAACACACCTCACGAAATATACCATTGCCCTTTTGCTTTATGTTAACTCTCCCTAGCTTTAAGCTCCTACCTAATCACACATTGTTGAATTTCCTATTGTTTTCTTGTCTATAACAACTGCCTCCACGATCTTAATGCTTTGTTCTCTACTAGATGTGCCACGTGTGTATGCTCCTTTCTCACATATCACCCACCACCCTTCAATGGAATTAACAAATCAATTTAACCATTGGATAATACCTCTTCTCTATCACCTTTTTCAATACCTCCTTCCAAAACCACTACAAAATTTACTTTTTGATTCCTTCACCCTCTCCCAAATCTAATCGTACACGGATGTCATGAGACAAGTTTTCAATCTCTCTCTCTCTCTCTCTCTCTCTCTCTCTCTCTCTCTCTCTCTGTGCTACGCTGATTTATTCTCCCTTTCTTTTTTGTGATGGCTATTTTCTCTCTCCTAGTGGGTCATTTTAATTGTTATCTTCCTTTTGAGGGCTTGCTAACCATCACCGAATGGGCGAATCTTCCCTTACTCTCTCTTTCCAATTTTTGGGTGAGGGGGGTTGATGGTGGTGAGGAAGAGGGGGTACGTTGGCCGTGAGGGAGGGGATGTGGGGGGGGTTGGTTGGTGGAGTGACGAAGTGAGGGGGTGGTCGATGAGGAAGAGAGAGAGAGAGAGAGAGAGAGAGAGATTCATAGGAATTTAACCAATTCCATAGAGGTTCTATCGTCTCTCCTTCTGAGCCTAGTGGATTGCAAGCCTCATCCACTGCTGGTAATCCTTGCCATTCCTCCTACTCTTCCTTGTCACTGGGTCCTTCGTCCCGATTGGGAATCGTGTCATGTAGGGCAATTCCCCTTGCACTCTCATCTGGGCCGAGTCAGGGCCTTTTTCCAAGGACAAGGTCATCGTCCCCTCTGGGTTAGGGATATGCAAGTTGTCCCGGCCCCAATGATGGATCACTCAAGCTGCCCTCAACCAAGGCCTTCTAATGGGAAAGCTGTAGGCCCCTCTAGCTTGTGGGAGGTATAATAACACAAAATTCATTTCAAATACCAATCCCTCAAAAGTGATTGAGACTTGCCTGACTACTCCCAAGGGCATCACTTCTTGCTGGCCCGCCACTCGGATGGAAAAGGGAGCTAGCTCCGTAATTCAGAGACCCAAGACTTGCCTGGTAGCTTCAGGCATAATGTTAACACTAGAACCACCATCCATAATGGCCCCTGCAATTTGAGTTCCTCCCACAAAAATTGTCACCCTCAGGTTTTGATGATCGGCCACTCCTGGGGTAGTGAGGCATACCCTTGCTTGCTGCACCTAGGCCGTTGGCCACTACTACTAGATGTGGCTTCACCCCTAGTTGCCTTCGAATCCATCCAATGTTGGACCAAGCCTAGCAGATGCTTCCGTATTTCCTGGCTCAAACTACATAATTAAGGAAGGGTGATTTCCACCTTTGCCCTTGCCAACACTTCCTCCCAATATATATTACTAACCTTACATTGGGTAGACTCCTCATCCACCTTTCAAGGTATGGTGGTTGGGGGAATGACCAAGGTAGGCGCCGCTTCAATCTCCATGAGTGGTGTTTGAGGGAATTTCTCCACAACCTTCTTATCAGCTTATTCCACAATGGATGGGTAAACTGCACCATCAAGAGGAGGAGTTGGTGTCTTTGGGGCTCCTTTACGGTCACCACTATTAGAGCGCCAGCAATGGGAGGTGGCACCACTGGCACTATTGGAGTGGCACCACTACTTCCACCATGTTAACAAGTGGGGTTCTAGGACAATCTTGGGTGTAGTGGTCTCAGATCTCCGTGTGTGAGACCCCTACCCTCTCCGGGCGGCCTCCTCTAGGGCGCTGGCAGCGGAAGTAGTAGCCTCTCGCGTAGGGCAGGGCTTCTCACTTGGGGCCTCACCCATGAATGTCCGGATAAGAGACTAATCCAGCGGTTCCTCCGAAATCGAGACTGGAAAAACTTCCCTCGCCCGAAAAGCATGGGCAATTCTGCCAGGAAAATCATCTAACAAAAAATTTATCTAACGAGTCAAGGCCTTAACTAGCTTTTCTATTCCAACCAAACCCAAGTCAAGGCCTTAACTAGCTTTTCTATTCCGACCAAACCCAACCGCCCAACCACTGTATTGGTGGGATCCCTTTATATAAAAATTTGGTTGAGTTTTGTCCCAGGTACCAAGGAAAAGAGTTCCCAGGCCCTCTACCCCCGGCACTCATGCAAAATACAATTTAGACACACCACTTACGCACCCAATATGAAATTGCCTTTTACAGATTCAGTTGGTCTTTAAAGGCAGAATTGAACATAAATAGTTGGCCGACTGCCTTTATTGAGTAGTATAAATAGTTGATCACACAATCCATTGTGTTATCTCGTAATTCACCAAGAGCCAAGGCAATCAAGGGCCAGGAGAGCCAAGGAGTTGCTAACGCAAAGGGGTGAAGGACTGCAGGTCAAGGGCAGAAATGAAACCATAGTATTTCGATCATAATCCTCCAAAATATCCAGTCCATTATTTTACAATCAAAATATCATCAAGGCTCTCCGTTGAAGACCAGCTAGTCAACCACCGAGATCCAAATTCAAGTTCCATTTCACATAGATAATTCCTTATCAAGACCTTGGTAGGCTTTGCCCCATGAGCGACGTCCTTTGATGACTCCCCGCCAGCTGTTGCAACGTAACTCTCCTTACTTTAAACCATAAGCCAAATGCTTCCTCCAGTATTTTGGCGTAAGACAGTCCTTTAGAAAAAATAGAGTTTCTATACAAGTAAGAATTTTCTGTTGAGTTTGATTCCACAAGACCCTTTTTCTCAAAATCCAGACTTTCTTAATGAAAATCACGAATCTCGTATCTCAGTAATCCACTCATCAGCTACAACGAATTTCTAACTTATTTTTTGTCGATTTCGGGTCTTAAGGAAAACTTCTCTCTAAATCGCCGCGGGTCCGTTCTTCATACTGAAGAAATGGGAATGGTCACAAGGTTTTACTTAATTTCTAATTCTAGAGATGGGCAAGCATCTTTCTAGCCCTCCATTCTCACGTGGTCATGGTCTAACCATAAATTATTCGGATTTCATCCTAGCTTTGATTCCTAAGGATTTTTCTTCTATATATCTTGATAAATTAACGGGCGGTGATTTCCAATCGTAAGGGAAAAATCCAAAATTATGAAAATTTATTCTTTCCTAGTCACAATAGAATTATAAATAGTTCTCTTCGAGAATAATGGAATTTTATAAAGATAACTCTTTTTCTAATAATCCATTTGTAAATATGCATACATCATTTTATTGATTTATTCACATAGAAATATCTTAAAATATTCTTTTCTCCATTTTGATCCTCAACATTAATATACCATAATTTTCTACGTGAAATTATGGTGAAACCATCTCGTTTAACACCAAAATTAATTTATGCATTTTCTAATTAAAGTACAATAAAAATTCATCTTTTAAATAAATAAAAATACCCACATTTGAAATATGCCAAAATTTTCTCTTTTTATATTTAAAATATTTTTATCTAGAATATTGTGGAAATTCCTCTTTTTGCATCTACATTTTTTTATGCATGTACATATATAAAAATAAAAATTCCTCTTTTCTCTATTTAAACAATTATGCATAAATACTATAAAAGTATTTTTCATAAATATAACAAAATTCATTCTTTTAGCATAAAAATGTCTATTCCTAGAATATGATGGGAATTCCTCTTTTTGCTTTATTAAATTTATGCATAAAAATAAGATTCATCTTTTTTTGGGAAAATTTTTCCATAGCTTCGCTCTGCAATTTCTGAGAATGTTCAATTTCCTAATCTTCAATAAATACTCATAACTATGAAATGTGGTGGAAATTTCTCTTTTAAAATAAAAATTATTTATGCATACATAACATAATTATAATAATAATTATAAGCATAATTACAATTAAATCTCTTGGTTATTCTTTAAAATATCCATTCATCATTCCTATGTAAAAATACTTGTAGAAATGTTAGCATAACTCTCTTTTCAACTTAAAATGAATTAATATGATTTTTCTTAATCATAAACAAGCTTAAAAGAATTAATCATCATTTTTAGCTAGATTAAAATCATAAAAATATTTAATCTTCTTCTCTAGCTTATCAAGCCTAGAGTTTTGATTAAGATAATGAGATTATCATTAAGATCCATCCTTCTAACAAGGATCTAACCATAAAGATGATTAATCTTTCAAAAGGAGAGATTTACTAAAAAAAATATTATAATTAAGCATAAAGATTAGCATTAAACCATTTAAACATTATGAATCATTAAAAAGCTTGATTTCAAGAAAAAACCATTGATTAAAAAGCTTGCGAAGCATTAGAGGGGTTGGGAAGAAGATTATCATTGAAAGATTAAAAAACACCATGGATTAAGGCTTACCCTTGATTTTTAGCTTAATTCTTTTAACAAAGAAGTGAAGCCCACAAAGCAAGCTTGGCCACCAAGATGGGGAGGGTAATCTCCAAGAGAGGATGGAGATTTGTGAAGCTCCAAAGCTTCCCAAAGTAGAGGCAAAATAGAAGGATAATAGAATTACACTAAAATGAAGATAATACTGGCATGTAAATACACAAAGATGAAAATACAAAGGAATGAGGGTCTATTTATAGGTGAGGTAGGCCACTAACCAAGTCCAACTGGGTTCTAGAGGCTTCTAGCTTCAGTTTGACCCAATTTGGACAAGATTTGGACCAGTTTGGCTCACTTTTTGATCCAGTTTGCAAGATAAGAGAGGAGAGATCAAAATATCTCATTTTTTTGAATTAAAAATTCAAGGTAATGATGAGAAAAATGTTCCTACTTCATGAGCCCTCTCCCTCCTTATTAAGGTGTCAAAAATTGATTTTTTTACTAATAAACCTTAATTTTTAACTAATAAACCCAGTACTTGGTCAACTATTCATCTTATGTGAGCATTTACTCATTTTTGGGTTTTTTTTAATTCTTTGTATTTTTGTCATCCCAACACTTGGATTAATCCTCTTAGCCCTTTAGAGCCTTATTTGGACACCTTAGTCAAAAATTTCTGAAAATGTGGACCCTTAGGCTAAGGTCTCTAATACACATATTCAATTAATTTATAATGCACATTGGAAAATTCTTTTTGAACTTCTGTTTTAGGGGAATTCATCTTAGATATTAGGAGAAACTTTGTATCCAAAAATATCTCAAAATTGAATTATCTCTTTCTAGAACATTTTCTCTCTCTAGGCCAAAAACAAGGGAAAACAATGTTTTCTTGCATTCTGAAATAGGGGATGATTACAGGGGACTGAGAGGAGAGCTTATACATCTTTTAGGGCTGAGGAGGAACCTTACACTAGGCAATGGAGGCATGGGGGCAAGCCCTCCTGGTATAGTGCATTGAGCTTGCATGTGGCCACTCCCCCCACAACGGCAGCATATAAGAGGCCGGTTGGGGTTGTTGGGAAGATGACAATTGGCGAACCTTTGGTTAGGCTGAGCCCCATACGTGTTGTTAACGATCAAAGGTACTAGAGGAGCTGCCACACAGACCATCGGGGATGGTTTTGATAAACACGGGGTGTTTGTGGGACCGGCATTGGTGGGAGGTATGGTTGATAGTTTGGGAGAGTGCCTACTTAATATGGAATTCGCAGAGGCAAGGGGTTGTATGTTAGGGTTGCTCCAGGATGAGGGGTATTGGTGTATGCTACTGTGGCTACTTAAGCTCCCTGCTGAGATGATGTGGTCTGGCGGTTGAGGGGTTTGTACACAAAAGTAGCCATGGGGGAGGGAAGGGTATGTGGGTAGCTAAGTATGAGAGACCAATGCTAATAGGGTTAATATACGCTTGGGATTGAGGGGTAGCTACTCCAGCTGATTGAGGGTTGAATAAGGGTGTTGAGTTTGGTTGATGGTTAGGGGCCTGGGTAGAAGTTGGAACACTATTGGTTGGGGTCACCATGTGTAGTCTTCGACAAAGGGATTAAGCGGGGTGGCACCTTGCTTAAGTTATTGTTGCAAAAGGTGAAGTCCCTTGAGGTAGTAACACTCCTTATCCTCATGGCCCGTGCCTTTGAGCAAAATGAGCAATATTTCTTAGTGGGACAATCACTTGGAAGATGACCTTGTGAGCTGCATACTAGGCACCATGGACTTGTCTTGGGATCTTTAACCTTGAGTTGCTCAATCTCCTTCCTGAGCGCTGCCATGGCCATGTCCTCTTGTTGTGACCTTTTGAAATCTTCAAGATCCTGCTTGAGCTTGGCTAGCTCGTCCATGGAAGCAGATGTAGAAGCTACCGTCAGGGCTAGCTCGTCCATGGAAGTAGATGTAGAAGCTACCGTCAGGGCTAGAGGAACAGTTGGAAGAGCCGAAGACATGCCAGGGATAAGTGGGGACCAAGAGGTACTACACTCCGCCACCATGAGGCGATCATTCTCTAGTTGTGTAGCTATGTGTTGGAAGTCTTGCAAGGTGCCTTAGGGTGGAAAGGTCTCTCTCATCTTCATCGCCATTTGAGTAGGGAGTGCTCGAAGCACCCACTGCTGCAACATGCAGTTTCGAGGATCTTAGGGTAGCCGAGCGACTAAAACTTTAGCTCTTGTCTCACAAGTCGGCCACTAACTCCCCCAGCTTCATGGAGAGTTGGTTGAGCTCTTGAGTAATGAGATCAAAGTAGTTCCTAGGTCGAAAGGTAGAGAACTGTAGCCTGAGGGTGGCCCAATTTGGGAAGTGGTTGACAAAAAATTGACTGTACCACCGGTCGGCACTTTCTTCCAGCGTTGTTGGGAACAAGACCAAGCGTGCATCATCTCGGTTGAGAACTCTTGAGTCACACATAGTGAGGAGGAACCGATGTACATGATCTTCTACATCTTCAGTGATGGTACCTTTGAAGGTTGGTAGTTTAACTTGCACGCAGTTAAGGACAGTAGCCAATGGCTCTGGCCCTAGAGCTGCCATAGGGTTAGAAGGGGAAGATGCTGAGGGAAGAATAAGGTAATGAGGAAGAACCCTACGATGACTAGTTTGAAGAGGAGAATGAAGGGGTGAATCACCTCTAGAAGCTCTAGTCTTCGGGGGCATACACACAACACTCATCTAACCATGAACAAAAATCACCAAAAAAGATCAACACAAGTGGATTTGTAGGTGCTATCACAGCCACCTATCCTATCTTGAAGAGTTTGTGTTGATTTCTTTTGCACCCACTGATATGGAAAACCAAGGGTGGCTTTTGGAATCTTTCTGATACACTCTTTTACACCTAGCAAACCATGGCATTTTGGAAGCCAAATTGCTGTTGCACCCTCATAATAGCCTTGTGCTTTAAGAACATGTTTTGGGACCCAACGAGTAACAATCTGAGGTTTAGGCTTGGAAAAGATGTGCTTTTTAGGAGGCTTAGCAAATGGGCTAGATGGTACAAGTTTGTACGCATCTTTGGGTAGCCAAATTGATAATTCCTTCTTGCCTGGCCTTCTTTGAGCACAGTGACTAAAGTAGTTGGAACATGCCAGCCATGGCCCTCACTTGAGTACTCATCAATTATCCACATCATTTGTGTTGGAGCTTCAAGAGCAGATTTTGAAAGTGGGTTGTGTAGGGTAGAAACACCACCCTTTTGACATGATAAAGATCGTGGAGTAGCAGATCCCAAGATGCAATCCGAATCAATTTACAACTTGTATTGTCTATTCTTCCAATCTAATGTGCAATTGGTAGCACTTAACCACGATCTACCGAGAACAGCCTCTACTACTGCCTTGGACTTACTTGCCACATAAAAGGGCACTGACATGGACATCATAATGACACATTTTTTCTCTATAGGGTTATCTTCACCTGAGAAGCTTCGTAAGTCAACAGGAATGTGCACAAGTGTTGGTTGTCCCAAGGCTTTCCATGTGTCAAACAAGAGAACATTATAATCTGCACCAGAGTCAATTAAGGCAGAGACAAAGTAGGTAGTCTCATGAAGATGAAGGCACACTTGAATATTGGAATGGATCAACATATGGTTCATCAGTAGCCAACTATAAGGCCATCATAGAAGCTTTGCGACGCTCCTTGGCTTTTGCAACTCTAGCTTTAGCCTCCTCTTGAGCCTGACGTTTAAGTAGGTCAAGTGCTTCTTTCCGTGTTTGTGCAGCATGCATTTGTTGAAGCATGGCTTTAGTTAATGGTTCATTGTATTTCTTGAGACGACTTCCATTAATGAAGTTAGGCATTTGCTCACCTTCTAGTGTCTCTAAACGCACTGCACCACTTGAAGTAAGCTCATTAATCACAAATGGTCCTAGGCCACGTTTCTTGAGCTTTCTCTTATGCTTCTTAAGTGTGTACAAGAGCACAAGGTCCCCTTTTTTGAATCGGCCAGTTGTTACATTTCTATCATACCATTGCTTCTGTCTCCTCTTCTCGGCAAACATCCCCATTACCGCCAATAAGCGGGTCTCATCAAGCTTTTCCAATTCGTCAACGCATTGTGAAAGCTCATGACCAGTCCAATCCAATTGTTTAGCAACTCGTAGAGTAGGTACAAGAAATTCAATGGGAAGAATTACATCTAGCCCAAAAGCAAGCTCAAATGGGGTTGTGCCCATAGATGTTTTATAGGCTGTCCTATATGCCCAAAGAACCGAGTGCAACTTTTGCTCCCAATCAGTCCTATGTCCCTCAACAATCTTTGTGAGTGCTGTGCAGAGAATCTTGTTAGTACTCTCAGCTTGTCCATTGGTCTGGGGATGATAGGGTGCAGAACGCTTGTGAATTACCATAAATTCTTGAAGCAAAAACTCTATGACCTCATTTACAAAGTGCACACCTTGATCACTAACGATCTCAATAGGTAAGCCATAGCGTGTAAACACGTACTCATACAAGAACTTGGCTGTGGTTCTGGCATCATTTTTGACTGTAGCCTTTGCCTCTATCCATTTGGTCAAATAGTCAGTTGCGACTATAATATATTCTGCATGCGTGTGATGAGCTGGAGGTTTAATGGGACCGACAAAATCAATACCCCATTTTGCAAAAGCACGTGTGCTTAACATAGGCCGCAATGGCATATTGTCTTTAGTGACGGGAGGTTTGGTTCTTTGAAAATCGTCACAACATTTTACATATTCTTCAAAATCCATTTGTAAGGTTGGCCACCAAAGCCTAGACCACCTAATCAACTTAGCTGTGGTATTGCCCGAAAAGTGTCCACCCCCGCCGACACCTGCATGTGCATGAGTCAAGATTTTCAAGTAGTCAGCTTCACATACACACATGCATAAGTTGCCATCCTTGCCCCTCTTGTAGAGTTGGCTCTCTATCAGCATATAGTTTGCCACTTCAACTTTAATAGCACGCTTTCGATGTTTAGGAATTTTTTGATCCGTATGACCATGCTGAAGATAGTCCACAATATACTTGCTCCAACTTGGTGTAGTTGAAATTTGGAATAATGTGACATTATGAATTGGCTGTTGAATTTGACATGAAGCATAGTTACGAACAAATGTTTCAGCATCTGTATGCATGGTAGGCCACCATTGCCCATCCTGTGATATACGTCGCACACAAGTAGTAGCTGATGCATGGATTCCACCGATACCTGTATGTGCCCATTCCAAGATTTCCTCATATTGATCAGGGTTAGGTATAAGTCGCAACACTCCATCATTACCCTGACGATATAATCTCCCTGAGATTAACTTAAATGGTCACCATAGGTCCACATTAGGACCCGCTAGTTGTATCTGCCCACTTGTCAAAATTTCTAAGATGGATTCAGACCATCTAGGAGCTGTCTCTACAAGGAAAAGTGTTGAATGTAACATATCATCATCCACACCCAGAGGAGCTTCGCCAGAGGTGATTCAAGACAAATGATCTGCCCTAAGATGAGTTGTTCCTTTTCGAACTGCCACTTCAAAATCAAACTCAAGAAGGATGATAAACCACCTCACAATCCTTCCAGTTGCACAAAGCTTATTGACCAAATATAGCAATGCTTGATGGTCTACAAAAAATATGAATTTGTTTGCCAAAAGGTAATGGCGAAACTTTTTCACTGCATATATCATGGACAATCCTTCTCTTTCTGTTGTGGTGTAATTCTCTTTCTGTTGTGGTGTAATTCTTCTCAGCACTGTTCAACTGTCGACTAGCATATGAGATTGGGAAATCCTTATTATGTTCTCCCGATTGAGCCAAAATACATCCAATTGCAAAGTTTGAAGCATCAATATGGACATGAAAGATTTGGTTCCAATCTGTCGGGATGAGATGGGTGCAGTCACTAATGCTTGCTTCAACTTTTCAAAGGATTCCTCACACTCATCAGTCCAATTAAACTTTACAAGAAGAGCATATAATGGTCTGGCTAGGACAGCGTACATGTAGATGAATCGACGATAATAGCCACAATGTCCCATGAATGTTTGTACCCCTTTAGGGTTGATAGGCCGAGGTAATGAGACAACGACATCAATTTTATCCATATCTGTTGAAATCCCATTGCGAGAAACAATATGGCCCAAGATTTTCCCTTGTCGTACCATGAATTTGCACTTGTCAGGATTCAAGCATATACAATAAAGTTGACACTTTTGAAACACAAGTCTGAGGTGTTCTATATGATCATCACGCTCTTGTGAGTGAACACATAAATCATCCATGAAGATCTCAAGAAATTGCCTAAGGTACTCCTTGAATACATGACTCATTAACCGCTGCTGAAAGGTTGCTGGTGCATTTGTTAGACCAAATGGCATAACACGATAGGCAAAGATGCCATCTTCAGTAGCAAAGGCTGTCTTGTGTTGATCCTTTGGATCAATTGACACTTGATTGTAACCGGAGAATCCATCCAAGAAACTATATGCCTACATCAAGAAGGGGGGCATGTTAACCCTCATTGGACACCTCTCCAGCATTGTCGTCATCCATTGCAACCGTCACTTCATTAAAAATGTCAACAACCAAATGAAAACTTGGTAAAGCTTAATAGGAAAACTTGTAAAGCTTGTAAAGATTTATTAGTAGTAAAGCTTTAAAGCTTGTGTGGATAGGAAGCTAGCTCCTCCACACTCCACCAAGTACCTCCCACCATCACCTCTGACATCTGCGACCGCCGTCGTCGCTGCTGCTGCCGATACCCTTCGACTGCCTCCAACCAAATGTACCCTTCGATGGCTCTAACCGCCTCCGACCGCTGCTGGTGCCCCTCTGATTGCCTCTGACCACCATCACTTTCGGTGCCCTCCGACCACTTTGTCTGCCGGTGCCCTCTGACGGCTCCGACCGCTGTCACCATTGGTACCCTCCAATAGCTCCAATCGTCACTATCCATGCCCTTTGACATCTCTGACCACCCCGTCACCATCAGTGCCCTCCAACATCTCCGACTACCGTTATTGCGCCGGTGCCCTCCGACATCTTCGACATGCATTGCCAACTCCGATGGCACTCATGGTGGAGGCAACAACCCTCCTCTCCCTTTCCCCAGGGAAGGTGAGATCCTCTTGAGCACAATCTCCCTTTTCCAGCGACTAAAGATCTTCCCTCTATAGACACTACGTGATGAGGGTTGGGACTTCAAGGAGGACACCCATGGAGGAGATAAGGGGAGCACTCTCTCGACAATGGAGGAGACTCTCTCTTGTACCACATTTACTCTTGCACATTCGGCGGAGAGCACATTATTTGGTGTATGACATTCTCTCTGTTGGAGCATAGTCTCTCTTGTATCATTCTTTCGGCATTTGGATATACATTGTTACACTCTTATGGTGTTTTGTCTATCTCTTTGTGTGAGCGAGGTGAGTGAATGATCAATGGTGCGTGTGGTGTGAGTGAGTGATCAATGGTGGGTGGGTGTTGTGTGAGTGAGAGGCCTGTATAGGGATCCTACGGTGCTAGGTGGTTGTTAGAGAGCACAGTAGACAATGTAGAGCATAGGCCTTGCATGTCTAGCCCCAGTGAGGTCGACTCATCCGTGGCGAGTATACTTCCCTGAGAGGATCCGCACTCCCTTTTCTGCAACCCTAGTGTTTGTGTCAGTAGTCCTTGAGTTCCCTAGGTGAGGACTGACGGAGTCATCTACAGCTTAGATAGAATTTGGAGATCATGATGGGACTCTCCTAGAGGTCAAGGATAGTCTCAATTTTGTTTTCTTTTTGGGACATACATCAACCAATGAAGTATGTTGTGCAATAAGAACCGAGGAAAGAAGGAAATCTACAATATATACACGATTTTGAACATTGAATGGGAGATTTGATATAACCAAGCTGCACAAGAAAACTACATTATATTAGTTACTTTGGACAAGAAACCCACCTTACAATCACGATGATGAAAAGAACGTAGCAAACCTTAGAACTGTTATGATAGTTCTATCGTTGACCTCCCTTAAAACAGTGGATAAAACATCAATCTCCTCCGCATCGAAAGGGAAAAATTGCACAGTGCCTCGCACCGGAAGTCTAACGTGAAACGAGGGGACAAAATAACTCACAGCTCTCACATTCGACTTATGCATTTCCCAAATAGCTGATTTCTTTAACCGCAATTCTTGGAGCTCTTGCATCCTGGCTTGGTCACCAATCCTTTGTGCGTTGAGCCTTGTGTCACATGAATGACTAGCCTCTGTCACTTTTGTGATCTTAACTTTCTTCGTCAAAGGCGGGATTTTCAAAATTCCCCTCATTCTCTTGTCACTAAGTAGGGCGGGCTCCAGCGTACGGTCATATCTGAACCTGAGCAAACGAAGCAAGTTTATGTCTTTCGGCATCACAGTGATGTTGTGTGCTTGCGCGGCAAGGACATAGCTATCCTGAAAAAACTCGACATCAGCCTCTTGCAAACATCCTACAGCAGAGGCCTGCAACGCATTTTAATGCCAGAATTCTTGCATGTAGACCGGACTACACGCTGGAATGGCAACTTTGAAACCGCGCAATGCATATGTTTCTCCACCTTCCTTAGTTCAAGAAGGATGGATCTATGTTGGTCGTATCTACATCTCCTCATTGAGTGCAGCACAGACATTTTCTTTCCCGAACTAGCTTCTCTACCTAATCAAGGATCATCTGTAGATGAGAGCCTTGCGATCTTCTTCATACGCACCATATGAAAATAGTCATAATGTTACATGATAAGCTTCTCAATAAATATATAAGACAATAATACAAAAACTACTCAAAAAGTTAACTTGGATAACAAATTAGCTTCAAATCACCAACGCGATATGGGTACTTAAGACAAAATCTACATCAACTCCTCACGTTGTATTGGTTTCTCAAAGAGACCCTTTCATTTGACAAAATAACACAAGAACAATACACCTAACAACACCTATGACGATAAAATAGGTCCAAATCACTACAACGCGATAGAGGCACATCAGACCTAATCGTCATACCCTCAGCACAATGTAGTGATTTCTTGCACAGATTGTTTCATTTCACAAAGTAGGTCATGGAAATAAGTAATAGATAACATACACGACACTAAACTATGTATAGGACAAGAAAGTATGTCCAAAACACTATAACGTGATATGGCTACATCAAAAAAATTTGTAATTCATTCTTCGCGTTGTGGTGGTGACTTGTTAGACATTGCCTTTCGTTTGACCCAATATCTAATGAACATAGGTAAAACATGATATGTATGATTGAATATAACATTTAAGACCAGGAGTGATTGCTTGATAACTTACCAAAGAATTACGCAGGGAAAATGTTGAAGTGATGGACGCTTGCTTGATAAATCGCAAAGATGGCGTAGATTAGGCATGGCAGAGGAATACACACAGCTGAAGGAGACAGAACAAAACGGCGGCAAAAGACAAGGACACTTGACATTTACCGAGTACCACATTTACTGAGGACAAGCACGACACACGTGCAAAAGAGCATGTTCACACGTGTCGAGGAGGACGTGGGGCCGTACTCATGATGATTATGATCAATCAATTTTTAACACGTGTCATCATATGTGCACAGAGCACGTGGTGTGCCATCATGCATCTCTGCCACGTGTACAGACCATTAGTTTCCGTGGATAAAGGTGACCAACATTCATTAGTCATTGTTTCTTGCTCTCGTGCAATTTTTCTCGCAGTCATCACCTTCACCTTGCTTCTTGCTCTCCTACAGTCAACTTTGTTGGTGGCTTCTTGCTCTCCTACAGTCAACTTTGTTGGTGGCTTCTTGCTCTCCTAGTGAATTTTGCGATATGTTTTCAAATATTTTCGTGTTTCAATTTGGGTGAAGTTGTATAATTGTTTTATAAATATTCCATCAAAGATTGCTGCTTTTAGATTTTTAAGGATTTAATTTATTTCTCCCAAATATTTCATCAAAGCACTACAATGCAAAGAGGGATCTCGGTGAGAACTAACGTACCCATATCACGTTGTAGTGATTTTGCCCACAATGGTAATTTGCTTGCTTGAAAGCACTACAACGCGAGAAGAGGTCTTGGTAGGTCTTGGTGCAAAGTCTCTCAAGCATATCGCATTATAGTAATTTGTCCTACTGTCGTTCTTTTTTTACTTTTTCAAAGATTTCATTGTTTAGATTTTTAAGAAATTAATACTTTCCTTACAAATAATTGATCAAATTACTACAGCGTGAAGAGGGGAGTCGGTGAGAACTCTCCCACCCATATCGCATTATAGTGATTTGTCCTACTGTCGTTCTTGTAGTGATTTTTCTTACAATCGTCATTGCCTTTGAAATATTGCATCAAATCACTATAACGTGAAGACAGGGCTCCTTTTGGAAATTCTCCCACACGTATCGTATTGCAATGATTTTTTGGCACATTTTTCCTTGCAAGTTCATTTTCTCACTAATATTTCATCAAATTACTACACCGTGACTAGAGATGTCAGTGAGATTTCTCTAACGCTTATCGCATTATACTGATCTTGGCTAATCCTTTATTATCTTACACAAAACTTTCATCGTCCCTTGACATATTTCCTGGATGGAACCGTTCAGGATTGAGTTTGAGTCCGATGATGCCGACCTTCGAGAAACCCCAAATGAAAAGTTGTTCAACTTCTTGTATAAAGTTCGACAGCGTCATCGCCATCCTGAAATCTCACGCATGTTTAATTTCAATTTTTCCATCGAAGACATGATCATTTTTGCTCGTTCGTATCTTGAGGAGAAAGGGCAGCAATTTCAGCAGACCACTTTGAGTGGTACACTCATGTTTGATAGCGTCTAGTACGTGCACATGAATAATATCGTGCCTTCAACAACCCTGAGACAAAAGTTAAATAGGGATGTTTTGAAGGTGCCAGATGATAAGAAGAAGACACACAGTAAGTGCCCCATTCACAATCGCAAGTGTCGTCTCGTTGCTTACCACTATGGATTTATCTGCTACCTACATGTGCTGCTTGAGGAGTGCTGCTTGAGGATGAAGAAATTGCAAATGAAAAAATTGAGGAGAAGCCAGAGGAACCTCCAAGAGCAAAATATGAAGTTCAAGAGATTGTGGAGGAGATAAACTTGGCTGCAGAGAGGGACTTAAGTGAGCAGTTGGATATTGATGCACTCAGAAGAGAAGACACCTTACTGGTTACAGGTGACGAGCAGCCCTCTATGATAGAGGAAGTAGGGGACATTCCAACCCCACTACTCCCCACATTTCCTATTGGTGGTGGTGACAAAGAAATTCAAGCTGTCTTTGACATAAGGGAAGACTACTGTCTGGCCATCATTGCACAGAATCTTGAGGAAGATGAAGATTTTGTGGATCCAAATTTGGATAAGTATCTCTTATTGGATTCAAATGTCAAGGAGAGTGAGTTCCATTCTGCTGCCGACACATTATCCATGATGTACAAGGATGCAAAAAGCTATGAATCCAGCCTTCCCACTGAAGGGAAATTTTAGGCTTTTCAGCAAAGACTTAATATTTCACACATGGGAAGGGAAGGGGCATCCTCATCGACGGTCCAAGACACTAACTCAACAATCAATATATGGACAAATTATTTACTTGTTAATTATCCTTTATGCATACTTCTATGCATGAAAATGAAAATTGATAAAAATAATACTTTTGATATAAAAATTTATCCATTATGCATACTTCTATGCATGAAAATAAAAATGGTAAAAGTAACACTTTTGATATAAAAATTTAACCATTATGCATACTTCTATGCATGAAATAAAAATGGTAAAAATAACACTTTTGATATAAAAACTTATCCTTTATGCATGATATTAAAATTTAATTTCTCCATGATTATAATGAAATTCTTTCAATTAATCTAGGATGATAATTCCTAGAATATGGTAGGAAGTCCTTTATGCTTTGAATGAAATTATTTTATGCATAATTTTTATAAAACTTTTGCCATAGCTCCGCTGCTATGATTGATAAATCTCAATTTTTCTAAGGGATAAATCTTATCATTAAGGAAATAATTAAAATTATCTCTAATTGGATCATTCATCCATAATGGATTGAATCATCAATATACGTAAACTAAAAGCATAGAAAAAAGCCATTAATTTGCCCTCAAGCATAGCTTAATCTTGGGTTAAGGAAAAGCTTTATGAAAAGCTTGATTTGGATTGAGAATGGGTCATGAGTATGACCATTTCTTGATTGAGAGAGAGAAATTACATAAAAACCATTAGAATTTAAACATAAATGGAAATTAGCTTCAATAGCATTTATTAAATTATGTAACTCTTCACTACTATTCACCAATTAACTTCAATAGCATTTAAAAAAACCATACCAATTAAGCTTCTCAAGCTTGAGAGGGGTTGAGAAGAGAGAAACATTGAGAAATTATAGAAAAGATCAATATTCACTAATTACCTTACAAATTGCTTGATTCTTTGTTCACGGTAGAGGCCCCCAACCAATCAATTGGTTAAGTATGTTGATGGAGCCACTAATGGGGATTGAAGAAAGAGGGAAGCTCCAAAAACTAGTGAATTATTAATGAATTCATAGTTCTTGGCTTAGGTGGAGTAGAGTAACGATGCATAAACACTATATATTTTTCAACAAGGGAGAGGCTTCTATTTATAGGAAAAATTGAGCTCCTAACCAAACAAACTGATTCTAGAATTTTCTAAATCAGTTTGGTCAATATTTGACCATTTTTAGGTCAGTTAAGCGGATTTTTTGGAACTAGACTTGAATGAGGAGAGAGGAGAGATAAAATATCTCAATTTTTATGAGTTTAAAACTCATTCAAGCATGTGAAATATGCACCTCCTTTAAAGAACTCCCCTTCCTTACATATGTGTCATAATGGAATCATTTTAATATTGCTCATAGTTTTTTTACTAATAAACCTTGTACATTTTCAACTCTTCATCTTATGTGAGCATTTACTCATTTTTGGATATCCAAAATATCTCATATTTTTAATATTGCTCATAGTTTTTTACTAATAAACCTTGTACATTTTCAACTCTTCATCTTATGTGAGCATTTACTCATTTTTGGGTATCTTCTTTTACAAATTGGATTTATCTCCTCCCTACACATGGATTGATGCTATTGGCCCATAGGAACCTTAAATATTGGACCATAATCCAAAAATTTCTGAAAATCTAGACCCTTAGGCTAAGGTCCTTTATACCCATTTCCAATTAAATCCAATTGCACATTGGAAAGTTCTTTTTGAATTTCTGTTTTAGGGGAACTTATTTTAATATGATGAGATAATTTTCTATCCAAAAATATTAAAAATTTGAATATTCTCTCTCTAGAATATTTTCTCTCTCTAGGTTAAAACAGTTAGAAACAAGTCTTTTATATTTCTGAAGAGGGATTGATTACAGGGGAAGATGCTGGACATTTTGAGAGGCTGGGGAGGAATCTTACATTCTCTCCCACTTGAAAAACGCGAGATGCCCTCATCTCGTAAACTGGGGGTAATTTCGCAAGATGCACAAGTATGAGACTGAGACAAATTTTTTACTTAAGATTAATCACCAATTAAAAAAGTCTCAAAGAGAGTAAGGGTCAAGACAAGAACAAGATTTAAACTTTATTCATTCTTGGAACATATACAGTAAAGATAGAAGAACTCTTTACACTTCCATAAGCCCGTCCATCATATGATCACAAAAGCAGCACTCACAAGCTGCGCACGTATAAGGTAACTCATCTATGGGAATGATTCTGTTGGTTATTGCCGCGCCTATCTCAGTGGTATGAGGTGTTCTAACAAAAGGACCTCTGAGAGGCAAACCAAAAACGGAGTAAAGGCATATCTTCTGATGAGGAAGAAAACACGCCAGTAAGAAGACCCGCTCAGAAAACCCAAGATGTCTTGATCTCATGACGCAGTAGTATCGGGGACCCAAACCCAAGGCTTCGATAACCATGGCCAAGCGGACATTGTTACGAAAGTGCTACTGACCCCAGGGTGTTACCCTAGTTATGTCTTGATAGGTCTGCCATTTGGTCTGAGCTACAGACGTTCCCAAGTGAGGAAAAAGTGAGTGCCCATACTGTTCTATAAAATCCTTCTTCATAGACTCGCTTGCATCTTGAAGGTGAGAAATCATCATGGATAAAACTAATTCCTGTTGCCAAGCCATGAAGGAGTTTAAGAAGAAGGGAGATCGATGGAAGTAAGATTACTGTGAGCGATAAGTAAAGTTACGACTTATATAAAGGAAGGAGTTAGCGTAACCTAGAAGCCAACCGTATCTTGCCACTGAAGTTTTACCGTCTTTCCATGATTTGGGTTTGGCACATATTTCTATAGAAGGCATTAAGAACTTTGAGATGAGAAGATAAAAGAAGTTCGTAGGCTAAGTCACTTACTTTCTTTGGTCCACAATATATGGGGGATAGCTACTTATACTCCCCTAGAGATAAAGAAATTGTTATATTTCCCGATCTCCACTGCGCAACAACGGATTCGGGGTACTAGCAGCGGAAGTAGCACATCATGCGTGGGTAGGGGTCTCACACTCGTCGGGGCCTCGTCCATGGATATCCGGACAAGAGACTAATCCGTCGGTTTGTCCAAAACCAAAACCAGAAAAACTTCCTTTACCCGGAAAGCATGGGCGATTCCACCAGGATAACTCTTTACTCTAACGTAGTCAAGATCATTACGGATCAACTGATCTGACTGCACCTTTAACGGTACTTGGTCAAATCAAGGAAGAAACTTGCACTTGGATCATTGGGATCAACGCTTTTTTCCCCATCAAGAGGCACAGCCGTTGATTCCTATCCATAGAACAATTTCTATCTGGGATTTACTTCATCTATCGTAATAATAGAAATTAAATCTCGATTTACGGATCCATCAGTCCAGCCTAACCCCATCCAGTCCCATGGGTTAGCCAACCACCCAACCACTGTAGTGATGGGATCCAATTAAGAATTTGGTTAGGTTTTGTCCCGGGTACCAAGGAAAAGAGTTCCAAGGTCCCCTAGCCGAAAGTTCATGCAAACATAAAACTAGTCACACCACTTACACACCCAATATGACATTGCCTTTTTCTTAGCATCAACTAGCTTTAAAACAATCCTTTAATAAAACCATTATGTCACTGATGACAACCCTCAAAGTCTCTGGTTGAATCCTTATTTCTAGTCATTCATTCATTAGTATACTTATGGCATCATTGGCAACCAGAACGCTCACCACCTGTTCGCTCAGGGGCCTTTTTCATAGTTCCTAGCTCATAGTAACCGGCAATATATTCATATAATAGAATGGAATCTCCGTGGAAGATCAGCTAGATCAACCCACATATCCATATAAAAGAGCCATGGACTCATCTGTTGAGGACCAGCAAGGTCAATCAACTAGATCCATGCCCGATTTCAGAAAACAACTCTTACTCCTTGTTCCAATATCTTCCACGACGCACGTGTGGGTATCTTCGGCGACCCAGAGCCCGAGCACCGTATGGTCAGCACCCTCTAGGATCCTTCGCAGGTGACCTAGCGCTTCACTCATAGGCCACTTCCTTGGTCCCTCATCCACCGTACCGGAAGCTCACCATTTAAATCGAACTGGGGCTAGTCAAGACCTCGATCGATCTTGCTACGCGAGACGTCCTCCATTGACTCTCCGTCAGCAGTTGCAACTTTATCAGTTCGGTCTTCATGACCTTAATCCTCAAGACGGTCAAAATGCTTCTCCAGCATTCTTGACATAAAACAGTCATTTACAAACAGTCATAAAATACAGTTTCTATAACGAACTCTTGTCTTTCCATATTATCCACTCTCGGACCACATTACTTATTCCACATTCCATTCAATGTGTACTCGTTCTCATCCATTCACTCATATAGACTACACATTATCTCACATACACCTTCATATTCATTATTCTACATACATATCCATGTTCGTACGTCCACATCATACATCCAATTTCACATTCATACATACGCATCTACATGCATACATCCACATCCACATTCATACATCCATACCTCCATTTCCACATCCACACATCCACATTCATATTCATACATCCACATTCACATGCATACATCCATTTTCACATCCTCATTCATACATCCACATTCACATACATACATCCACATCCGTATCTACATCCATACATCCACATCCACCTCTTCATTCACATTCACATCCATACATCCACATCTACATACATACATCCACATCTACATACATACATCCATACATCCACATCTACATATATACATCCATACATCCACATCTACATACATATATCCATTTTCACATCCTCATTGATAGATACACATCCACATACATACATACACATCCGTATCTACATCCATACATCCACATCCACATCAACATTCACATTCATACATATACATCTACATGTATACATCCACATCACATTCATACAACCATATTACATCCATTCCCTTCCTAACACATCCCATATACATCTTAACACATCCTAACTCATCTTAACACATTCTATCACATCTCATATACATCTTATCACATCTTTTTACATCTCATACACCTCTTATCACATCCTATCACTTTCCATACGCATCTTATCAAATCTTATCACATCTCATACACCTCTTATCATATCTTATCACATTTCATATCTTTTTTAAGAGCATTCTTATATTTGATATAAGATTTCTCTACACATTTATTTATGCATAAATTCCATTTAAGAAGAGTAACACTTTCGAAATTAAAATCAATCTTTTATGCATCTTCTTATGCATAAATTTAATTTGGTAGGAATTACACTTTTAGAATAAAAGAATTTCTCTTATGCATCTAAGTTATGCATAAAATCCATTTATGAGGAAAATCACACTTTTAGTATAAAAAGAATATCTTTTATGCATACCTCTATGCATGAAATCCAATATGATAAAAGTAACACTCTTACAATAAAATAATCAACTTTTATGCATACCTCTATGCATGAAATTCAATTATGATAAGTCACACTTTTATAATAAAATAATCAACCTTTATGCATACCTCTATGCATGAAATTCAATATAATAAAAGATACACTTTTATAAAAAATAATCAACTTTTATGCATACCTTTATGCATGAAATTCAAATATGATAAAAGTAACACTTTTGATATAAAAATTTATCCATTATGTATACTTCTATGCATGAAATAAAAATGATAAAAGTAACACTTTTGATATAAAAATTTATCCTTTATGCATACTTCTATGCATGAAAATAAAAATGATAAAAATAACACTTTTGATATAAAAATTTATCCATTATGCATACTTCTATGCATGAAAATGAAAATTGATAAAAAAAATACTTTTGATATAAAAATTTATCCATTATGCATACTTCTATGCATGAAAATAAAAATGGTAAAAGTAACACTTTTGATATAAAAATTTAACCATTATGCATACTTCTATGCATGAAATAAAAATGGTAAAAATAACACTTTTGATATAAAAACTTATCCTTTATGCATGATATTAAAATTCAATTTCTCCATGATTATAATGAAATTCTTTCAATTAATCTAGGATGATGATTCCTAGAATATGGTAGGAAGTCCTCTTTTTATGCTTTGAATGAAATTATTTTATGCATAATTTTTATAAAACTTTTGCCATAGCTCCGCTGCTATGACTGATAAATCATAATTTTTCTAAGGGATAAAGCTTATCATTAAGAAAATAATTAAAATGATCTCTAATTGGATCATTAATCCATAATGGATTGAATCATCAATATACATAAACTAAAAGTATAGAAAAAAGCCATTAATTTGGCCTCAAGCATAGCTTAATTTTGGGTTAAGGAAAAGCTTTATGAAAAGCTTGATTTGGATTGAGAATGGGTCATGAGTATGACCATTTCTTGAGTGAGAGAGAGAAATTACATAAAAACCATTAGAATTTAAACATAAATGGAAATTAACTTCAATAGCATTTATTAAATTATGTAACTCTTCACTACTATTCACCAATTAACTTCAATAGCATTTAAAAAAACCATACCAATTAAGCTTCTCAAGCTTGAGAGGGGTTGAGAAGAGAGAAACATTGAGAAATTATAGAAAAGATCAATATTCACTAATTACCTTACAAATTGCTTGATTCTTTGTTCACGGTAGAGGCCCCCAACCAATCAATTGGTTAAGTATGTTGATGGAGCCACTAATGGGGATTGAAGAAAGAGGGAAGCTCCAAAAACTAGTGAATTATTAATGAGTTCATAGTTCTTGGCTTAGGTGGAGTAGAGTAACGATGCATAAACACTATATATTTTTCAACAAGGGAGAGGCTTCTATTTATAGGAAAAATTGAGCTCCTAACCAAACAAACTGATTCTAGAATTTTCTAAATCAGTTTGGTCAATATTTGACCATTTTTAGGTTACTTAAGCTAACTTTTTGGAACTAGACTTGAATGACGAGAGAGGAGAGATGAAATATCTCAATTTTTATGAGTTTAAAACTCATTCAAGCATGTGAAATATGCACCTCCTTTAAAGAACTCCCCTTCCTTACATATGTGTCATAATGGAATCATTTTAATATTGCTCATAGTTTTTTACTAATAAACCTTGTTCATTTTCAACTCTTCATCTTATGTGAAATATGCACCTCCTTTAAAGAACTCCCCTTCCTTACATATGTGTCATAATGGAATCATTTTAATATTGCTCATAGTTTTTTTACTAACAAACCTTGTACATTTTCAACTCTTCATCTTATGTGAGCATTTACTCATTTTTGGATATCCAAAATATCTCATATTTTTAATATTGCTCATAGTTTTTTACTAATAAACCTTGTACATTTTCAACTCTTCATCTTATGTGAGCATTTACTCATTTTTGGATATCTTCTTTTACAAATTGGATTTATCTCCTCCCTACACATGGATTGATGCTATTGGCCCATAGGAACCTTAATTGGACCATAATCCAAAAATTTCTGAAAATCTAGACCCTTAGGCTAAGGTCCTTTATACCCATTTCCAATTAATTCCAATTGCACATTGGAAAGTTCTTTTTGAATTTCTGTTTTAGGGGAACTTATTTTAATATGATGAGATAATTTTCTATCCAAAAATATTAAAATTTTGAATATTCTCTCTTTAGAATATTTTCTCTCTCTAGGTTAAATAAGTCTTTTATATTTCTGAACAGGGGAAGATGCTGGACATTTTGAGAGGCTGGGGAGGAATCTTACATAAATCATAAATAGAGTGGTCTTTTCACATGAGCGGCTTGGTTAATATGGAAAAAAAAAGGGATTTAACAAAAAAATTTGTATTGATAGGATCATGGATCGAGGTCGTCGTGGTAGGAATGTTAAGCCCCAACTTGATGAGGAAGAGCTCAACTCGGATATTCGTAAAACTCTTCAACTCTTCATAGATTGCAGCACCTGGACCTTTCAAGGGTGAAGAGGAAAACTTGGGCGAGGTTGTGGAGAAGTGGATCGAAGCAATGGAAGAATACTTTGATGTTACCGGGTGCAATGAGAAGAGTAAAATGGCTCTTGCAAGGCTGAAAATAGTAGAAACAGCTAGAGTGGCATGGAGAAACCACCGCGAGACAAACCTTCTGGATCGAAACACCCAAACATGAATGATCACAAGATTTACCTAAGAAAGAGATTCTGTCCTCCTGAATTTTTGGAAACCAAGATGAACGAATTCTTAGAGTTAACCCAGAGGAGAGCAGAACTATTGAAGTGTATCACCAAGCGTTCGCTCTCGTCCTCAAGTACTAGCCACCGCTGGATAAAGACCAATTGATGGCCAAGATCATTCGGGGACTTAACAAACCTTAGAATATCCTAGAGAAGAATGCCAAGCCAGTTTCCCTAGCTGATGCGGATGGTGAAGGATTTCGCCAAGGCCTTCGATGTCAAGGTCTCACCGAAGCCAGCACCATCATCTTTCAAATGATTTCTAGCTCAAGAAGGTAATTCCAACCTTCCACCGCCTAAGAGACAACAAGGTCAAACTCAGGATATGGGAAGTTCGAGAATGGAAGAAATGTGCTTTTCCTGGAACTCAATCCCCTGGATTTCAACTTCAGACGTTTCACCCTTGAACAAAGAAGTGAAATTCTATAACTGTCAAGGATTTGGACATCGCAGTATGGATTGCCCAACTGCTTTTAGATCAAGGTTTTCGGGGCAAGGAAGTCAGTGACCAAGATTCCAGACTCCAGCTGCTTCCTTCCAGAGTAATCAAGTTCCTTTCCGTCAAACTCAAGGAAATCCCAAAGGTAGACCCTCTAACCAACCCTCAGTTTCAATCCGAAGTAATGCAAGACTTCCACCTCAAAATAGGGGAAGTCAAAGAGAGATGTTCCCAAATCGGCCGTCCACTTCCAAGGTAGTAATGGTGGAAGTGATTGAAGAAGAAGAAGATAAAAGAGATTAAACTCCACCTGCGAGATGAGGACATCTCGCATTTTTTAAGTGGGATAGGATGTAAGATTCCTCCCTCCAGATTTTGAGGTGTAAAGTTGTAAGAACCTCCCCTTCTATTCTTGTAATTACTCCCCTCTCTGAAATAGAAGAAAGATCTTGTTTTACCCTGTTTTGGCCTGGAGAGAGAAAAAGTCTAGAGAGAGATAATCCAAAATTAAGATATCTTTGAATATAAAAATCCTCCTAGTATCTAAAACGGATTCCCCTGAGACATAAGTTCAAAATGAACTTTCCAATGTGCATTTGGAATGAATTGAAAATGTGTATAAAGGACCTTAGCCTAAGGGTCTACATTTTCAAAAAAATTTGGATTATGGTCCAACTAAGGTTCCAAAGAGCCAATTAGATTAATCCAAGTGTGGGGATGAGATAAATCCAAAAGAATAAAAGAAAATACTTAAAAATGAGTAAATTCTCACATAAGATGAAGAGTTGACTAAGTACAAGGTTTATTAGTTAAAAATTATGAGATATTACTAAAAAGACTGAGATATTTTGGAATAATGATGCATTTTTGACACCTTGGTAAGGAGAGGGGGACTCTTGAGGTAGGCACATATTTCACATATGTGGAAGGGTTTTTAATTCAAAAACATTGCACTGGTATTTTTATCTCTCCTCTCTCCTAGATCAAACCAAATCAAAAAGGGAGCCAAACTGGTCCAAATCTTGTCCAAATTAAGTCAAACTGAACCTGGAAAATTCTAGAACCCAATTGGACTTGGTTAGTGGCCTCCCTCACTTATAAATAGATCCTTAGTCTTTTGTAAAAACATATGTGAGCTATACCATGCCAGTATTACATTAAAATAATTATATTTTCTATTATCCCTTAAAAATCCGCTACTTTTGGAGAGCTTGGAGCTTCTCTCTCTCTTCAACAACTCTTGGAGCTTTCTTCTCAACTTGCTAAACCAATTTATTGGTTGGGGACTTCACTTCTAGAAAAAGAAGCAAGCTAAACCTTGAGGTAAGAAGAAATTTTATGGTTTTTGTAAATATTCTCAAATGATTTCAGTTCTCAACCCCTCTCAAGCTTGAGAAGTTTCTAATTGGTTGTTTTTAATTCAAATCAAGCTTTCCCTAAGAATTTTAATGAGTAATCAAGAAAAAGTTAATATTTATGCTTAATTAGAATGATTATTATTTATTATAATTAAAAAAACATAGAGAAAGAGAGAGGAGAAGAAAAAAGATGTAGAAGTGGAAGAAGGATTTGATGGAGAAGAGGAAGGTGGTGGAGGAGCTTGACTCTCCCCCCTCCCCTCTCCGACTTGGAATTGCACAGCGCAGGGGGGGGAGTTTTTTTTTTCCTGTTCGTGGCTGTCTGTGTCCTCCCCCCATGATTTCATAAATTTTTTAAAAAAAAAGCTTATGAAAGCTTTTGATTAAAGCTTTTTAAAAAAAGAGAATGAAAAATTTTCTTTTCTAAGATTTTTTTAAAGAAAATTTCTCTTGAGACTTTTCACTTTTTGAATTATAAAATTCCTTTCACCTTCTGAATTCTGGGTTTTCTTTGTCTCTTCATTTTCTCCTGACCCTTGACTTTCCGTATTCCGGGATGACCTTTCGGGTTTTGAAATTGTTTTTGACCATTCATATTCTAATGCATTTGGGGTGTATTAAAAATTTTGAAAATTTTTTAAAAATTTATGAAAACTTAGACAAAGGTTATTTCAAATTTATGGAATATCCGGGTTTGGTGACCAACATGTGGTGTGTCCGTCCTGGCACCCATGACAGTTCAATTTCCTTAAAAAATCTCTTTTTTGTCCAAAAAATTAGTAAATTATTTAAATTGTAAATTTTAATTGGATTTGAGATTTGTTGGGCGTAATTAAAAAATTTCACGTTGGATGGGATTCATAGGAAAAATTTTTAAATAATTACCAAAAATTAGAAAAATTTTAAAAATTTTTAAAGAAATCCTAAAAATTGGTATTTTTAAAATATCAATTGTATTTTGGCAAATTTTGTTTCTAATTGATTTTGGAAAAATTTAGATTTGGAGTGCCATAAGATTGAATTTGGTGAATTTCAAAACTAGTAAATTTTGAGGCTATAGAAAAATAGGAAAAAAACATGATAATTCTTTTTCTCAAGAATCTAATATTTTCGGGGATTTTTAGTGTTGAAGTACGTTTTTAACATGTTGATATTAAATAGATGTAGATTATTTGCATATAATTAATGCAAGTGTGCCTCGTATTTGTAGTTGTTTCGGTTTGGATTAATTCTAGACAGTGTTTTTATAATTTTTTTACCATTTTTTAGTCACTAATGCTAATTAAAGCATTTTTTCTTTTGTGTAGTCAGTTCTAGAAAATTAATTCGTTAGATCATTTTGGTCAAAAGAGGGCAAGTAAAGGTGAATTTGAGTGAATCATGATTTTTGAAGAACTTTATTACCATGGCTCATATTGACTTCTCAGTCAATGATAATGTCGATGAGATGAGTGATCATCCCAACTTGGGTGGGGAAGATCTAAAATTCCAAATTGAAGAAGAGGAGGCTGTTGGAAAGAGTGAATTTTTGGAAGTGAGAGAGCATCTAGAGGCAACTATTGCCAAATGCCATGATGAGATGGAGTCACTAAAGATGCGAATTTTGACTTTGCAAAAAGCTCTAAGGCTGAGGAATGTGTAGATGCCTGGCTCAATAGGTGGACTACACATTTTGCCTTTCATCCATTCATAGATGCGTAAAAGAAGCAGATGGCATAGGGATTATTCAAGGGAAAGGCATTAACTTGGTGGAAGGATCTCAAAGATGATTCCATTCCTACCACTTGGCAAAGTCTCGAGATGAAAGATCCCTGCCCCCTCCACGCAATGAATTTGGGGGTGCTAGTAGCGGAAGTAGCACTTCTTGTGTAAGGCAGAGCCTCTCACTTGGGGCCTCGCCCCACGGATATCCGAACGGCCTCGCCCCATGGATATCCGAACAAGAGACTAATCCCTCGGTTCTTCCAAAATCGAACCCGAAAAAACTTCCCTCTCCTAGAAAGCACGGGTGATTCCTCGAGGATATTTTTATTCTAACGTAGTCAAGAGCCTTAGCTAACCAAACTGATCCGATCGAGTCCGTAAGTCACATGGTGAGATCAAGGAAGAGACTTGCACTTGGATCATAGAGACCAATGCTTTTTTCCTCATCAAAAGGCATAGCCGTTGATTCTTTTCGATAGAACAAGACTATCCGGGATTTACTTGATCTATAGTGACACAACAGAGTTGGGTCATATTTTCAGGATCCATTAGTCCAGCCTAATCCCATCCAGTCCCATGGGTTAGCCAACCACCCAACCACTGTAGTGAAAGAATCCATTTAGGAATTTGGTTGTGTTTTGCTTGAGGTACTAGGGAAAAGAGTTCCCAAGCCCCCTAGCCAGTGCTTCAAGTGAACTTCAAGATAGTCACACCACTTACACACCCAATATGAAATTGCCTGTTTCACAGATTCAACTGTCTTTAAAACAATCTTTTAATGAAACCATAGTATCACTGATCACATAAGCCTCCAAAATATCCAGGTTGAATTCTAATTTCCAATCATTCCTTCATTGGTGTACCTATGGCATCATTGGCAAGTAGAATGCTCACCACCTGTCCACTCAAGGGCCTTTTCAATATAGTTCCTAGCTCATAGTAACCGAAAATATATTCACTTATGAAAATCCATATGGACTCTCCATTGTTGAAGATTAGCAAGATCAACCAATAGATCCATATAAAAGAGCCATGGACTCATCCGTTGAGGACAAGCAAGGACAATCAACCAGATCCATGCCCGAGTTTAGAAAACAACTCTAACTCCTTGTTCCATTTTCTTCCTCGATGCACGCGTGAGTATCATTGATGACCTAGAGCCTGAGCACCGTATGGTCAGCACCCTCTAGGCTCCTTCGCAGGTCACCTAGCGCTTCACTCATAGGCCGCTTCCATGGTCCCTCATACACATCGTACTGGAAGCTCACCATTTAAATCGAACCGAGACTGGTCAAGACCTCGACCGATTGTGCTTATTCACTTTTGATAAATACTCATAATTTGAATTATGCTAAAAATTTCCCTTTTGCCATTTAAATTCTTGGATCTCAAATATCATGGAAATTTCTCTTTTTGCATAAAATTAAATTTACCCAAAATTTCTCTTTTTCCATTTAATTACTTGGATCTCAAATATCATGGGAATTCCTCTTTTTGTATAAAATAAATTTACTAAAAAATTACTATTTTCTCATAATCAATTAATTATGTATAATTATAAAAATATTTCTCATTAATATGATGAAAATCATTATTTTTGCATAGGATGTCCAATCCTAGAATGTGGTAGGAAATCCTCTTTTAGCATTATGCATAAAAATAAGATGTATTATTTTCTAAAATTTTTGCCTTAGCTTTGCTGCTATTACTGATAATTTTTAATTTTTCTAAAAAATAATAAGACGTAATACAATTATCATAGAAGATCTATTCTTAAACTTAAATATAAATTATGAAATTAAATCATAAATTTAACCATAATCATAAACTTAATTATGATTATTCTACTAGATTAAGCTATTTCTGTTATTCCTCTTTTTCCAAAATGATAGGATTATCTCTTTCACATTTAGAATCAATCAAAGTAGTTTCTTAACTACTTATAATAATCTAAAAGAATTTACCATTATTTTGTTAACATAAAAGCATAAAAAGATAATTTTCTTATCCTGTAGCTTAACAAGCTTAGAGTTTGGTTTTGAAATAAGAATTTATCAATGAGAAGCATTCTTTTGCTAAAGAATTAGCCATAGGAATGACTATTCTTGGAGAGAGAGATATACATAAGAAGAAATTTTTTGGTTTTTGATAATATTCTCAAATGATTTCTCTTCTCAACCCCTCTCAAGCTTGAGAAGTTTCTAATTGGTTGTTTTTAATTCAAATCAAGCTTTCCCTAAGAATTCTAATGAGTAATTAAGAAAAAGTTAATCTTTATGCTTAATTAAAATGCTTTTTAGATTTAGGTTTAAGAATAGATCTTATATCATAATTGTATTACAATGTCTTATTCTTTTTAGAAAAAATAAAAATATCAATAATAGCAGCGAAGCTATGGTGAAAATTTTAAAAAATAATACATATCTTATTTTTATGCGAGGATTTCCTACCACATTCTAGGAATGGACATCCTATGTAAAAAGAATGATTTTCATCATATTAATGAGAAATAATTTTATAATTATGCTTGATTAATTGATTATGAGAAAATAGTAAATTTTTGGTGAATTTATTTTTATACAAAAGAGGAATTGCCATGATATTTGAGATCCAAGTAATTAAATAGAAAAAGAGGAGTTTTTGGTAAATTTATTTTTATGCAAAAAGAGAAATTCCCATGATATTTGAGATCCAAGAAATTAAATGGTAAAAGAGGAATTTTTAATATAATTCAAATTATGAGTATTTATCAAAAGTGAACTTTTGAGCATTATTAAATTTATCGAGAAATATGGGTAGAATTGATTTTTGTAAATCCCATGAATCTTTTACTCAAAAGAAGAATATTGAATATATTTCACTTGAGAAATTTGAGAAAAAATATTAAAATATCCATTGAGAAAAAAATACCTTTAACTACGCCAAGCAATTGGCAAAAATTTAGAAAAGTCCCATCGGTATCAAAAGTAGAAAATGGTACTAAATGTAAATACGATGTGAATAAGATGTGAATGTGATGTGATAAGATGTGAATGTGATGTGATAAGATGTAAATGCGATAAGATAAGATGTGGATGCGAGGTGATAAGGTGTGAGTGGATGTGATGTGATAAGATGTGAATACGATGTGATAAGATGTGAGTGGATGTGAAGAGATGTGGATGGGATGTGATGTGATGTAAATGGATGTGGATGTGAATGTGAATGTGAATGTGAATGTGAATGTGAATGTGATGAGATGAGAATTAGATGTGATGATATTGAAAGGATTTGATGTGATGTAAATGGATGAAAATAAGGTGTGGTGTGATAGATGTACATATGAATGAATGAAGAGATGTGGATGAGATGTGATGTGATGTAAATAGATGTGGATGTGAATGTGATGACATATGGATAGATGTGGATTTGGTGTAATATGGATGGAATGTATGTGATGTGATGTGGATACAATCAATGTGATGAATGTGAATGGGTGTGATGAATGTGAATGGGTGTGATGGATGTGAGTGAATGCGATGAGATGTGAATGGATGTGAATGTGATGTGATGATATCTAAATGGATGTGATGCGATGTGAATATGATACAATGAGATATAAATGGATGTGAGTATGATGTGATGAGACATGAATGGATGAGATGTGATGTGGATGGATGTGATGTGATGAGATGTGGATTTGAATGAATATAAATGAATGCGATGTAATGTGAATGGATGGAATGAGATGTAAGGTGGATGAATATGATGTGATGTGGATCTAGGTAGATGTGAATGGATGAGATGTGATGTGAATGGATGTGATGTGATGTGATGTGGATATGAGTAGATGTGAATGCATGAGATGTGATGAGCATAGATGTGGATAGATGTGATGAAATATAATATGATGTGATTGGATGAGAATGGATGTCTTGACCAGCCTCAGTTCGATTTAAATGGTGAGCTTCTGGTATGGTGGATGAGGGAGCAAGGAAGCGGCCTATGACTGAAGCGCTAGGTGACCTGCGAAAAAGGAGCCTAGAGGGTGCTGACCATACGGTGCTCAGGCTCTGGATCGTCGAAGATACCCATGCGTGTGTCAAGGAAGAAAATGGAACAAGGAGCTAGAGTTATTTTCTGAACTCAGGCATGGATTTGGTTGATTGTCCTTGTATGCTAGTCCTCAACGGATGAGTCCATGGCTCTTTTATATGGATCTGTTGGTTGATCTTGCTAATCTTCAACAAAGAGTCCATCTGGATTTTCATAAGTGAATATATTTCTAGTTACTACTATGAGACATGAACTATTGAAAAGGCCCCTGAGTGGACAGGTGGTGAGCGTTCTGGTTGCCAATGATGCCATAGGTACACCAATGAAGGAATGATTGGAAATTAGAATTCAACCTGGATATTTTGGAGGACTATGATCAGTGATACTATGGTTTCATTAAAATATTGTTTTAAAGATAGCTGAATCTGTGAACAGGCAATTTCATATTGGGTGTGTAAGTGGTGTGACTATCTTGAAGTTTTCTTGAAGCGCCAGAGCTAGGGGACCTGGGAACATAACCAAATTCCTAAATGGATCCTATCACTATAGTGGTTAGGCAGTTGGCTAACCCTTGGGACTGCTGGATGGGGTTAGGCTGGACTGATGGATCGCTAAAATGAGACTCAATTCTGTTGTGTCATGATAGATCAAGTAAATCCCGGATAGTCTTGTTCTATGGAAAAGAATCAACGGATGTGCCTCTTGATGAGGAAAAAAGCGTTGGTCTTTATGATCCAAGTGCCAGTCTCTTCCTTGATCTGACCATGTGACTTATAGGTTCGGTCGGACCAGTTTGGTTAGTTACGGCTCTTGACTACGTTAGTTAAGGCTCTTGACCACATTAGAATAAAAATATCCTCGAGGAATCGCCCGTGCTTTCTGGGCGAGGGAAGTTTTTTTAGGTTTGGTTTTGGAAGAGCCGAGGGATTAGTCGCTTGTCCGGATATTCGTGTGGGTGAGGCCCCGAGTGAGAGGCTCTGCCCTGTGCAAGAAGTGCGACTTCTGCTACTAGCACCCCCGAATTCGTTATGCGGAGGGGGCAGGGATCTTTCAGCTTTATCAGAGCAAATTGGCTAAAGTGGATCAAACGAGAAGTAAGAAATGTCAAAAATTTATGTACCTGTAAAAGATTGTAATTGTGTGATGAAATTCAAACAAATTGATATTCAAAGTAAAGATTCATAAATTGGTAATTGGGTCTTCAGATGGAATTACCGCAATTGTATGGAATCCCTGACTTGAGGCCTAGTTATGATGGTATTTACCTTATAACTCTAAGAACTGTGACTACCCGTATATGCCGTGGGTATATCTGCAGCTCTTTACTGACAATATATACGAGTAAATCTAAGACCTTGAAATTATAAGCAAAAATACTATCCAGATGATGAAATCGAATGCTGGTTGATATGATTTAGAATTCTGGTTGAGAATTGATGAGTTGATTTGGATTCTGATTGAAAGATGATGATTTATGAATTCTGGTTGAAAGAAGATAAATTGAACAAAGCCACAATGAGGATGAATGGGACGAATCCTAGTGATGATGTTAGTAACTGGAATGACGATTATGACTTCAGCAAATCACTATGAGATTAGTGGATTGTGCTGACAAATTGCTGTTGTTTGACCTTTGACCCAGTGGCTCTAATTAAGGGATGACAAATTGAGAACCTGCATAACTGAAATTCCCATGGAGGAATGTTCAAATGGAATTTCTGGTCTAATGGACCATTATAGTATTAAGAATATGAATGAATTATTCTCTAATAATGAGTTCTGTATGTTCTTCTTATAGAAGGGATCTTTATCCCAGGATTTTGTGGGGGACTGACCAATCTAAAGGACCCCAGAATCAGATCTAAAGTCAGATTTAAATTATAAATAAAGTGGTCTTTTCACGTGAGCGGCTTGGTTAATATGGAAAAAAAGGGAGATTTAACAAAAAAAATTGTATTGATAGGATCATGGATCGAGGTCGTCGTGGTAGGATATTTGTAAAACTCTTCATAGATTGCAGCACCCTAGACCTTTCAAGGGTGAAGGGAAAAACTTGGGCGAGGCTACGGAGCAGTGGATCGAAGCAATGGAAGAATACTTTGATGTCACCGGGTACAATGAGAAGAGTAAAATGGCTCTTGCAAGGCTGAAGATAGTAGAAACAGCTAGACTGGCATGGAGAAACCATTGCGAGACAAACCGTCTCGATCGAAACACCCAAACATGGAATGATCTCAAGATTTACCTAAGGGAGACCTAAGGAAGAGATTCTGTCCTCCCGGCTTTTTGGAAACTAAGATGAACGAATTCTTAGACTTAACCCAGGGGAGCAGAACTATTGAAGTGTATCACCAAGCGTTCGCTCTCCTCCTCAAGTACTCGCCACCGCTGGGGATGAAGAACACCTGATTGCCAAGTTCATTCGGGGACTGAACGAACTTTTGAATATGCTAGTGAAGAATACCGAGCTAGTTTCCCTGGCCGATGCGGTTGGCAAAAGATTTCGCCCAGGCCTTCGTGTTGTCAAAGTCCCACCGAAGCCAGCACCATCATCTTTCAAAAGATTTCTAGCTCCAGAAGGTGATTCCAACCTTCCACCACCTAACAAACAACAAGGTCAAACTCAGGATATGGGAAGTTCCATAATGGAAGAAAGGTCCTTTTCCCAGAACTCAATCCCCTGGAATTCAACTTCAGAAGTTCCACCCTTGAACAAAGAAGTGAAATGCTATAATTGTCAAGGATTTGGACATTGCAATATGGATTGCCCAACTCCTTTTGGACAGCGATTTCACTGACATAAACGAAAACATGTGAACATGTTAATAACATATGTTAATAACATACGTTAATAACACAAAAATCTTGTGATCACATGTTATATTCACAAAACTTTCACAAGGGCCTAAAAAAATTATCTTTGTCGGGCATAAAAAATCTTCTTAGGTGGCCACTGACCTGCTATTATGTGAAGATGGTAACATGAGAACATGTGAATAGCTTATTCCCATGTGTAGCCAAGCTTTTAAGGGGTTCCCAAATGGCAAGTGACCTGTTATTTTGTGAACGATAACATGAGAACATGTGAATAACTTGTTCACATGTGTTATTATCACAAAAAATCTTGTGATCACGTGAATATTAAATCCCTGCTTTTGGATCAAGGTTTTCGGGGCAAGGAAGTCAGTGACCAAGATTCCAGGTTCCAGCTCCTTCCTTCCAGAGTAATCAGGTTTCTTCCCTTCAAAATTGGGGAAATCCCAGAGGTAGACTCTCTAACCAACCCTCAGTTTCAATCCAAAGTAATGTAAGACTTCTGCCTCGAAATAGGGAAACTCAAAGAGAGATGTTTCCAAATCGGCCGTCCACTTCCAAGGCAGTAATGCTGGAAGTGATTAAAGAAGAAGAAAATAAAAGAGATTATACTCCACCTGCGAGATGAGGACATCTCGCGTTTTTTAAGTGGGGTAGGATGTAAGATTCCTCCCTCCAGCTTTTGAGGTGTAAAGTTGTAAGAACCTCCCCTTCTATTCTTGTAATTATTCCCCTCTCTGAAATAGAAGAAAGATCTTGTTTTACCCTGTTTTGGCCTAGAGATAGAAAAAGTCTAGAGAGAGATAATCTAAAATTGAGATATCTTTGGATATAAAAATCCTCCTAGTGTCTAAAATGGATTCCCCTGAAATAGAAGTGCAAAATGAACTTTCCAATGTACATTTGGAATTAATTAAAAATGTGTATAAAGCTCGGGGGGTGCACTATCAAAAAACCCTAGGTGTCACATGTGTTCAAGAGGTATTTTAAAAACCCCTTAACTAATTCCTTCCCCCCCAATAAAACAACCCCTCTTTACTTATGAACTAACAGATTTTTTTCTAAATTTGAATTAAAACCCCCTCTTGGTAATGTAATCCTGTTAAATTTTCTCAATGTATCTAATTAAAAAACCCCTCATGCTGAACTCACGTGATATACTAACATTTTTTGAGGTGAACCCTCTGAGGTATAAAGGACCTTAAGTAAATGCTCACATAAGATGAAGAGTTGACTGAGTACAAGGTTTATTAGTTGAAAATTATGAGATATTACTCAAAAAAATGAGATAATTTAGAATAATGATGCATTTTTGACACCTTGGTAATAAGCAGAGGAAGACTCTTCGGGTAGGAGCCTATTTCACGTGTGGGAGGGTTTTTAATTCAAAAACATTGTGATATTTTTATCTCTCCTCTCTCCTAGATCAAACCAAATCAAAAAGGGAGCCAAACTAGTCCAAATCTTGTCCAAATTGAGTCATAGTGAACCTGGAAAATTCTAGAACCTAGTTGGACTTGGTTAGTGGCCTCCCTCACTGCTTCTTATGTATATCTCTCTCTCCAAAAAGAATAGTCATTCCTATGGCTAATTCTTTAGCAAAAGAATGCTTCTCATTGATAAATTCTTATTTCAAAACCAAACTCTAAGCTTGTTAAGCTAGAGGATAAGAAAATGGTATTTTTATGCTTTTAAGTTAATAAAATAATGGTAAATTCTTTTAGATTATTATAAGTAGTTAAAAAACTACTTTAATTGACTCTAAATGTGAACGAGATAATCCTATCATTTTGAAAAAAGAGGAATAATAGAAATAGCTTAATCTAGTAGAGTAATCATAATTAAGTTTATGATTATGATTTAATTTCATAATTTATATTTAAGTTTAAGAATAGATCTATCATAATTGTATTACATCTCATTTTAAAAAAAAAAATTAAAAATTATCAGTAATAGCAGCAAAGCTATGTCAAAATTTTTAGAAAATAATACATATCTTATTTTTATGCATAATGCTAAAAGAGGATTTCCTACCACATTCTAGGATTGGACATCCTATGTAAAAATAATAATTTTCATCATATTAATGAGAATTAATTTTATAATTATACATAATTAATTGATTATGAGAAAATAGTAAATTTTTAGTGAATTTATTTTATACAAAAAGAGGAATTTCCATGATATTTGAGATCCAAGTAATTAAATGAAAAAAGAGAAATTTTTAGTAAATTTATTTTTATGCAAAAAGAGCAATTTCCATGATATTTGAGATCTAAGAAATTAAATGACAAAAGAGAAATTTTTAGCATAATTCAAATTATGAGTATTTATCAATCAAAAGTAAAATTTTGAGCATTATTAATTTTATTGGGAATTATGGGTAGAATTGATTTTTGTAAATCCCATGAATCTTTTACTCTCATATGATGAGATGTAAATGGATGTGAGTATGATGTGATGAGACATGAATGGATGAGATGTGATGTGGATGGATGTGATGTGGTGAGATGTGGATCTGAATGAATATAAATGAATGTGATGTAATGTGAATGGATGGATGAGATGTAAGGTGGATGAATATGATGTGATGTGGATCTAGGTAGATGTGAATGGATGTGATGTGATGTGATGTGGATATGGGTAGATGTGAATGGATGAGATGTGATGAGCATAGATGTGGATAGATGTGATTAGATTTATATAATATGATGTGATTGGATGACAATGGATGAAGAGGATGGGAATAAATATGACTGGATGTGGAATAAGCAATGTGAATTGATGTAGAAGAATGTGGAATAACGAGAAATGATCTGGAACACTGTGAAAAGATGAGAGTTCGTTAGAAACTATATTTATGACCTGTTTTTAAATGACTGTTTTATATCAAGAAGGCTGGGGAAGCATTTTGACCTTCTTGTAAATGAGGTCGTGGAGACCTAAGTGATAAAGTTGCAATAGCTGGACGGAGAGTCAACGGAGGACGTCTCGCGTAGCACAATCGGTCGAGATCTTGACCAACCTCGGTTCGATTTAAATGGTGAGCTTCAGGTACGGTGTACGAGAGACCATGGAAGCAGCCTATGAGTGCAGTGTAAGGTGACCTCCGAAGGAGCCTAGAGAGTGCTGACGATATGGTGCTCGGGCTCTAGGTCGCCGAAGATACCCACACGTGTGTCGAGGAAGAAAATAAGACAAGGCGTTAGAGTTGTTTTCTGAACTCGAGCATGGATCTGGTTGATTGTCCTTGCTTGTCCTCAACGGATGAGTCCATGGCTCTTTTATATGGATCTATTAGTTGATCTTCTGATCTTCAACAACAGAGAGTCCATCTGGATTTTCATAACTGAATATCTTTTCGGTTACTATGAGCTAGGAACTATTGAAAGGGCCTCTGAGTGGACAGGTGGTGAGTGTTCTAGTTGCCAATGATGCCATAGATACACCAATGAAGGAATGATTGGAAATTAGAATTCAACCTGGATATTTTGGAGGATTATGAGATCAGTAATACTATCGTTTCATTAAAAGATTGTTTTAAAGATAGTTGAATCTATGAAACGGGCAATTTCATATTGGGTGTGTAAGTGGTGTGACTATCTTGAAGTTTGCTTGAAGCACTGGGCTAGGGAGCCTGGGAACTCTTTTCCCTAGTACCTGAGGCAAAACATAACCGAATTCCTAAATGGATCCTATCACTACAGTGGTTGGGCGGTTGGCTAACCCATGGGACTGGATGGGGTTAGGCTAGACTGATGGATCTCTAAAATGAGACTGAATTATGTTGTGTCACTATAGATCAAGTAAATCCCGGATAGTCTTGTTCTATCAAAAAGAATCAACGGCTGTGCCTTTTGATGAGGAAAAAATCGTTGGTCTCTATGATCCAAGTGCAAGTCTCTTCCTTGATCTCACCATGTGACTTACGGGCTCGGTCGGATCAGTTTGGCTAGCTAAGGCTCTTGACTACGTTAGAATAAAAATATCCTCGAGGAATTGCCCGTGCTTTGTGGGGAGAGGGAAGTTTTTTTGGGTTCCGTTTTGGAAGAACCGAGGGATTGGTCTCTTGTCCAGATATCCATGGGATGAGGCCCTGAGTGAGAGGCTCTGCCCTACGCAAGAAGTGCTACTTTCGCTGCTAGCACCCCCAAATCCATTGCATGGAGGGGGCATGGATCTTTCATCGAGACTTTGCCAAGTGGTAGGAATGGAATCATCTTTGAGATCCTTCCACCAAGTTAATGCCTTTCCCTTGAATAATCCCTAAGCCATCTGCATCTTTTGTGCATCTGTGAATGGATGAAAGGCAAAATGTGTACACCTATTGAGTCAGGCATCTACACATTCCTCAGTCTTAGAGCTTTTTGCAAAGTCAAAATTTGCATCTTTAGTGACTCCATCTCATCATGGCATTTGGCAATAGTTGCCTCTAGACGCACTGTCACTTCCAAAAATTCACTCTTTCAACCAGCCTCCTCTTCTTCAACTTGGAATTTTAGATCTTCCCCACCCAAGTTGGGATGATCACTCATCTCATCAACATTATCATTGACTAAGAAGTCAATATGAGCCATGGTAATAAAGTTCTTCAAAAATCATGATTCACTCAAATTCACCTTCACTTGCACTCTTTTGACCAAAATGATCTAACAAATCAATTTTCTAGAACTGACTACACATAAGAAAAAATGCTTTAATTAGCATTTAGTGACTAAATAATGGTGAAATTCATAAAAATACTGTCTAAAATTAATCCAAATCGAAACAACTACAAATACGAGGCACACTTACATTAATTATATGCAAATAATCTGCATCTATCTAATGTCAACATGTTAAAAATATACTTCAACACTAAATAACCCCCAAAAATATGAAATTCTTGAGAAAAAAAATTATCATGATTTTTTTCTATTTTTCTACAGCCTCAAAATTTACTAGTTTTAAAATCCACCGAATTCTATCTTATGGCACTCTAAATCTAAATTTTTTCAAAAACAATTAGAAATAAAATTTTCCAAAATACAATTGATATTTTAAAAATACCAATTTTTAGGATTTCTAAAATAGTTTCTAGAATTTTTTTGATTTTTGGTAATTATTAAAAAATTTACCCCGAGAATCCCATCCAACATGAAATTTTTTTAATTACGCCCAACAAATCTCAAATCCAATTAAAATTTATAATTTTAATGGATTTACTAATTTTTTGGGCAAAAAGAAAGATTTTTTAGGAATTTGAATAGTTATGGGTGCCAGGACGGACACACCACATGTGGGTCACCAAACCCGGATATTCCATAAATTTGAAATAACCTTTGTCTAAGTTTTCGCAAATTTTTAAAAAATTTTCAAAATTTTTAATGTACCCCAAATGTATTAGAATACGAATGGTCAAAAAAAAATTTAAAACCCAAAAGGTTATCCCAGAATACGGAAAGTCAAGGGTCACAGGAAAATGAAGAGACAAAGAAAACCCAGAATTTAGAAGGAATTTTAGAATTCGAAAAGTGAAAAGTCTCAAGAGAAATTTTCTTTAAAAAAATCTTAGAAAAGAAAATTTTTCATTCTCTTTTTTTTAAGCTTTAATCAAAAGCTTTCATAAGCTTTTTTTTATATAAAATCATGGGGGGAGGACACAGACAGCCGCGAATAGGAAAAAAAAAACTCCCCCCTATGCTGCACGATTCCAAGTGGGAGAGGGGAGGGGGGAGAGTCAATCTCCTCCACCACCTTCCTCTTCTCCATCAAATCCTTCTTCCACTTCTACATCTTTTTTCTTCTCCTCTCTCTTTCTCTGTCTTTTTTATTATAATAAATAATAATAATAAATCTCGTCATAAGAGGTTGTTCCCATGTAGAAAAGAGAAAAAAGAAGAAAATCTCTATGGAGGAGAGAAAAAGAACCCCGCGCACACAAGAAAGAACCCAACGGTGTGTACATGCATTGGAGAAATTCAATTCTCTGATTTCCAGCATGTGATTATATTTTCCAACCTGCACGCTTGTAGAAAAAACCTGTAAAATACCTAAGTTACCATTTCATGCTTAAACAATGTCCTAAAAATTAGTAAAAAATTCCTAAATTTATTTGTCAATGAGATGTAAATCCCCAATAAGGGTTAGCGTGGTCTCCAATATGGGTGAGGTCTAGTGAAAGTAGCATTTTGGAAGTCCCCAATAGGACTGAGCTATGCATTGTAGTTAGATTTGGACAATTTTCCAAATCTATATTGAATGGTTGGTCAAATCTGGTGATATGAGCATTAGGAAAGTCCCCAAAAAGGGCTAGCCAAGTCCAATAGGGGTGATGTGTAGTGACAGGAGCATTATGGAAGTCCCCACAATATAATTGAGCTATGAATTGTAGATAGATTTCAACAATTTTCCAAATCTATATTGAATGGTTGGCCACATCTAGTGAGAAAAGCATTAGGCAAGTCCCCAATTAGGGTGAGCTATGAATTGAAAATAATGAGAGAAGAATTAGGCAAATCCCCAATAAGGGTTAGTATTAGGCAGCAAGCCCCCAATAGGGACGTGAGATCTAGTGAGAGGAGAATTAGGAAAGTCCCCAATAGGAGTGAGCTAAAAATTGAAAATAATAAGAGAAGCATTAGACGAATCCCCAATAAGGGTTAGTAATAGGAGTGAGCTATAAATTGTAGATAGATTTGGATTGTCCAAATCTGTATTGAATGATTGGCTAAATATAGTGATAGGAGCATTCGGCAAGTCCCAATACGAGTGATATATGTTTTTTAGGTATGCTTGGACAATTATCTAATCTACATTTAATGGTTGGCTAAAATTGTTGATAAGATCATTAATAGGAGTGAGCCTTAAGCAAGTCTCCAAAAAGGGGTGATGTGAACTGAGAGGAGCATTATGGAAGTCCCCAATAGAAGTGAGCTATGAATTATAGATAGATTTAGACAATTTTCCAAGTCTATATTGAATGGTTGGCCACATCTAGTGAGATAAGCATTAGGCAAGTCCCCAATTGGGGTGAGCTATGGATTGAAAATAGTGAGAGAAGGATTAGAAAAATTCCTAATAAGGGTTAGTATTAGGCAAGTCCCCAATTGGGGTGAGATATTGATTTAAAATAATGAGAGAATAATTAGAAAAATGCCTAATAAGGATTACTATTAAGCAAGCCCCCAAAAGGGACATGGGGTCAAGCAAGATGACCATTAGGAGAGTCTCCAATAGACGTGATATATGAATTATAGAGAGATTTTGATTGTCCAAATCTATATTTAATGGTTAGCCAAATATAGTGATAGGCATTAGGAAATTTTTGAGCTCATTTTGGGGCCCTGTAAGGAAGTTTGACCGGAATATTCCCTCCAAAAAGGGGCACTGGATAAAAATTTTACACATTGATATATAACACGATAGGGTTCGGAGAAGGGACAAGATAGATACCTAGAAGATTCCTTTTTGCCTAGGAAAGATTCACGTTACGTGAATCTTTCCTAGGCAAAAAGGAATCTTCTAGGTATCTATCTTGTCCCTTCTCCGAACCCTATCATGTTATATATCAATGGATAGCTTTTGAAGAGTAGAATGAATCTTTCCTAGGCAAAAAGGAATCTTCTAGGTATCTATCTTGTCCCTTCTCCGAACCCTATCGTGTTATATATCAATGGATAGCTTTTGAAGAGTAGAATCTAAATATGTGAGGTCCGACAAATTTGGAGTTCGTTTGCAAAAATTTTATCCAGTGCCCCTTTTTGAAGGGAATATTCCGGTCAAACTTCCTTACAGGGCCCCAAAATGAGCTCAAAAATTTCCTAATGAGCATTAGGCAAATCCCCAAAAGGAGTTAGGTATGGATTGCAGGTAGATTTGGACAATTGTCCGAATCTACATTTAATGGATGGCCAAAACTGTTGAGAAGAGCATTAGGCAAATCTCTAATAGGAGTGAGCTTTGAATTATATATAGATTTGGACAATTATCCAAATCTACATCGAGTGGTTAGTCAAATATAGTGACAGAGGAGCATTAGACAAGTTTGTGGTTAGGGTTAGTATTAGGAAATCCTTTAATGGGGGTGAGGTCTAGTCAAAGGATCATTAGGCAAGTCTCTAATAGGACTAACCTATGAATTATAACTAGAATTGGACAATTATCTAAATCTGTATATTGAATGGTTGGCCAAATCTATTGAGAAGAGAATTAGATAAGTCAAATATGAATTGTTTATAGGCTTGGAGAATTGTCTAAATCTGAATGGTTGGTCAAATCTAGTGAGAGGAGCATTATGTGAGTCCCCAGTAGGAATAAGCTATGAATTGTATATAGATTTGGATAATTCTCCAAATCTATATTGAATGGGTATTCAAATCCAGTGAGATGAGCATTAGACAAATCCCCAATAAGGGTTAGCCTTAAATAAGTCTCTAATAAGGGTGAGGTCTAGTGAGAGAAGCATTTTGGAAGTCCCCAATCACAGTGAGCTATGACTTGTAGTTAAATTTAGAAAATTACCCTCCTCAATTGGGGTGAGCTATGAATTGAAAATAGTGAGAAAAGCATTAGGCAGATCCCTAATATACAAGTGAGCTATAAATTGGAAGTAATAAGAGAAGCATTAGGCAACTACCCAATAAAGCTGCCAATGGGAGTGAGCTATAAATTGTAGATAGATTTGGATTGTCCAAATTTGTATTGAATGATTAGCCAAGCTTGTGATCAAGTAATTTCTTTAATGGGGGTGAGTTCTAGTAAAGGAGCATCAAACAAGTCTCCAATAGAAGTAAGCTATGAACTATAAATAGATTTGGACAAGCGTCTAAATTCTATATTGTATGGTTGGCCAAATCTATTAAGAAGAGCATTAGGTAAGTCCTTAATAGGAGTAAGATATGAATTGTTATAGATTTGGAGAATTGTCTAAATCTATATTGAATGGTTTTGGTAAAATCTAGTGAGAGGAGCATTATGTGAGTCTCCAATGGAGTGAGCTATGAATTGTATATAGATTTGGACACTTGTCCAAATCTATATTTAATAGGTGGCCAAATCTAGTGAGAGGAGCATTAGACAAATCCCCAATAAGGGTTAGCCTTAGACAAGTCTCCAATAGGGGTGAGGTATAGTGAGAGGAGTGTTTTGGAAGTCGCCATTCGGAGTGAGCTATGAATTGCAGTTAGATTTGGACAATTATCCTCCCCAATTGGGTTGAGCTATGAATTGAAAATAGTGAGAGAATCTTTAGGCAAATCCCTAATAAGGGTTAATATTAGGCAAGCACCCACAAATAGGGATGTGAGGTATAGTGATATGAGCATTAGGCAAGTCCCCACCAATAGGAGCGAACTATGAATTATAAATAGATTTAGATGATCCAAATCTGTATTGAATGCTTGGCTAAATATCATAAGGCAAGTCTCCAATAGGGGTGATGGATTTGGATAATTTTCCAAATCTACATTTAATGGTAGGCCAAAAATATTGAGAAGAGAATTAGGCAAGTCCCTAATAGTAGGAGTGAGCTATGAACTACATATAGACAATTGTCCAAATCTATATATTGAGTTGTTGGTCAAATACAGTGAGAGTAGCATAGGCACGTCCGTGGTAATGGTTAGCATAAGGGTGTAGTTAGAGGAGCATTAGGCAAGTCCGTGGTAATGGTTAGCATAAGGATGTAGTCATAAAAGCTATGAACTATAGATAAATTTTCCAAATCATATACACATATCTATGCATTGCATGATAATAATGTTATTCTTAGCATAGTTATATATGAATAGCACTTGAGCATAGCATATGCAAAAGCACATATCAACATATGTATATGCTATGGAATTTGTAGGCAATGCATACATGGACGTTTGTTTTGCCAACATCCCTTACTATTTTATCCATAATATAGGTCATGAGTTCTTTATATATATAAATGCATTTATTAAATATATATACATATGTGTGTAGGTGTGTATGGGTGTGTGCTTCATGGTGCCGAGAGGATGAGAAGATGTGAGTACAAGAGAGTGCATAGGGGAAAGGTGTAGATATGAGAGAGAGAGAGAGAGAGAGAGAGAGTGACAAGAGAGAAGAGGGGGCTGATCGCCCATGAAGGTTAAGAAGGCAGGGGGTGGTTGCCTCAAATGCCGAGTGGGAGTAGAAGATGATTAGAGAAGGGAGGGTCACAGCAGCTGCTGCCGAGAGGGGAAGATGGTGGGGGGGTTGCATGGCGGGGCTCATGATGATGAGGAGGTTATGGTGGCTAACAAGGAGGTAATGGCGGGGAGAGAAAGGCGAGGCTCACAAGGTGACAGTCCCCCCTTTGCTTGCATCGACCTACCACACGCAGCCAATGAAGAAGGAGCCCTCCATTAGGGGACATTTAAACATATTTTGGGCCTTTTGCTAATGAAAGTAATTAGCAAAGGACCAATAAGAATAGAGGATTATGTACATTTGGTCTCCTTTGAATATAGGGAGGGAGACTACTACGATGTAGGGAGGGGGACTAGGCTTTTAGCACTAATAATTACACTTGTCCCTTTCAAAAAGTAGGGGGGTTAGGGTAGGTGTGGCTCAAAAAATCCTTAAAAAGTTAAAATTTTTGAGATTCTCCAAAGCAATCACTTTTCCCCCCAAAAACCCATCTCAAATTTCATTATAGTCAAAAATTTCATTTTCAAGTTTGCTTTCCCTCTTGAATGTCCAAATTAAACTCTCGTTAACCTTCCTCCCTTCTTCTTCCATCTCTTCAATATCCATCATGTAAGATTCCTCCCCAGCCTTCGAGGTATACAGGAGTAAGAATCTCCCTTTTTGATCTTATAATTATTCCCTCTCTAAAATAAAAGAAAAATTCTGTTTAAAAAAAAGGATGACCCTTTCCCTAGAATACTTCTCAGGAGTCCCACCTATTTTAAGGATTCAAAACAATGAGTTCAGAAGTAAAAATCGGTGTTTTGGATACCAAGGTTTTGGTCTTCATTCGAGTACGGCCCAAAAGAAGTTCTTTATCTCTTAGGGAGTATAAGAAGTTATCCCCCAGATATTGTGAGCCTTATCTGAATTCAAAGAAAGTAAGTGACTTAGCTTATGAGCTTCTTTTACCTCCTCATCTCAAAGTTCATAATGTATTTCATGTAAGCCTCCTATAGAAATATGTGCCAAACCCAAATCATGGAAAGACGGTAAAACTTCAGTGGCAAGATACCGTTGGCTTCTAGGTTACGCCAGCTCCTTCCTTTATATAAGTCATAACTTTTACTTGTCGCTCACAGTAATCTTACTTCCATCCATCTCCTTTCTTTCTTAATCTCCTTCATGGCTTGGCAGCAAGAATTGGTTTTATCCATGATGATTTCTCACCTTCAAGATGCAAGCGAGTCTGTGAAGAAGGATTTTATAGAACTTTATGAGCGCTCACTTTTCCCTCACTTGGGAACTTCTGTAGCTCAGACCAAATGGCGGACCTATCAAGACATAACTAGGGTTACACCGTGGGGTCAGCCATTAGGGAAAAAGGGAGATCATTTTGGAGCCTTTTACGGTTTGGAAAAATAAGCTCTCAACCAATGAATAGAGGGCCAACGTAACGTTGGAAATTCACAAAAATAAGAGAAAATAGATAAAAGAAACAATATTTTATGTAGGTACAAGCGTGCTACATTAATGTGGAGATTGGTTTTTTATTCTTACAAGATCTTTGGACATGAAGATAGAATCTAGTCTGACATTTTCTCTGACAAGGGCCTTCCCGCTTCCACCTTCCTTTGAACTTTGAAATGTTGTGCTACCTTTCCTTCGAAAGGTTTACCATTCTACACCACTGCCTCATTGTGCAACAGCTCCCTTGATCCTATTTGGCTTAGAGTAAGATGTTTCTTGTCAACTGTCTGTCTACCCACTTTCTCTTTCTTGAAACTTCACTTTGTTATCTTGTTTACATTACTTTGCTGTGGTTACAGATTCACAAGGTCTCCATGGTGAATAAAAACTATGGCCGTTCTTGTGGAAGACGCTCTGTGGATGATAATGCTATGAAGGCAGAATTATACCACACATCCTTACCCCGTCGACCTGCTTCTTCTATTTCTTCGGTAGAGAATTCAAGTACAGTCAAAATGGAAGGAACTTGGGAAAGGTTTAGTATTTCAAAAGGAGCATGGGTGCTCATGCAACCTAGCAAAAGAAAGAGACCCCAGACAAAAAACATTTTCTTGGGGAAGAGTACGAGATTTTAAAATCACCAGAGGGAAGATATCGGTGAAAGACTTGTTTTGATTCAGCATGTGTACATGCATAAAGAACTTGTCTTGCGAGACTATCCAAATGATCTTCCGCAACACAGGCCTAATTGTATATTTTTCTATTGTGGTTTTGTTCTTTATGAGGTGTATGGATTTTTAAGATAAAGCTTTCTTTCTTTGCTTATTGACATTCTTGTGTTATTTTATTTCAGATTTATACCCTTTATCATATGAGACATGGCAAAACATCGATTGTATTTTGGGATTTATAGATGTTTTGCATGGATCAATAGGAGAACAACAATACCAAGGTCGATGTGCAATAGAGCTAGCTCAATTCGGTATATTTTTTACTGATCATTTTTATCGCTGGACAATGCAAACACACATGGTGTGTTAAGAAAACAAGACCTTCCGACATGGAATTCAGTGGATTGGCCTCTCCCACATTTTAGTGTTACAGAGGCATATAGGGCCAAGCTTTTCAAAGAAGTACAAAAAGCTCTGAGGCCCAATATTGCCACAAGGATAATAAAAATTTCTTTATGCATGCCTCTCACAGTTTTTGTAGACCTTTCCAGTGAAGGTTTCAAAAACAATGTTCACAGTTAAAGCAACAAGTCTGGCATGCATGCCACAATTTTTGGATAAAGGTGGGGATAAGAAGACATGTAGTTCAGTGTTTTGTGAGGTTGTCCAACCTTCTATGCAACTGAAGTACATGGTTGCATCACAAAATTTCATCTTTCCTTTTTATTATAAGCGTAGTCGAATGCTAGGTACAAAACTAGTCCCAATGGATCAAGATGAAGACTCTTTTGGTGCAAAAAATAAACTTCTTGATATTGATGTTGTTGAGAATGGTGATGTGCTAGTCAATATCTCATTAAGACAATGTTGCTCCCTAGCTCAATTGCACAATGACATTCTATTTGAGACAGAAGGTTCTATTTCAAAGGACTTTTTATTTATCTACAACAATAAGAAGGTATACCATGTGACTTATCGTAGTCTCACTAAGCACTGCTATTAGTTTACTTTACTCTATTGTTTCATATTGCTTTTTTGCAGATGCTCAAAAGAAGAGAGAGTTCAATAAAATGCAAAGACATTGAAAATTTAAAAATTGAGATAACACAGACTCCATAAACAAAGGTATTATATTCAATAAAGTAAAATTCTGTACAGAAGTGTTTAATTATATATGTAGAACATATTCTTGACAACAATTTTCTATTTATCTACAGGCTGATCTAGAGGCTGCTCTACATGGTCCAAGCTCACCGTATCATCTTTATTTGGAGAATCTATTTTTTGCTGCTCCATCCTGTCATGTACAGTCTCTTGGTGCTGCTCCATTGTCTCCTCTACTGCCCCTGGAGCATCTGTTTGCTGCTGCTTCATCATCTCCTCAATAACATCAGCAGCAGTAGCAGGTCCTTGTTCTTGTGGCTTCTCCTCATCAGCACTAGGTTCTTGTTCCTGTGGCACCACATCTGCATCATCTATGTCATCAAGGTGTATGACACCTTCTCGGACTTTAGAGCTCTCACCCAACTCGACAGTAGCTGGTACAATAGGTTTGGGGGAGGCATACTTCAAAAACTTCCAAATTATATCAGCTCTGAAACTATATACATAGTTCGAGCTGAAGCTATCTTCTCTCATCTGCAATGAGATATGATGATTTAGAACACTTTGTACCAATATCAAATTTTTTGAAGCTAAATGAAAATTATTTTTTCTTACAAGCTCTGGCTGTCCTATCTCAAAATAGCTTGAAAGTATATATTTGGCACTAATCAGCACTCTCCAGCCGGCAGCTGCTTGAATCATCTTGTTGTGGTGTCTGGATAGTTGGAAAGATATGTTAGAAACTGTTAATATCTGAACAAAATAAAATTATTCAATAAGTTCAAAGGCATAGCATGAAATAGACATCAGTAGAGGGAACAACTTTCTACCTCTAAATCTATTGGCTCTATTGAATCCAAAAGATTGACATTAGGAGGACAGTGATCCAATGCATCTAGAAGCCTTCTAATACAACTGAAATACATATATTTCAGTTAGTGTGCATTAAATCCAAATAATGAAGTTTAAAGTTAAAAATAGCACACAAACCACTTACAATTTGACCTCTCTATGTGTGATTCTAAGAGAGTTAAATAAAAAGCATTGCTTCTGCTGGATGTCAATAGAAGCAAAGCTCCAGTGGTCACTGCAAAAGGAAAAAAGCATTAAGAAATCAAAGGCTACAAGAGTTCTCAATCTTGAAGAAAAATCCCAAAAGAAGCAGTCACCCACATACTTGTTATGGTATGGAAGTAGCAAAATATCAACATGATCAAAATCACAGTGTCTGAACCAATTGGAAATATCCATGGGAGTTTCCTTTGGATCTCTTAACTTGAAGGAAATTTCAGGATCAATAATATGAACTGTATGCTGTACAGCATGGTTCAGCCAGCTTCTCATCATGCTACATTGGACAAAACAATAATTAGGGTAAGGTGTAAAGGAGGAGGTACAATAAGGATTGTTTTGCAAACAAATGTAAAATAAACGATACTTACTAGAGCATTGCAAGAATGATAGTATCTGAGCAATACTCATTCTTATGAGCCAATGCTGCCAAGCATGGTTTTGTCAAGTCAAAATTATTCTCTGAAGTTTCATCTTCAATATGGACAACTATGTTAGGGCCCAGCTCCTGCAACCTTCTCTGTATCTGCAGCTCCATCTGTACAGTCTCCACATCTATAGAAAGCAGATTTGGATTCTTCTATTTGCTGCTTCAGTAACTCCTCATAAGCAACTTTCCCTCTGGTGCTCTTTGAGTGGGTTACTTCAACAACCTTCACCTTATCTACCTTCAATTTCCTTGTAGGTGGAATTAATAATATTTCTCTCATTTTTATGTCGTGCCATTCCACAGGATGGACCAGCTTGTCATACCTCCATCTCACTCTGGACAAAGTGTTGAAGTCCTTGGCCATCAAAGTTACCCTGTGAGCATGGGCTGCTACAAGCATTGCATCTTCAAAGTATTTCTCCAAGTAATCCTCTGCCATTTCCTATAAGGAAAGAATGGCAGTCCTGTTCCACCTGAAACCAACGTGCCAACTATCACATATTTCTCTCACTAGTCTCTGAAAAGGTGCCTTAGGGATTGCAAAGCCTATAGCTTTTTGTTGCTTTCTGATCTCCTTTAGCACACCTGCAGAATGTTTTAATCTCTTGGACTTTTGCTAGAGCATGCTCATTGGCTTCCCCTTCCTGCCATGTGCAACTCTTCCCTTTGGAGGCAGGCACACTAGATTCCTTGATATCTGCCCCAGCTGCTACTGCTGCTGCAAGCCCTGGCCCCTTGCCAGGCCTCCTTGCAGTTGCCTTGGTTCTTGCCATCACTCTAAAAAGCTGCATACAAAGCAATGGAAAAATATTACAACCATGGAGAACATGGAATGATAAAAGAAGGCAATGACAAATTGGATAAAGCAAAATTTAATAATTTGTAACAAAACGCGATTATGATAATTTAAAATTTCTAACAACTCATTATCGCGTTTTTCTGCAAATACTTGAAACAACATGCTATTGCATTCCTACAATGAATTCTCTATCTTTACAACTACAAATAATATGAAATGAGTTTATGCAAGGAGTATAAAGCCTTGAATAGCCTAGAAAGACACAAAATCACAATGATAGGGGTGGATGAAGCAGCAGTTTCAAATTTGCAACAAAATGCGATTTGGGCTGTTTGAGATTCCTAAAGCCCCCTCCTCGCGTTTTACTGCAAATTCTTGAGGCAGCATGCTGGAGCATGCCTTCAGTCATTTCAGTGTGTTTACAACTTGGTGCAAGATGGATTGAGTCTATAGAAGGCAAGAAGTGATCAAGCTCTCACTCAACAAGCCCAATTAAAAAGTCTTCCTGCTTCTCCTTGCAGTGGAAAAAGCTAAGAAATGCATATAATATTTATCATAATATCTAAGCTACATCACATCAATCAGTACACCTTACCCTAATATACTATTAAACAAGAAGAGAAGGAAATAGAGTGTCTTACTGACCTGGAAGCTATCTGTATGTGTGCTCTGCTGGTGATGAGTATCCTATGCTCGAGATGAACCTGTGCTGCTGGTCAGGATGCTGATGGTGTAGAGTAGGGAGGTAGAGAGGCAAGAGAGCTGAGTTAGGAGAGATTAAACAAGAGTGAATAGATTATTGCAAAATACAAATAAAGTAGCTATTAAATACCACACGTGTGAAATGTAGTCGTTTTTTCACACGTGTGGGTCCCACCCAGATCTTTTGAAATTTAAAATTTGACACGTATGAAAGTCACTTTTTGCCTTGGAAATTGTGCCAATCATGATTTCATAATCAGATCCATTAACACTCTTCTCTCCCCGTCTTCCATCCCTGCCAGCACTCTCCCATCATCCTTTTCCTTCCCCCTCTGATCACTTCCTACCCAACACACTCCATCCACTCTGCAACCTGTCTGAAGACTACTACCACTGCCAGATCTCCAGGTTACCTAGGCTACAGCTCAAGTTTGGAAGAGAGCAAGAGAATCACCAGGGCAACTCCAACAGTATGGAAGAGGAAAAGAAAGGTCAAAGATCTATATTCTTTTCAATGTTTTCTGATATATATTTCTTCCATCTATAGAATTCTTGAATCTTACTGCCTTGGAGTCTGGTACATCACCCTAGGATTTGATTAGAGATGGATATGAATAGGACTTAGAATTTTGCAACAAAATGCGAGGAGAGTGCTTTACATTTTCCAAATGGTCCAAATCGCGTTTTCCTACAAATATTTATATTAGATTTAGTTTTTATTTCTTCCTCTTTGTTTTGCTCTCTTTTGCCGTGGGGAATTCCTCCTAGTATCATTTACTATCCAGAACATTGTAAGGTGTTCCTAGCATTTGATTGGAGATGGATGTCAATAGAAATTGAGAATTTGCAACAAAATACGAGGAGAGTACTTGACATTTTCCAAATGGCCCTGCATCGCGTTTTCTTGCAAATTCTTGTGTCCATTTTGGTTTTCACTTCTTCCTCATTGTTTTGCTTTCTATGTCCCTGGGGATTTCTTTCTTGATGATGAGAAATGTTTTTTCTTTGGAACAGTTGATTCTCAGGCCCCTCCTTTTAAGAGGAAGCTGGACTTTTCTGCTGCTATACTCAGACCACAGCAATCACCAGGTGATTCATGTGTGCTCATGAAGAGAGTTGTTTGGTGATATCCTATACATTTCTTGATTGCATATGTCAGCATATAGAATTCATGATATATAAATTTTTGTTCAGGAAAAAGCAAGAGATTGGAGCAGAAAGGTGAGTCTTCCCTTTCAAAACAAAGGGAACCAGAAGAGGACAAATCTCCAGATTTGCTCCTATTTGACTTTCTTCACAAGTGCAAGGTTCAGAGGAACTTCCACATATACCACAGTATTTTCAACAGGGAGTTCACTATGAGCTCTGTTTTGGAGCATCACAGAGATTTTCTTTCAGACCATTGGGATACCTTCAAACAACTGACAGAGGCAGGAAGAATTGTAGAAGGTGAAAAGGTTTTTGTGCATATAAATCATATTGTCTCCATTGACAGGCTGAGGTACCATGTGAATAGAAGATTTGACAGCCTGCCTGAGGAATAAATTCAGCTGTAACTTGCACACGAGAAAGTGTAGAGTGCTTGAGGAAACCATGGCATTCCTTATGTACATTGTCTTCCATCAGCAATCTCTAGAAGAGCAAGGGCAGGAGGCTAAAGAAGAAGATATATCTGTAGCAGAGGTAAAAGAGGATATTCCTGTGGCAATAGATATGGCAGAGCAGGAAGAAGATATCAACCTCAAGGATGAGGGGCTACAAGTGGCTGCTCTTGACCTTGTTCAACTGAGGACTGAAACTCTTAGGACAGCACAGCCAGTTGAAGATTTTGATGTTCAGAGTAGCAACTATGCAGTGCCCATGCTTCCAGGTGTCTTGATTGGTGGTAAAGATTATGTTTTCCTCCATGATATAGAGTGTATGTTCAATTTGAGGGAGGACTATGCCATTTCCCTTATTGCCCAGGCTTCAAGGCTTGACAAGGAGGTTGGCATAGAGGATGACCATTCACTACTGGCTTTGGAAACAACTTTTGATCCTGCAAAGGCCCTTACTATTTGTTTCAAAGAGGCTGAAAATTTCCAAGAGCCAGATGAAGCTGCCTTCCAGCTCACCCAGGAAGCTATGAATCTCTCAGCACTTCATAAGGAAAAGCTTAAAGAAGAGGCTAGACTGGAGGGGAGAGGAATAAATCTTTGGAAAGATGAACTTCTTGTTGCTGATGAAAATGAGAAGGTATGATATTATTACTTCAAATCAAATACTTTATCTTGTGTTTAAATGTTTTGTAGTTATGTATTATTGTCTCACTCCAATCTTTTGATACGTGGCAGCTACAAATTGAGGATGACACATTCCTCCAGAGAACAAGTGGAAGCAGGCCAGCTGGGTTTGGCAAAATGTCAAGCCTAGCTCATTATATTCATGATCTAGGCAGTGCTAAGATCTTGATTTACCATAGGCAGTTGAGCAACAATGGAGAAGCCATTGTTTACTTCTTTAAATGTTTGTCTAGGGTTTTAGGTGGACATGATCTTCCATGGCAAAAGGAAAAGATCATTTTAATAGAGAGGTTGTCCACCATAGATATATTTGGGGATTATGTGAATAAGCAGGCCTCTAGGGCCTCTTACTTTTTGTCTTACACTTCTTATGCATTAGCATGTGGTTTTAAGGAGCCCAAATGTCTGGAGGGCTATGGAAAGCACAAGCTCATAAGGTTTCGAGAGCCACCCATGATTGCATCAAGCCACACAATCCAAGAAGAAGAACACGTGGAGATAGCTGAAGACAAGGATACCCCTCTCAGACAAGCAACAGAGGCAAGCATTGATAAACAGACAGTCGACATCAAGCCAACAAGGAAGAAAAAGAGTCCAATCAAGTTCAAAAAGAGAGTTCCGACTAGCAGGCCTTGGGAGTAATAGGATTTAGTCATCAAATATAGCACAAACATTATGTTGAAGTTGAACTAATTTGTACAAAGTCTTTGAGCCTCATCAGTTCCTTGTCCGTACGGACGATCAGTACCCTTTTGCATTTGTCCCATCACCGTACAACACTTCAGTACTCTTCCCACACTCAGTAGCTTCTAAAAGCGTTTGACACTCAGTACCTTATTGGTAAGGATCAATAGTGTGTCTAGCATAATTAAGTAGTATTGATTGAATTTTTTGTGTGTAGCTCATGGATGTATTGATGCTTGTCAATATAGATCACATGTTTCACAAAAGAAATACTTTTGATGGAGTCTTAAAACATATAGGCATAACACCAAGAGTCACTTGTTCCATAGAATAAAAATCTATTGATTGAGTTTGAAAACATGTGGACATAACACCAATAAGTTACAAACTGCTATTCATGTTTACTTGTCCATTTATGGTTTCTAAATATATTCGAATCCCTCCATTGTCTATGTCTCTCTGCTGCCATTGAATTGTCCAAAGTTTGTCTTCGTCTTTCCTTTTGGGCTAGAATAAAAGCAAGCTTGACTTTGGAACTAGCAACTTTTCTTTTAGCATGCAGCCTTTGTAGAATGCCTCGGTAAAACCATTGGAAGACTTCCTTCAGACTATTTGCCTTTTGACTCCCTCCATAGTGTTGTGTGTGTCTGAAAAATGCATTACGTGCCATGTAGTGAGACTTCTCCATGCCTTGGGTAGACCAAATTGCTGGGCATCCATACTTTTTGACAAAATAGGGAAGGTGGTTGTAGATGATATGCTGTTTTCACAAAGACATAAGAATGCATAGTAAGCTATAAAAGAAAAGAGGATCACACTTAAGTAAAAGAAGAAGACATCACTTTACCATGTAGTGAGATATATTGCAGGCTGTCCACGCGTCTTTCATTGACTTCCCAAAATGTTTAATTGCCTCTTCAAAGTTCTTGTAATCACTCTTTGTCCATGTTACATTGTCACAGAACATGAAGAGTTGATCAAGAGACCTCCACACCTCTGCCTTCACATTTCGTGCTTCCCCATCTACCTCATGATCTTTCACGGCATTATGGACTTGCTTCCACAATCCATAACTAATCCTTGAAACTGTTCTACCTTTCCTTACTTGCTTACTACTGTGTTTGGGTTGAGACAAGAATCTTCTTGGCTTTTGACCACCAATAGAGGGCTTGATTGGTACCTCCTTGTTGCCATTGGTAGACTTTTTAAAATCCTTTGTGATATGAATATCACCTCCATGCAGACCTATATCGGATAACACTTTTTCCAATGCATGAAGAGCATCCTTTCTATTTCTTTCGGGACGGAGTTTCTAAGCAAATCCAATATACAAAAATACCAATTTCTCAATAATTCGACATAGAGCATGCAATGTGCATATGTGAACATTACATAGTGGAATGTCAAGAATGGCCTTGAAGTCAGGGTCAACTTTATCTCTATTAGGTGCTCTCTTCCACCATTTGGAATCCATTACTTGAGCTGATTCTTTGTAGTAAAGACAAGGAGACTTTGAGTTACCTCCTTTACTAACGTTATACATGCACTTAAATGTTTTAAGATCCCCCGCCATGTGCCACTCTACTTGAAAATCACCTTTTCCTGCAACATGGAGATTCTCTCCTTGCACTTGTCTTTTAATTATTCTTGGTATTTCCGTGTGGTGAAACACCCAATCTAGTGTTTCATGGTCTTCTGTCTTCACCTGTGATTATACAAAACAAAAGTCTTACTACTATAAAAGATTTGAAAACATTGACTAAAATCAAGTACGAAACAAAAAATGATCATACCTGGAATGAGCCTAACCACTATATGTGTTTCTCCGACTGCACACTAAAATACTTCAAACTCGCTTCAGTCAATGATGTATCAAGTGCTCCATTCATCAATGTAATAGTAATCCTTTCTATTTTCTTTTCCTTTATAACCTCACACTCATCCAGTTTGATAACAAATTTCAAAATGCCTTTGCACTCTTCAAATGTTATTCCATAAAACTCGACCATTCTTCTTTGAAGTTATTGTAGATCTACAAATATATTGTTCTAAGGGTCATACACAGTGGTTCCTTTACCACCATGAAATATTTCTTCAATATGGATATATTGTCCAATAAACTCATCTATACTTTCATTCAAATGACCTCTTATCTTCCACACGGTTGCTGGATTTGGCAGTAAAACTCGTTTAATCCTTTGATCTCTCAAAGTTGAGGATATCGCATGGAAAATCGAACTATATCCCTTCCTGCTAACTCCACTAACATCAAGAGCCTCTTAGATTGTAGTACCATCAACTTGATTATTGGATATAAAGTCCTCTACAACATTGCGTTTGATTGTTTTGTATTTTTTTTCTTCAATCAAACCTTTTGCTACACCACAAGAAAGCAATCCTTTCATTTGTTTAACTGGAAGATGGTTGGGATCCATATTTTCTTTTGCAGGCTCCAATAGTTTCCTATAGTAACAACACAATATGCCTATATTATTCAACACTTCCAATCCTATTTTGCATTAATGGACAAAATAGATATAGTCATTTGAGAGAGCATTTTTTAGTATAAAAAATAAAAAATTACAAACTAGCCTTGCTTCCTGAATTCTTCGCTTGCATCCACCAGTCCCAGCCTTCAAATTTGTAATAATTTTAATCTTCCTGCTTCGTTGTCTGTCTCCAAGCACGGTTCTCTTCCTTCTTGATCTTGTCAACTCTTTTTTACTCTTTGAATGCTCCTCAATTTCATTCTGCAATTGCTACTCTAATTTTGTACGAATAGCTATCTCTTGAATCCTGGCCCCCTTTTCTTGTAGGTACATTGTTTTATATGTTTCTGCAAATGCAGAATAGCTATCTCTTGAATCATGGCCCCCTTTTCTTGTAGGTACATTGTTTTATATGTTTCTGCAAATGCAAACTATGCTGAAATATAACCAAGAAGTCCATTTTGTCCATCGCCCGCAAACCTCAGTAGTGTGGTTGGATTGACAAATGGAGGTGTAGAGTTTTTTACTAGACATTTTGGATATATGCTTCCATCATACCATAAGTCAATATGTTGGAGCCCTTCTCTTCTCATATTTTCCCGTTGTTGTTGAGCATTCAGCACCATATCCTTTCGTCTTTTTTGTGCTAGAGCATATTGTTCTTCTAAGTCGATGTGAAGATGATGTAATCGCTTCTTCTGAGATTGTGACTCACTAGTATCGACCATTTTTTATGCTTCTGTGAGGTTGCAAAGTTTGCTTGTCAATCTCATAGTCTTTTTTTAACATGAATCGTGGAAGTGTGGCGGTATCCATACAATCATTAAGTTCAGTGATGGATTCTTTATGAGAGGCCTGCACACTTCGTCAAAAGAGATGCGGAATCTTCGGGAAACAAAAAAAAAACTAAGGAGATATTTAATGCAAAATTGTGTTAGTTAGATAAAAGATTATCTTATTCTTTTCTGAACTGACAGTTTGGTAGTCCTTACTGACAGTTTTGAGCCACGTTTTCATATTTTATTATTTTTGAGATCTTTTAGGAGAGAAATAAATCGAAAAATAGTGGATTTCTTAAAGGGCCCCAAAATGAGCTCCCTTTTTTCCTAATGAGCACTTTCGTAACAATGTCCGCTTGGCTATGGTTATTGAAGCTTTGGGTTTGGGTCCCCGATACTATTGCGTGATGAGATCAAGGCATGTTGGGTTTTCTGAGCGGGTCTTCTTACTAGCGTGTTTTCTTCCTCATCAGAAGATATGCCTTTATCCCGTTTTTGGCTTGCCTCTGAGAGGTCCTTTTAATAGGTCACCTCATACCAGTGAGATAGGTGCTGCAATAACCGGTCGAATTATTCCCATAGCTGAGTTACCTTATACGTGTGCAGCTTGTGAGTGCTGCTTTTGTGACCATATGATGGACGGGCTTATGGAAGTGTAAAAAGTTCTTCTATCTTTACTGTATATGTTCCAAGAGTGAATAAAGTTGAAATCTTTGTTCTTGTCTTGAGTCTTACTCTCTTTAAGACTTTTCTTGGTGGTTAATCTTAATTAAATTTTCTCTCAATCTCATATTCGTGCATCTTGCGAAATTACCCCCAGTTTGCGAGATGAGGACATCTCGCGTTTTTCAAGTGGAAGAGAATGTAAGATTCCTCCCCAGCCTCTCAAGATGTCCAGCATCTTCCCCTGTAATCAATCCCCTCTTCAGAAATATAAAAGATCTTGTCTCTACCTGTTTTGACATAGAGAGAGAAAATATTCTAGAGAGAGAATATTCAGATTTTTAATATTTTTAGATAGAAAAATTTCTCATGTTATTAAAATGAATTTTCCTGAAACAAAAATTCAAAAAGAACTTTTCAATGTACAATTAGAATTAATTGAAAATGGATATAAAGGACCTTAGCCTAACGGTCTAGATTTTCAGAAATTTTTGAATTATGGCCTAATTAAGGTTCCTGTGAGCCAATAGGATCAATCCATATGTGGAGAGGAGATAAATTTAATTTGTAAAAGAAGATACCCAAAAATAAGTAAATGCTCACATAAGATGAAGAGTTGACTATGTACAAGGTTTATTAGTAAGAAACTATTAGTAATATCAAAAATATGAGATATTTTGGGTTTAATGATTCCATTTTGACACATATGTAAGGAAGGGGATTCCCTTAAATGAGGTGCATACTTCACATTCTTGAATGAGTTTTAAACTCAAAAATAATGTGATATTTTTATCTCTCCTCTCCCTTGAACCAAACCAAATCAAAATGGAACCGAACCGAATCAAAAAGTAACCAAACTAGGTCCAAATCTAGTCCAAATTCAACCAAACTCAATTTAAAAAATTCTAGAATTCAGTTAGCTTTGATTAGAGCTTCCCTCTTCTATAAATAGAACATGAGTCCTTTTAAAAAAAGAGGAGAATTTTACTATACTAAAGTTATGCTGAAATAATGCTAATTTCTACTATTCTCTAAAATTCTCTCCAAATTGAGAAAATTGGAGCTTCCCTCTTTCTTCAATCCCCATTGGTGGATCCATCAACATACTAAACTAATTGATTGATTGGGAACCTCTACCGTGAATAAAGAATCAAGCAATTTGTAAGGTAAATGGTGAATTTTGATCTTTTCTATAATTTCTCAATGTTTCTCTTCTCAACCCCTCTCAAGCTTGAGAAGCTTAATTGAAATGGTTTTTGAATGCTATTGAAGTTAATTGATGAATTGTAGTGAAGGGTTACATAATTTGATGAATGCTATTGAAGTTAATTGATTAATGATAGTAAAGAATTACATAAATTTCTATTTATGCTTAATTCTAATGGTTTTTATGTAATTTCTCTCTCTCACTCAAGAAATGGTCCTACTCATCACCCATTCTCAATCCAAATGAAGCTTTTCATAAAGCTTTTTCTTAATCCAAGATTAATCTATGCTTGAGATCAAATTAATGACTTTTTTCTATGCTTTTAGTTTATGTATTTCATGAATATTGATGATTCAATCCATTATTGGGTTAATGATCTAATTAGGGATCATTCTAATCATTCTCTTAATGATAAGCTTTATCCTTCAAAATAAATTGAGATTTATCAGTCATAGTAGCGGAGCTATGGCAAAATTTTTATAAAAATTACACATAAAATAATTTCATTCAAGAAACACTTTTATATTAAAATAATAATCTTTTATGCATACCTCTATGCATGAAATTCAAATATGATAAAAGTAACACTTTATGTAAGATTCCTCCCCAACCTCTCAAGATGTCCAGCATCTTCTCCTGTAATCAATCCCCTCTTCAGAAATATAAAAGATCTTGTCTCTACCTGTTTTGACATAGAGAGAGAAAATATTCTAGAGAGAGAATATTCAGATTTTGAATATTTTTTGATAGAAAAATTTCTCATGTTATTAAAATAAATTCCCTTGAAATAAAAATTCAAAAAGAACTTTTCAATGTGTAATTGAAATTAATTGGAAATGGGTATAAAGGCCCTTAGCCTAAGGGTCTAGATTTTCAGAAATTTTTACATTATGGTCCAATTAAGGTTCTTGTGGGCCAATAGAATCAATCTATGTGTGGGGAGGAGATAAATTCAATTTGTAAAAGAAGATACCCAAAAATGAGTAAATACTCACATAAGATGAAGAGTTAACTATGTACAAGGTTTATTAGTAAGAAACTATGAGTAATATCAAAAATATGAGATATTTTGAGTTTAATGATTCCATTTTGACACATATGTAAGGAAGGGGATTCCCTTAAATGACGTGCATACTTCACAAGCTTGAATGAGTTTTAAACTCAAAAATAATGTGATATTTTTATCTCTCCTCTCTCTTGAACCAAACCAAATCAAAATGGAACCAAACCGAATCAAAAAGTAACCAAACTAGGTCCAAATCTAGTCCAAATTCAACCAAACTCAATTTAAAAAAATTCTATAATTCAGTTAGCTTTGATTAGAGCTTCCCTCTCCTATAAATAGAACATGAGCCCTTTGAAAAAAAGAGGAGAATTTTACTATACTAAAGTTATGCTAAAATAATGCTAATTTCTACTATTCTCTAAAATTCTCTCCAAATTGAGAAAATTGGAGCTTCCCTCTTTCTTCAATCCCCATTGGTGGCTCCATCAACATACTAAACCAATTGATTGGTTGGGGACCTCTACCATGAACAAAGAATCAAGCAATTTATAAGGTAAATGGTGAATTTTGATCTTTTCTATAATTTCTCAATGTTTCTCTCTTCTCAACCCCTCTCAAGCTTGAGAAGCTTAATTGGAATGGTTTTTGAATGCTATTGAAGTTAATTGATGAAAGTTAGTGAAGAGTTACATAATTTAATGAATGCTATTGAAGTTAATTAATTAATGATAGTAAAGAATTACATAAATTTCCATTTATGCTTAATTCTAATGGTTTTTATGTAATTTCTCTCTCTCACTCAAGAAATAGTCATGCTCATGACCCATTCTCAATCCAAATGAAGCTTTTCATAAAGCTTTTTTTAATCCAAGATTAATCTATGCTTGAGGTCAAATTAATGACTTTTTTCTATGCTTTTAGTTTATGTATTTCATGAATATTGATGATTCAATCTATTATTGGATTAATGATCTAATTAGAGATCATTCTAATCATTTTTTTAATGATAAGCTTTATCCTTCAAAATAAATTGAGATTTATCAGTCATAGTAACGGAGCTATGGCAAAAATTTTATAAAAATTACACATAAAATAAAATTATTCAAAGCATGAAAAGAGAACTTCCTATCATATTCTAAGAATTATCATCTAGATTAATTGAAAGAATTTTATTGTAATCATGGAGAAATTGATTTTTATGTTATGCATAATTGATGATTACTTTATTATAAAAGTATTACTTTTATCATATTTAGATTTCATGCATAGAGGTATGCATAAAAGATTATTATTTTAATATAAAAGTGTTTCTTTTATCATATTGAATTTCATACAAAGAGGTATAAATAAAAGATTATTATTTTAATATAAAAGTATTACTTTTATCATATTTGAATTTCATGCATAGAGATATGCATAAAAGTTGATTATTTTATTATAAAAGTGTTACTTTTATCATATTTGAATTTCATGCATAGAGGTATGCATAAAAGATTATTATTTTAATATAAAAGTGTTTCTTTTATCATATTGAATTTCATACAAAGAGGTATAAATAAAAGATTATTATTTTAATATAAAAGTATTACTTTTATCATATTTGAATTTCATGCATAGAGATATGCATAAAAGTTGATTATTTTATTATAAAAGTGTTACTTTTATCATATTTGAATTTCATGCATAGAGGTATGCATAAAAGTTGATTATTTTATTATAAAAGTGTTACTTTTATCATATTTAAATTTCATGCATAGAGGTATGCATAAAAGTTGATTATTTTATTATAAAAGTGTTACTTTTATCATATTTGAATTTCATGCATAGAGGTATGCATAAAAGTTGATTATTTTATTATAAAAGTGTTACTTTTATCATATTTGAATTTCATGCATAGAGGTATGCATAAAAGTTGATTATTTTATTGTAAAAGTGTTACTTTTACCATATTGGATTTCATGCATAGAGGTATGCATAAAAGATATTCTTTTTATACTAAAAGTGTGATTTTCATCATAAATAGATTTTATGCATAACTTAGATGCATAAGAGAAATTCTTTTATTCTAAAAGTGTAATTCCTACCAAATTGAATTTATGCATAAGAAGATGCATAAAAGATTGATTTTTAATTCAAAGTGTCATTCTCATCTAAATTGAATTTATACATAGGAAGATGCATAAAAGAATGGAATTTCAATTCAAAAGTGTTATTCTCATCCAAATTGAATTTATGCATAGGAAGATGCATAAAAGATGGATTTTTAATTCAAAAGTGTCAATTCTCATCTAAATTGAATTTATGCATAAGAAGATGCATAAAAGATGGATTTTTAATTCAAAAGTGTTAATTCTCATCTAAATTGAGTTTATGCATAGGAAGATGCATAAAAGATTGAATTTTAATTCACAAGTGTCATTTTCATTTAAATAAATTTATGCATAGGAAGATGCATAAAAGATTGATTTTTATTTCGAAAGTGTTAGTCTCCTTAAATGAAATTTATGCATAAATAAATGTGTAGAGAAATCTTATATTAAATATAAGAATTCTCTTGTATTCTATAAATAGATATGGGAAGTGATAGGATGTGATAAGAAGTGTATGAGATGTGATAAGATGTGTATGAGATGTGATAGGATGTGATAAGAGGTGTATGAGATGTGATAAGATGTGATAAGATGCATATGAGATGAGTTAGGATGTGATAAGAGGAGTTTAGATGTGATAAGATGTGTATGGGATGAGGTAAGAAGTGTATGTGATAGGATAAGATGTATATGGGTTGTGATAGGGCGAGAATGGATGTGATGTAAAAGAATAGATGTGAAGGCGTATGTGGTTATATGAATGGGAATGTGAAAATGAATGTATGAAATTGAATGTGGATGTGAATGTATGAATGAATGTGAGTATGGATATAGATACGGATGTGGATGTGTGAATGTAAATGTGGATGTGGATGTGGATGTGTGGATGTGAAAATGGATGTGGATGTATGAATGAGGATGTGAAAATGGATGTATGCATATAGATGTGGATGTATGGATGTGGATGTGAAAATGGATGTGGATGCATGAATGAGGATGTGAAAATGGATGTATGCATATAGATGTGGATGTATGGATGTGAATGTGAATGTGAATGTGGATGTATAGATATGAATGTGAATGTGGATGTGTGGATGTGAAAATGGAAGTATGGATGTATGAATGTGGATGTGTGGATGTGAAAATGAAAGTGTGGATGTATGAATGTGGATGTGGAGGTATGCATGTAGATATGTATGTATGAATGTGAATGTGGATGTGGATGTAGATATATGGATATAGATACGGATATGGATGTATGTATATGGATGTGGATGTATGGATGTAGATACGGATGTGGATGTATGTATGTGGATGTGGATGTATGAATAAGGATGTGAAAATAGATGTATGCATGTAGATGTGGATGTATAGATGTGAATGTGGATGTGGATATGGATGTATGGATGTGTATGTATGAATGCAGATATGGGATTGGATGTATGATGTGGATGTACGAACATGGATGTGTATGTAGAATAATGAATGTGAATGTGTATATGAAATAATGTGTCGTCGATATGAGTGAATGGATGAGAATGAGTACACATATGAATGGAATGTGGAATAAGTAATGTGGACCGAGGAGGGATAATGTGGAAAGACAAGAGTTCGATATAGAAACTGTATTTTGTGACTGTTTGTAAATGACTGTTTTATGTCAAGAATACTGGGGAAGCATTTTGACCGTCTTATGGATTAAGGTCATGGAGACCTAATTGATAAAGTTGCAACTGCTGTGACGGAGAGTCAATGGAGGATGTCTCGTGTAGCAAGGTCGGCCGAGGTCTTGACCAACCTCGATTCAATTTAAATGGTGAGCTTCCGGTACGGTGGATGAGGGACCAAGGAAGCGGCCTATGAGTGAAGCGCTAGGTCGCCTGCGAAGGATCCTAGAGGGTGGATCTGGTTGATTGACCTTGCTGGTCCTCAACGGACGAGTCCATGGCTCTCTTATATGGATCTATTGATTGATCTTGCTGATCTTCAACGAGGATTCCATCTTGAATTGTCGGGTACTATGAGCTAGGAACTGAAAAGGCTCCTGAGTGAACAGGTGGTAAGCGTTCTGGTTGCCAATGATGCCATAAGTATACCGATGAATGAATGATTGGTAATATGGATTCAACCAATGATTTCGAGGATTGTCATCAGTGACATAATGGTTTCATTAAAGAATTGTTTTAAAGTTAGCTGATGCTGAGAAAAAGGCAATTTCATATTGGGTGTATAACCACGGTGTGACTAGTTTTATGTTTGCATGAACTTCCGGCTAGGGGGCCTTGGAACTCTTTTCCTTGGTACCCGGGACAAAACCTAACCAAATTCCTAATTGGATCACATCACTAGAGTGGTTGGGCGGTTGGCTAACCCATGGGACTGGATGGGGTTAGGCTGGACTGATGGATCCGTAAATCGAGACTCAATTTCTGTTATTGCGATAGATAAAGTAAATCCAAGATAGTAATTATTCTATGGATACGAATCAACGGCTGTGCCTCTTGATGGGAAAAAAAGCGTTGATCCTAATGATCCAAGTGCAAGTTTCTTCCTTGATCTGATCGAGTATCTTTATAGGTGCGGTCGGATCAGCTTGATCAGTAATGGTCTTGACTACATTAGAGTAAAAAGTTATCCTGGTGGAATCGCACGTGCTTTCCGAATAAGGAAAGTTTTTTCCGGGTTCGGTTTTGGAAAAACCGACGGATTAGTCTCTTGTCCGGATATCCGTGGGTGAGGCCCCGAGTGTGGAACCCTGCCCCGCGCAAGAAGTGCTACTTCTGTTGCTAGCACCCCGAATCTCTTGCATGGTAGGGATAGGGATCTCACACATCAATCTCGCAACCCTAATTTACATAGCATCTTTGCTTTTTCTTTCTCTATCTCATTTGCCCAACCCTACTCTCACTACTATAGCTTCACAGTTGATATGGCCACACCACAAAGAAGACCAAAAGATGAGATTGAGGAGATCTCGTTGTATAACAAGAGAGACAATGATGGTGCCTAGGTGAGAGAGGCATTTTGCAAGGGTGCTTGGGTTTTCCTACAGCCTACTGCTATTGGTCCACACCAACAAGTTTGACGACGACGAGATGTGATGGAGCTTCATTGGAAGGGTCATTTACAGGGATTCAGAAAATTGAGCAATGGAGACCTGGTGGCCATTGTACAACATGTGTACACGGCACAAGACATCCATCTTCACCAAAATAAACTCGGTTCCCATATGCAACAGTAAGTATCATAGAAAAGGAAGGAGACGTGTGATGTTACGATAGCTACATCTTTCAAGTTTAATGATCTTATTTTTGGGTTACAAATATTACGATAGCTACATCTTTCATGTTTAATGATCTTATTTTTGGGTTGCATATATTTTTCCTTCCAACTTAGCAGAGGATCAACCATTACGAAGCCTTACCAGAATATTTCGAGCACTCCATGATGCAGACATTGGTGAGGCACTGTTTTCTTGTTTTGCCAGTGCAGACCTTCTTAAGGAAAAGATCTTCTTTTACCAGCACTCCTATGTGGTGTCAATGCATGATGGTGGGTTTGGTAAGCTACATATTATCACATCTCCTCTCCTCTCTTCTGTTGAATGGCCAACCCCTGATGCTTGGATGGTTATGGTCATGAATCGAAGATGCTTTGTGACATACAAGGATCTTTGAAGTTTGCAAAGCCATCTCGATCTGTGGGTCTCAATTGGGTGTCTCAGTTGGGTATGCCCAATTCATCTTCTTTGCTAAGATGTTCAATAAATTTACTTTCTCACAAACACCTACCATGTTTGTGTGCAAGAAAGTATTAGTAGGTGATGACATGGTTGCCTTCTTGCTTGGAGAGCAGTGGAAAATTATAGAGGAGCGGCATAAGAATGATACATTCAAGTGCAATGTAGTAGATTCCATTGTTACATTTTAGTATCTTAAAGCCCGTGCTACCTTATACATGTGCTTTTATTATGAATAGTGGACGTAGAACAACAGTAGGTCCCATTGCAAGCGAATGAACAAGTTGTTTTGCCTCTTAACATATGCGTTAGGTTTCCCAACGGTGTGGTGGAAATTATAAGTGCAATCAAGCATTGGAGCCACACCTTAATATCATGGGAAGTGACGATATAAGTAGGACACGATTCAAGGTGAAGAATAGAAAGATTCGAATGTGAATGGTATCGAAGACCTTGGTAGATGCTGATTGGAAATCTGCTGGTATAAGCATGACTTAATAACAAATCTTTGGAGTTTTTTTATGAAGTTTAATTAGAATTATAATATTTACCTTCGACTCTTGGGCTCCTCTCAAACCAATTTTATAAATTTACTTATGTAATTCATCAATGAAAAGTTTTGTCTTGTGATTGCTATGCCTTTGGAATTTTTTATGTTCTTTTAGAATTACAATATTTGGAGCTTTTTTATGAATTCCTTTTAGAGTTCCAATATTTTCCTTTTAGAAATGTACTTGAGTCACGAGATGACATTTAAAGGCAATTGTGTCATAATATCTCAAAACCATAGCCAACCCATTACAAACTCATGTTCCTACCTTTTGAAAAATTTAAGTACAAATGTGTTCCGAGTACAACACATGATAAAATGAGAAGAGGATTTCTCAATCTTTACAAAAAGGATGATAAAATTAGAAGAAAATTTTTAAATATTTACAATGATAAAGAGGGAGGAATGAAGCTTTCTATTTTGTCCCCATCTCCTCTGGTTTTGTCTCCATGTCCCTTTCCTTTGTCTCCATGCCCTTCTTTTCCTTTGACTACTTCTAGTTATTCTTACCCCCAGCAAACTTGAGTTCCTTATTAGCTTTTTTTCCAACACCCTTTTTGGCACCCACTTGAGGACCACTTTTCTTTGAGGTACTTCTTGGTTTAGTACCCTTGGTTTCTTTATGAGTGCCTTGTTGTTGAGAAGCACCCTTGGTTTCTTTATGTAGAGTTCCTTGCTTAAACATAAAAATGCTTCAGTGTAGTGAATGTACATGCATTTTCTTCTTCTTCTTCTTAGATGGAGAGGCTTGACTTGGGAGTGGAGAGTTTGGATCTTTAGGAGTAATTGAATTATTCAAAATAATATTGAGTGCTCTTGCATGAGCACTCCACATCCAAAACTCATGAGATCCAAGGGTTTACCAAATTAAAAAAAATTTACAAATTTCAGAATCTAGAATATTCAAAATTGAATTGCAAGCTTAGAGGTCTTCTTTTCTTCTTGGGAGGACTAGGGGAGGTGACTTCTTCTACTTTTATATTCTCTGCCTTTGATTTCTTTTCTAATGCTAGGGTAATTGTAAAGATCTCAAAGGCTTTCCTATCCCTCATTGTTGGCAAGGAATGAAGAAATTTGTCAAACCTATACCTCACCCTACTTACAAGTGTCACGTCTTTGTCCATCAAAGTGACTCTTCTTGCATGGGCAGCACATATGAAGCTATCATTCATAAAGTCTATAAGGAATTCTTCACAAGCTTCTTGTACACATTCCACTGCATTGCTCTGCCATCTATAATGTCCCTGCCCTTTGATATTGTCACTTACTTTTCTTATAATTCTTAGGAATGGTGCCCTAAGGATGAGAAGATGTGTAGACTATTGTGCTTGCCTTATCTCTGCAAACAATCTCTTTTGTTTCTGAATGAAAGTTCTTGCCTTGGATATATTAGTTCTCCCCTTTACTGGTTTCTTCTCTAATGGTTGCCTAGATGTTGTTGCCTGAGCTTGACTTTGAGGTTCTGGCTCTAAATCTTACTATTTTGAAAGGGAGGGATCATGGTACACCATCCTCACAGTTTTCTTTGTATGAGCCATACTTGTTGTCCACGGAGCGATAGTGCAAAACCAAATCAAGATGATGATCTATATCGCGCCGTCAACAGAATGGTACCTACCATCCAAGGAGCGATAGAGCAAATCGGATTTAAATCGATGATTAGTATCGCGTCATCGACAAAATCGTGTCAACAAAATCGTGCGAGGAAAATCCTTCTGTCCATGGAGCGATAGAAGAAATCCTGTTCCACCAATACGAGAAGGTGTCTGTCGCCCATGGAGTGAAAAGATAAATTCAAAAATAAAGAAAATAGCTCTTGCACTGTCAATGGAACCCAACAAAAAAATGAATATTTTTTTCTTTTTACAAAGTGCGATGTCATTATTATAAAGATGACGTAAGCCCTACATGTAGTGATTCGATGATGATGTCAGCCCTACACGTGGCATTTAGATGTACACTTTGATGATGTAAGCCCTACATGTCAGCCCTACACGTGGCAATTTGGCACACTTTGGTGATGTCATCCCTACACGAATGACGTCAGTCCTAATGATGTCTATATATAGTTGTTCCTTGTTTAAATTTTATATTTTTTGTCACGGCACAATAACGTCTTTTCTTTTCTTTCTGTCCCCCTTCCTCATGCCGTGGAAATCAATCGCTTTCAATCCCCTTCACTCGCACCGTGGGAATTCAGTTCACTGTGCGATAAGCAGTTTCAGTTCCGTTTGGTCCTTCATCCCTCACCCCGTGAAAGGCATTTCGAGCATGGAGCAGTAAGTGGTTCACTATTATGATCCTGTGGAAGATTTAGATACACTTGAAGAGGTAACAAATGAGCCTAGTGTAAATGAAAACCTATTCGATTTGTTAAGGAGAGCTAGCGATGAACGTCTTCCAGATGTTGAGCCAATATTCATTGTGCCCTTCAGTTTGGAACATATTGTTAAGGACATGGCAAGCTTTGTTTTTAGGGAAGAGTGGGAGGCATATAGTAAATTGGTAAGTACAAAAATTATAAATGAGGGATCATCACAATATGTTCACATGGCCAACTTTGCCCTCTCCTCATCTAAAAAGAAAAGCATGTCAGGAAGGTGGGATACCTAATTAGAAGATAAGAGGATAAAGACTTGTCTTGACAGCTACCCTCTGCATAAGAAAAAGTGTAAGGTTCTCGAGTACTACTTTGGGTTTGTTTCTTATCTATTTTTTTCATGCAAACAAAGAGGACTACCCTCTGCATAAGAAAAAGTGTAAGGTTCTCGAGTACTACTTTGGGTTTGTTTCTTATCTATTTCTTCATGCAAACAAAGAGGACTACAGAAAGGATGAACTGGAAGTTCAAAAGGGTTAAAAGGTTTCACAAGCATCATTTGTCACAGAGATTGAATCTGAAGATGAGGTTATGGACCTAGTTTCTGGGGTGATGAGGAGTGCCTTCTAAGCAGAGGGTTTGATGTGGCAGAGTTTAAAGCATCCACTGTTATTGTGATGAGGGATCATATGTGCATGGAGGGCACTTAAAATCAAACTTCCTCATCCTTGGGTTGCCCTTCTTTCTTATAAATGGCAAGAATTTTATCCTTCTTTCCCACATACAAAAGCTTTATAATTTAAGGGAGGATTATTTCCTCGCAATTATAGCATATGGTTGTGAATTTGCCAAAGGTATACTCGATGTGGAGAATGAACATAAAGAGGAGTTTCTAAAGTTGGACACCGAGGTGATAGAGAACTTCATTGAAGCCCCTAGAGCCATGTCATTGTGCTTTGACAAAGCCAAGGAGGCTGAATCTTCTCTTCCCACACAGAGCTAGAATTTCAAAGTATTCAAGAGAAGTTGGGAATTACTGAAATGGGAAGAGAGCCCTTGCCTGAGCTTGATCAAGGAAATGAAGAAGGCTCCATAAACCTTTGGGATGCATCCAAGTTGGAAGAGGATGAGAACTAGAAGGTAATTTATTTGTTCTTCAGTGAGTTTATGTTATTGTGACTGAATTTATGTGAAAGCCGAGTTCTTTGTTAATGATGCAGATAGAGCTTGATGATGCCGACAATTTCCTTGGATGTGGAGGTGCTGCCCATGCAAGAGTTAGGCAAGATGCTGCTCTTACACACTGCATCCATCTATTGACAAAGAAATATTTATTGTCTATACCACAGCAAATATTTTAGTGATGCTGATATTTCACTTCTCACACTCAAGGCACTATCTAGATATATGGGCTATTCTTTTATCCCTTACAATACACATAAGGCCATGCTTATAGAGAAGTGTGATGCCAATCGTATCTTTGGACATGGTACAAGATTTTGGCCTTCCAAAATTGGATACTTCCTCTACTATGCTAGCTATGCTCTAAGTGCTAAAGAGAAAGAGCAAGTAGAGAAGAAACTCGAGAGAAATTAATTATCTTGTCATTGTAAATATTTTGTTATATCTTTTATGTAATGAAATGATGCGATTAAGTTTTAATTACTAGTCTGTATTAAGCAATAATGTTCACAACACTCTTCAAAATGTTGTCTACTTGTTATGGCATGTTCTTATTTGTTTGGTATACAAAATTTCATTACACTGAATCCAAATTCTTCCTTCTCGTCTTCTTGATGATCTCCATGCTGCATGATGTGTTGGTCCTGTGCCAACTTTCCAGTTCAGTGATCTTCTCATTTTGGCTTGATTTCTTGCTGCCTTTATTAAATCACTCGTACGGGCCTTTTCCATGGATAGTTTTCACCCAAAAGTATATCTGTAAAACCAATTAAACATTTCCTTGAGGTAATTTATATGAGTCTTCCCTCCCCCATGTCGGGTGTTTTTAAAATATACTCCTCTAGCTCGATAGTGAGATTGATCCATTCCTTGGATGCTCCATATGTCAAGAGAACCATATTAAAGTATGCACCGTGAGCATACAAAATGTGCTACAGAAGAAAACAAGACCAATTTAAAAACTATTATTCATAATCATTTTAAATTGATGAGTAGAAAAAAACTCATGTTTACCATGTAATGTGTAATGTTGATATTACCCCATGTATCGACCATGGCCTTTGTAAAATTTTGAAGCTCTTCTTGAAATTTTTGACGCTCCTCTACAGTCGTCCTGCTTTTGGTCATTAATTTAACCAGCTTATTGAAATATGACCAAATCTTCTCACGTAGAACTACAATGCTTAGATTGGTGCAATCGAATATCGTACATTTACACAAATCCTTCCACAAGTCCCAGGACTTTGAGTTCTTTAATTTTTATGGTGCCTCTAGAAAATGTCTTACCTTATATCCACTCATAGACACCTATTGTGTCACTTCATAATTCATGCCATAGATCTTGTTAACAGTAATATGCACATTGCCACCATGGCATCCAATTGAGTTGAGTAGCTCCTCTACTTTTTTGAAGAGCTTCATGTTATCTTTTCTTACCTTTCATGATAAATGCATAATCAATGTGACACTTGAGCAGACGATCAAAGACACGCATGAATGCATGCAAAGTACAAAAGTGAAAATTCTTGAGCTCGAAGGGAATAATAGGATTCCATTCAGGGCAAATGCCTATTTTGCTCAGCTAGCATGTTAGCAGACAAGGCACCACCAACCCAATGATCCTGCTAGTAGGCATTTTAATAGCTAGAAAGAGAATCCTAGTTCGAAAATTAGAAAGATCCCCTATTTTTAAGCCCAAAAGTAAGTTTCATTATGAGCTTTGTCTCCTTAATCCTCAATAAAATTAGTCTTAATTTCTTAAAGCCAAAGGTCATAGGCCATTGAAAAAAATTAGTCTTAATTTCTTAAAGCCAAAGGTCACAGGCCATTGAAAAAAATTAATTTTTTATTTTTTTTAACCTCCGTCCCCCATATAGCCAAAGGTCACCGACCATTGAAAAAAATGATTTTTTATATTTTTTTAGCCTCCACCCCCCATAAGAGGGTAGTCCCATGTGGAGAGAAAAAAACGATTCCAAAAGAGAAAGTTAAGGCATCCATACATACATACATACATGTATGTATGTATGTATGTATGTATGTATGTATGTGTGTGTGTGTGTGTGTGTGTGTGTGTGTGTGTGTGTCCAAGAGGTGAGCCAAGGTTCATAATAGCAGTGAAGGAGAACTCAAGTGTGGAAGCCCGTCCTACTTTGAAAGAGCACTAGAAATATCTCACCTTATATACTTATAAAACATATTCACAAAATTCATGCACATAGAAGTAAATAAGAGAAGAAAAGAGAGAGAGACTAGATGACACGTAGTGGGGTGTCCTTAGGCAATCAATCCACACATGGGTTTGCATGCACTAGTACATTAGTGGGTAGCATGCGTCCCTCTCGCACGTGCAGGTAGGCAGGGCGGTCAGATGGCTGATTCATGTGATCAACTTGATAAGTCGAGAGATGGTGGATGGGGGGATTGGAAGCTTAAAGAGGAGATGAAGAGAAGTCAAGGAGCAAGAAGGTGTTAGAGAGGTGAAGAAGCTGCAACTTCGCTAGATCTCTTCGTGTCTGAAATGCTCAAGCTCAACAACCAAGTGTCTATAGTGGAAAGGTATGTGCTAATATCTCTCCAGACTTGATTAGAAGGCAGATAGGCTTGTTCTACATGTGTGTAGCGCCATTCTGTTTTGCTCAAGGAAAGACGGAGATCCAGTAACCCTTTTCCATCAAAAAATTTATCAACCTGAATCTCCAAGCATGAAAGTTATTCTTATCATCATTTGACATCTTGCCAGACGCACAAATTTACCAAAAACAATACTCTGATATATCCTGCACAAACTACTGTATTTTCTACAACGGTACTGTACTACACTCCAATATCATAACCAGTGACCTCAATGTGCATATATACACCCAATGACAACTATTGACCTCCTTGCAACACACAATGTCTGCAAAACCAATGTCTTCCTGCAGTTCTTAAAACAGAGTTCTACAGAGAATCGATGACTAACTCGCAATGCTCGAAATCGCCTGCTTTCTAAAAAACAGAGATCGTAACGCAACCGAAACACGTTTTTTACCCGAAAAATATCGTCCAATAAGACAGTATAGTTGCCCTATAGCTTTACTCCCGCAAAGAAAGCTCCTCAATCAGAGATCATTTACCGGTGCCTCCCATAGAGCTCCCGACAAGAATAGTCGCCAATTCAAATACAGAAGAGTAGTTGAAGCTCTTACCCTCGTACCGCTTCCTGTGCTTCTCTTGCTTGTAGCTCAGCCCTTAGCATGAACCAAACTCATACCATGAAAAGATGCAAGGGAGAAGAGAGCTTGAGCTCTTGCAAGCACACACTCACAAAACCCTAAAAGAGAACACATAAGGTGAGATACTGAAAATCTTCTTCTTCTTCACTCACCACTCTCAACACACCATATACAAAGATAAGAGTACACACCATATAAAAAGGTACTCAACCAAATACATACTAGGGTTCTCTATAGTGTAAACCCAACTAAATGAGCTGGCACTGTAACTATGCCAGTCTCTAGAATGACTGTCACACAGCCTGTCATCCCACTGGTCGCATATCACACATGATCTCACCAACCATGCCAGTGGTGTAAGTGTGGAGCCTATCCCCCAGGCGGGTCATCAGTGTCCACCGCCTCACTAGATGAGTTCGATATCTCAACAGGAATGTCCTTTGACCCCTTTTCTCTTCTCTTTATCATTACTTCCCATCCCTTGATAGTGGCTTTGAAAGAAGCTTGTGAAAGAGGACTAGTGACTAGGCTAAAGTTGAAGAATGGTGCACACATAGTGATTCAGTGCTTTGCTGATCACCCATGATCCCACCAACCATTCCAGTGGTGTGAGTGTGAGACCTATCCCTCAGGCGGATCATCAATGTCCACCGCCTCACTAGATGAGCTCGATATCTCAACAGGGATGTCCTTTGACCCCTTTTCTCTTTGCCATTGCTTCCCACCCCTTGATAATGGCTTTGGAAGAAGCTTGTGAAAGAGGACTAGTGACTAGGCTAAAGTTGAAGAATGGTGAACATGTAGAGATTCAGTGCTTTGCTGATGACTCCTCTTTTTGAATTCTACAACACGGTTTATGTCATCAAGGATCTAGGATATCTTTAAATAACACCCCCTCATCAGATTTCTATTAGTTCTTCATATGTAGCCATCATCCAAGGATATTTCATGTGCTTTGGTGCTACTAGCAATCCCAAACCTTCAGTTTAATGAATGTAGGTGTATTATAATAATAAAATAAATGAATGTGTACATGTGTGTGTAGAGAGAGAGAGAGAGAGAGAGAGAGAGAGAGATGCAAGGGATTTCTTTGGTGAATAGGGTTAAATGCAACAAAATCTACCACATTGCACTGTTTGTGAGACTTGGAACATGCTAACTTCTCACAATTACAATCCACAAATAGAAATTAGCACAAAATTTCAGTACATAACCAACAGTGAAAAAAGACGAGACCGAGGCATAATCAAGCATTCAAGGTTCCAGAAACAACTCCACTAGAAAGAAAACTCTAAAACGTGCGAGATTCTGACCGCAAGCCCTGTTTGCATCTACTTAATCTTCTTTTTGGGTCGAAGCTGGAAGAGAACACATTGTGATCAGAATAAAATCGGAATCACTGAAATCAGGGTTCAAAGTGTCGAGGTCATAATAAAAAGCCTCCGTACCTGATTGCTATGTCCACACTTCTTCTTCCTGCAATTCACAGCTCGGGGATGCAGACGTGCATAGCACCTGCAATTTGAAAAGGAGAATAATTCAAAACAGTTAGAGACCAACACAGTGCAAAAGCTAGGATAGGATTGCTAAAACAGCTTAGCAAAGAAATTGATTAGCTTACTTGCGGCAAATCATCTTTTCCTGGTTGTACTTCCTTGCCAGCGCCATCAGGGATGGCTCAATAATGCCACCACGCAACCTCAAAACCAGGTGCAACGTAGACTCTGCAAACATGCACATTTACACCATCAGAGAATGCATTCCAGCACGCACACACACACACGCATACAGATGCAACACATAGGTTTCACCATGCATTCATTGACTAGACCTTTCTGAATGTTGTAATCTGCCAAAGTGCGCCCATCTTCCAGTTGCTTGCCAGCAAAAATCAAGCGCTGCTGGTCAGGAGGAATTCCTGTGCATGAGAAGTTCAGTTAGATTAACACTATAACTTACACAGACAGATAGATTTAAAAATTGAATGCCAGCAAAGAGAGCTTGACAAAGACCCAAAAAGACAGCTCAAACGGGCCATGATTGTGTCTTTAGTCACTTAAACCATCTTCCAACCATAGAAAAAAAAATCTCAAAGGGAGCCATACCGAGAAAAAAGCCCCAGTTCCATCAACAGTCACATGCATCATCTTCTACATTTCATCATATGTAGCAGTGGAACCCTAATTCCTTCCACATTTGTCAGATAAACCCTAGCTCCTTACACATTCACATGTCACAATTTCTGCCCGGTCTTCTATATTTGTCACAAACCCTAACTTCTTCCACCACTTAGCATATGGCACCAAATGAACCGTGACTTCTTTCACGGATGTCACATGTATCAAAACGAGCTCTTAACGTTATCCACAATTATAGTCGTCGGAAAAACCCTAGATCCCTAATTACATGTGTTAGGTGAATCCACAATTATAGTCGTCTTGCCACTCGTGTCTCCACGGTTTGCTACAGTTTAGCAGGATTTTTGAATCCAAGCACGAACACTACCGACTGACAGCGGCTAAAAAGTACAAGACACGAAACAGGGTAGCGAGAAACCATGGAAGGGTACCTTCTTTGTCCTGGATCTTCGTCTTGACATTGTCGATGGTATCGCTGCTCTCGACCTCAAGCGTGATGGTCTTGCCGGTGAGAGTCTTCACGAAGATCTGCATCTTCAAGACCTCCGGCGCCAAGGATCTGCAGAAAAAAACTAGTCGTCCAGAGAGCACCTGAACTAGTTTGTTGGAAAAGACGACTTGCCAAACCTAGTTCCCGAACCTAAAATCTCACTTGCTATTTTTCTAGAATAGAAAATTTATTTATTGGACATGACTCGAAAATACTCGAGTCCGAAGGTTAAGGGTTCGATTCCTCCCTGTGCAAGCACTAGCACGCATGGGTGTTGATATTGTTCCTTTTTTTCCCTTTTCCGTTTTTTGGATATAGCTCGCAGAGTGAACACACACAACCTACAAGTATGTGCCTCAAGGTTTCATCTGAGGAGATTAGATCCCAAAAATCGATAGTCCAAATGGTGGAAGTGTTCGCGTCGATATTGTTCTTTCAAAATTTCAACAAATTCAAAAAAAATCACCGAAACTTAAACTGTAAATGCTAGTTGTCATGACTATTATCATGTATGAAAATATGAGGTGGGAACAATAGCCCAACTCTACGATGATGCAAGTTACAATCGAGCTCACCCTCTCCTCCACTCCACCAAGAGTGGGGGTGAGAAAAATCATGGCAAAAAAAAAATATTGTATATCCTGTAAATCTTTCCGAATTCTTCAGTTTCGGTACACTATAAATGTTTCAAACTTGTTTCTACTTTTTGCAATGCTGATTTTTATTACTTACCTTTAATGCCCATAAAATCAAGGTATACATATGATAAAATGCCCATAAAATCAAGGTATACATATGATAAAATGCATTCTTTGGGAATCAAAATCTTAACGTTTTGAAGAAGCAAATTTTGGTCATTTTGGCATTTCAAACACCTCTTTTGGGACATTATAAAGGGACAGCCTAAGGATCTACCTTATATTATGAATAGGTCAACGTTGGTAAGGACTTTAAGTTGTGTTAATCACTTATAATATGTTATATGACAACTTTGGTAGTTTTGAAAATGTGTGTTTAGTGAAATCTGGCAAGCATGCAAAAGAGTGATTGGCTTTTCTTTTTTTGGAATGATCTTGAATATGGTAAAAGTTGTAGTTTTTTTACGTGTGAATTCAGTTTGCTAGTAGTAGGTACTTGATCTTTTGCCCTAACACTTGATCTTCGTTGCCTTGATAGGCATGAGAGAGAAGAATATCGTTTGGTAACCTTTTTTGAGACTATGATTTGGCTTGGTTGACCTAGACAAGCAACATGTCTAGTCCCCATAGAGCCTAGTAAATAGATTATGCAAATTGGTACATATTGGGGTGACACCAAAAGAAGTTTTATGGGTAATTCGATCAACAATTGAAGGAGAAGCTAGAATGTATGCATGTGAAAGATTGAGTTAATTTAGATGAAGAAAGGGATAATGCATATAAATTAGTGGTTTTAAGAGTAGCAAGGCAAACGTATGAAGGAGTCTTTGAAGGAGAAGACAAGATACATAGCATCCCATAATACAAGGCAACCACACAAGTTGGATAGATTTGGCAGCCCTTCAAGCAAAAAAGGTGTTGCAACAAGGAACCCATGAATAAACATGCTTATGTGAGAAGACATAACATTACTGAGCGTGTGGGTGAAGGCTACAACTTGGATTGATGAGCAATTGGTGGACTATTTTTGCACCAGTAGTTTTATGGATTATTTTTGCACCAATAGTTTTACAATTTATTTTTGCACTGTTAGTTTTCATGAGGTGGCAAAGGCAAAAATAGTGGTGCTTGTAATTATAAGCCCTAAAAATAGTAGAACAACGTATATTTATTGATAATCTCTCAACAAAAAGCTTTGCCAATCATGAAACACAGTTGATACTGACTAACATTCCCTCTTGCTTGGGTTGCACTTGGCCTCAATTACGTGGATAGTAAGAGTGGATGAGATTTTGGTAAGAACGAAAAAACTTTTCTAGCATCCATTTAGCATCTTTAATAGGATGATTCTTGAAAGTCACATGATACTTAACATAAGTGTTGCATGTGCATGTAGTGATGGTCTTTGGTTAATGATAGACTTAGGCACAAGATGTTCTTCTTCATCTTCAAATTCAGGAGGTTGTTCTAATGTAGGATGAGAAGATAGAGGGTCTAAAAAGACTAATGTGAAAAGAATTATGAATATGCTAATTAGAAGGTAGCTACAACTTATATGCATTATCATTTATCTTTGTAAATTATCTTGAGAGATTTAGGAGCTAATTTTACTACAAGATTGGTTCCTACATACTTAAATCTCCTTTCTCAATACAAAGAAGTACATAATCACCTTCATTGAAGATGACATGTTTATGTTTATGATTTGCATACTTCATGTATTTCTCTTGAGATTTTTGAATATTCAATTTTACTAACTCATGAATTTGGTGAAAGTCTTTAACAAAAGAATCTACAGCCTCTATAGAATGTGAAAGTCTAGTCATAGGAGTAGGCAAAGCCTTACCAAAGACTATCTCAAATGGTTCTTTCTTAGTAGTAATATGAGGATAATTATTATATGTAAATTGTAAAATATGTAAATACTTATCCCATTACGTAGGCTGAAATAAGACGTATGATTTAAGAAAATTAAGAACTACATTATTTGTCACTTCGGTTTGTCCATTTGATTCAGGATGAAAAGCACTAGAGAAATCAAGTTTTGTTCCACGATTATCAAACAAAGTAGTCCAAAAGTCACTACAAAACTTTATATTTCTATCAAAAACAATAAACAATATTTGGTAAACCATGATGCACAAACACTTATTTAATAAAAACATGTGCTACTTGCAAGCAATAAAGGAAGCATGTTTGCTAAATCTATCGAGTATAGTTTAAATCATATCATTCTTGTTAGCAACCAAAGGAAAACTAGTAATAAAAACCATACTTATTTGTTATCATGGTTCATTAGGAATAGGTAAAGGATAAGTATACCAAATTTGTTTCCTTTAGTATGATTCTTAATCTTTTGTGAACAAACAAAACATTCAGGCAAAAACTTAGCAACATCTTTACACATAGTAGGCCAAAAGAAATCTCTGGCAACTATTTGCAAAGTAGATGATGCTCCTCTATGACTAATAAAAGGATGAGATTCTTCAATTATAGTATAATAGCTTGCCTAAATGGTCTAGTGATACATCATTTCTTTTGGAAGAAAAGAAAACCATCATCATATGAATAATCCAAATGAGGTAACCAATCATTATCTTTCATCTTGTTGTATGCATCAGAAAAGTCAGAGTTATTTTCATATGTTTCTTTTATGTTATCAAAAGAAATGCCTTCATATATTATTAATGGTAAGTCTCCTACTCAAAGCATCAGCAACAACATTTTCACATCCAGGTGTATATTGAATAGTTGGTTGAAACTTTGAATAAAAGATGTTTACTTAATATGTCTGACAGGTTGTGAAAGTAAATGTTTAATACTTTGTTGATCAATTTTAATGATAAACCAAGATTCGATAAGATAATGTTTCTAATTTTTTAATTCATGAACAACAACAATCAATTTTTTATCATAAGTACAGATGGTTTCAATTTTCTACTTTTAAAAGCAATTGGATAGTTATCTTACATAAGCACAGTACCAATACCATGTTCACTACTACCATAAATAATGGTATAAGGAAATCAGGTAATGTTAGTACAGGTACATGGGTAAGTATGTACTTAAGTGCATTAAAAGATTTTTCTTACATATTAGTCCAAATAAAAACTTTAGCCTTTTTCAATAATTCAGTCAAATAATGTGCTTTGTAAGCAAAACTCTCTGCATTCTATAATAAGAACATAAACCAAGAAAAGATCTCAACTCATAAATGTCCTTTGGTCTAGGCCATGATTTAATGGTTTCTATCTTTTTAAAATGTCCTTTGGTCTAGGGCATGATCTAATGGTCTTTATCTTTTTAGGATCGACACGAATTCCTTCTATAGACACAATATGTCCAAGGTATTCAATTTCTTTTTGAAAGAACTCACTCTTGTCTGGGTTGGAATAGAGTTTATTTTATTTCAAAAGATTCAATACTATCTCTAGATGTTTCTCATGCTCATCTTCGTCTTTGCTAAAAAAGACCAAGAAAACAACTATGAAATTTGGTGCTTCAGAAATATACGGTTCATCATGTGACTAAACGTAGCCGAAGCGTTAGTAAATCCAAAAGGCATTACTAAAAACTCATAATGACTCGTTTGCATGTGAAAAACGATCTTATAGACATCTTCTTCAACCGTTCTAACCTAATGATACCCTGACTTAAGATCAATTTTGAAAAATACTTTGGCTCCTCTTAAGTTTATCTAAGAGATCATCCACAAGTGGGATAGGATATCTATTCTTGATAGTATTCTTATTTAAAGCTCGGTAGTCTATGCACATGCGAAACGTTCCATTCTTTTTAACGACCGAGAAGAACATGTGCTCCATATGGTAAACTACTAGGTTTGATAAGTTTCCTATCAAGTAGGTCCTCAATTTGATACTGGATTTCTTTTTGCTTTCAAAAATGACTTATGCGATTGTTGATTGCTTCATCTTCTCCAAGAAATTGTGTCATTTTTATCAACAATTGTAGCAATTGTAGATTCTTCTTCTTTGTGTCATCACCCTTGTTGTTGTTGTTGTTTTTTGTGAACAACACGATTATTGTTGTCGTTAGAAACAACACCTTTGGTATCGTTGGTTTACCTGTCAAACTTGCGAAAAGGAACAAACTTTTTAAATTTGTTAGCATGAGATTCCTAAGATGGTTTATTGTGCCTTGGTACTTATTCTTTCGCTTATAATTGTAAGCCAAAGAGATTATTGTGGAAAGAGAACGAGGTTGGAACATATCGATCTCCATTCAAAGTGTAGGCTTTAATCTGGCAATGAATTTATGTTTTTGATCCTTTGTTCTCACTCATTCAATGGCTTGGAGTTCGATGCAAACTTGCCAAAATTTATCCACATATAGTTGTACGGTCTCTTTGTATCAAGTTGGTGAAGTATATCCCATTGTTGATGTGCTCTTGCTTTATATTGAGGTAGCAAAAAGAAATTAAATTTTAATGAGATTTTGAAAAATTTTCCAAGTTTTTGATCTTTCACATCCTTGCTTGACTACATTCCACCATAATGATGCAGTTTGGACCAATTGATTTGTAGCACACTTGACCTTGTCTTTCTTAGAAAAATAATTATCAAGTTGACTAATCCATGATAACACTATTTTTGAATCATTTTTACCATCAAAATTTTGAAATGTGAAAGCCTTACGACTAATTTTCTTTTCCTTTTGTTGCTCTTGCTCATGGAAAGTTTCTTTGATAGTACGTCTAATCTCAAAGTTGAATTCAACACTCTGAGATCATTTCATGTTAGAGATTAGTTCTTCTAATTCTATTCTCTTAGCTTTTTCTTCATTTAATTAAGCTTGTAGAGATAGAAGTTGCTTCGAAATAGAAGTGTTGGAAATCACATGTTCAACCATGGAGCTATGGAGGATGAAATCTCTCCATGGTTAAAGAGGAAGAAGAAGAGAGAAAAGAGAGAGCAAGTTGGGCACAACAAGGTGATTGTATTATGAATGAATGAGAATGAGATGAATGAACCACCAAGTACAATACCCTTTTATAGGCATTAAACCCTATCTGTTGATTCTAACTAAGAGATTGTTCACACCTAGAGTGTTCACACCAAGTTGGCTATAAACCTAATGATCGAATGCCCATATCCCCAATGTCAGATGATATTTTGTGTATTTCTAACACCCTCTCTTCTCAACAAAATATCCATGGCTACTATGATGTCAATGCTAGCTCTAGTTACGGTTTACAATGTTGGTTATGATGTTGGTGCCAGTAGATCTTACTCCAATTAGGTTTACAATGCTAGTTATGATGGCAGATGCTAGACATCTAGTTATGATTACATTTCACTTAGGATAGAAGGGTGACCACAGGTGGGCTACTAGCCTTGGCCACCTATGCCTTTTGTAACATCAAGGCTAAATAAAAAACCTAAAAAGTCTAAAAGATTCAGATTTTGGGGGATGACCTGGGTAAAGAACCCTTGACTCAAACATAAAATAGGAATTTAGAAATAAAGGGAGAGTCCCCCCTTGATGACTAATATGCTGATGAAGATCTTCTTGATGTAGCTCGTAATGTCGATGTAGCTCTTGATCTTCTTTATGTCGATGTAGATCTTGATTTTGATGTGTAATGAAATCCATGTAGGCAAAGATGGATCATATTCTCAATGTGTTCATAAAGCCTAACATGATGATGATGCATGTCCTTTCCAAATGATAATGCATTGAATCTTCTTAAGGAGGTCTTAGCCTTATCTTGATGGCTAGTGTCTTGCCCTTGTACAGATGATTTATGAGCATGATAGATGTGGTACATGAAGCATATAAGCTTAGAAATCCCATTGTCCCAAACATACAAATATTATACCCGAATTTGGATTAACAAATTGACTATGCAAATCTGATTTGATGCTTTACATAGGTTTAGCAACACTTGAATGTGAGATATAAACCATTAATGTCCCTAAAAACCTCAGATGATTAGCACTAATCAAGGTATTAGTGAATGCAATTTTCTATTAATTGAGCAAAAAATACCCTGATTTGGAGAGCACTGCCAAAGGGAAAAATCAAGGGGCTTTCTCAATATGAAGCTTTGGAAAGCAAAAGCAAGTCACCAATGGTATGATTGAGCCCTTGATGACACTAATTGATGAATATAATTAGCACTAATTACCTACTTAATGATAGAAAGCTAAAAATGATGATTTTCTTGAATCTCCTCCTCCTTTGATCATTTTGCTTCAAAATTTGGTTTTTAGAGAGCTTATACCATGCTATTGAAGATTCTAAGAGAAACTGGATTGATTCGAAGTAGAGTTGCTGATTTTCATCAATGAAGTCTACATTTTTACGTTTTTTGATTTGATCCTCTTAGCTTCTCCTTTCTACCAAATAAGCTTAAATTTCATGATCTTGTTGCTCTTATTGTAGAGTAACTATAGCCAAGAGCAATTAGAACAATTTGAAGTGATGGTCGCGATTTTACGATTTTACTCCAGATTTGCTATGTTGAGTTCGCTGGCTTCGTGCGCTTCTTCTCCTTTGAATTGGGATGAACCCTTAGATATGTGGCTTAACAATTGAGTTAAGTTGATGATCCTAAGAGGGTTTGTCAAGATGTTGTGTTGTGTGGAGGGAGAACCAATCAAAAGACTAGTAGGGGTAGAGCTGCGTTTTTGCAAGGAAGAGGAAAAATGGTGAAAAAGTGATTAGCTACTAATCATGATGAGTTCAAATGATAAGATGAAGCTAATCATAATAAAAGAGAACCATAGCTTTGATACCATGTTGGCAATCATAGGTTCAACCATGGAGCTATGGAGGATGAAATCTCTCCATGGTTGAAGAGGAAGAACAAGAGAGAAAAGGAGAGCAAGTTGGGCATAACACAAGGTGATTGTATTATGGATGAATGAGAATGAGATGAATGAATAACCAAGTACAATACCCTTTTATAGGTATTAAACCCTATCTTTTAACTCTAACTAAGAGGTTGTTCACACCTAGAGTTTCACACCATACCCGTATCTCCAATGTCACATGATATTTTGGTGTATTTCTAACAAGAAGGTGGTTGTGGGGGCTTCACATTATGAGGAATTGAGAAAGAAAAATAAAATTGTAAAAATTGATAGTAATTAAGGTAAGCAAGAAAATAATATGTGAGGAGTAGTACTTACGTTCCTTGCTTCGAATTTGTTGAAGTTATATGTTGTCCCAATTTTTATGGAGTATTAATGCCAACTTCAAGTGTCACAAAGTCCATAAGTGGTGTAAAACTTTGAGAAAGAGTCATCGAAGAAGCATGATATATGGGAATCCTTGATGCCCAGAATTGCCTTTCAAATCTTTGATTTTGCTCCTAAAGTTATCTTCTTGTAAGCTGTTAACCCTCATTGGCCAGTGTCGATGCCATCCATTGGCAACCATCACTTCATTTGGCCGTTGATATTAAAAATTCTAATATTGTATATTTTACATGTGTGATTGCCGCTTATCTATAAAAGGCATGCCACAGGATTGATTATGGAGATTGTATGCTTAGATTAAGTGTTTGTACAAGCCTAGGTGGCCTTGGAAAGATATGGACCTATATTTTAAGTATGGCTAGCCAAAGTGTGAGGGCTGGGGGCCAAGATAAGGGTCAATTTGTATTCTCACCATTCATTCTTTTATGTTAATTGAAGAGAGTTGTCTTCTTCTCTATCTACTATCTTATACTATTGCTTGCTTGTGTGAGCTCTTATGTGTGCTTGCCTGCTTGCATGTGAGAGAGCATGTGTGAGAAAATAAGCAGTGAGGAGGATCGAGCTTCCTTTGGAGTGTGGCAGTAGTGGCAGTGGAGTGAAGCTTTGGAGTGTGGTTATGTGGCAACATCATCTCTTACGAGAATCCTAAGTATATATATTTACGAGGTGAGTGACATACCTTGCCCATGCAATTGTGAGCTAGGTTATGGAAGATTAGCTTATCGATTGAGTTGTTTTATGCTCCCGAGTGTGCAGTTAGGCAAAGCCCTACGACCTTGGTTTGTTCTTGCACTCTTTCTATGGTGCAAGGGCTTTCCGTAAGTGGTGCCGCTGTATAAGGAATAGCCCCACCGCATAGCTATAATGCATTTTGAATGCGTATGTGCGTGTGGTTGATTTCTGTTTTCTATTTTTTCAAGAATGGTAGAAACACAATTATGAAAATATGTCCATTTTGTTACATTGTTGTTGAAATTTTAAGCAATTTATGTTCAATTTCTATAATTTCTACATGTTTTGCAATTTCTACATGTTTTTCAATTTCTGCATGTTCTTCAATTTTTGTAATCTTTGCATTTTCAGTGAGTTATGTATTTTGTGTATTTAGGTTAAATCTACTCCAACTTATTATTTATAAGTTTAATTTTTAGTTTTCTACATTTCCTATTTTCAACATTTTTTAATTTCAAAAAGAAAAAATTGTCAATTGAACATGAAATTGAAAGGATTGGGTTAAATAGACCATAAAATTGGTTTCCTAGCATAGTATTTATCCCAATTTTGACTCCTTGTGTGGAGAAATTGGGATAAAAATAGAATTTAAAGAAGGATTTGCAACACACAGTAATTTTTATGTGTTTTGCACACATTATGCCTTTTTGGATTAGTGTAATTAATGTGAGTTAATTATACTTAATCCTCTCTCTAATATGGGATATCTTGACTAGTTGTCCGCATCATTTAATGCATGCATGCTTTTAGGCCACTAGCCAAAAAAGTCTAAAAGCCTGTCAATACCCATTTTCGAGTAAGTTTTGAGTGGATGGATGCATTTAATGCGCGCAGGCCCAAGTTGAAGATTCTAGGAAACCCCTACCGTAAACGAGAAACGTAAAAAGTAAAAAATAAAACTTAAAAAATGAAAGGGAAAAGATAAAAGGTCCGGCAAAAGAAAAAGAGTATAGATTTTTTTCGAAAAGTGCACGTACAAACTTGCCTAATATATGTTTTAGGTTGTTGGTGATTGTGTTAACGCAACTTGTGTGAGATCCCAAAATTTTGCATTTTGCATAGTTGAGCTTTCATAACTATGGGAGCTAGCGCCCATAGCGCTTGATTGATGTCAAAAAAGTATACTATTTTTTTGGGCTAGATGAGTTAAGAAACACCAGAAATGTGTTTTGGAAAAATTTTGGACAATCTAAAAATTTTATGAAAAAAAAAAAATTCTCAAACTTGTCAAGGGCATCCATAGGGCCTTTAAACACCCCATATTCACATGCACCTATGATCTAGGCATGTATTAGATGCCTATTTAGATGATAGTGCATCTATCGAGCTAGGTGCATACCAACCTACATTAGGCTCAAGACGTTCAGTCGGAACACAGTAGCATTATACAAGGACCTACACTAGTGGCCACCAATGATACTTCGTCAGATTCCATAATCCCAAGAAGTGAGAACCCTAACCAGGCATCACCAGTTAAGCTAGCTACCAATCTTTTTGACCGCGTAGCTAGCTACCTCTCAAGCAGAGGTTTGACCTCAACCACTACCTTTGAACCAAATCTTACTACATACAGACCCCCTATGATGAAGGAGTTGAGGTAAACTTCAAAGAGACACTTGTTATACTCTCATTGTTACAAGTAGGGAGCGTTCAAATTGATATACCTATCCATACAATTCCTGTTACACCTATTGCAACAACTATGACCATCGAACCACCCCTGCACAAGTGCTTATGCTTGATGGTAGAACATTAGAAGAAGTGCATGCACTAGAGGCACTAATCTAGGCTGTTAGAGCAAAGGAAGAAGAGACTTTGCAAATAGCTCGGTAAGCCCAAAACAAGTCCCAAGCTAGGACTACGCAAGTTGTTGAGAAGAAGAGACTTTGCAATGGGCATATCAAAGATTAACAACCAAATAGCTCGGTAAGCCCAAAACAATTCCCAAGCAAGGACTACACAAGTTGTTGAGAAAAGCAATGTGTGAGGGTGCAACATGAATAGAGCAAGGGGAGGAGCATCCACATTAGAAAGAGGAATAGACTAAGGGTACATTGGCAAAGGTTGATTTGTTTGGTCATTTGTAAAAGGTGAAGTCAAAGGTCAAAAAGGTAGCACATGGAAAGTGCAAGGTAGCACATGTAGTGTGAGCATTTATGGACACATGGTTGAAAGCACTATTCTCAAGAGCATTTATGGACACATGGTTGAAAGCACTCTTCTCAAGAGGACCAAGACGACCAAGGACTCAAGAGGGACCAAGAACAAGACTGAGGAGGACTCTTCTCAAGAGGGACCAAGAACAAGACTGAGGAGGACTAGGACAAAGCACTCTTCTCATCATGAGGACCAAGACCGAGGACTAGAGAAGTACCAAGGAGGACAAAGATAACTTGTCATCATTGTGGCAAGATTGGTCACATGCAAAGGATTGCTGGTACAAAAAGAGAGCCAAAGAAGACAATGTAATCTCAAACAAAGAAGACAGTGATGAGGCCTTGCAGGATGGAGGCAACAGAGATCGTCTCTTCTAGATGATATGAGGAGCATGGCTCCTAACCCTTGGTTGTAACCACCATCCTAGTGTGTAAAGTGCCAAGACAAAGCCAACATTGTAGCTCATAGAGCAACCTAGATGGACCGCTCTAACCATATGAGTATGGAGTGTAGGTTAAGTCAATGCATGTTAGGTGTTAGAACCTCAGCACATTGAGGGGAGGTGTTGATAAAAGCAATGTGTGAAGGTGCAACATGAATAGAGCAAGGGGTGAAGCATGCACATTAGAAAGAGGAATAGACTAAGGGTACATTGGCAAAGGTTGATTTGTTTGGTCATTTGTTGTAAAAGGTGAAGTCAAAGGTCAAAAAGGTAGCACATGTAGTGTGAGCATTTATGGACACATGGTTGGCACTAGGGTGCACACAAAGCATGTATTGAGAGCTCCTTGAGAGCTATAAAAAGATGTACTTGGATCGACTCTAATACAATGAGGTTATGTGGGTTTATGATTAATCACTTGTCATTATCTTGCTATTAGCTTAATCACATTTTGTATTATCTTAATCAATATGCTTAATCATGTTTTTCATTTGCTTTGATCCACCTTGAGCTTAGTCAAGCTTGATTTCTCAACACAAGTAGTACCCTTATGCCGACAGTCTCAACTTAGGCAATAACACTATGTCTACCTTGGGAAAAGAGCTAGGATTATAAATCTTGGATCAACGTCTTTCCACAAACGATTGGGATTATGAAGCATCGACGGAGACTTGTGAATTTTGCCCCACAGCCCAAGCTGGCATTAGTTGGGAAGGGATTGTTCAATTAATATCTAGGGCCACAATAGACTTCACATTTCAAGACCGTAGTAGAGAGGTACCAACCCAAGATGATGTTAGCACACTTCCAATGGGTTCTTCACCACTCATAATACGGCACCGCATGTGACCAGCAAAACATGGACCCATATCTAGGCACACTAGAATGCACTCACACACGGGTAGGAACATTAGGCCTCCCGAGTTGCCGTGGGGGTTATTGGGTGCCACGTGCCTTAGGGGCTGCCCTCCCCACCTTGACGGTGATTATGACGAAGCAAAACAATAGAACTGACGGAAGGAAAAACAGTGGAAATGGCAAAGCCGCCGGGGCGGCGAGCCGTAGATAGCTGATGGGCCGATGAGGCCCGGGCCAGCAGTTGGATCATGGATTCAAGATGGATGGAATGACCCAAGACCACAAGGCCATGGACTCGGGACGGGGATACATGATATGGGTGTGACTCGACAAGGTTATACGCATTGTGATGTGCTCAATGGCCGATGGAGTCGAGTTATATCACATATTGGCATGATGGGACGCATTGCGGCGGCCCGATGTCTGGGACCCCGATCTTGGGGCTTGATTTCCCATTAGTTTCATACCCTCAATTATAACTTTGACAAACATGGTTGTAAAGCAATCCCTATAACAATGACTCCAGGCCTAGTCAACACATACATCTCATTGGCTAGGGCCACAGAAGGAGGACGCTTCACCCAAAGCCCTCAATTCCTTGCATCTTCCTCTACTTTGCCAATGCACCCTAGAGTAAGGGGGAAATCCTAAAAAATGACTAGACCAGTGGTGCCCTTGGCTCATATGCCATCGATACCTATGGGAATTCTTGTACGACCCCCACCTATTGGACTCATGTTACTCCTCTAAGATTCATGCCATTATGCCTACCGCCCGTCCCCGCAGGCAGTACCCTTCATACCATATGTTGCCCTTGCTATACCGATACCTCCAGCAGCAACCTTTCCAATTGATCTAGTAGTCTTTGTGCAAGCATTGGGGAGAGATATGGTTGAAAGTATAGGACCAATCAGGAGAGATAACGGATGGAGTAGCTCTGGAAAGGCTGCACAAATCGCAAAGCTTAAGCACAAGTTCAATGGAGAGGGCGATCCTAGAAGACACCTCGAGGTCTTTGATCAAGTTTGCGAGGTCTTAGGTGAGAGCAATGAGCTTGCAACAAAGACCAACACATTTAGCCTTGCACTAGATGGCAAGGTTGGTGATTGATATGTGATGAAGAACGTCTAAACTTTATTAAGCTTTGAAGGTTATTCCTAAAGTAGTTTGTGTATGAGGGAGCTTTGTGACGTGGCTTCATAGTTACACAAAGTTGAGAGAGAAGAAGATGAGTCAGTGAGAGATTTTATTAGTTGTCTTAAGCATACCCAAGGAGAGAGCTACTTTGGTGTTCCATTTGCCATCAGGGATATACCACTAGTGAATGCCCAATTTTAAGAGCTCGTTAGGATGGCTGCTGAGATATCAAGCTCAACATGAGTTCACACTCACGAGGTGGCTGCATGACCGTTCGACATTTACATCACTGGGTGGCGGGTTTGGTAGCTGGCATCGACATATCTTCGCCAGAGATTCTATAGCTGGACTACATTGACTAGTTCATACCTACCTATTCCACTTTAGCGTGTTCACATTATGGACCGTTTGTATATACTCTATTATGTGTCTTAGTCACTTTATTTCCTTTGTAGACCTCTATTGTTGAAGAAGAAGAAGAACAATTTTCAGCCTCTCACCTTGTGTGTTCTCTTCTAGGGTTTGTGAGAGTGTGCGTGTGTTTGTAAGAGCTCAAGCTCCCTTCTCCCTTACATCTTTTCAATGGCCACAATCAATAGCTAGGGAACCAGAGGATATACATGGGTTACACCACCTGATGGTGAGGAGCTCCTTAAGGTTGTGCACCTATGAATGATTCGTGCTCTACCTTCTAATGCTGAGGGGATTGGTTATAGTGAACTTGAGTCCACATGGGATAACTCAAGCTTAAGCACCAATAGTGGTGAGAAATCCAAAAGAAAGACTAAAAGAAACACAAGCTTCTCGGTTACCACAAGTAAAATAGAGCTAACAATATCAAAGGAAACCGCAAGGAGTAGTTATGAATTTGACACTGATGAATCCCAATCTGAAGAAAGGGATGAAGTGTGTCAAGACATCAAGGAAAATCTCCAAAGATGGCAGAGACATAAACGCTATGTAGCCAATCATCATAGAAGGCTGCACAGGAGAGGACAACTACCACCCAATGGGCTATAATACATTAGTGCATTTGATGCACATCATAAGTTTATTAACAACTGGGGAGAGGAATCACAAAAATTTATGTACTACAAACCTCCTTCCACTGAGTTGATAGCTAAAATCAATGTCGCAGATGAAGAAAAACTTAACCGTTGTAAAATCAATATCGCAGATGAACCAAAACTTAATCGTTCTTCTACAAGGTGGAAGAAGAACAAAGAGTTGGCCCAGAAAGAGAGGGAAGTGGAAGCTGCAGCAGCTAAGGTAGATGAAGAAAATCAAGAACCAATACCTAACTTGCACCCTGCACCTGAGCATTACAAGTTATACACCATAGGGGAATCCAAGTTATTGATAATGCCAAAGGTAACCCCACAAGTGAGAGTGGAGGAGCCTAATGAGTCTAGTGTAAGTGGAGGCACAAACCTTAGGATGGCCAGAATCGATAGCTAGGGAACTAGAGGATCTACATGGGTTACACCTGATGGTGAGGAGCTCCCTAATGTTGTGCCCCTATGAATGATTCATGCTCTACCTTCTAATGCCAAGGCGATTGGTTATAGTGAACTTGAGTCCACATGGGATAACTTAAGCTCAAGCACTAATAGTGGTGAGAAATTTAAAAGAAAGACTAAAAGCAAAACAAGCTCCTCGGTTACTCCAAAGATGGCAGAGACATAAATGCTATGCAGCCAATCATCATAGAAGGCTACAAGAGGGGACAACTACTGCCCAATGGGCTACAATACATTAGTGCATTTGATGCACATCGCAAGTTTATTAACAACTGGTGAGAGGAATTACAAAAATTTATGTACTGCAAACCTTCTTCCACTGAGTTGATAGCTAAAATCTATGGTGTAGATGAACCAAAACTTAATCATTCTAAAATCAATGTTGCAGATGAACCAAAACTTAATTGTTCTTCTACAAGGTGGAAGAAGAACAAAGAGTTGGCCCATAAAGAGAGGGAAGTGGAAGCTATAGCTAAGGTAGCTAAAGAAAATCAAGAACCAATACCTAACTTGCACCCCTAACTTGCACCCTACACCTAAGCATTACAAGTCATACACCATAAAGGAATGCAAGTTAGTGTTTGATGACGCCAAACGTAACCCCACAAGTGAGAGTGGAGGAGCCTAACGAGCCTGCAAAGGTCAAGGAAGTAGACTTGGCTAAACCAGGAGAAGATCCTAAGCCCATCTATATAGGCAAGGACTTAAATAAGGCTGAGGAGACTAAACATGTAGCTCTCCTCAAGGAGTATAGGGATTGCTTTGAGTAGACATACCACGATATGAAGGGAGTTCCCACCAGAGGCGGTACAATACACCATTCCCATGGTACTCGGTGCTAAACCAGTCCAACAATGACCCTATCCATTGAATCTCAAATATTCAAGCATTGTTAAGGAAGAGATCAATAAACTCATTGAGTGTAGATTCATATATGAGATTAAACACTCAAAATGGGTCTCACCCATTATGGTTATGCCCAAGAAGAATGGAAAAATTAGAGTGTGCGTTGATCTTAAGAAAGTGAATGCTGCCACCATGTAGGCATTACTACCCCTTGCCATATTCAGAACGTGTGCTTGAACAACGAGTTGTGGTGGACAAGGAGGCTTATAGTTTTTTAGATGGATTTTCGGGCTATAATCAAATTTTGATTGCACCTGAGGACCAAGCTAAAATAGCTTTTGTCTCACTAAGCATGGTGTGTATGCTATAGAGTTATGCCATTTGGTCTAACCAATGCACCAGCCACATTCCAAAGACTTATGAATACTACTTTTAAGGACTTCTTAAGAAAGTTTCTTGAAGATTTCTTGGATGATTTGTGCATTCATTTATCTTGGAAAGAGCACCTAGCATGCCTAAAAAGGGTGTTTAAAAGGTGTCAATTTTATCGCATATCTTTAAACCCTTACCCATGCCAATTTTGAGTGAAAAATGAAGTTATTATTGGGCATATAGTGTCCAAAAATGGGATTTCCACTGATGAGAGAAAAATCAAGGTCATTCTGGAATTAGCCCTATTAATAAACTACAAGGGAGTCCAGAGACTCATGGGAAATATCGGCTACTACCGTCATTTATTCTTTCTTATGAAGAAATAGCTCGTCCTTTACAAGCTATTGATTGTATTTATATGGGTTGAGGAGTCTCAACAAGCTTATGATGCACTGAAACATACCTTGGCCACCAGTTCTCCAATCTTGCAAACACATAATTGGTATCTTATCTTTCATGTACACACTTTCATGTACACATTGATGCCTCCAATTTTGCAATTGGATGCATCCTAGCACAGCCAACGGAACACAAATTGGATTATCCTATTAGATTTGCAAGTCAGCAACTAGATGAGGATAAAATTAATTACACCACCACCACTGAGTGTGAAGGGTTAGCAATGGTTTATGGTGTAAAGAAATTTTGGCATTACCTTCTTGCAAACAGATTTATTTTCTATGTTGATCATCAAGCCTTGTTGTATCTGGTAAACAAAGCATGCTCCACGGGAAGGATCACAAGGTGCTTGTTGATTCTTCTTGAGTTTGATTTTACAATAGTTGTGAGGCTTGGCAAAAAACATATGGTAGATCATCTATCTCGTATACCTAATGGTGAAGCACCAATTGAAGTTGATGACGAGTTACTTGATGCTACACTATTCAAGGTTGAGGCTATTTGAGAATGGAGTGAGAGAATCGTTAACTTTCTAGCTAATGGTTTTCCAGAGGCAAAAATGTCAAGGAAACATCTAGCCTAGAAGTTGGTTAAAGAAGTAGAACCTTACCAATTAATTGGAACTCTTTATAGACGTGGTAAGGATGACATATTAAGATGCTGCCCCAAGGAGGATGAATACTTATACATCATCGAGCAAGCACACCGTGGTGGATAATTTGCATGTAATGTTACGGTAAGAAAAATACTCCAATCAGGGTATTAGTGGCCCACGATCTTCAAAGATTGTGCACTATTTGTCAAAGGATGTGACGAGTGCCAACATTGTGCAAAGCCATAGAAGAAGGACATGATGCCACTGCAACTAACCTTTTTAAAAATGGGGCTTAGTTTTTATCGGCCTTATTAGTCCTGCTACATGTGGCACACAAGCATGCTGGCAAAGAAACATGGTGCATTACCTAGGGATACACCTTTAGGTACAATATGATGAAAATATTTCTAGAAATAAGGACTCTTAAACAATAAACACAAAACTGAGAGAAATAGGCTTGTAAGGCTTGCTTTAGATAGCACCACAAAATGAGAAAATATGTAGGAAATGTTATGTCATGAAATCATCCTCCAAAACACAAGTTCAACTTACACCATAGTGTTCTCATTGACAAAAGTTAGAGATAGAGAGGTTCAAACACCTGAAGTAGCCTGCAACCTCTCTTTCATAATAATATTTGCTATGTCTTGGCTTGATTCATCCACACCCTCCGGCAGTAGGTCAAGAGCTAGAGCACCAATGGGAGGAACCTCTTGAGCACTTGTAGGTGGGTTGGCGCTCTCATGGGTGTTGAAATATACAAGTGAAAAGGGTGTGTGTGGGAACAAGCTCTTGGATAGAGGCTGTAAAAGAGGAGATGTAATTGTGAAAGAACCTGTGAAAAGGTTAGAAGAATCTACTGGGAGAGAATAATGGGTAGCATGAGGGAATTTAGGAGTGTGGAGATATTCTGGGAGATATTCAGGGAAAAGAGAAGAGGTGGAGAGAATCAGGCAAGAGGTGGAGATATTCAGGGAGTGAATCATGGAGAAATCAATGGGATTTGATGCTTGATGTAAACTCTATAAATTGAAGCATAGCCCTAATGAGAATTTGCTGGTTTTTGAGTATCCATGCCTACATTAATCTATGTGCTAATTATTCACTAATTACGTCTTAATCACTTGCTAATCACTTTGTTAATTATGTTGATTCTAGTGTTTGATCCACCATAGCTCATCATTTTGCTCAAATTTTAACATGGTATCAGAGCCATGCCTAGAATCAACCAGATTTATGAGTCCATTAGTGAATTAATCAGGATTAGTAGGTAATTAGCAAAAAAATCAAATTTTTAGTGAGTTTTCACTTCTCCCCTTCACCCCCAGTGGGGGGTCTCTAGCACCTTGCACACATAAAATTAGGGCACAAGCTTTATACACAAGCTAGCTAACATCCCTAGCTTCAAGCCCATCTACTCCACGCAGCAAACCGCCGACGGAAGCAGCGAATTTTTGCTAATTAGCAGGCGCCGTTTTTCTGAAGGAAACTGCAGATCTTGAGCTCATCAGTTCAAATATTTCTAATTCCTCTTAGCCCAAGGGGTAATCAAGCATGATCTACAAGCTGGTGAAGACAGAAATCAATTTCATCAAGTCTACAGTGAGATCCAAGCTCTTCATCAAATCTGCAGGTGACTTTGGTAAAACAGAGATTAAGCTTTCATTATTTGGTCAAATCTTGTGTTTCTTGGCTTAATCCTCTACTAGACTCATTGCTATTGATGCCTTTGAAAGCATTTGAGCTCATTTGAAGTGGAAGGCACCAGATCTGGGCTCCCCGCATACTCTGTTTTCTGCACACAAACCAGAGCATTAATTTGCTAATCAGTGATTAATCAGTGCTAATCACTGTACTTTGGTGCAATTGAGGGTTCAAATTAACCATTAGGTATCTGATACAGATCCCTAAAGCTTCAGATTGCAAATTGGAGTTGGTTTGATACTCTAACCATCCCGTACAAATTGGTTACTCTCAATTTAATGTAATTTTTGGTTATTTTATGCTGATAAAATTGTTGTAATCATCTATTAAACACCAGATTGAGTTGTAAAAGGGTAGACACTGCCCTTGAATCTTGAATTTGGATCAAGAGGTAAGACCCTCTTCACATCACCATGAATTCAGCATAGGAAATAGCCAAATTTAATGGGGAACAGTTTTATACATGGCAAACAAAAACCATGTATTTGCTGATGAGGAAAAATCTGTGGGGATTAGTTGAAGGGAGAGATGAATGCCCAGAGAGAGGGGAAAATGAGTGGAAGAGTAGGAATGAAAAAGCATTGGGGCTTATTGCACTCAGTTTAAATGATGAGATCATTCAACATATCACAGGGATACAGTGGGCAAAAGATGCATGGGATAAACTCAATAAATTATTTGGTACACAAGCAAAAAATTCCAAGATAAATTTGTTAATGCAATTCTACAAACTGACATGAAGGAAAGTGAACCTTTAATCACACACTTGAACAAATATAAAAGCATTAAACAACAGTGGCAAAAAGGTAGAAGATGATGAAGCATTAGCTGTACTTTTGAAGAGTGTGGACAAAGGAGATTATGAAAACATTGTAGCAACACTAAAGAATGTACCTGAACTGAAGATACACGAGATAGAAGCAGCTCTACTAGAGCAAGAGAGCAGAGGCAAAGAGAAGAAAGAGCTCGACTCAACAGCAGGAGAGGAAAAAGCATTCTTCACCCGAGGAGGATTCTCTCGAGGACGAGCACGAGGAAGAGGCAGAGTAGGAGGGAGGACCTTCACTTGCCACAAATGTGGAAAGCCAAGACACATGGCGAGAGACTGCTACAGCAAACCCAGTGAAGAAGGAACGACATCGGCAAACTTCATGGAGGCTCCAAGGGAAGTGGAGTCGGATCATCTTTTCTGAGAGAGAGAGAGAGAGAGAGAGAGACCCCACAACCCAATGTAACCTGCCCCAATAAAGTAAAACCACCTCTGAGCCACCGATGATGTAGGCCAAGTGGTAGATGTATGTGTAAGCACTTTAGTCAAGGTCGCGGGCACTTATAGTAGCCTTGGACACATAGAGAGAGAGAGTGTCAAGGACTATGGAGTTTAGGGACTTGAGGCACTGGTCGCGGGCTATCAAGTAAGAGGGAAACTTGATACAGGGTCCAGGTGTGCTAGGATTATTCACTTGAGGGGAGGTGTTGAAATATACAAGTGAAAAGGGTGTGTGTGGGAACAAGCTCTTGGATAGAGGCTGTAAAAGAGGAGTTGTAATTGTGAAAGAACCTGTGAAAAGGTTAGAAGAATCTACTGGGAGAGAATAATGGGTAGCATGAGGGAATTTAGGAGTGTGGAGATATTCTGGGAGATATTCAGGGAAAAGAGAAGAGGTGGAGAGAATCAGGCAAGAGGTGGAGATATTCAGGGAGTGAATCATGGAGAAATCAATGGGATTTGATGCTTGATGTAAACTCTATAAATTGAGGCATAGCCCTAATGAGAATTTGCTGGTTTTTGAGTATCCATGCCTACATTAATCTATGTGCTAATTATTCACTAATTACGTCTTAAATCACTTTGTTAATTATGTTGATTCTAGTGTTTGATCCACCATAGCTCATCATTTTGCTCAAATTTTAACAATGGGCTCTCCAACATGCCACTTCAATCTCTCTTTGCTCTTGACTATTGCACACCACTGCAATAGTCTTGATGTTGAATGCCTTGATTGTAGCCTTGATGACCTTCTTTTTCTTTCTAAATATGGCCTTTGCAATAGTTTGTTCTTCTTCAAGCTCTCCATCCTTTCCTTCTTTATCAATGGCTTCAATGGATTCATTATCCAAAATGCATGGCTTGTTGGAATTTTCAACATATCAATCTAGATTGATGAAGCTTTTCTCCATGGTCACAAGTGTCAACACAACAAATGAATCCATGGCCCCAAAAGCAAGACTCTTGGCCATTGGTAGGAAGTCAACACTTCCAACTTGCATATGGTACTTGCATGAAAGATTCTCAAGGGCCTCCTCCATAGCTGCCATTTGTTTGCGGTTGAGAAATGACAACAAAATGAATTGTTTAGGCTCACATGTCATTTTTAACAATGTGAAGACCACCTTTCCAAACATGATAGAATCCCATGTCATGCCCCCAACTCCATGTGCCGCTTCTAGGACAACCACACCAATGGTAATTGGATCTTTATACACATTGTATATAAGATCGAATGCCTCAAGGTTGCACCCCACAATATATACTTGCCAAGGTAAGCTAGTAGAAGAATGAAGAGGATCTTGCTTCTTCACAATAAGAAAGTTCACAATGTCTTTTACACCATTTGGCAATGGTCCTGCATCAGCCCCACGTGGGATGACCTTTTGGGTTTCGAAATTTTTTTTGACCATTCGTATTCTAATGCATTTGGGGTAGTTTTTCAAAAATTTGTGAAAACTTCTACAAAGGTTATTTCAAATTTATGGAATATCTGGGTTTGGTGACCAACATGTGGTGTGTCCGTCCTGGCACCCATGACTGTTCGAATTCCTAAAAAATCTTTTTTTTGCCCAGAAAATTAGTAAATCCATTAAAAATGTAAATTTTAATTAGATTTGAGATTTGTTGGACGTAATTAAAAAAATTCATTTTGGATGGGATTCTCGAGCTAAATTTTTCAATAATTACCAAAAATTAGAAAAATTCCAGAAACTATTTTAGAAATCCTAAAAATTGGTATTTTTGAAATATCAATTGTATTTTGGTAAATTTTATTTCTAACTGTTTTTGGAAAAATTTAGATTTGGAGTGCCATAAGATAGAATTTGGTGGATTTCAAACCTAGTAAATTTTGAGGCCGTAGAAAAATAGAAAAAAATCATGATAATTCTTTTTCTTGAGAATTTAATATTTTTGGGGGTTATTTAGTGTTGAAGTATGTTTTTAACATGTTGACATTAGATAGATGCAGATTTTTCACATATAATTAATGCAAGTGTATCTCGTATTTGTAGTTGTTTCGGTTTGAATTAATTCTAGACAGTGTTTTTATGATTTTTTACCATTGTTTAGTCACTAAATGCTAATTAAATCATTTTTCCTTATGTGCAATCAGTTCTAGAAAATTGATTTGTTAGATCATTTTGGTCAAAAGAGGGCAAGTGAAGGTGAATTTGAGTGAATCGTGATTTTTGAAGAACTTTATTACCATGGCTCATATTGACTTTCAGTCAATAGATAATGTCGATGAGATGAGTGATCATCCCAACTTGGGTGGGGAAGATCTAAAATTCCAAGTTAAAGAAGAGGAGGCTATTGGAAAGAGTGAATTTTGGGAAGTGACAGAGCGTCTAGAGGCAACTATTGCCAAATGCCATGACGAGATGGAGTCACTAAAGATGCAAATTTTGACTTTGCAAAAAGCTCTAAGGCGGTTGAGGAATGTGTAGATGCTTGGCTCAATAGGTGGACTACACATTTTGCCTTTCATCCATTCACAGATGCGCAAAAGATGCAGATGGCATAGGGATTATTCAAGGGAAAGGCATAAACTTGGTGGAAGGATCTCAAAGATGATTCCATTAATACCACTTGGCAAAGTCTTGATGAAAGATCCCTGCCCCCTCCATGCAATAAATTTGGGGGTGCTAGCAGCAGAAGTAGCACTTCTTGCGTAGGGTAGAGCCTCTCACTCGGGGCCTCGCCCCACGGATATCCAGACAAGAGACTAATCCCTCAGATCTTCCAAAACCGAACGCGAAAAAACTTCCCTCTCCCATAAAGCATGGGCGATTCCTCCAGGATATTTTTAATCTAACGTAGCCAAGAGCCTTAGCTAACCAAACTGACTCGACGGAACCCATAAGTCACATGGTGAGATCAAGGAAGAGACTTGCACTTGGATCATAGAGATTAACACATTTTTTCTCATCATCACAAGAGGATTCTTTTCGATAGAACAAGACTATCTGGGATTTACTTGATCTATCGTGACACAACAAAATTGAGTCTCATTTTAGGGATCCATCAGTCCAGCCTACCGTCCAACCTACCCATCCCCATCCACAGTCCCATGGGTTAGCCAACCACCCAACCACTGTAGTGATAGGATCCATTTAGGAATTTGGTTATGTTTTGCCTCAGGTACTAGGGAAAAGAGTTCCCAGGCCCCCTAGTCGGTGCTTCAAGCAAACTTCAAGATAGTCACACCACTTACACACCCAATATGAAATTGCCTATTTCACAGATTCAACTGTGAAATAGGCAATTTCACAGATTCAACTGTGAAATTGGTTATGTTTTGCCTTAGGTACTAGGGAAAAGAGTTCCCAAGCCCCCTAGCCGGTGCTTCAAGCAAACTTCAAGATAGTCACACCACTTACACACCCAATATGAAATTGCTTGTTTCACAGATTCAACTATCTTTAAAATAATCTTTTAATGAAACCATAGTATCACTGATCATAATCCTCCAAAATATCCAGGTTGAATTCTAATTTCCAATCATTCCTTCGCCGGTGTACCTATGGCATCATTGGCAACTAGAACGCTCACCACTTGTCCACTCAAGGGCCTTTTTAATAGTTCCTAGCTCATAGTAAGCAGAAATATATTCACTTATGAAAATCGAGATGGACTCTCCGTTGTTGGAGATCAGCAAGATCAACCCCAACAGATCCATATAAAAGAGCCATGGACTCATCCGTTGAGGACAAGCAAGGACAATCAGCCAGATCGATGCCCGAGTTCAGAAAACAACTCTAACTACTTGTTCTATTTTCTTCCTTGGACGCATGCGTGGGTATCTTCAATGACCCAGAGCCTGAGTGTCATATGGTCAGCACCCTCTAGGCTCCTTCGCAGGTCACCTAGGTGGTCCCTCGAACACCGCACCAGAAGCTCACCATTTAAATCGAACTGAGGCTGGTCAAGACCTCGGCGGCATTATGCTACGTGAGACGTCCTCCGTTGACTCTCTATCAGCTATTGTAACTTTATCACTTAGGTCTCCATGACCCAATTCACAAGAAGGTCAAAATGCTTCCCCAACCTTCTTGATATAAAACAGTCATTTAAAAACAGGTCATAAATATAGTTTCTAACGAACTCTCATCTTTCCACAATGTTCCAGATCATTTCTCGTTATTCCACATTCTTCTACATCAATTCACATTGCTTATTCCACATCCAGTCATATGTATGCCCATCGTGCTCATCCATTCTCATCCAATCTCAGTTTCAATCCCAAAGGTAGACCCTCTAACTAACCCCTCAGTTTCAATCCAAAGTGTAAGATTCCTCCCCAGCCTCTCAAAATGTCCAGCATATTCCCCTGTAATCAATTCCCTCTTCAGAAATATAAGAGATCTTGTCTCTGACTGTTTTGGCTTAGAGAGAGAAAATATTCTTGAGAGAGAATATTCAGATTTTGAATATTTTTGGATAGAAAAATATCTCATATAATTAAGATGAATTTTCCTACAACAAAAATTCAAAAAGAACTTTCCAATGTGCAATTGGAATTAATTGGAAATGGGTATAAAGGACCTTAGCCTAAGGGTCTAGATTTTCAAAAATTTTAGATTATGGTCCAATTAACGTTCCTATGGGCCAATTGGATCAATCCATGTGTAGGGAGGAGATAAATCCAATTTTGTAAAAGAAGATACCCAAAAATGAGTAAATGCTCACATAAGATGAAGAGTTGACTATGTACAAGGTTTATTAGTAAGAAACTATGAACAATATTAAAAATATGAGATATTTTGGGTATAATGATTCCATTTTGACACCTAGGTAAGGAAGGTGAATCCCTTCAATGCTCACATAAGATGAAGAGTTGAAAATGTACAAGGTTTAATAGTAAGAAACTATGAGTAATATAAAAATATGAGATATTTTGAGTGTAATGATTCCATTTTTGACACATCAGTAAGGAAAAGGAGGGCCTTCAATGAGGAGCCTAATTCACATGCTTGAATGAGTTTTAAACTCATAAAAATTGAGATATTTTATCTCTCCTCTCTCCTCATTCAAGTCTAGTTCCAAAAAGTTAGCTTAACTGACCTAAAAATGGTCAAAAATTGACCAAACTGATTTGGAAAATTCTAGAATCAGTTTGTTTGGTTAGGAGCTCAATTTTTCCTATAAATAGAAGCCTCCCCCTTGTTGAAAAAATATAGTGTTTATGCATTGTTACTTTACTCCACCTAAGCCAAGAACTGTGAATTCATTAATAATTCACTAGTTTTTGACACTCCCCTCTTTCTTCAATCCCCATTGGTGGCTCCATCAACATACTAAACCAATTGATTGGTTGGGGGCCTCTACCGTGAACAAAGAATCAAGAAATTTATAAGGTAAATGGTGAATTTTGATCTTTCCTATAATTTCTCAATGTTTCTCTCTTCTCAACCCCTCTCAAGCTTGAGAAGCTTAATTGGAATGGTTTTTGAATGCTATTGAAGTCAATTGATGAATAGTAGTGAAGAGTTACATAATTTGATGAATGCTATTGAAGTTAATTGATTAACGATAGTAAAGAATTACATAAATTTCCATTTATGCTTAATTCTAATGGTTTTTATGTAATTTATCTCTCTCACTCATGAAATGGTCATACTCATGACCCATTCTCAATCCAAATGAAGCTTTTCATAAAGCTTTTTCCTTAATCCAAGATTAATCTATGCTTGAGAATAAATTAATGGTTTTTTATTTATACTTTTAGTTTATGTATTTCATGATTATTTGTGATTCAATCCATTATGGGTTAATGATCCAATTAGGGATCATTCTAATCATTCCCTTAAAGATAAGCCTTATCTTTTAAAATAATTGAGATTTATCAGTCATAGTAGCGGAGCTATGGCAAAATTTTGTAAAAATTTACACATAAAATAATTTCATTCAAAGCATGAAAAGAGGAATTCCTACCATATTCTAGGAATTATCATCCTAGATTAATTGAAATAATTTCATTGTAATCATGGAGAAATTGAATTTTTATATTATGCATAAAGGATAAGTTTTTATATCAAAAGTGTTACTTTTATCATTTTTATTTTCATCCATAGAAGTATGCATAATGAATAAATTTTTATATCAAAAGTTTTACTTTTATCATTTTTATTTTCATGCATAGAAGTATGCATAATGGATAAATTTTTATATCAAAAGTGTTACTTTTATCATTTTTATTTTCATGCATAGAAGTATGCATAATGGATAAATTTTTATATCAAAAGTGTTACTTTTATCATTTTTATTTTCATGCATAGAAGTATGTATAATGGATAAATTTTTATATCAAAAGTGTTACTTTTATCATTTTTATTTTCATGTATAGAAGTATGCATAATGGATAAATTTTTATATCAAAACTGTTACTTCTATCATTTTTGTTTTCATGCATAGAAGTATGCATAATGGATAAATTTTTATATCAAAAGTGTTATTTTTAGCATATTGAATTTCATGCATAGGGATATGAAAAAAATGATTATTTTATTGTAAAACTGTAAAGAAAAAAAATGATTATTTTATTATAAAAATGTTATTTTTATCATATTAAATTTTGTGCTTAGAGGTGAATTTTTTTTATTATTTTATTATAAAAATATTTTTTAAAAAATAATTATTTTATTATAAAAGTATTACTTTTATCACATTTTGAATTTCTTGCATAGAGGTATGCATAAAAGATGATTATTATATTGTAAAAATTTTACTTTTATCATAATTGGATTTCATGCATAGAGTTATGCATAAAAGATATTTTTATACTAAAAGTGTGATTTTCATCATAAATAGATTTTATGCATAAATTAAATGCATAAGAGAAATTCTTTTATTCTAAAAGTGTAATTCCTACTAAATTGAATTTATGCATAAGAAGATGCATAAAAGATTGATTTTAATTCAAAAGTGTCATTCTCATCTAAATTGAATTTATGCATAGGAAGATGCATAAAAGATTGAGTTTTAATTCAAAGTGTCATTCTCATTTAAAATGAATTTATGCATAGGAAGATGCATAAAAGATTGATTTTTATTTCGAAAGTGTTAGTCTCCTTTAATGGAATTTATGCATAATTAGATGCGTAAAGAAATTTTATATCAAATATAAGAATTTTCTTGTATTCTATAAATAGATATGGGAAGGGATAGGATGTGATAAGAGATGTATGAGATGTGATAAGATGTGATAAGATGTATATGAGAAGAGTTAGGATGTGATAAGATGAATTAGGATGTGATAAGATGAGTTAAGATGTGATAAGAGACCTATGGGATGAGTTAGGATGTGATAAGATGAGTTAAGATGTGATAAGAGACCTATGGGATGAGTGAGGATGTGATAAGATGAGTTAAGATGAGTTAAGATGTGTTTGGGATGAGGTAAGAAGTGTATGTGATGAGATAAGATGTATATGAGATGAGTTAGGATGAGATAAGATGAGTTAGGATGTGATAAGAGGTGTATGAGATGTGATAAGAGGTGTATGAGATGTGATAAGATGTGATAAGATGCATATGAGATGAGTTAGGATGTGATAAGATGAGTTAAGATGTGATAAGATGTGTATGTGATGAGATAAGAAGTGTATGAGATGAGATAAGATGTATATGGGTTGTGATAGGGCGAGAATGGATGTGAGGTAAAAGAATAGATGTGAAGGCGTATGAGGCTATATGAATGGAAATGTGGAAATGGATGAATGTATGTGGATGTAAGAATGTGAAAATGGATGTATACATGTAGATGTAGATGTATGGATGTGAATGTGATTATGGATGTGGATGTATGCATGGAGATGTGGATGTATGGTTATGTATGTGGATGTGGATATATGAATGAGGATGTGAAAATGGATGTATGCATGGATGTGTATGTAGAATAATGAACGTGAATGTGTATGGAAAATAATGTGGATGTGGATATATGAATGAGGATGTGAAAATGGATGTATGCATGGATGTGTATGTAGAATAATGAACGTGAATGTGTATGGAAAATAATGTGTCGTCGATATGAGTAAATGGATGAAAATGAATACACATTGAAATGGAATGTAGATTAAGTAAAGTGGATTGAGGAGGGATAATGTAGAAAGACGAGAGTTCCATATAGAAACTGTATTTTATGACTGTTTTATGTCGAGAATGCTGGGGAAGCATTTTGACCGTCTTGTGGATAAAGGTCATGAAGACCTAACTGTTAAAGTTGCAACTGCTGACGGAGAGTCAATGGAGGACATCTCGCGTAGCAAGGTCGACCGAGGTCTTGACCAGCCTCGGTTCGATTTAAATGGTGAGCTTTCGGTACGGTGGATGAGGGACCAAGGAAGTGGCCTATGAGTGAAGCGCTAGGTCACTTGCAAAGGATCCTAGAGGGTGCTGACCATACGGTGCTCGGGCTCTGGGTCACCGAAGATACCCACACGTGCGTCGTGGAAGATATTGGAATAAAGAATAAGAATTGTTTTCTGAAACCGGGTATGGATCTGGTTGATTGACCTTGCTGGTCCTCAATGGATCTGGTTGATTGACCTTGCTGGTCCTCAATGGATGAGTCCATGGCTCTTTTATATGGATCTGTGGGTTGATCTTGCTGATCTTCCACGGAGATTCCATTCTATTATATGAATATAGTGCCGGTTAATATGAGCTAGGAACTATGGAAAAGGCCCCTCAGTGTGAGATCCCTGTTCCCCACCGATCAACGGATTCGGGGTACTAGCAGCGGAAGTAGCACATCATGCGTGGGTAGGGGTCTCACACTCGGGGCCTCGCCCACGGATATCCGGACAAGAGACTAATCCGTCGGTTTGTCCAAAACCGAAACTGGAAAAACTTCCTTTACTCGGAAAGCATGGGCGATTCCACCAGGATAACTCTTTACTCTAACGTAGTCAAGATCATTACGGATCAACTCATCTGACTGCACCTTTAACGGTACTTGGTCAAATCAAGGTAGAAACTTGCACTTGAATCATTGGGATCAACGCTTTTTTCCCCCATCAAGGCACAGCCGTTGATTCCTATCCATAGAACAATTTCTATCCGGGATTTACTTTATCTATCGTAAAAACAAAGTTGTCTCGATTTATGGATCCATCAGTCCAGCCTAACCCCATCCAGTCCCATGGGTTAGCCAACCGCCCAACCACTGTAGTGATGGGATCCAATTTGGAATTTGGTTAGGTTTTGTCCCGGGTACCAAGGAAAAGAGTTCCAAGGCCCCCTAGCCGGAATTTCATGCAAACATAAAACTAGCCACACCACTTACACACCCAATATGAAAATTGCCTTTTTCTTAGCATCAGCTAACTTTAAAACAATCCTTTAATGAAACCATAGTACCACTGATCACAATCTCCCAATTTATCCAGTTGATTCATAATTTCCCATCATTCCTTCATCAGAGTATCTATGGCATCATTGGCAACTAGAACGCTCACCACCTGTCCACACAGAGGCCGTTTCCATAGTTCCTAGCCCATAATACTCGGCAATATAATCACTTATCAAGATGGACTCTCGTTGAAGATCAGCAAGATCAACCAACAGATCCATATAAAAGAGCCATGGACTCATCCGTTGAGGACCAGCAAGGTCAGTCAACCAGATCCATGCCCGGTTTCACAAAACAACTCTTACTCCTTGTTCCAATATCTTCCTCGACGCACGCGTGGGTATCCTAGGCGACCGAGAGCCCGAGCACCGTATGGTCAGCACCCTCTAGGATCCTTCGCAGGTGACCTAGCGCTTCACTCATAGGCCGCTTCCTTGGTCCCTCATCCACCGTACCGGAAGCTCACCATTTTAATCGAACCGAGGCTGGTCAAGACCTCGGTCGACCTTGCTACGCGAGACGTCCTCCATTGACTCTCCGTCAGCAGTTGCAACTTTATCAGTTAGGTCTCCACGACCTTAATCACAAGACGGTCAAAATGCTTCCCCAGCATTCTTGACATAAAACAGCCATTTACAGACAGCATTTACAAACAGTTTACAAATACAGTTTCTATATTAACTCTCATTTTTCCACATTATCCCTCATTAATCCACATTACTTATTCCACATTCCATGTATATGTGTACTCATCCAATCACCTCCTTTTCCATCTCTTCACTTCAGATTCCTTCACATCACATATATATTCACATCCATATCCACATCCATACATCCACATCCACATCCACATTCACATCCATACATCCACATCTACATGCTTATCTCCATTTTCACATCCTCATTTATACATCCACATCCCATATCCACATTCATACATACACATCCATATATCCACATCTACATCCACATACATACATACATCCACATCCACATTCCACATTCACATCTATACATCCACATCTACATTCACATTCACATACATCCACATCCACATTCCCATACATCCACATCTATACATCCACATTCCACATTCACATCTACATTCACATTCACATACATGCATCCACATCTACATGCTTACCTCCATTTTCACATCCTCATTTATACATCCACATCCCATATCCACATTCATACATACACATCCATACATCCACATCTACATCCACATACATACATACATCCACATCCACATTCCACATTCACATCTATACATCCACATCTACATTCACATTCACATGCATCCACATCCACATTCCCATACATCCACATCTATACATCCACATTCCACATTCACATCTACATTCACATTCACATACATCCACATCTACATTCACATTCACATACATCCACATCCCCATTTATATAACCCCATATACTTTCACATCTAATCTTTTACATCACATCCATTCTCGCCCTATCACAACTCATATACATCTTATCCTATCACATACACTTCTTACCTCATCCCCCCATACACATCTTAATTCATCTTATCACATCCTAACTTATTTCATAAGCATCTTATCACCTCTTATCACACCTCTTATCACATCCTATCACTTTCCATACGCATCTTATCAATTCTTATCACATCTCATACACCTCTTATCACATCTTATCACATTTCATATCTTTTTTTTTTAAAAGAGAATTCTTTTATTTGATATAAGATTTCTCTACACATTTATTTATACATAAATTCCATTTAAGGAGACTAACACTTTCGAAATTAAAATCAATCTTTTATGCATCTTCTTATGCATGATTTCAATTTGGTAGGGAATTATACTTTTAGAATAAAAGAATTTCTCTTATGCATCTAAGTTAAGCATAAAATCCATTTATGAGGAAAATCATACTTTTAGTATAAAAAGAATATCTTTTATGCATACCTATATGCATGAAATCCAATATGATAAAAGTAACACTTTTGATATAAAAATTTTTCCTTTATGCATACTTCTATGCATGAAAATTAAAAATGATAAAAGTAACACTTTTGATATAAAAATTTTCCTTTATGCATACTTCTATGCATGAAAATTAAAAATGATAAAAGTAACACTTTTGAAATAAAAATTTTCTTTTATGCATACTTTTATGTATGAAATAAAAATGATAAAAGTAACACTTTTGATATAAAAATTTATCCATTATGCATACTTCTATGCATGAAAATAAAAATGGTAAAAATAACACTTTTGATATAAAAATTTATCCTTTATGCATACTTCTATGCATGAAAGTAAAAATGATAAAAGTAACACTTTTGATATAAAAATTTTCTTTTATGCATACTTTTATGTATGAAATAAAAATGATAAAAGTAACACTTTTGATATAAAAATTTATCCATTATGCATACTTCTATGCATGAAAATAAAAATGGTAAAAATAACACTTTTGATATAAAAATTTATCCTTTATGCATACTTCTATGCATGAAAGTAAAAATGATAAAAGTAACACTTTTGATATAAAAATTTATCCATTATGCATACTTCTATGCATGAAAATAAAAATGGTAAAAATAACACTTTTGATATAAAAATTTATCCTTTATGCATAATATTAAAATTCAATTTCTCCATGATTATAATGAAATTCTTTCAATTAATCTAGGATGATGATTCCTAGAATATGGTAGGAAGTCCTCTTTTTATGCTTTGAATGAAAATTTTTTATGCATAATTTTTATAAAAATTTTGCCATAGCTCCGTTGCTATGACTGATAAATCTCAATTTTTCTAAGGGATAAAGCTTATCATTAAGGAAATAATTAAAATGATTCTCTAATTGGATCCTTAATCCATAATGGATTGAATCATCAATATACATAAACTAAAAGCATAAGAAAAAGCCATTAATTTGGCCTCAAGCATAGCTTTATCTTGGGTTAAGGAAAAGCTTTATGAAAAGCTTGATTTGGATTGAGAATGGGTCATGAGTATGACCATTTCTTGAGTGAGAGAGAGAATTTACATAAGAATCATTAGAATTTAAACATAAATGAAAATTAACATCAATAGCATTTATTAAATTATGTAACTCTTCACTACTATTCAAACTTCAATAGCATTTAAAAAAAACCATACCAATTAAACTTCTCAAGCTTGAGAGGGGTTGAGAAGAGAGAAACATTGAGAAATTATAGAAAGATGAATATTCACTAATTACCTTACAACTTGCTTGATTCTTTGTTCATGGTAGAGGCCCCCAACCAATCAATTGGTTAAGTATGTTGATGGAGCCACTAATGGGGATTGAAGAAAGAGGGAAGCTCCAAAAACTAGTGAATTATTAAATGAATTCACAGTTCTTGGCTTAGGTGGAGTAGAGTAACGATGCATAAACACTATATATTTTTCAACAAGGGTGAGGCTTCTATTTATAGGAAAAATTGAGCTCCTAACCAAACAAACTGATTCTAGAATTTACTAAATCAGTTTGGTCAATATTTGACCATTTTTAGGTCAGTTAAGCTAACTTTTTGGAACTAGACTTGAATGAGGAGAGAGGAGAGATGAAATATCTCAATTTTTATGAGTTTAAAACTCATTCAAGCATGTGAAATATGCACCTCCTTTAAAGAACTCCCCTTCCTTACATATGTCATATTTTTAATATTGCTCATAGTTTTTTACTAATAAACCTTGTACATTTTCAACTCTTCATCTTATGCGAAATATGCACCTCCTTTAAAGAACTCCCCTTCCTTACATATGTCATACTTTTAATATTGCTCATAATTTTTTATTAATAAACCTTGTACATTTTCAACTCTTCATCTTATGTGAAATATGCACCTCCTTTAAAGAACTCCTCTTCCTTACATATGTCATACTTTTAATATTGCTCATAGTTTTTTTACTAATAAACCTTGTACATTTTCAACTCTTCACCTCATGTGAGCATTTACTCATTTTTGGGTATTTTCTTTTTACAAGTTGGATTTATCTCCTCCCTACACATGGATTGATGCTATTGGTCCATAGGAACCTTAATTGGACCATAGTCTAAAGATTTCTGAAAATCTAGACCCTTAGGCTAAGGTTCTTTATAGCTATTTTCAATTAATTCCAATTGCACATTGGAAAATTCTTTTTGAATTTCTGTTTCAGGGGAACTCATCTGAATTAGAAGAGATATTTTTCTATCCAAAAATATTCAAAATCTGAATATTCTCTCTCTAGAATATTTTTCTCTCTCTAGGCTAAAACAGATAGAAACAAGGTCTTTATATTTCTGAAGAGGGATTGATTACAGGGAAAGATACTAGACATCAAAAAGGAGGTGGGGGAGGAATCTTACATTCTACCCCACTTAAAAAAATGCGAGATGTCCTCATCTCGCAAACTGGGATAATTTCGCAAAATGCACGAATATGAGACTTAGAGAAAAATTTTAATCAAGATTAACCACCAAGATAAGTCTTAAAGAGAGCAAGATTCAAAATACGAACAAGATTTAAACTTTATTCATTCTCGGAACTTATACAGTAAAGATAGAGGAACTCTTTACACTTCCATAAGCCCGTCCATCATATGGTCACAAAAGCAGTCCTCACAAGCTGCACAAGTATAAGGTAACTCATCTATGGGAATGATTCTGTGGGTTATTGCTGCGCCTATCTCAGTGGTATGAGGTGTTCTAAGAAAAGGACCTCTGAGAAGCAAGCCAAAAACGGGGTAAAGGCATATCTTCTCATGAGGAAGAAAACACGCCAGTAAGAAGACCCGCTCAGAAAACCCAGGATGCCTTGATCTCATGACGCAGTAGTATCGGGGACCCAAACCCAAAGCTTCAATAACCATGGCTAAGCGGACATTGTTACGAAAGTGCTGCTGACCCCAGGGTGTTACCCTAGTTATGTCTTGATAGGTCCGCCATTTGGTCTGAGCTACAGAAGTTCCCAAGTGAGGGAAAAGTGAGCGCTCATACTGTTCTATAAAATCCTTCTTCACAGACTCACTTGCGTCTTGAAGGTGAGGAATCATTATGGATAAAACTAATTCTTGTTGCCAAGCCATGAAGGAGATTAAGAAAGAAAGGAGATCGATGGGAGTATGATTACTGTGAACGACAAGTAAAAGTTACGACTTATATAAAGGAAGGAGCTAGCGTAACTTAGAAGCCAACGGTAACTTGCCACTGAAGTTTTACCGTCTTTCCATGATTTGGGTTTGGCACATTTTTTTATAGAAGGCATTCAGAACTTTGAGATGAGGAGATAAAAGAAGTTCGTAAGCTAAATCACCTACTTTCTTTGGTCCACAATATCTGGGAGATAACTTCTTATACTTCCCAAGAGATAAAGAACTTCTTTTGGGCCGTACTCGAATGAAGACCAAAACCTTGATATCCAAAACATCGATTCTCACTTCTGAACTCATTGTTGTGAATCCTTAAAACAGCGTGACTCCTGAGAAATATTCTAGGGAAAGGGTCTTCCTTTTTTTAAACAGAATCTTTTTTTTTGAGAGGGAATAATTATAAGATCAAAAAGGGAGATTCTTACTCCTGTATACCTCTAAGGCTGGGGGAGAATCTTACATTCTACCCCACTTGAAAAGTGCGAGATGTCCTCATCTCGCAAGGTAGAGGACAACTCTTTTTCTTAAGATCCAATTTATTCTGGGGTTCCTTATATTTTGGTCAACCCAACAGAATACGGGGATAGTTATCCCTTATATAGAACTCATCATTAAATAACAATTCATTCAGATCATATCATTCATATCTTTAACACGATAATGGTCCATTAGTCTGAAAATTTTCCTTCTGAACATTCCTCCACAGGAATTTTAGTTAAGCAAGTTCTCAATTTGTCATCCCTTAACTTAATCTACCGTCTCAAGTGTTAACAGTAGCAATTTGACAGCACAATCCACTAATCTCATAGTGATTTGCTGAAATCATTATCATCATTCCAGTTATGAATATCATCACTGGGACTCGTCTCATTCATCCTCATTGTGGTTTCGCTCAGCTTATTACATTTCAACTAAATTTCGAAAATCGTCATTTTTTAATCAGAATCCAATTCAATTCATCAATTCTCAAACAGAATTAAAAATCATATCAACCACATTCGAAATCATCATCTGGATAGCATTAACGCTTATAATTTCAAGTCTTAGATTTACTCGTATATACTATCGGTAAAGAGCTGCAGTTATACCCTCGGTATATACGGATAGTCATGATACTCGAAACTATAAGGTAAATACCATCATGTCTAGGTCTCAAGCAAGTCAGGGTTCCATACAATTGCGGTACTTCCAATTGAAGACCCAATTACTAATTTACGAATTTCAATTTGAATTAACAATTTGTATGAATTATATCAAACAATTACAACCTTTTTGTGCGTCTTGATAAACTTTTGACATAATTTGCTCCTCAGTTGATCTTATTGGAGATCTATGACTTAAGTCTGATAAATAGATTTTTCTTTATCCGATCGTCCGTAAAAAAAACATTTGTATATTTATATACAAGTTGCAATAATTACATAGAGTGGTTCGGCTCCAAAATTCAAAATCTCTTCGAGAGACGTATAAGACGACGGTACTGGGCCATAGTCATGCCCTGTTACATAAGTTCTCTAACTGCGAAGGAAGTTATTATTTTCTCCTTAGGGATAAATCGACTAAGGAGTCTATAAATTTGACATGAAAGTCTGAAATTTCGAGGTGTCGGATGATATAGAATGACACCACGCACCATTTTCAGCTTTAACAGGATCATAGTCAATGAGAGATTCTGCCACAGCATTGTACGACGGTTGAAATGAGCGTGGACATATTGCCCTGCAACCCACTTATGTTGTATTCTCTCCACTGGGGTAGGAAAATATAAATCCTTGAAATGGCGTGCAAGTCTTACTCGGCTTGTTTGAGTTGAAGCGGAAGAGATGAGATGCTCGAAGGCAAATGCAATCATATCTTGAGACTGGGTGAGGTCGGGAATACCAGATAAATGTGGAACTTCCATCTATAAAAACAATTTCTTTGATTAAAATTTCTTCATTAAAGAAGCTTACGGGATGAAAATACATTATGAAAATGCTGTTTTTGAATTCTTATTACCAATTTCAGATAAGAATTTAATTATCTTTATTAGCTTTCAAAAGCGGCTCTGATACCAACTGTGAGATCCCTGTTCCCCACCGATCAACGGATTCGGGGTACTAGCAGCGGAAGTAGCACATCATGCGTGGGTAGGGGTCTCACACTCGGGGCCTCGCCCACGGATATCCGGACAAGAGACTAATCCGTCGGTTTGTCCAAAACCGAAACTGGAAAAACTTCCTTTACTCGGAAAGCATGGGCGATTCCACCAGGATAACTCTTTACTCTAACGTAGTCAAGATCATTACGGATCAACTCATCTGACTGCACCTTTAACGGTACTTGGTCAAATCAAGGTAGAAACTTGCACTTGAATCATTGGGATCAACGCTTTTTTCCCCATCAAGAGGCACAGCCGTTGATTCCTATCCATAGAATAATTTCTATCCGGGATTTACTTTATCTATCGTAAAAACAAAGTTGAGTCTCGATTTATGGATCCATCAGTCCAGCCTAACCCCATCCAGTCCCATGGGTTAGCCAACCGCCCAACCACTGTAGTGATGGGATCCAATTTGGAATTTGGTTAGGTTTTGTCCCGGGTACCAAGGAAAAGAGTTCCAAGGCCCCCTAGCCGGAATTTCATGCAAACATAAAACTAGCCACACCACTTACACACCCAATATGAAAATTGCCTTTTTCTTAGCATCAGCTAACTTTAAAACAATCCTTTAATGAAACCATAGTACCACTGATCACAATCTCCCAATTTATCCAGTTGATTCATAATTTCCCATCATTCCTTCATCAAAGTATCTATGGCATCATTGGCAACTAGAACGCTCACCACCTGTCCACACAGAGGCCGTTTCCATAGTTCCTAGCCCATAATACTCGGCAATATAATCACTTATCAAGATGGACTCTCGTTGAAGATCAGCAAGATCAACCAACAGATCCATATAAAAGAGCCATGGACTCATCCGTTGAGGACCAGCAAGGTCAGTCAACCAGATCCATGCCCGGTTTCACAAAACAACTCTTACTCCTTGTTCCAATATCTTCCTCGACGCACGCGTGGGTATCCTAGGCGACCCAGAGCCCGAGCACCGTATGGTCAGCACCCTCTAGGATCCTTCGCAGGTGACCTAGCGCTTCACTCATAGGCCGCTTCCTTGGTCCCTCATCCACCGTACCGGAAGCTCACCATTTTAATCGAACTGAGGCTGGTCAAGACCTCGGTCGACCTTGCTACGCGAGACGTCCTCCATTGACTCTCCGTCAGCAGTTGCAACTTTATCAGTTAGGTCTCCACGACCTTAATCACAAGACGGTCAAAATGCTTCCCCAGCATTCTTGACATAAAACAGCCATTTACAGACAGCATTTACAAACAGTTTACAAATACAGTTTCTATATTAACTCTCATTTTTCCACATTATCCCTCATTAATCCACATTACTTATTCCACATTCCATGTATATGTGTACTCATCCAATCACCTCCTTTTCCATCTCTTCACTTCAGATTCCTTCACATCACATATATATTCACATCCATATCCACATCCATACATCCACATCCACATCCACATTCACATCCATACATCCACATCTACATGCTTATCTCCATTTTCACATCCTCATTTATACATCCACATCCCATATCCACATTCATACATACACATCCATATATCCACATCTACATCCACATACATACATACATCCACATCCACATTCCACATTCACATCTATACATCCACATCTACATTCACATTCACATACATCCACATCCACATTCCCATACATCCACATCTATACATCCACATTCCACATTCACATCTACATTCACATTCACATACATGCATCCACATCTACATGCTTACCTCCATTTTCACATCCTCATTTATACATCCACATCCCATATCCACATTCATACATACACATCCATACATCCACATCTACATCCACATACATATATACATCCACATCCACATTCCACATTCACATCTATACATCCACATCTACATTCACATTCACATGCATCCACATCCACATTCCCATACATCCACATCTATACATCCACATTCCACATTCACATCTACATTCACATTCACATACATCCACATCTACATTCACATTCACATACATCCACATCCCCATTTATATAACCCCATATACTTTCACATCTAATCTTTTACATCACATCCATTCTCGCCCTATCACAACTCATATACATCTTATCCTATCACATACACTTCTTACCTCATCCCCCCATACACATCTTAATTCATCTTATCACATCCTAACTTATTTCATAAGCATCTTATCACCTCTTATCACACCTCTTATCACATCCTATCACTTTCCATACGCATCTTATCAATTCTTATCACATCTCATACACCTCTTATCACATCTTATCACATTTCATATCCTTTTAAAAAAAAAAAAGAGAATTCTTTTATTTGATATAAGATTTCTCTACACATTTATTTATACATAAATTCCATTTAAGGAGACTAACACTTTCGAAATTAAAATCAATCTTTTATGCATCTTCTTATGCATGATTTCAATTTGGTAGGGAATTATACTTTTAGAATAAAAGAATTTCTCTTATGCATCTAAGTTAAGCATAAAATCCATTTATGAGGAAAATCATACTTTTAGTATAAAAAGAATATCTTTTATGCATACCTATATGCATGAAATCCAATATGATAAAAGTAACACTTTTGATATAAAAATTTTTCCTTTATGCATACTTCTATGCATGAAAATTAAAAATGATAAAAGTAACACTTTTGATATAAAAATTTTCCTTTATGCATACTTCTATGCATGAAAATTAAAAATGATAAAAGTAACACTTTTGAAATAAAAATTTTCTTTTATGCATACTTTTATGTATGAAATAAAAATGATAAAAGTAACACTTTTGATATAAAAATTTATCCATTATGCATACTTCTATGCATGAAAATAAAAATGGTAAAAATAACACTTTTGATATAAAAATTTATCCTTTATGCATACTTCTATGCATGAAAGTAAAAATGATAAAAGTAACACTTTTGATATAAAAATTTTCTTTTATGCATACTTTTATGTATGAAATAAAAATGATAAAAGTAACACTTTTGATATAAAAATTTATCCATTATGCATACTTCTATGCATGAAAATAAAAATGGTAAAAATAACACTTTTGATATAAAAATTTATCCTTTATGCATACTTCTATGCATGAAAGTAAAAATGATAAAAGTAACACTTTTGATATAAAAATTTATCCATTATGCATACTTCTATGCATGAAAATAAAAATGGTAAAAATAACACTTTTGATATAAAAATTTATCCTTTATGCATAATATTAAAATTCAATTTCTCCATGATTATAATGAAATTCTTTCAATTAATCTAGGATGATGATTCCTAGAATATGGTAGGAAGTCCTCTTTTTATGCTTTGAATGAAAATTTTTTATGCATAATTTTTATAAAAATTTTGCCATAGCTCCGTTGCTATGACTGATAAATCTCAATTTTTCTAAGGGATAAAGCTTATCATTAAGGAAATAATTAAAATGATTCTCTAATTGGATCTTTAATCCATAATGGATTGAATCATCAATATACATAAACTAAAAGCATAAGAAAAAGCCATTAATTTGGCCTCAAGCATAGCTTTATCTTGGGTTAAGGAAAAGCTTTATGAAAAGCTTGATTTGGATTGAGAATGGGTCATGAGTATGACCATTTCTTGAGTGAGAGAGAGAATTTACATAAGAATCATTAGAATTTAAACATAAATGAAAATTAACATCAATAGCATTTATTAAATTATGTAACTCTTCACTACTATTCAAACTTCAATAGCATTTAAAAAAAACCATACCAATTAAACTTCTCAAGCTTGAGAGGGGTTGAGAAGAGAGAAACATTGAGAAATTATAGAAAGATGAATATTCACTAATTACCTTACAACTTGCTTGATTCTTTGTTCATGGTAGAGGCCCCCAACCAATCAATTGGTTAAGTATGTTGATGGAGCCACTAATGGGGATTGAAGAAAGAGGGAAGCTCCAAAAACTAGTGAATTATTAAATGAATTCACAGTTCTTGGCTTAGGTGGAGTAGAGTAACGATGCATAAACACTATATATTTTTCAACAAGGGTGAGGCTTCTATTTATAGGAAAAATTGAGCTCCTAACCAAACAAACTGATTCTAGAATTTACTAAATCAGTTTGGTCAATATTTGACCATTTTTAGGTCAGTTAAGCTAACTTTTTGGAACTAGACTTGAATGAGGAGAGAGGAGAGATGAAATATCTCAATTTTTATGAGTTTAAAACTCATTCAAGCATGTGAAATATGCACCTCCTTTAAAGAACTCCCCTTCCTTACATATGTCATATTTTTAATATTGCTCATAGTTTTTTACTAATAAACCTTGTACATTTTCAACTCTTCATCTTATGCGAAATATGCACCTCCTTTAAAGAACTCCCCTTCCTTACATATGTCATACTTTTAATATTGCTCATAATTTTTTATTAATAAACCTTGTACATTTTCAACTCTTCATCTTATGTGAAATATGCACCTCCTTTAAAGAACTCCTCTTCCTTACATATGTCATACTTTTAATATTGCTCATAGTTTTTTTACTAATAAACCTTGTACATTTTCAACTCTTCACCTCATGTGAGCATTTACTCATTTTTGGGTATTTTCTTTTTACAAGTTGGATTTATCTCCTCCCTACACATGGATTGATGCTATTGGTCCATAGGAACCTTAATTGGACCATAGTCTAAAGATTTCTGAAAATCTAGACCCTTAGGCTAAGGTTCTTTATAGCTATTTTCAATTAATTCCAATTGCACATTGGAAAATTCTTTTTGAATTTCTGTTTCAGGGGAACTCATCTGAATTAGAAGAGATATTTTTCTATCCAAAAATATTCAAAATCTGAATATTCTCTCTCTAGAATATTTTTCTCTCTCTAGGCTAAAACAGATAGAAACAAGGTCTTTATATTTCTGAAGAGGGATTGATTACAGGGAAAGATACTAGACATCAAAAAGGAGGTGGGGGAGGAATCTTACATTCTACCCCACTTAAAAAAATGCGAGATGTCCTCATCTCGCAAACTGGGATAATTTCGCAAAATGCACGAATATGAGACTTAGAGAAAAATTTTAATCAAGATTAACCACCAAGATAAGTATTAAAGAGAGCAAGATTCAAAATACGAACAAGATTTAAACTTTATTCATTCTCGGAACTTATACAGTAAAGATAGAGGAACTCTTTACACTTCCATAAGCCCGTCCATCATATGGTCACAAAAGCAGTCCTCACAAGCTGCACAAGTATAAGGTAACTCATCTATGGGAATGATTCTGTGGGTTATTGCTGCGCCTATCTCAGTGGTATGAGGTGTTCTAAGAAAAGGACCTCTGAGAAGCAAGCCAAAAACGGGGTAAAGGCATATCTTCTCATGAGGAAGAAAACACGCCAGTAAGAAGACCCGCTCAGAAAACCCAGGATGCCTTGATCTCATGACGCAGTAGTATCGGGGACCCAAACCCAAAGCTTCAATAACCATGGCTAAGCGGACATTGTTACGAAAGTGCTGCTGACCCCAGGGTGTTACCCTAGTTATGTCTTGATAGGTCCGCCATTTGGTCTGAGCTACAGAAGTTCCCAAGTGAGGGAAAAGTGAGCGCTCATACTGTTCTATAAAATCCTTCTTCACAGACTCACTTGCGTCTTGAAGGTGAGGAATCATTATGGATAAAACTAATTCTTGTTGCCAAGCCATGAAGGAGATTAAGAAAGAAAGGAGATCGATGGGAGTATGATTACTGTGAACGACAAGTAAAAGTTACGACTTATATAAAGGAAGGAGCTAGCGTAACTTAGAAGCCAACGGTAACTTGCCACTGAAGTTTTACCGTCTTTCCATGATTTGGGTTTGGCACATTTTTTTATAGAAGGCATTCAGAACTTTGAGATGAGGAGATAAAAGAAGTTCGTAAGCTAAATCACCTACTTTCTTTGGTCCACAATATCTGGGAGATAACTTCTTATACTTCCCAAGAGATAAAGAACTTCTTTTGGGCCGTACTCGAATGAAGACCAAAACCTTGATATCCAAAACATCGATTCTCACTTCTGAACTCATTGTTGTGAATCCTTAAAACAGCGTGACTCCTGAGAAATATTCTAGGGAAAGGGTCTTCCTTTTTTTAAACAGAATCTTTTTTTTTGAGAGGGAATAATTATAAGATCAAAAAGGGAGATTCTTACTCCTGTATACCTCTAAGGCTGGGGGAGAATCTTACATTCTACCCCACTTGAAAAGTGCGAGATGTCCTCATCTCGCAAGGTAGAGGACAACTCTTTTTCTTAAGATCCAATTTATTCTGGGGTTCCTTATATTTTGGTCAACCCAACAGAATACGGGGATAGTTATCCCTTATATAGAACTCATCATTAAATAACAATTCATTCAGATCATATCATTCATATCTTTAACACGATAATGGTCCATTAGTCTGAAAATTTTCCTTCTGAACATTCCTCCACAGGAATTTTAGTTAAGCAAGTTCTCAATTTGTCATCCCTTAACTTAATCTACCGTCTCAAGTGTTAACAGTAGCAATTTGACAGCACAATCCACTAATCTCATAGTGATTTGCTGAAATCATTATCATCATTCCAGTTATGAATATCATCACTGGGACTCGTCTCATTCATCCTCATTGTGGTTTCGCTCAGCTTATTACATTTCAACTAAATTTCGAAAATCGTCATTTTTTAATCAGAATCCAATTCAATTCATCAATTCTCAAACAGAATTAAAAATCATATCAACCACATTCGAAATCATCATCTGGATAGCATTAACGCTTATAATTTCAAGTCTTAGATTTACTCGTATATACTATCGGTAAAGAGCTGCAGTTATACCCTCGGTATATACGGATAGTCATGATACTCGAAACTATAAGGTAAATACCATCATGTCTAGGTCTCAAGCAAGTCAGGGTTCCATACAATTGCGGTACTTCCAATTGAAGACCCAATTACTAATTTACGAATTTCAATTTGAATTAACAATTTGTATGAATTATATCAAACAATTACAACCTTTTTGTGCGTCTTGATAAACTTTTGACATAATTTGCTCCTCAGTTGATCTTATTGGAGATCTATGACTTAAGTCTGATAAATAGATTTTTCTTTATCCGATCGTCCGTAAAAAAAACATTTGTATATTTATATACAAGTTGCAATAATTACATAGAGTGGTTCGGCTCCAAAATTCAAAATCTCTTCGAGAGACGTATAAGACGACGGTACTGGGCCATAGTCATGCCCTGTTACATAAGTTCTCTAACTGCGAAGGAAGTTATTATTTTCTCCTTAGGGATAAATCGACTAAGGAGTCTATAAATTTGACATGAAAGTCTGAAATTTCGAGGTGTCGGATGATATAGAATGACACCACGCACCATTTTCAGCTTTAACAGGATCATAGTCAATGAGAGATTCTGCCACAGCATTGTACGACGGTTGAAATGAGCGTGGACATATTGCCCTGCAACCCACTTATGTTGTATTCTCTCCACTGGGGTAGGAAAATATAAATCCTTGAAATGGCGTGCAAGTCTTACTCGGCTTGTTTGAGTTGAAGCGGAAGAGATGAGATGCTCGAAGGCAAATGCAATCATATCTTGAGACTGGGTGAGGTCGGGAATACCAGATAAATGTGGAACTTCCATCTATAAAAACAATTTCTTTGATTAAAATTTCTTCATTAAAGAAGCTTACGGGATGAAAATACATTATGAAAATGCTGTTTTTGAATTCTTATTACCAATTTCAGATAAGAATTTAATTATCTTTATTAGCTTTCAAAAGCGGCTCTGATACCAACTGTGAGATCCCTGTTCCCCACCGATCAACGGATTCGGGGTACTAGCAGCGGAAGTAGCACATCATGCGTGGGTAGGGGTCTCACACTCGGGGCCTCGCCCACGGATATCCGGACAAGAGACTAATCCGTCGGTTTGTCCAAAACCGAAACTGGAAAAACTTCCTTTACTCGGAAAGCATGGGCGATTCCACCAGGATAACTCTTTACTCTAACGTAGTCAAGATCATTACGGATCAACTCATCTGACTGCACCTTTAACGGTACTTGGTCAAATCAAGGTAGAAACTTGCACTTGAATCATTGGGATCAACGCTTTTTTCCCCATCAAGAGGCACAGCCGTTGATTCCTATCCATAGAATAATTTCTATCCGGGATTTACTTTATCTATCGTAAAAACAAAGTTGAGTCTCGATTTATGGATCCATCAGTCCAGCCTAACCCCATCCAGTCCCATGGGTTAGCCAACCGCCCAACCACTGTAGTGATGGGATCCAATTTGGAATTTGGTTAGGTTTTGTCCCGGGTACCAAGGAAAAGAGTTCCAAGGCCCCCTAGCCGGAATTTCATGCAAACATAAAACTAGCCACACCACTTACACACCCAATATGAAAATTGCCTTTTTCTTAGCATCAGCTAACTTTAAAACAATCCTTTAATGAAACCATAGTACCACTGATCACAATCTCCCAATTTATCCAGTTGATTCATAATTTCCCATCATTCCTTCATCAGAGTATCTATGGCATCATTGGCAACTAGAACGCTCACCACCTGTCCACACAGAGGCCGTTTCCATAGTTCCTAGCCCATAATACTCGGCAATATAATCACTTATCAAGATGGACTCTCGTTGAAGATCAGCAAGATCAACCAACAGATCCATATAAAAGAGCCATGGACTCATCCGTTGAGGACCAGCAAGGTCAGTCAACCAGATCCATGCCCGGTTTCACAAAACAACTCTTACTCCTTGTTCCAATATCTTCCTCGACGCACGCGTGGGTATCCTAGGCGACCCAGAGCCCGAGCACCGTATGGTCAGCACCCTCTAGGATCCTTCGCAGGTGACCTAGCGCTTCACTCATAGGCCGCTTCCTTGGTCCCTCATCCACCGTACCGGAAGCTCACCATTTTAATCGAACTGAGGCTGGTCAAGACCTCGGTCGACCTTGCTACGCGAGACGTCCTCCATTGACTCTCCGTCAGCAGTTGCAACTTTATCAGTTAGGTCTCCACGACCTTAATCACAAGACGGTCAAAATGCTTCCCCAGCATTCTTGACATAAAACAGCCATTTACAGACAGCATTTACAAACAGTTTACAAATACAGTTTCTATATTAACTCTCATTTTTCCACATTATCCCTCATTAATCCACATTACTTATTCCACATTCCATGTATATGTGTACTCATCCAATCACCTCCTTTTCCATCTCTTCACTTCAGATTCCTTCACATCACATATATATTCACATCCATATCCACATCCATACATCCACATCCACATCCACATTCACATCCATACATCCACATCTACATGCTTATCTCCATTTTCACATCCTCATTTATACATCCACATCCCATATCCACATTCATACATACACATCCATATATCCACATCTACATCCACATACATACATACATCCACATCCACATTCCACATTCACATCTATACATCCACATCTACATTCACATTCACATACATCCACATCCACATTCCCATACATCCACATCTATACATCCACATTCCACATTCACATCTACATTCACATTCACATACATGCATCCACATCTACATGCTTACCTCCATTTTCACATCCTCATTTATACATCCACATCCCATATCCACATTCATACATACACATCCATACATCCACATCTACATCCACATACATATATACATCCACATCCACATTCCACATTCACATCTATACATCCACATCTACATTCACATTCACATGCATCCACATCCACATTCCCATACATCCACATCTATACATCCACATTCCACATTCACATCTACATTCACATTCACATACATCCACATCTACATTCACATTCACATACATCCACATCCCCATTTATATAACCCCATATACTTTCACATCTAATCTTTTACATCACATCCATTCTCGCCCTATCACAACTCATATACATCTTATCCTATCACATACACTTCTTACCTCATCCCCCCATACACATCTTAATTCATCTTATCACATCCTAACTTATTTCATAAGCATCTTATCACCTCTTATCACACCTCTTATCACATCCTATCACTTTCCATACGCATCTTATCAATTCTTATCACATCTCATACACCTCTTATCACATCTTATCACATTTCATATCCTTTTTAAAAAAAAAAGAGAATTCTTTTATTTGATATAAGATTTCTCTACACATTTATTTATACATAAATTCCATTTAAGGAGACTAACACTTTCGAAATTAAAATCAATCTTTTATGCATCTTCTTATGCATGATTTCAATTTGGTAGGGAATTATACTTTTAGAATAAAAGAATTTCTCTTATGCATCTAAGTTAAGCATAAAATCCATTTATGAGGAAAATCATACTTTTAGTATAAAAAGAATATCTTTTATGCATACCTATATGCATGAAATCCAATATGATAAAAGTAACACTTTTGATATAAAAATTTTTCCTTTATGCATACTTCTATGCATGAAAATTAAAAATGATAAAAGTAACACTTTTGATATAAAAATTTTCCTTTATGCATACTTCTATGCATGAAAATTAAAAATGATAAAAGTAACACTTTTGATATAAAAATTTTCTTTTATGCATACTTTTATGTATGAAATAAAAATGATAAAAGTAACACTTTTGATATAAAAATTTATCCATTATGCATACTTCTATGCATGAAAATAAAAATGGTAAAAATAACACTTTTGATATAAAAATTTATCCTTTATGCATACTTCTATGCATGAAAGTAAAAATGATAAAAGTAACACTTTTGATATAAAAATTTTCTTTTATGCATACTTTTATGTATGAAATAAAAATGATAAAAGTAACACTTTTGATATAAAAATTTATCCATTATGCATACTTCTATGCATGAAAATAAAAATGGTAAAAATAACACTTTTGATATAAAAATTTATCCTTTATGCATACTTCTATGCATGAAAATAAAAATGATAAAAGTAACACTTTTGATATAAAAATTTATCCATTATGCATACTTCTATGCATGAAAATAAAAATGGTAAAAATAACACTTTTGATATAAAAATTTATCCTTTATGCATAATATTAAAATTCAATTTCTCCATGATTATAATGAAATTCTTTCAATTAATCTAGGATGATGATTCCTAGAATATGGTAGGAAGTCCTCTTTTTATGCTTTGAATGAAAATTTTTTATGCATAATTTTTATAAAAATTTTGCCATAGCTCCGCTGCTATGACTGATAAATCTCAATTTTTCTAAGGGATAAAGCTTATCATTAAGGAAATAATTAAAATGATTCTCTAATTGGATCCTTAATCCATAATGGATTGAATCATCAATATACATAAACTAAAAGCATAAGAAAAAGCCATTAATTTGGCCTCAAGCATAGCTTTATCTTGGGTTAAGGAAAAGCTTTATGAAAAGCTTGATTTGGATTGAGAATGGGTCATGAGTATGACCATTTCTTGAGTGAGAGAGAGAATTTACATAAGAATCATTAGAATTTAAACATAAATGAAAATTAACATCAATAGCATTTATTAAATTATGTAACTCTTCACTACTATTCAAACTTCAATAGCATTTAAAAAAAACCATACCAATTAAACTTCTCAAGCTTGAGAGGGGTTGAGAAGAGAGAAACATTGAGAAATTATAGAAAGATGAATATTCACTAATTACCTTACAACTTGCTTGATTCTTTGTTCACGGTAGAGGCCCCCAACCAATCAATTGGTTAAGTATGTTGATGGAGCCACTAATGGGGATTGAAGAAAGAGGGAAGCTCCAAAAAGTAGTGAATTATTAAATGAATTCACAGTTCTTGGCTTAGGTGGAGTAGAGTAACGATGCATAAACACTATATATTTTTCAACAAGGGTGAGGCTTCTATTTATAGGAAAAATTGAGCTCCTAACCAAACAAACTGATTCTAGAATTTACTAAATCAGTTTGGTCAATATTTGACCATTTTTAGGTCAGTTAAGCTAACTTTTTGGAACTAGACTTGAATGAGGAGAGAGGAGAGATGAAATATCTCAATTTTTATGAGTTTAAAACTCATTCAAGCATGTGAAATATGCACCTCCTTTAAAGAACTCCCCTTCCTTACATATGTCATATTTTTAATATTGCTCATAGTTTTTTACTAATAAACCTTGTACATTTTCAACTCTTCATCTTATGTGAAATATGCACCTCCTTTAAAGAACTCCCCTTCCTTATTATGTCATTTCCTTACATATGTCATACTTTTAATATTGCTCATAATTTTTTATTAATAAACCTTGTACATTTTCAACTCTTCATCTTATGTGAAATATGCACCTCCTTTAAAGAACTCCTCTTCCTTACATATGTCATACTTTTAATATTGCTCATAGTTTTTTTACTAATGAACCTTGTACATTTTCAACTCTTCACCTCATGTGAGCATTTACTCATTTTTGGGTATTTTCTTTTTACAAGTTGGATTTATCTCCTCCCTACACATGGATTGATGCTATTGGTCCATAGGAACCTTAATTGGACCATAGTCTAAAGATTTCTGAAAATCTAGACCCTTAGGCTAAGGTTCTTTATAGCTATTTTCAATTAATTCCAATTGCACATTGGAAAATTCCGCTGTGCTAATACTCTGAATCCGTTGCGCGGTGGAGACCGGGACCTTACACAAAGTAATACAAGACTTCCGCCTCAAAATTGGGGAAATCAAAGAGAGATGTTCCCAAATCGGCCGTCCACTTCCAAGCCAGTAACGCTAGAAGTGATTGAATAAGAAGAAGATGAAAAAGATTATACTCCACTTGCGAGATGAGGAAATCTCACGTTTTTTAAGTGGGGTAGGATGTAAGATTCCTACCTCTAGCTTTTGAGGTGTAAAGTTGTAAGAACCTCCCCTTCTATTCTTGTAATTATTCCCCTCTCTGAAATAGAAGAAAGATCTTGTTTTACCTTGTTTTGGCTTAGAGAGAGAAAAAGTCTAGAGAGAGATAATTCAAAATTGAGATATCCTTGGATATAAAAATCCTCCTAGTGTCTAAAATGGATTTTCGTGAAACAGAAGTTCACAATGAACTTTCCAATGTGCATTTGGAATCAATTGAAAATGTGTATAAAGGACCTTAGCCTAAGGGTCTACATTTTCAGAAATTTTTGGATTATGGGGACCAATTAAGATTCTAATGGGCCAATTAGATTAATCCGTGTGGGGATGAGATAAATCCAAAAGAATAAAAGAAAATACCCAAAAATGAGTAAATGCTCACATAAGATGAAGAGTTGACTGAGTAGAAGGTTTATTAGTTAAAAATTATGAGATATTACTAGAAAAATGAGATATTTTAGAATAATGATGCATTTTTGACACCTTGGTAAGGAGAGGGGGACTCTTGAGGTAAGCGCCTATTTCACATATGTGGAAGGGTTTTTAATTCAAAACATTATGATATTTTTATCTCTCCTCTCTCTTAGATCAAACCGAATCAAAAAAGGGAGCCAAACTGGTCTAAATCTTGTCCAAATTGAGTCAAATTGAACCTAGAAAATTCAAAAAAATCTGTGAGCTATACCATGCCAGTATTACATTAAAATAATCATATTTTCTATTATCCCTTAAAAATCCTCTACTTTTGGAGAGCTTGGAGCTTCTCTCTCTCTTCAACAACTCTTGGAGCTTTCTTCTCAACTTGCTAAACCAATTGATTGATTGGGGGCTTCACTTCTAGAAAAAGAAGTAAGCTAAACCTTGAGGTAAGAAGAAATTTTATAGTTTTCGTTAATATTCTCAAATGATTTCTCTTCTCAACCCCTCTCAAGCTTGAGAAGTTTCTAATTGGTTGTTTTACATTCAAATCAAGCTTTCCCTAAGAATTTTAACGAGTAATCAAGAAAAAGTTAATCTTTATGCTTAAGTAGAATGCTTCTTATGTATATCTCTCTCTCCAAAAAGAATAGTCATTCCTATGGCTAATTCTTTAGCAAAAGAATGCTTCTCATTGATAAATTCTTATTTCAAAACCAAACTCTAAGCTTGTTAAGCTAGAGGATAAGAAAATGGTCTTTTTATGCTTTTATGTTAACAAAATAATGGTAAATTCTTTTAGATTATTATGAGTAGTTAAAAAACTACTTTAATTGATTCTAAATGTGAAAGAGATAATCCTATCATTTTGGAAAAAGAGAAATAATAGAAATAGCTTAATCTTGTAGAATAATCATAATTAAGTTTATGATTATGATTAAGTTTATGATTTAATTTTATAATTTATATTTAAGTTTAAGAATAGATCTTCTATCATAATTATATTACAACGTCTTATTATTTTTTAGAAAAATTAAAAATTATCAGTAATAGCAGCGAAGCTATGGCAAAAATTTTAGAAAATAATACATTTCTTATTTTTATGCGAGGATTTCCTACCACATTCTAGGATTGGACATCCTATGCAAAAAGAATGATTTTTATCATATTAATGAGAAATAATTTTATAATTATGCATAAATAATTGATTATGTGAAAATAGTAAATTTTTAGTAAATTTATTTTATACAAAAAGAGAAATTTCCATGATATTTGAGATCCAAGTAATTAAATGGAAAAAGAAAATTTTTTGGTAATTTATTTTTATGCAAAAAGAGAAATTCCCATGATATTTGAGATCCAAGAAATTAAATGGCAAAAGAGGAATCTTTAGCATAATTTAAATTATGAGTATTTATCAAAAGTAAAATTTTGAGCATTATTAATTTTATTGGAAAATATGGGTAGAATTGATTTTTGTAAATCCCATGAATCTTTTACTCAAAAGAAGAATATTGAATATATTTCACTTGAAAAATTTGAGAAAGAATATCAAAATATCCATTGAGAAAAAGTACCTTTAACTAGGCCAAGCAATTGGCAGAAATTTAGAAAAGTTCCATCGGTATCGAAAGTAGAAAATGTTACTAAATGTGAATACGATGTGAATAAGATGTGAATGTGATGTGATAAGATGTAAATGCAATGTGATAAGATGAGGATGTGAGGTGATAAGGTGTGAGTGGATGTGATAAGATGTGGATGTGATGTGATGTGATGTGAATGCGATGTGATAAGATGTGATGAGATGTGGATGGGATGTGATGTGATGTAAATGGATGTGGATGTGGATGGGACATGATGTGCTGTGATGTGATGTAAATGGATGTGGATGTGAATGTGATGAGATGAGAATGAGATGTGATGATATGTGAAAGGATGTGATGTGATGTAAATGGATGAAAATGAGGTGTGGTGTGATAGATGTGCATGTGAATGAATGAAGAGATGTGGATGAGATGTGATGTGATGTAAATAGATGTGGATGTGAATGTGATGAGATATGGATAGATGTGGATGTGATGTAATATGGATGGAATGTATGTGATGTGATGTGGATACAATGAATGTGAATGGGTGTGATGGATGTGATGAGATGTGAATGGATGTGAATGTGATGTGATGATATCTAAATGGATGTGATGCGATGTGAATATGATATGATGAGATGTAAATGGATGTGAGTATGATGTGATGAGATATGAAGATGTGGATGGATGTGATGTGATGAGATGTGGATCTGAATGAATATCAATGAATGTGATGTAATGTGAATGGATGGTTGAGATGCAAGGTGGATGAATATGATGTGATGTGGATCTAGGTAGATGTGAATGGATGAGATGTGATGTGAATGGGTAGATGTGAATGGATGTGATGTGATGTGATGTGATTGTTGAAAATACAAGTGATGTGATGTGAATGGATGTGATGTGATGTGATTGTTGAAAATACAAGTGAATAGGGTGTGTGTGGGAACAAGCCCTTGGTTAGAGGCTGTAAAAGAGGATGTGTTAATGTGAAAGAACCTGTGAAAAGGTGAGAAGAATCTACTGGGAGAGAATAAAGGGCAGCATGAGAAGATTTAGGAAGTGTGGAGATATTCTGGGAAAAGTGAAGAGGTGGAGAGAATCAGGGAAAAGAGGTAGAGTGAATCATGGAGAAATCGGTGGGATTTGATGCTTGATGTAAACTCTATAAATTGAGGCATAGCCCTAATGAGAATTTGCTAGTTTTTGAGTATCCATGCCTACACTAATCTAGTTGTTAATTATCCACTAATTACGTCTTAATTATTTACTAATCACTTTGTTAATGATGTTAATTCTAGTGTTTGATCCACCATTGCTCATCATAATGCCCATATGGTATCAGAGCCATGCCTAGAATCCATCAGGTTTATGAGCCCATTATCTAATTAATCAAGATTTAAAGTAGATAATTAAGAAATAATCAATTTTTAAGCTATTTTCAAGAAGCTTTCTGTACCCCCAGTCGGTGGAGGAGCTCTATCTCCTTGCATACTTTAAATTAGGCCAAACCCTTCTAGCCCTAGCTAGGTATCTCACTTGCCTTCAAGCTCATCAAATCACCGCAGCAAACTGCCGAAGCGTTTAGGAGAAATCGTCATTTTTGCTGACGCCAATTTTTTGAGGAGTTTTTGCCATTGCTGCTTCATCAAATCAAATCTCTTCAATTCCTCTTAACCCCGGGGGTTTTCAAGCATGCTCTACAAGCTGGTGAAGACAGAGTTTAGTTTCATCAAGTTTACAGTGAGATCCAAGATCTTCATCAAATCTGCAGGTGACTTTGGTAAAACAAAGATTAAGCTTTCAATATTTGGTCAAATCTTGTGTTTCTTGGCTTAATCCTCTACTAGACTCATTGCTATTGATGCCTTTGAAAGCATTTGAGCTCATTTGAAGTCTAAGGCACCAAATCTGGACTCCCCGCAAACTCTGCTTTCTGCACACAAAACAGTGGATTAATTTACTAATCAATAATTAATCAGTACTAATAACTGTATTTTGGTGCAATTGAGGGTTCAAATCAACCATTAGGTATCTGATACAGATCTCTATAACTTTAGATTGCAATTCGGAGTTGGTTTGATACTCCAACCATTCCGTACAAATTGGTTACCCTTGATTTAATGTAATTTCTGGTGATTTTATGCTGATAAATTTGTTGTAATCATCTATTAAACACCCGATTGAGTTGTAAAAGGGTAGACACTGCCCTTGAATCTTGAAATTGGATCAAGAGGTAAGAGCCCCTTCACATCACCATGAGTACAGCACAGGAAATAGCCAAATTTAATGGGGAGCAGTTTTATACATGGCAAACAAAAACAATGTCTTTGCTCATGAGGAAAAATCTGTGGGGATTAGTTGAGGGAAGAGATGAATGCCCAGAGAGAGGAGAAAATGAGTGGAAGAGTAGGAATGAAAAAGCATTGGGACTTATTGCACTCAGTTTAAATGATGAAATCATTCATCACATCACAAGGATACAATGGGCAAAAGATGCATGGGATGAACTTAATAAATTATTTGGCACACAAGCAAAAAATTCAAAGATAAATTTGTTAATGCAATTCTACAAATTGGAAATGAAGGAAAGTGAACCTTTAATCACACACTTGAACAAATATAAAAGCATTAAGCAACAGCTGGCTGGTATTGGCAAAAGGTAGAAGATGATGAGGCACTAGCAGTGCTTTTGAAGAGTGTGGACAAAGGTGAATATGAAAACATTATAGCAACACTAAAGAATGTACCTGAATTGAAGCTACACGAGATAGAAGTAGCTCTACTAGAGTAAGAGAGCAGAGGCAAAGAGAAGAAATGGCTCGACTCAACAGCAGGAGAAGAAATGGCTCGACTCAGCAGAGCAGGAGAAGAAAAAGCATTCTTCACCCGAGGAGGATTCTCTCAAGGACGAGGATGAGGAAGAGGCAGAGTAGGAGGAAGGACCTTCACTTGCCACAAATGTGGAAAGCCAAGACACATGGTGAGAGACTGCTATACAGCAAACCCAGTGGAGAAGGAACGACATCGGCAAACTTCATGGAGGCTCCAAAAAAGGAAGTGGAGTCGGATCATCTTTTCTGAGAGAGAGAGAGAGAGAGAGAGAGAGAGAGAGAGAGAGAGAGAGAGAGAGAGAGAGAGAGAGAGAGAGAGAGACCCCACAACCCAATGTAACCTGCCCCAATAGAGTAAAACCACCTCTAAGCCACCGATGATGTAGGCCACATGGTAGATGTATGTGTGAGCACTTTAGTCAAGGTCACGGGCACTTATAGTAGCCTTGGACACATAGAGAGAGAGAGAGTGTCAAGGACTATGGAGTTTAGGGACTTGAGGCACTGGTCGCAGACTGTCAAGTAAGAGAGAAACTTGATACAGGGTCCAGGTGTGCTAAGAGTATTCACTTGAGGGGAGGTGTTGAAAATACAAGTGAATAGGGTGTGTGTGGGAACAAGCCCCTGGTTAGAGGCTGTGTAAATGTGAAAGAACCTGTGAAAAGGTGAGAAGAATCTATTGGGAGAGAATAAAGGGTAGCATGAGAAGATTTAGGAAGTGTGGAGATATTCTGGGAAAAGTGAAGAGGTGGAGAGAATCAAGGAAAAGAGGTGGAGTGAGTCATGGAGAAATCGGTGGGATTTGATGCTTGATGTAAACTCTATAAATTGAGGCATAGTCCTAATGAGAATTTGCTAGTTTTTGAGTATCCATGCCTACATTAATCTATTTATTAATTATCCACTAATTACGTCTTAATTATTTACTAATCACTTTCTTAATGATATTGATTCTAGTGTTTGATCCACCATAGCTCATCACAATGCCCTAATTTCAACAGTGATGTGGATATGGGTAGATGTGAATGGATGAGATGTGATGAGCATAGATGTGGATAGATGTGATTAGATATAATATGATGTGATTGGATGAGAATGGATGAACACGATGGGAATACATGGATGTGATTAGATATAATATGATGTGATTGGATGTGGATAGATGTATAGCTTCGCTGCAATTTACTGATAATTTTTAATTTTTCTAAAAAAGAATAAGATATTGTAATACAATTATGATAGAAGATCTATTCTTAAACTTAAATCTAAATTATGAAATGAAATCATAAATTTAATCATAATCATAAACTTAATTATGATTATTATACTAAATTAAGCTATTTCTATTATTCCTCTTTTTCCAAAATAATAGGATTATCTCTTTCACATTTAGAATCAATTAAAGTAGTTTTTTATAATAATGTAAAAGAATTTACCATTATTTTGTTAACATAAAAGCATAAAAAGACCATTTTCTTATCCTCTAGCTTAACAAGCTTAGAGTTTGGTTTTGAAATAAGAATTTATCAATGAGAATAATTCTTTTGCTAAAGAATTAGCCATAGGAATGACTATTCTTTTTGGAGAGAGCGATATACATAAGAAGCATTCTAATTAAGCATTCTAATTCTTTTTGGAGAGAGCGATATACATAAGAAGCATTCTAATTAAGCATAAAGATTAACTTTTTCTTGATTACTCATTAAAATTCTTAGGGAAAGCTTGATTTGAATTTAAAACAACCAATTAGAAACTTCTCAAGCTTGAGAGGGGTTGAGAAGAGAAATCATTTGAGAATATTAACCGAAACCATAAAATTTCTTCTTACCTTAAGGTTTAGCTTGCTTCTTTTTCTAGAAGTGAAGCCCCCAATCAATAGGTTTAGCAAGTTGAGAAGAAAGCTCCAAGAGTTGTTGAAGAGAGAGAGAAGCTCCAAGCTCTCCAAAAGTAGAGGATTTTTAAGGGATAATAGAAAATATGATTATTTTAATGTAATACTAGCATGGTATAGCTCACAATTTTTTTTACAAAAGACTAAGCATCTATTTGTAGGTGAGGGAGGCCACTAACCAAGTCCAATTAGGTTCTAGAATTTTCCACGTTCAGTTTGACTCAATTTGGACAAGATTTGGACCAGTTTGGCTCCCTTTTTGATTTGGTTTGATCTAGGAGAGAGGAGAGATGAAAATATCACAATGTTTTTGAATTAAAAACCCTTCCACACATGTGAAATAGGCACCTACCTCAAGAGTCCCTCTCTCCTTACCAAGATGTGAAAAATGCATCATTATTCTAAAATATCTTATTTTTTTAGTAATATCTCATAATTTTTAACTAATAAATCTTGTACTCAGTCAATTCTTCATCTTATGTGAGCATTTACTTATTTTTTGGATATTTTCTTTTATTCTTTTGGTTTATCTCATCCCCACACTTGGATTAATCTAATTGGCCCATTGGAACCTTAATTGTACCATAATCTAAAAATTTCTGAAAATGTAGACCCTTAGGCAAAGGTCCTTTATACACATTTTCAATTAATTCCAAATGCACATTGAAAAGTCCATTTTGAGCTTTTGTTTTAGGAGAATCCATTTTAGACACTAGGAAGATTTTTATATTCAAAGGTATCTCAATTTTGGATTATCTCTTTTAGACTTTTTCTCTCTCTAGGCCAAAACAGGATAAAACAAGATCTTTCTTCTTTTTCAGAGAGGGGAATAATTACAAGAATAGAAGGGGAGGTTCTTACAACCTTACACCTCAAAAGCTAGAGGAAGGAATCTTACATCTTACCCCACTTAAAAAATGCAAGATGTCCTCATCTTGCAGGTGGAGTATAATCTCTTTCATCTTCTTCTTATTCAATCACTTCCAGGGTTACTGCCTTGGAAGTGGATGGCCGATTTGGGAACATCTCTCTTTGACTTCCTCTATTTTGAGGCGGAAGACTTGCATTACTTTGGATTGAAACTGAGGGTTAGTTAGGGGGTCTACCTCTAGGATTTCCCTGATTTTGACGGAAAGGGACCTGATTACTCTAGAAGGAAGGAGCTGGAGTCTGGAATCTTGGTCACTGACTTCCTTGCCCTGAAAACCTTGATCCAAAAGGAGTCGGGTAATCCATACTGCGATATCCAAATCCTTGACAGTTATAGCATTTCACTTCTTTGTTCAAGGGTAGAACTTTTGAAGTTGAATTCCAAGGGATTGAGTTCCGGGAAAAGGACATTTCTTCCATTCTAGAACTTCCCATATCCTGAGTTTGACCTTGTTGTCTCTTAGGTGGTGGAAGGTTGGAATCACCTTTTGGAGCTAGAAATATTTGAAAGATGATGGTGCTGGCTTCGGTGGGACCTTGACATCGAAGGCCTAGGCGAAATCCTTCGCCATCCGCATCGGCCAGGGAAAGTGGCTTGGCATTAGGGAAATTTTGGACTCAACTTTGGGCCCTCTAAGAAGTGCCAACTAAGCTTAGAGAGAGATAATCCAAAAAGCCTAAAAAATAAGGTGAAATTAATTTTGGCGTATTTTCTCTTGGCATTTTCTTGAGATATAGAAGATATATTTCTATTCTTAAATGTAGATAAAAATGATAAAATATTGCAAGTTCTCGAAGTTTTCAATCTGTTCATGTACTATATGTACTACGTGGACAATGAAATGGTCAATTCTCCAATTTTAATGGCTTACATCGCAAAATCTCTACGTACAAGTCGAAATAGAATATTTCTTGAAATTTGAACCAAGGATCATCCAAAAATAGTTCGAGTTCCCTCCCTACAAGAAATTTCACCTCAAATTTCGAAGGTTTTTGACTTCCCTCCCTACAAGAAACTTTACCTCAAATTTTGAAGTTATTATTAAGAGACTAAGGTTATGTAAAAGGGGAAGAGAAGGGTTTGTGTGTGAATGGACTTATGGTCCACTAGTTCATCTATTTAAAGGTGGAGCTAGAAGGCATTTTGTATGGAGCAAGAAGCCTAGTTGTATTTTGAGCAACTTCATAAGCAAGATATTTTCTTGTATTTTGTGAGTCTCTCTCCTCCACATAATTATCTAGCATGAGCACCACGAATTCTAACATGGTATCTAGAGCTTGGCAAGATTAGGCCTCTTTTGTGGTGTAGAATAGGTCAATTTTCTTATCTTTTCCTTTGTGGAGCTGAACCTCCTGCTAGTGGAGGCCCTTTAGCTACTCGTAGAGGCAAGATCTTGGGGAGCTCTCAACTAAGAACTTGAAGGAGACATTTGGGCGCTCAGGGCCCGTACCATCAATTGACGGGTTGCACCTCTTTCCACCACGACATTGTCGTGTGTGCAAGCCGGCGCAGTTTCTAGGCTGCCGTCGATGTTGTACAGCCATTCGACATCTACGGCTGATTACAGGCCGTGTGTGCTTAGCGCTTTTGAAGCCCGTAGCCTCAAGAGTCTACAACTTGAATTTTATCCCTAATGGTCGCTCGACGCGTTTTCTACAATCAAAAGACCAGGCTGCTCTTTTGGTAGCCATTTAAGCTCACCCCATTAAAGCCTCAAAATCAAGTTTTTTCTTGCTCTAATACTCTCCTCTTTGCTCTAATCACCTAAGTGCTCTTGCTTGTTTTGCAGACCCTATTTTGAGCTTGAAGTGGTGGGCATACACCATGAGGTATTCATGAGCCTCATTCTCATCAAGCTTCATCAACATCATCTTCAAGAGCACAAAGCTTTTCAAAGTGTGCTTATGAGCACTAATAGTGTTGATTAACACTAATAAGTCTACTAATCCAACAAAGAAGAGTCATTTCAAAGTGTTTCTAAACACTAAGAGTGTTCTTAAACACTAATGGTGAATCTAATCACCAATGCACGTGTCATTAGATGCTAGAAATGTGCTCTTAAGTACTAATCGTGTTTTTAAACACTAATGGTGATCTTAATCACCAAACAAAGTGTTATTTAACACTAATGAAGTTAATCTCTACCAAAATTAGTGGTTGGGCACAAACCCTAAGTGCTTAAACCATAAAATTTACCATCTTAATCTCCTATTTATGCACCATCCTTGGCTTGATTAAAGGTTGTTGCACTCTCATAAGCCTTTCTCTTTCTACTTAAGCCAAAATATCATAAATTTCTGTTTTTTTCTTCTTCATAAATCAGCCCATTACTCTCTAGTAACCTTCTTCAATACCCAATGTCAAAGGACAACACCCAAATTAAGAAGTTCTCAGGAGAGGGCTTCCATACTTGGTCCTTGTCAAGTACAAAATGATGTCCAAAGGCTTTTGGCCATTCATCATGACATTACACGAGAGAGTATTATTACAAGAGATAGGAATATACTACTACTCCTTAACCTGCTCACTAATATCCTCGGGTGCATGAAGCCTCGCCCTTTTTGAAGATGGCTCTGGAACATCCTGTAAAAACTGGCAAACTAGAGGAACGCTCGATTTTGTGATCCTCAGAAGCTCTTTGCCATAATCACTTAGCATATTGAGATCCTTAATCCCACACGCCAATCCATAAGCAGTATAGGCTAAGTAATATTTACTCCTTAGTGCATAGACTCCAGGGCCTTGCCCAAAGATTTGCAATGCTAACTGCTTCTCCAAAAGCATGACTTTGTCTGCATTCCACCTGACGGGATATGCCCCAAGGTATCTGGACAACGTCTTGATTGCAAACAAAGGAAATTCTGCATTGTCTTTCGAGAATTTCTTGTGGAATATAATGAATTGTGGAAACTTCAATTGGTTTATGTTCTGAGTCCTCCCACATGTTTGCCTGCTCGGCGACCAAGAAACTCATCCTCAAACATAACCAGCTGCAAAACAATATTGTCGATGAGCCAGCACGATAAAAATTAATTAACAAGTAAACACACACCTTCTGATTTTTGTCATTAACAAGTAAATCATTTGTTCATATATTGATTGTTGAGTTAGTGTCTTGGACTATCGATGAGGATGCCCCTTCCCTTCCCATGTGTGAAATATTAAGTCTTTGCTGAATAGCCTGAAATTCCCCTTCAGAAATCCAAAATTTTTAAAGAATCTGGCCCTCAGAAGGCCCTTTTAACCTATTTTCAATTTATTCCAATTGCACACTGGAAAGTTATTTTTGAATTTCTGTTTGAGGAAAAATCATTTTAATAAGAAGGGATATTTTCCATCCAAAGATATCTAGAAACTGAATTATCTCTCTCTAGAACATTTTATCTCTCTAGGCCAAAACAGATAGAAACAAGATGTGTTATTATTCTGAAAAGGGGATTGATTACAGGGAGAGAAACTGGACATCTTGAGGGGCTGGGGGAGGAATCTTACAGATATTGCGGTGCTTGGTGGTGGTCAAAGAGCATGGTAGACAGTGTAGAAGAGCATAGGTCTTGCATGTCTAGCCAATGAGGTCAACTCATCCTTAGAGGGTATACTTCCCTAAGGGGATCCACGCTCCCTTTTCCCCAACCTTGGTGTTTGGGTCAGTGGTCCTAGAGTTCCCTAGCGAGGATTGGCAGAGTCATCTACAAAGCTTGCTACTAGCACACAACATGCAGTCGTGGAAATTGGAAAGAGAGAGTAAAAGATTCGCCCGTTCGGTGATGGTTTAGTAAGCCCTCAAAAGGAAGAGAGATAAATTAAAACGGCTCACTGGGAGAGAGAAAATAGCCATCGTAAAAAGAAAGGGAGAATAAATCAGGGTAGCACACACACAGAGAGAGAGAGAGAGAGAGAGAGAGAGAGAGAGAGAGAGAGAGAGAGAGAGAGAGAGAGAGAGAGAGAGAGAGAGAAGAAGAAGAAGAAGAAGAAGAAGAAGAAGAAGAAGAAGAAGAAGAAGAAGAAGAAGAAGAAGAAGAAGAAGCTCTTTTAACGTCGTAGGAACAATCCCAAGAGACCAAATATGATCTATCCGACGGGAGTGAGATTTGAACACAAGACCTGTTGAATAACAACTCCATGAGCTAACCAATCTACCACCACACATTGGGTGATAGAAAGGTTAGACACAAAGAGAGAGAGAGAGAGAGAGAGAGAGAGAGAGAGAGAGAGAGAGAGAGAGAGAGATTGAAAATCTTTTGGAAAAGGAAACCTTAAAATTAATTATGAAAGCTCCTCCACCGTACCACTACAAATTTGCTGAGTTAAGAAGCTCTTCAAATTCTGAAATTAGAAGAGAATTGTTGTAAACCTACTCACATGACATCCGTACAATTAAATTTTGGAGAGGGTGAAGGAATCAAAAAGTGGTTTTTGTAGTGGTTTGGTGGTTTTGGAAGGAGGTATTGAAAAAGGTGGTGGAGAAGAGGTATTATCCAATGGTTAAATTGATTTGTTAATTCCATCGAAAGTTGGTGGGGGTGATATGTGAGAAAGGAGTATACACACGTGGCACACCTAGTAGAGAACAAAGCATTAAGATCGTGGAGGCAGTTGTAGACAAGAAAACAATAGGGAATTCAACAATGTGTGATTGGGTAGGAGCTTAGAACTAGGGAGTTGTCAGGACTATGGTCCTACGGAAGTCGAACCCTAGCATAAGTTAATAGCTTTCGGAGTCTCGAGAGTATTATTAGTGCTAGCGGGGTTCAGGGGTTAATGGGCGTTAGGGTTTGGTCCATGTGTGTACACATTTAAGTTAGCACGGCTCTTAAGTAAGATGGGCGGCCGGGCTAGGAGGTGTGGACACAGGCCAGGGTTTTGCTATAAAACCCAACGAGAAACCCTAACTCGTCATTATATGGTTGGGAGGTGAACCGACTTCCACCCTCTCTTCTTCTCCACGCCGAGGCTATGGCGGCTTGAGGAAGACGCAGCCGTAGCGGAGGCGTTACACTGGTATCAGAGCTAGCGGCGACCGGCGTGACCTGCACGAGAAAAAGAGCTCAACGCTGCAGCAAAAGAAACGAGCGCCGCCGCCCGTACGGTGACCTGCACGAGCGCAGCCTACACCTACACGCGTCCGCGTGAACAGCCCACAGCGAGCGCCGCCACCTACCCGTCGTCCGTACGGCGTTAGCAGACGGCCACCACAGCGGACGCCCAAGGCGGCGACCAAGGCAGACCGGCAGTCCTCGAAGGCGATCGGTGAGCGATCGTTGGCGCGCCGTTGGCGAGCGCGCGAGAATTCTCCCTTACTTGAGTGGCACAAGGGGGAGGCTTCACCATCCAAGGAGTAGGGTTTTGAACCCACAACCTCAAGCTCCAAGGCAAGTGTGCTAGCCACTTCACCTTTTCACTTGTGTTGTTCTTCTCTTCAAAAGAGCTCTACTTATTCTTTCAAGGGAGGACACAAACTACAAGGAAAGTGACACAAACTACAAGGAAAGTGACCTTTTCACCTTCAACTTTCCTTCTTTCAATTTGTGAGAGGAGTTTTCTATGCTCCAAGTTTGGAAGTTTTTGGTGGACGGATCTTCAACGACATGCTACATGCAACACACTTTTTTGCATGCATGTGTTGATTGACGACTCAAGTGGTGATTTCTTCTCGATTTCCGTGCATGCAAGAGGACTTCTTCTACGACGCTTCAATTGGAGTTCGCTTTTGAAGGTAATCCGTTTTCTATTTGTAAGCACGTGCATACCATGGCCTCAGCGGAACCGTCTCATGTTCACTTCGATTTTGAGAATGATATGCATGATGTTAGTGAGGCACACCCTTTGGGTGGTGGTGTGGGTGATTCGCGACAGGCCGTTGCGCCTGATCGGGATGACAACATGACCGATGCCGAAGGGGGTGCGAGTCCAATAGATGATTATGGTTTGGTAGACACGGTAGAGTTTGGGCGTCTCACTTCAAGGGTAGTTGCACTTGAGCGCACTATAACAAATGTCAATACCAATCTCACAAACATGAGCACGCTTTTTACTGAATTTATGGCACGTTTTGCAAGTGGATCGGCGGCAAGTGGAGGGCCTATTCCGATAGTTATGCCTCCTCTTGTTCCAAATCCTATAGTAGAATCTATTGCACCATCTGCAACGCAGGAAGGGGCTATGTTGAAAAACGTGAAGCCGCCTGTGTTTAAGGGAGAGGAGCGCGATCGTAACAAGGATGCGGTCCATACATTTTTACACAAGTGGACGGACTTGCATCGCTTACGCCGCACTCCCGCTGCTGTTATGGTCACTGAGACGAGTCTCACACTTGAAGGTAAAGCCTACAAGTGGTGGATGAGTCTACCTATTGAAACTCGCCCTAAGACTTGGGAGGAGTTTGTGACAGCATTTAAAAAGGAGTTCTTACCACAAAACGAGAAAGATCGGAGTTGGACAGCCTGGGACAAGTGCAAGATGGAAGGTCTTACACTTAATCAGTATGTGTCCAAATACCGTGAAGTCATTCTTAAGCTAGATGGTTTGGACGACTTTCAAAAGGTTCGTGGGTTTGTTAGAGGCCTTGATAAAGAATATCAGGCAAAGGTTAAAACCCAATATCCTAAAACTTTGGAAGCGGCTATCCAAAGTGCCCTTATCTTTGATGACACCATGGATAAGAAGGGCATGGATAGACCGGCCAAATTCAATGGCTCGCAATTTAATGCTAATAAGCGTAAACTTGCCAGCAATTCTACTGAAAACACAAAGAAGTCTAAAGGGTCAAGTGGTCCGTTGTCTTCACAAGACTTTGAACGGGCCAAGAAGGAGAAACTATGTTATCATTGCTTAGGTAGTGATCATGAGAAGAAAAATTGTCCACAGTTGCCTCGCAAGAATAAGGATAAGGAGAAGGTCAAGGAGAAGGCTGTACACATGGTGCAAACACTTCCCTTGGATGCTGATCCTAAGTATTCTGCGGTAGAGGTTTCGCACACTGCCGAGATGCATGAGTGTAATCTCACTGCATCTATGTGGCAAGAGACAGTTGGATCACATGATTTGGTCCGTATGCATGGCTCCATTTATGGTCATCGAGTACGTATTCTCATTGATGATGGTGCCACGCACAATTTTTTGAACTATGCATTAGTTAAGAAATTAAAGTTGCCGGAGACAAAGAGTTCTCATCGTTATGTGGTGTCCACCATTCAGGGGGATGATCACGATGTGTGGGATACTCTAGTACGGCAAGTGCCTGTGTTTGTGCAAGAACACACTATGGTTCTTGACTTCCAAGTGATGAATATGTCTCGTGCGGATGTCATCTTAGGACGGGAGTGGTTATATGGGTTAGGGTCATCACTCAAAAGGAGTTATGAACATAATACGTTTACGTTTGAGGCCAATGGTAAGCATGTTTTACTTATTGGGGAACGTGATGTACCCCCAACACCACTCATATGTAATGCCGAACTCTCTTTTTTGGAGCATAGTAATCAAATAGAAGAAGTCTATTTTTGTTATTCTGTGTCTCAAACTAGTGGGTTTGATGTGCATGATGTTTCTTCTTCAAATGAATCTTCCTCAGCGATGCCTTCTTTCTCTTTACCTTCTTCTAAAATCTCTTTAAATAATCTTAAGCAACCAGTTAATGCTTTGTCTTTGCAACAACTGTTACAAGAATTTAAAGATATTTTTCCTAATGAATTACCAGAGGGTTTGCCACCCGAACGAGCTTTGCCTCATCGCATTGATGTCGTTCCGGGCACCAAACCAATTAGTAAGCCGTCGTACAGGCTTAGTGCGACTGAAGCAGCTGAGGTGGAACGTCAGCTTGTTGACTACCTTAGTAAGGGCTTCATTCGCCATAGTGCTTCACCATGGGCATCGCCCATTCTTTTGGTGAAGAAAAAGGATGGATCCATGCGCATGTGTGTGGATTATCGCTCCTTGAATGCGGTAACCATTAAGAACAAATACCCGCTACCTAAGATAGATGAGTTGTTTGATCAACTCAAAGGTGCGAAGTATTTTTCTAAAATTGATTTACGTTCAGGATATCATCAAGTGCGTATTAACGCTGATGATATAACCAAGACTGCGTTCCGAACTCGCTTTGGACACTATGAGTTTTTGGTTATGCCGTTTGGGCTTACTAATGCCCCGGCAACGTTTATGACGCTTATGGATAGCGTACTAAGGCCGTACTTAGGCAAATTTGTCATTGTCTTTCTTGATGACATTTTGGTCTATAGTTCGACTTTAGAAGAGCATTTGGAACTATAGTTCGACTTTAGATTTGCAGGGTCGAAAGGCCAGATGGGCTGAGATCCTTCAGGAGTATGATTGCAAACTACGCTATCGCAAAGGACGTTACAATATTGTAGCTGATGCCTTGAGTCGTATGCCGGAGATTAATTCGCTGCTATTCACAGAGTTGAAAAGCGAATTGTTAGAATCTTTACGAGGCAAATGCAAGCAGGATTCAACATACTCAAAGGTGTGGAATCATGTTCAAATGAGGGGTCCCTCTCACTCAAACGGTAGTGTTTCCAGTTCTTCCACACATGGTTCTTCTTTATCACAAGATGAACTACAGCGATGGAAAAACTTTTCCATCGATGATGGATACTTACTCCACAAGGGGAGAGTTTGTGTTCCATTGGACTTAGACACTAGGCGCCAAATTCTTTTTGAGTGTCATGATAGTCCAAGTGCAGGTCATGCGGGCATTCGCAAAACGTATGCTCTCGTAAGAAAGCATTTCTATTGGCCTGGACTTCACAAGGATGTTACTGACTATGTTCTGCAGTGTCAGAAGTGTCAAGTGAACAAAGCAGAACGTCTTAAAGCTGGCGGGTTACTGCATCCATTAGAGATTCCTGACGGAAAGTGGGAAAGTATCTCTATGGATTTTATAACGGGCTTGCCCACAACGAATCGTGGACATGATGCCATTTGGGTAATCGTGGATCGATTAACCAAGCTTTGTCGGTTTGTGCCTACTAAGAAAACAGTTACAACTCCAGAATTGGGACGCCTTTTCGTGGAGAATGTTTACCGACTTTATGGCTTACCATCCAATATTGTCAGTGATCGCGATCGCAAGTTTAACAGCCATTTTTGGCGAGCAGTATTCAGTAAGTTGGGTACTATGTTGAACCTTAGTACAGCTGATCATCCGCAGACAGATGGTCAGACTGAACGGGTTAATCAAGTGCTGGAAGATATGCTTCGGGCATATGTCAGCAAAAAACAATCTGATTGGGAGTCTTATTTGCCTATTCTTGAGTTTGCTTACAATAGTGCAAAGCATGTCTCGACAGGCTTTAGCCCTTTCATGTTGATGTATGGTTTTCAGCCACGTTCACCAGTGTCGGTGGGACTGGCGAATGAGAAAATTAGTCAGGTTAAGGATTTTATCCAAGACCATATGGATATGTTGCGCCTTGCACGATTAAATGTTCGTCAAGCGCAAGATCGTTACAAGAAGTTTGCGGACCAGAAACGTAGGCCACTTCACTTTCAAGAAGGTGATTGGGTGTTTCTGAAGGTACCAGAAAACTCCATCAGTTTAAAAACGGGTCCCGTACCAAAATTGTCGCCCCGATTTTGTGGACCGTTTAAGATACTCAAGAAGGTGGGCCCAGTAGCCTATAAACTTGAGTTACCAGCACATTCCAAGGTTCATCCCATCTTTCACGTAAGCCGTTTGAGGAAACGCCTTATGGGTCATGAAAGGCCGGTGGATGATTCTTTCTTGGTAGAATATGTGGAACCCCCAATACTGCCTCATGAACCAGAAAGAGTATTGGATTATCACATGTTACGTACTCGCCACCAAGTTCGGAAACAAGCTCTTATCAAGTGGAAGGACCGTCCAGAGGAAGGCTCCACTTGGGAAAACATTAGTGTGATGAGGAAACATTTCCCCACTTTTGTTTTCGAGGACGAAAACTCTTTTCGAAGGGGGGAGTAATGTCAGGACTATGGTCCTACGGAAGTCGAACCCTAGCATAAGTTAATAGCTTTCGGAGTCTCGAGAGTATTATTAGTGCTAGCGGGGTTCAGGGGTTAATGGGCGTTAGGGTTTGGTCCATGTGTGTACACATTTAAGTTAGCACGGCTCTTAAGTAAGATGGGCGGCCGGGCTAGGAGGTGTGGACACAGGCCAGGGTTTTGCTATAAAACCCAACGAGAAACCCTAACTCGTCATTATATGGTTGGGAGGTGAACCGACTTCCACCCTCTCTTCTTCTCCACGCCGAGGCTATGGCGGCTTGAGGAAGACGCAGCCATAGCGGAGGCGTTACAGGAGTGTTAACATAAAGCAAAAAGAGCAATGCGTATATTAAGTGAGGTGCGTTTGTAGACATATTTGGTAGTGATATGTGCGAACACACTAGGACCAACCGGGGCACTTTTTCCCTCTTTAGGAGGCTTTTTTCCTTGTGCTAGTATACACCCATCTTGGGGTATACTTATCATCTTTGTAAATCACACATTTATAACCTATCTATAATCTCATTGTGTGCTTTCTTGAACTTCTCCAGTGTGTGTGTGTGTGCATTCCTACAACCCTATTTCCAACATTTGGTATCAAAGCATATGCTCCTCGCCCTTGTACTGCTATGCCTACCCTTCACTCAGAATCTCTTGTCTTCTTGAATCGGATCAAGGAGTGCTTTTAGGAGAAGAAAGAGGACTTTGAAGTGTGAAGAACTTTGTACTAAAGTTTTGCGGGCGGTCCAATTTCTGTTTCGAGCATATTTTATGGGGGCTGTTCGCGCGGTTTTTGGATTTCTGCAAACATCTTCGGGGATCGGATTTGCATTATTCTACATCGGAGCAGTTTTGTCAGATCTACTATAGATAAGTGTGTAGATACATAAGAAAGCATCTACGGGCTTCACTTCTAGTGACATGGATCTCTGGATCTTATGAGTAAAATTTCTACTCATCATCACTATATTACTGTATTTCTTTCATACATCTTATAGGTCTCCATTATCATCAGTGACCTTATTAGTAGCCACCTTGGTTGCATTAAAGAGCACTCAGCACTTTGCAGGTTGTATGACTACTTATATGGGTATTATTAGAAATGGCAAAAAATGATGTATGTTGGATGTTATCCCCTTATGGTACTATATGTATTGGTAGCCAAAGGTGTTAACCAAAAAAATACTACCTTGCACATAAGAGAGGGAGAGAAGAAGAGAATGAGTCATGCAAGGGTCAATTTGGAAATGTGGATTCAACCAATCCTTGTGAGGGTTAACTCCTTGATGTGAGGCCGCTAGGGGCTTACTCCAACACCATTAGTGTCACCCAAGTGGAGATGCACAAGCTATGTAAGGAGCAATGAAGAAGGGAACTATGGAAATCTCTACCTCCATTCAATTCCAAGTGCATGCAAGAGGAATCTAGAATGAGAGGGAAGAGAAGGGAGAAGAGAAGAGAGACTAGATTAACACCATCCACTCCATGCATCTACAACAATCAAGCAAGCAACATTCTAAAACACAAGCTCACAACCATTAACACAAGGGAGTGAGAGAGAGAGAGAGAGAGAGAGAGAGAGAGAGAGAGAGAGAGAGAGAGAGAGAGAGAGAAGACACAACTCAAAAGTGATAAATGGGATTGTCTCTTTTCATATTCCATAAAATGAATTATATACACATGAGCTCACTTTTTATAATGGTCGGCCACCCATTTACAATTGGGGGCCCAAAATTGGCTTTCTAGCTTTATGTACATCTAGCTCACACGACCGGCATTACATAAACCGTAAGCTTGATCATCCCATATATCTTTTTATCAATAAGTTCTTAGCACGGTTACAAAAATAGTAAAGTACACATACCCCCCTCCCTAATCGAGGTCCGTTCTCAGAGCTTGGGAAAATGTAAGATCCCTGTTCCCACCGAGCAACAGATTCGGGATACTAGCAGCGGAAGTAGCACTTCTTGCGCGAGACAGGGGTCCCACATTCGGGGCCTCACCCACGGATATCCGGATAAGAGACTAATCCATCGATTGTTCCAAAACCGAACCCGAAAAACTTCCTTTATCGGAAAGCACGGGTGATTCAACCAGGATAACTTTTACTCTAACGTAGCCAAGATCATTTCTGATCGAGATGATCCAATTACATCTATAAGATACTTAGTCAGTTCAAGGAAGAAACTTGCACTTGGATCATTGGGATCAACGCTTTTTTCCTCATTCAAGAGGCACAGCCGTTGATTCCTATCCATAGAACAGTTACTGTCCGGGATTTTTTTTTTCTATCGTAAAAACAAAAGTTTGAGTCTCGATTTACGGATCCATCAGTCTAGCCTAACCCCATCCAATCCCATGGGTTAGCCAACCGCCCAACCACTGTAGTGATGGGATCCAATTAAAAATTTGGTTAGGTTTTGTCCCGGGTACCAAGGAAAAGAGTTCCAAGGCCCCCTAGCCGGATGTTCATGCAAAATAAAACAAGTCACACCACTCACACACCCAATATGAAATTGCCTTTTTCAACCAGATTCAACCAGTTTAAAACAATCCTTTAATAAAACCATAGTATCATTGATCACCATCTTCCAATTTATCCAATTGATTCTTAATTTCCCATCATTCCTTCATCAGAGTATCTATGGCATCATTGGCAACTAGAACGCTCAGGAGCCGTTTCGATAGTTCCTAGCCCATAATACTTGGCAATATAATCACTTAACAAGATGGACTCTCGTTGAAGATCAGCAAGATCAACTAACAGATCCATATAAGGAGCCATGGACTCATCCATTGAAGACCAGCAAGGTCAATCAACCAGATCCATGCTCGATTTCAGAAAACAACTCCAACTCTGTTCCAATATCTTCCTCGACGCACGCGTGGGTATCCTAGGCGACCCAGAGCCCGAGCACCGTATGGTCAGCACCCTCTAGGATCCTTCGCAGGTAACCTAGCGCTTCACGCATAGGCCGCTTCCTTGGCCCCTCATCCACCGTACCGGAAGCTCACCATTTTAATCGCACCGAGGCTGGTCAAGACCTCGGCCGACCTTGCTACGCGAGACGTCCTTCATTGACTCCCCGTCAGCAGTTGCAACTTTCTCATCACGACCTTAATCACAAGACGGTCAAAATGCTCCCCCCAGCATTCTTGACATAAAACAATCATTTACAGACAGCATTTACAAACAGTTTACAATACAATTTCTATTTTAACTTTCATTTTTCCACATTATCCCTCCTCAATCTACATTACTTATTCCATATTCCATTTATATGTATACTCATCCCATCACATCATTTCCATCTCATCACTTCAGATTCCCTCACATCACAATCGTATATTCACATCCATACATCCACAACTATATGCGTACATTCACATCTACATGCATACATCTACATCCCTATGCATACATCCACATCCACATTCACATTCACCTCTATACATCTACATCTACATGCATACATCCACCTCTACGTCCATATCTATGTCTATACACCTACATCTACATGCATACATCCCCATCCCCATCCACATCTACATCTATACATCTACATCTACATGTATACATATACATCTCCATTCACAACTACATCTACATGCATACATCCATATCTCCATTCCCATCTACATCTATACATCTACATCTACATGCATCCATCCACCTCCACATCCACATCTACATCTATACATCTACATCTACATGTATACATCCACATCTCCATTCACATCTACATCTATACCTCTACATCTACATGCATCCATCCACATCTCCATTTACATCCTCATCTACACATCTATTTCTACATGCATACATCCACGTCCCATGCATACATCCACCTCCACATTCACACTCACATCCATACATCTACATCTACATGCAACATCCACGTCTCCATGCATAATAAAATTCTTTTAATTAATCTAGGATGATAGTTCCTAGAATATGGTAGGAATTCCTCTTTTTATACTTTGAATGAATTTATTTTATGCGTAATTTCTATAAAAATTTTGCCATAGCTCCGCTACTATGACTGATAAATCTCAATTTTTTTTCTAAGGGATAAAGCTCATTATTAAAGAAATAATTAGAATGGTCTCTAATTGGATCATCAATCCATAATGGTCTCTAATTGGATCATTAAGAAAACAATTAGAATGGTCTCTAATTGGGTCATCAATCCATAATGGATTGAATCATCAATGTGCATAAACTAAAAGCATAGCAGAAAGCCATTAATTTGGCCTCAAGCATAGCTTAATCTTGGATTAAGGAAAGGCTTTATGAAAAGCTTCATTTGGATTGAGAATGGTTCATGAGTATGACCATTTCTTGAGTGAGAGAGAGAAATTACATAAAAACCATTAGAATTTAAACATAAATGGAAATTAACTTCTATAGCATTTATTAAATTATGTAACTCTTCACTACTATTCACCAATTAACTTCAATAGCATTTAAAAAACCATACCAATTAAACTTCTCAAGCTTGAGAGGGGTTGAGAAGAGAGAATCATTGAGAAATTATAGAAAGATCAAAATTCAATATACTTACCTTATAATTTGCTTGATTCTTTATTCACGGTAGAGGCCCCCAACCAATCAATTGGTTTAGTATGTTGATGGAGCCACCAATGGGGATTGAAGAAAGAGAGAAGTATCAAAACTAGTGAATTATTAAAGAATTCACAACTCTTGGCTTAGGTAGAGTAGAGTAACAATGCATAAGACACTCTATATTTTGGCTTAGGTGGAGTAGAGTAACAAGCATAAGACTCTATCTAATTTGGCTTAGGTGGAGTAGAGTAACAAGGCATAAGACTCTATCTAATTTGGCTTAGGTGGAGTAGAGTGACAAAGCATAAGACACTATCTAATTTGGCTTAGGTGGAGTAGAGTGACAAAGCATAAGACACTATCTAATTTGGCTTAGGTGGAGTAGAGTGACAAAGCATAAGACACTATCTAATTTGGCTTAGGTGGAGTAGAGTGACAAAGCATAAGACACTATATTTTTTTCAACAAGGGGAGGCTTCTATTTATAGGAAAATTTGAGCTCCTAACCAAACAAACCGATTCTAGAATTTTCCAAGTCAGTTTGGTCACTTTTTGACCATTTTTAGGTCAGTTAAGCTAACTTTTTGGAGCTAGACTTGAATGAGGAGAGAGGAGAGATGAAATATCTCAATTTTTTATGAGTTTAAAACTCATTCAAGCATGTGAAATATGCACCTCCTTTAAAGAATTCCCCTTCCTTACATATGTGTCAAAATTTTATTGCTCATAGTTTTTTTTACTAATAAACCTTGTACATTTTCAACTCTTCATCTTATGTGAAATATGCACCTCCTTTAAAGAATTCCTCTTCCTTACATAGGTGTCATAGTTTTTTTTTACTAATAAACCTTGTACATTTTCAACTCTTCATCTTATGTGAAATATGCACCTCCTTTAAAGAACTCCCCTTCCTTACATAGGTGTCATAATGGAATCATTTTAATATTGCTCATAGTTTTTTACTAATAAACCTTGTACATTTTCAACTCTTCATCTTATGTGAGCATTTAAGGGACTCCCCTTCCTTACATATGTGTCATAATAAAATCATTATACCCAAAATATCTCATATTTTTAATATTGCTCATAGTTTTTTTACTAATAAACCTTGTACATTTTCAACTCTCCACCTCATGTGAGCATTTACTCATTTTTGGGTATTTTCTTTTTTACAATTTGGATTTATCTCCTCCCTACACATGGATTGATGCTATTGGCCCATAGGAACCTTAATTGGACCATAGTCTAAAGATTTATGAAAATCTAGACCCTTAGGCTAAGGTTCTTTATACCTCTTTCCAATTAATTCCAATTGCACATTGGAAAATTCTTTTTAAATTTCTGTTTCAGGGGAACTCATCTGAATTATAAGAGATATTTTTCTATCCAAAAATATTCAAAATCTGAATATTCTCTCTCTAGAATATTTTCTCTCTCTAGGTTAAAACAGTCACAAGCAAGATCTCTTATATTTTAGAAACGGAATTGATTACAGGGGAATATACTAGACATCAAAAAGGGGTTGGGGGAGGAATCTTACATTCTACCCCACTTAAAAAACGCGAGATGTCCTCATCTCGCAACTTGGAATAATTTCGCAAGATGCACGAATATGAGACTTAGAGAAAAAATTTTAATCACGATTAACCACCAAGAAAAGTCTTAAAGAGAGCAAGACTCAAAATAAGAACAAGATTTAAACTTTATTCATTCTCGGAACTTATACAGTAAAGATAGAGAAACTCTTTACACTTCCATAAGCCCGTCCATCATATGGTCACAAAAGCAGTCCTCACAAGCTGCACAAGTATAGGGTAACTCATCTATGGGAATGATTCTGCTGGTTATTGCCGCACCTATCTCAGTGGTATGAGGTGATCTAACAAAAGGACCTCTGAGAGGCAAGCCAAAAACGGGGTAAAGGCATATCTTCTCATGAGGAAGAAAACATGCCAGTAAGAAGACCCGCTCAAAAAACCCAAGATGCCTTGATCTCATGACGCAGTAGTATCGCGGACCCAAACCCAAAGCTTCAATAACCATGGCCAAGCGGACATTGTTACGAAAGTGCTGCTGACCCCAGGGTGTTACCCTAGTTATGTTTTGATAGGTCCGCCATTTGGTCTGCGCTACAGAAGTTCCTAGGTGAGGAAAAAGTGAGCGCTCATACTGTTCTATAAAGTCTTTCTTCACAGACTCTCTTGCGTCTTGAAGGTGAGAAATCATCAGGGATAAAACTAATTCCTGTTGCCAAGCCATGAAGGAGATTAAGAAAGAAAGGAGATTGATGGGAGTAAGATTACTGTGAGCGGCAAGTAAAAATTACGACTTATATAAAGGAAGGAGCTAGCGTAACCTAGAAGCCAACGGTAACTTGCCACTGAAGTTTTACCGTCTTTCCATGATTTGAGTTTGACACATTTTTCTATAGAAGGCATTAAGAATTTTGAGATGAGGGAATAAAAGAAACTTGTAGGCTAAGTCACCTACTTTCATTGAATTCAGATATAAGGGTCACAATATCTGGGGGATAACTTCTTATACTCCCCAAGAGATAAAGAACTTCTTTTGGGCCGTACTCGAATGAAAACCAAAACCTTGGTATCCAAAACACCGATTCTCACTTCTGGACTCATTGTTCTAAAGCCTTAAAACAGGTGGGACTCCTGAGAAGTATTCTAGGGAAAGGGTCTTCCTTTTTTAAACAGAAACTTTCTTTTATTTTAGAGAGGGAATAATTATAAGATCAGAAAGGAAGATTCTTACCCCTGTATGCTTCGAATGTTGGGGAGGAATCTTACATTCTATCCCACTTAAAAAGTGCGAGATGTCCTCATCTCGCAAGGTAGAGGACAGCTCTTTTTCTTAAGATCCAATTTTATTCTGGGGTTCCTTATATTCTAGTCAACCCAACAGAACACTGGGATAAATATCCCTTATATAGAACTCATCATTAAATAACAATTCATTCAGATTATATCATTCATATCTTTAACATGATAATGGTCCATTAGACCGAAAAGTTTCCTTCGGAACATTCCTCCACGGAAATTTCAGTCAAGTAAGTTCTCAATTTGACATCCCTTAACTCGATCTACCGGTCAAGTATTAACAGTAGCAATCTGACAGCACAACCCACTAATCTCATAGTGATTTGCTGAATTCGTTATCATCTTTCTAGTTATGAATATCATCACAGGGACTTGTCCCATTCCCCCTCATTGAGGTTTCATTATATTTCAACTAATTTTTAAAAATCAACATTTTTCAATCAGCATCCAAATCAATTCATCAATTCTCAAACAGAATTAAAAATCATATCAATCACATTCGAAATCATCATCTAGATAGCATTAACGCTTATAATTTCAAGTCTTAGATTTACTCGTATATACTGTCAGTAAAGAGCTGCAGTATACTCTCGGTATATACGGGTAATCACGGCCCTTGGAATTATAAGGTAAATACTATCATGTCTAGGCCTCAAGCAAGTCAGGGATTCTATATAATTGTGGTACTTCCATCTGAAGACCCAATTACCAAATTACGGGTTTCAGTTTGAATATCAAATTGTATGAATTATCTCACACAATTATAATCTTTTTGTGTCTCTTGATAAATTTTTGATATATTTGTCTTCTCAGTTGATCTTTATTAACCTGGCTCTGATACCAACTGTAAGATCCCTGTTCCCACCGAGCAACAGATTCGGGATACTAGCAGCGGAAGTAGCACTTCTCGCGCGGGACAGGGGTCCCACATTCGGGGCCTCACCCACGGATATCCGGATAAGAGACTAATCCATCGATTGTTCCAAAACCGAACCCGGAAAACTTCCTTTACCGGAAAGCACGGGTGATTCCACCAGGATAACTTTTACTCTAACGTAGCCAAGATCATTTCTGATCGAGATGATCCAATTACATCTATAAGATACTTAGTCAGTTCAAGGAAGAAACTTGCACTTGGATCATTGGGATCAACGCTTTTTTCCTCATTCAAGAGGCACAGCCGTTGATTCCTATCCATAGAACAGTTACTGTCCGGGATTTTTTTTTTCTATCGTAAAAACAAAAGTTTGAGTCTCGATTTACGGATCCATCAGTCCAGCCTAACCCCATCCAATCCCATGGGTTAGCCAACCGCCCAACCACTGTAGTGATGGGATCCAATTAAAAATTTGGTTAGGTTTTGTCCCGGGTACCAAGGAAAAGAGTTCCAAGGCCCCCTAGCCGGATGTTCATGCAAAATAAAACAAGTCACACCACTCACACACCCAATATGAAATTGCCTTTTTCAACCAGATTCAACCAGTTTAAAACAATCCTTTAATAAAACCATAGTATCATTGATCACCATCTTCCAATTTATCCAATTGATTCTTAATTTCCCATCATTCCTTCATCAGAGTATCTATGGCATCATTGGCAACTAGAACGCTCAGGAGCCGTTTCGATAGTTCCTAGCCCATAATACTTGGCAATATAATCACTTAACAAGATGGACTCTCGTTGAAGATCAGCAAGATCAACCAACAGATCCATATAAGGAGGCATGGACTCATCCATTGAAGACCAGCAAGGTCAATCAACCAGATCCATGCTCGATTTCAGAAAACAACTCCAACTCTGTTCCAATATCTTCCTCGACGCACGCGTGGGTATCCTAGGCGACCCAGAGCCCGAGCACCGTATGGTCAGCACCCTCTAGGATCCTTCGCAGGTAACCTAGCGCTTCACGCATAGGCCGCTTCCTTGGCCCCTCATCCACCGTACCGGAAGCTCACCATTTTAATCGCATCGAGGCTGGTCAAGACCTCGGCCGACCTTGCTACGCGAGACGTCCTTCATTGACTCCCCGTCAGCAGTTGCAACTTTCTCATCACGACCTTAATCACAAGACGGTCAAAATGCTCCCCCCAGCATTCTTGACATAAAACAATCATTTACAGACAGCATTTACAAACAGTTTACAATACAATTTCTATTTTAACTTTCATTTTTCCACATTATCCCTCCTCAATCTACATTACTTATTCCATATTCCATTTATATGTATACTCATCCCATCACATCATTTCCATCTCATCACTTCAGATTCCCTCACATCACAATCGTATATTCACATCCATACATCCACAACTATATGCGTACATTCACATCTACATGCATACATCTACATCCCTATGCATACATCCGCATCCACATTCACATTCACCTCTATACATCTACATCTACATGCATACATCCACCTCTACATCCATATCTACGTCTATACACCTACATCTACATGCATACATCCCCATCCCCATCCACATCTACATCTATACATCTACATCTACATGTATACATATACATCTCCATTCACAACTACATCTACATGCATACATCCATATCTCCATTCCCATCTACATCTATACATCTACATCTACATGCATCCATCCACCTCCACATCCACATCTACATCTATACATCTACATCTACATGTATACATCCACATCTCCATTCACATCTACATCTATACCTCTACATCTACATGCATCCATCCACATCTCCATTTACATCCTCATCTACACATCTATTTCTACATGCATACATCCACGTCCCATGCATACATCCACCTCCACATTCACACTCACATCCATACATCTACATCTACATGCAACATCCACGTCTCCATGCATAATAAAATTCTTTTAATTAATCTAGGATGATAGTTCCTAGAATATGGTAGGAATTCCTCTTTTTATACTTTGAATGAATTTATTTTATGCGTAATTTCTATAAAAATTTTGCCATAGCTCCGCTACTATGACTGATAAATCTCAATTTTTTTTCTAAGGGATAAAGCTCATTATTAAAGAAATAATTAGAATGGTCTCTAATTGGATCATCAATCCATAATGGTCTCTAATTGGATCATTAAGAAAACAATTAGAATGGTCTCTAATTGGGTCATCAATCCATAATGGATTGAATCATCAATGTGCATAAACTAAAAGCATAGCAGAAAGCCATTAATTTGGCCTCAAGCATAGCTTAATCTTGGATTAAGGAAAGGCTTTATGAAAAGCTTCATTTGGATTGAGAATGGTTCATGAGTATGACCATTTCTTGAGTGAGAGAGAGAAATTACATAAAAACCATTAGAATTTAAACATAAATGGAAATTAACTTCTATAGCATTTATTAAATTATGTAACTCTTCACTACTATTCACCAATTAACTTCAATAGCATTTAAAAAACCATACCAATTAAACTTCTCAAGCTTGAGAGGGGTTGAGAAGAGAGAATCATTGAGAAATTATAGAAAGATCAAAATTCAATATACTTACCTTATAATTTGCTTGATTCTTTATTCACGGTAGAGGCCCCCAACCAATCAATTGGTTTAGTATGTTGATGGAGCCACCAATGGGGATTGAAGAAAGAGAGAAGTATCAAAACTAGTGAATTATTAAAGAATTCACAACTCTTGGCTTAGGTAGAGTAGAGTAACAATGCATAAGACACTCTATATTTTGGCTTAGGTGGAGTAGAGTAACAAGCATAAGACTCTATCTAATTTGGCTTAGGTGGAGTAGAGTAACAAGGCATAAGACTCTATCTAATTTGGCTTAGGTGGAGTAGAGTGACAAAGCATAAGACACTATCTAATTTGGCTTAGGTGGAGTAGAGTGACAAAGCATAAGACACTATCTAATTTGGCTTAGGTGGAGTAGAGTGACAAAGCATAAGACACTATATTTTTTTCAACAAGGGGAGGCTTCTATTTATAGGAAAATTTGAGCTCCTAACCAAACAAACTGATTCTAGAATTTTCCAAGTCAGTTTGGTCACTTTTTGACCATTTTTAGGTCAGTTAAGCTAACTTTTTGGAACTAGACTTGAATGAGGAGAGAGGAGAGATGAAATATCTCAATTTTTTATGAGTTTAAAACTCATTCAAGCATGTGAAATATGCACCTCCTTTAAAGAATTCCCCTTCCTTACATATGTGTCAAAATTTTATTGCTCATAGTTTTTTTTACTAATAAACCTTGTACATTTTCAACTCTTCATCTTATGTGAAATATGCACCTCCTTTAAAGAATTCCTCTTCCTTACATAGGTGTCATAGTTTTTTTTTACTAATAAACCTTGTACATTTTCAACTCTTCATCTTATGTGAAATATGCACCTCCTTTAAAGAACTCCCCTTCCTTACATAGGTGTCATAATGGAATCATTTTAATATTGCTCATAGTTTTTTACTAATAAACCTTGTACGTTTTCAACTCTTCATCTTATGTGAGCATTTAAGGGACTCCCCTTCCTTACATATGTGTCATAATAAAATCATTATACCCAAAATATCTCATATTTTTAATATTGCTCATAGTTTTTTTACTAATAAACCTTGTACATTTTCAACTCTCCACCTCATGTGAGCATTTACTCATTTTTGGGTATTTTCTTTTTTACAATTTGGATTTATCTCCTCCCTACACATGGATTGATGCTATTGGCCCATAGGAACCTTAATTGGACCATAGTCTAAAGATTTATGAAAATCTAGACCCTTAGGCTAAGGTTCTTTATACCTCTTTCCAATTAATTCCAATTGCACATTGGAAAATTCTTTTTAAATTTCTGTTTCAGGGGAACTCATCTGAATTATAAGAGATATTTTTCTATCCAAAAATATTCAAAATCTGAATATTCTCTCTCTAGAATATTTTCTCTCTCTAGGTTAAAACAGTCACAAGCAAGATCTCTTATATTTTAGAAACGGAATTGATTACAGGGGAATATACTAGACATCAAAAAGGGATTGGGGGAGGAATCTTACATTCTACCCCACTTAAAAAACGCGAGATGTCCTCATCTCGCAACTTGGAATAATTTCGCAAGATGCACGAATATGAGACTTAGAGAAAAAATTTTAATCACGATTAACCACCAAGAAAAGTCTTAAAGAGAGCAAGATTCAAAATAAGAACAAGATTTAAACTTTATTCATTCTCGGAACTTATACAGTAAAGATAGAGAAACTCTTTACACTTCCATAAGCCCGTCCATCATATGGTCACAAAAGCAGTCCTCACAAGCTGCACAAGTATAGGGTAACTCATCTATGGGAATGATTCTGCTGGTTATTGCCGCACCTATCTCAGTGGTATGAGGTGATCTAACAAAAGGACCTCTGAGAGGCAAGCCAAAAACGGGGTAAAGGCATATCTTCTCATGAGGAAGAAAACATGCCAGTAAGAAGACCCGCTCAGAAAACCCAAGATGCCTTGATCTCATGACGCAGTAGTATCGGGGACCCAAACCCAAAGCTTCAATAACCATGGCCAAGCGGACATTGTTACGAAAGTGCTGCTGACCCCAGGGTGTTACCCTAGTTATGTTTTGATAGGTCCGCCATTTGGTCTGTGCTACAGAAGTTCCTAGGTGAGGAAAAAGTGAGCGCTCATACTGTTCTATAAAGTCTTTCTTCACAGACTCTCTTGCGTCTTGAAGGTGAGAAATCATCAGGGATAAAACTAATTCCTGTTGCCAAGCCATGAAGGAGATTAAGAAAGAAAGGAGATTGATGGGAGTAAGATTACTGTGAGCGGCAAGTAAAAATTACGACTTATATAAAGGAAGGAGCTAGCATAACCTAGAAGCCAACGGTAACTTGCCACTGAAGTTTTACCGTCTTTCCATGATTTGAGTTTGACACATTTTTCTATAGAAGGCATTAAGAATTTTGAGATGAGGGAATAAAAGAAACTTGTAGGCTAAGTCACCTACTTTCATTGAATTCAGATATAAGGGTCACAATATCTGGGGGATAACTTCTTATACTCCCCAAGAGATAAAGAACTTCTTTTGGGCCGTACTCGAATGAAAACCAAAACCTTGGTATCCAAAACACCGATTCTCACTTCTGGACTCATTGTTCTAAAGCCTTAAAATAGGTGGGACTCCTGAGAAGTATTCTAGGGAAAGGGTCTTCCTTTTTTAAACAGAAACTTTCTTTTATTTTAGAGAGGGAATAATTATAAGATCAGAAAGGAAGATTCTTACCCCTGTATGCTTCGAATGTTGGGGAGGAATCTTACATTCTACCCCACTTAAAAAGTGCGAGATGTCCTCATCTCGCAAGGTAGAGGACAGCTCTTTTTCTTAAGATCCAATTTTATTCTGGGGTTCCTTATATTCTAGTCAACCCAACAGAACACTGGGATAAATATCCCTTATATAGAACTCATCATTAAATAACAATTCATTCAGATTATATCATTCATATCTTTAACATGATAATGGTCCATTAGACCGAAAAGTTTCCTTCGGAACATTCCTCCACGGAAATTTCAGTCAAGTAAGTTCTCAATTTGACATCCCTTAACTCGATCTACCGGTCAAGTATTAACAGTAGCAATCTGACAGCACAACCCACTAATCTCATAGTGATTTGCTGAATTCGTTATCATCTTTCTAGTTATGAATATCATCACAGGGACTTGTCCCATTCCCCCTCATTGAGGTTTCATTATATTTCAACTAATTTTTAAAAATCAACATTTTTCAATCAGCATCCAAATCAATTCATCAATTCTCAAACAGAATTAAAAATCATATCAATCACATTCGAAATCATCATCTAGATAGCATTAACGCTTATAATTTCAAGTCTTAGATTTACTCGTATATACTGTCAGTAAAGAGTTGCAGTATACTCTCGGTATATACGGGTAATCACGGCCCTTGGAATTATAAGGTAAATACTATCATGTCTAGGCCTCAAGCAAGTCAGGGATTCTATATAATTGTGGTACTTCCATCTGAAGACCCAATTACCAAATTACGGGTTTCAGTTTGAATATCAAATTGTATGAATTATCTCACACAATTATAATCTTTTTGTGTCTCTTGATAAATTTTTGATATATTTGTCTTCTCAGTTGATCTTTATTAACCTGGCTCTGATACCAACTGTAAGATCCTGTTCCCACCGAGCAACAGATTCGGGATACTAGTAGCGGAAGTAGCACTTCTCGCGCGGGACAGGGGTCCCACATTCGGGGCCTCACCCACGGATATCCGGATAAGAGACTAATCCATCGATTGTTCCAAAACCGAACCCGGAAAACTTCCTTTACCGGAAAGCACGGGTGATTCCACCAGGATAACTTTTACTCTAACGTAGCCAAGATCATTTCTGATCGAGATGATCCAATTACATCTATAAGATACTTAGTCAGTTCAAGGAAGAAACTTGCACTTGGATCATTGGGATCAACGCTTTTTTCCTCATTCAAGAGGCACAGCCGTTGATTCCTATCCATAGAACAGTTACTGTCCGGGATTTTTTTTTTCTATCGTAAAAACAAAAGTTTGAGTCTCGATTTACGGATCCATCAGTCCAGCCTAACCCCATCCAATCCCATGGGTTAGCCAACCGCCCAACCACTGTAGTGATGGGATCCAATTAAAAATTTGGTTAGGTTTTGTCCCGGGTACCAAGGAAAAGAGTTCCAAGGCCCCCTAGCCGGATGTTCATGCAAAATAAAACAAGTCACACCACTCACACACCCAATATGAAATTGCCTTTTTCAACCAGATTCAACCAGTTTAAAACAATCCTTTAATAAAACCATAGTATCATTGATCACCATCTTCCAATTTATCCAATTGATTCTTAATTTCCCATCATTCCTTCATCAGAGTATCTATGGCATCATTGGCAACTAGAACGCTCAGGAGCCGTTTCGATAGTTCCTAGCCCATAATACTTGGCAATATAATCATTTAACAAGATGGACTCTCGTTGAAGATCAGCAAGATCAACCAACAGATCCATATAAGGAGCCATGGACTCATCCATTGAAGACCAGCAAGGTCAATCAACCAGATCCATGCTCGATTTCAGAAAACAACTCCAACTCTGTTCCAATATCTTCCTCGACGCACGCGTGGGTATCCTAGGCGACCCAGAGCCCGAGCACCGTATGGTCAGCACCCTCTAGGATCCTTCGCAGGTAACCTAGCGCTTCACGCATAGGCCGCTTCCTTGGCCCCTCATCCACCGTACCGGAAGCTCACCATTTTAATCGCACCGAGGCTGGTCAAGACCTCGGCCGACCTTGCTACGCGAGACGTCCTTCATTGACTCCCCGTCAGCAGTTGCAACTTTCTCATCACGACCTTAATCACAAGACGGTCAAAATGCTCCCCCCAGCATTCTTGACATAAAACAATCATTTACAGACAGCATTTACAAATAGTTTACAATACAATTTCTATTTTAACTTTCATTTTTCCACATTATCCCTCCTCAATCTACATTACTTATTCCATATTCCATTTATATGTATACTCATCCCATCACATCATTTCCATCTCATCACTTCAGATTCCCTCACATCACAATCGTATATTCACATCCATACATCCACAACTATATGCGTACATTCACATCTACATGCATACATCTACATCCCTATGCATACATCCACATCCACATTCACATTCACCTCTATACATCTACATCTACATGCATACATCCACCTCTACGTCCATATCTATGTCTATACACCTACATCTACATGCATACATCCCCATCCCCATCCACATCTACATCTATACATCTACATCTACATGTATACATATACATCTCCATTCACAACTACATCTACATGCATACATCCATATCTCCATTCCCATCTACATCTATACATCTACATCTACATGCATCCATCCACCTCCACATCCACATCTACATCTATACATCTACATCTACATGTATACATCCACATCTCCATTCACATCTACATCTATACCTCTACATCTACATGCATCCATCCACATCTCCATTTACATCCTCATCTACACATCTATTTCTACATGCATACATCCACGTCCCATGCATACATCCACCTCCACATTCACACTCACATCCATACATCTACATCTACATGCAACATCCACGTCTCCATGCATAATAAAATTCTTTTAATTAATCTAGGATGATAGTTCCTCTTTTTATACTTTGAATGAATTTATTTTATGCGTAATTTCTATAAAAATTTTGCCATAGCTCCGCTACTATGACTGATAAATCTCAATTTTTTTTCTAAGGGATAAAGCTCATTATTAAAGAAATAATTAGAATGATCTCTAATTGGATCATCAATCCATAATGGTCTCTAATTGGATCATTAAGAAAACAATTAGAATGGTCTCTAATTGGGTCATCAATCCATAATGGATTGAATCATCAATGTGCATAAACTAAAAGCATAGCAGAAAGCCATTAATTTGGCCTCAAGCATAGCTTAATCTTGGATTAAGGAAAGGCTTTATGAAAAGCTTCATTTGGATTGAGAATGGTTCATGAGTATGACCATTTCTTGAGTGAGAGAGAGAAATTACATAAAAACCATTAGAATTTAAACATAAATGGAAATTAACTTCTATAGCATTTATTAAATTATGTAACTCTTCACTACTATTCACCAATTAACTTCAATAGCATTTAAAAAACCATACCAATTAAACTTCTCAAGCTTGAGAGGGGTTGAGAAGAGAGAATCATTGAGAAATTATAGAAAGATCAAAATTCAATATACTTACCTTATAATTTGCTTGATTCTTTATTCACGGTAGAGGCCCCCAACCAATCAATTGGTTTAGTATGTTGATGGAGCCACCAATGGGGATTGAAGAAAGAGAGAAGTATCAAAACTAGTGAATTATTAAAGAATTCACAACTCTTGGCTTAGGTAGAGTAGAGTAACAATGCATAAGACACTCTATATTTTGGCTTAGGTGGAGTAGAGTAACAAGCATAAGACTCTATCTAATTTGGCTTAGGTGGAGTAGAGTAACAAGGCATAAGACTCTATCTAATTTGGCTTAGGTGGAGTAGAGTGACAAAGCATAAGACACTATCTAATTTGGCTTAGGTGGAGTAGAGTGACAAAGCATAAGACACTATCTAATTTGGCTTAGGTGGAGTAGAGTGACAAAGCATAAGACACTATATTTTTTTCAACAAGGGGAGGCTTCTATTTATAGGAAAATTTGAGCTCCTAACCAAACAAACTGATTCTAGAATTTTCCAAGTCAGTTTGGTCACTTTTTGACCATTTTTAGGTCAGTTAAGCTAACTTTTTGGAACTAGACTTGAATGAGGAGAGAGGAGAGATGAAATATCTCAATTTTTTATGAGTTTAAAACTCATTCAAGCATGTGAAATATGCACCTCCTTTAAAGAATTCCCCTTCCTTACATATGTGTCAAAATTTTATTGCTCATAGTTTTTTTTACTAATAAACCTTGTACATTTTCAACTCTTCATCTTATGTGAAATATGCACCTCCTTTAAAGAATTCCTCTCCCTTACATAGGTGTCATAGTTTTTTTTTACTAATAAACCTTGTACATTTTCAACTCTTCATCTTATGTGAAATATGCACCTCCTTTAAAGAACTCCCCTTCCTTACATAGGTGTCATAATGGAATCATTTTAATATTACTCATAGTTTTTTACTAATAAACCTTGTACATTTTCAACTCTTCATCTTATGTGAGCATTTAAGGGACTCCCCTTCCTTACATATGTGTCATAATAAAATCATTATACCCAAAATATCTCATATTTTTAATATTGCTCATAGTTTTTTTACTAATAAACCTTGTACATTTTCAACTCTCCACCTCATGTGAGCATTTACTCATTTTTGGGTATTTTCTTTTTTACAATTTGGATTTATCTCCTCCCTACACATGGATTGATGCTATTGGCCCATAGGAACCTTAATTGGACCATAGTCTAAAGATTTATGAAAATCTAGACCCTTAGGCTAAGGTTCTTTATACCTCTTTCCAATTAATTCCAATTGCACATTGGAAAATTCTTTTTAAATTTCTGTTTCAGGGGAACTCATCTGAATTATAAGAGATATTTTTCTATCCAAAAATATTCAAAATCTGAATATTCTCTCTCTAGAATATTTTCTCTCTCTAGGTTAAAACAGTCACAAGCAAGATCTCTTATATTTTAGAAACGGAATTGATTACAGGGGAATATACTAGACATCAAAAAGGGGTTGGGGGAGGAATCTTACAGAAAAGATCTAATGGTAGGAGATCAAATAGGTGTGGACAAAGTCGTATTGAGAGGTAGGATGTGGGGGGGCTTGATGGAAGACTCGGTAGCTAGTTTAGATGGTTGTCTCTATCATGTCTTTGAAATTTTGGAGCCGCCAGATAAGCCATCCACTAGATGCGCTTGGAGTAGCCAAAAAGTTTCTTAAGTGTTGGCCCTTTGTTGAGATTGAATGCCAATCCTTGATTGCGTTCGTGATAATGGCTCGAGTCAGGGAATGTGTCTAGCAGTGTAATGATAAGGTTGAAGAACATGATGGTGGTGATCACTATGGAATCTAGCACCTGCATGTATCGGGTGGCTAATGAAGTCATGGAGACGCTTGAGCATATTGGCCTCGGCGGTGCACGGGTTTTGTGGCATTGGAGGAGCGAACCATGGAAGTCAGGGGTTCTTGGTTTGCTCCTCATGGAAAAGATTCCAAGCCCATCGATGATGGATCGGCAACAACAGGTAGTCGGGGCTTATTCAAAGTTTGCACGGCACCTTACAACCCATATGTAGGCTTTGAGGAGGAAGGGACACCGCCAGGCCTGCTACTCGCCCATGAGATGAAACATGATGGGGCGAGCAGGGGTGGGTGGCCTATGGTAGCAGCCACATTGTCGAGGGGGGTGCTCACGCTTCCAGCCCGTGATGCTTGGTGTTGAGGTACGATCACAGGACGTGGAGGTCCATGTGATCAGTGACTCGGGTGAGGGGTGCCTCTTGGAGTTGTCAACTGAGTAGAATTTACATAGCGTGCTCAAACCCTATGCTGTAAGATTCCTCCCCCACCCCCTTTTTGATGTCTAGTATCTTTCCCTGTAATCAATCCCTCTTCAGAAATATAAAGACCTTGTTTCTAACTGTTTTAACCTAGAGAGAGAAAATATTCTAGAGAGAGAATATTCAGATTTTTAATATTTTTGGATAGAAAATTATCTCATCTTATTAAAATAAGTTTCCCTGAAACAGAAATTCAAAAAGAACTTTCCAATGTGCAATTGGAATTAATTGGAAATGTGTATAAAGGACCTTAGTCTAAGGGTCTAGATTTTCAAAAAATTTTGGATTATGGTCCAATTAAGGTTCCTATGGACCAATAGCATCAATCCATGTGTAGGGAGGAGATAAATCCAACTTGAAAAAGAAGATACCCAAAAATGAGTAAATACTCACATAAGATGAAGAGTTGAAAATGTACAAGGTTTATTAGTAAAAAATTATGAGCAATATTAAAAGTATGACATATGTAAGGAAGAGGAGTTCTTTAAAGGAGGTGCATATTTCACATAAGATGAAGAGTTGAAAATGTACAAGGTTTATTAGTAAAAAATTATGAGCAATATTAAAAGTATGACATATGTAAGGAAGAGGAGTTCTTTAAAGGAGGTGCATATTTCACATAAGATGAAGAGTTGAAAATGTACAAGGTTTATTAGTAAAAAATTATGAGCAATATTAAAAGTATGACATATGTAAGGAAGAGGAGTTCTTTAAAGGAGGTGCATATTTCACATAAGATGAAGAGTTGAAAATGTACAAGGTTTATTAGTAAAAAACTATGAGCAATATTAAAAATATGACATATGTAAGGAAGGGGAGTTCTTTAAAGGAGGTGCATATTTCACATGCTTGAATGAGTTTTAAACTCATAAAAATTGAGATATTTCATCTCTCCTCTCTCCTCATTCAAGTCTAGTTCCAAAAAGTTAGCTTAACTGACCTAAAAATGGTCAAATATTGACCAAACTGATTTAGAAAATTCTAGAATCAGTTTGTTTGGTTAGGAGCTCAATTTTTCCTATAAATAGAAGCCTCACCCTTGTTGAAAAATAGATAGTGTTTATGCATCGTTACTCTACTTCACCTAAGCCAAGAAGAACTGTGAATTCATTTAATAATTCACTAGTTTTTGGAGCTTCCCTCTTTCTTCAATCCCCATTAGTGGCTCTATCAACATACTTAACCAATTGATTGGTTGGGGGCCTCTACCGTGAACAAAGAATCAAGCAAGTTGTAAGGTAATTAGTGAATATTCATCTTTCTATAATTTCTCAATGTTTCTCTCTTCTCAACCCCTCTCAAGCTTGAGAAGTTTAATTGGTATGGTTTTTTTTAAATGCTATTGAAGTTTGAATAGTAGTGAAGAGTTACATAATTTAATAAATGCTATTGAAGTTAATTTTCATTTATGTTTAAATTCTAATGATTCTTATGTAAATTCTCTCTCTCACTCAAGAAATGGTCATACTCATGACCCATTCTCAATCCAAATCAAGCTTTTCATAAAGCTTTTCCTTAACCCAAGATTAAGCTATGCTTGAGGCCAAATTAATGGCTTTTTCTTATGCTTTTAGTTTATGTATATTGATGATTCAATCCATTATGGATTAAGGATCCAATTAGAGAATCATTTTAATTATTTCCTTAATGATAAGCTTTATCCCTTAGAAAAATTGAGATTTATCAGTCATAGCAGCGGAGCTATGGCAAAATTTTTATAAAAATTATGCATAAAGAATTTTCATTCAAAGCATAAAAAGAGGACTTCCTACCATATTCTAGGAATCATCATCCTAGATTAATTGAAAGAATTTCATTATAATCATGGAGAAATTGAATTTTAATATTATGCATAAAGGATAAATTTTTATATCAAAAGTGTTATTTTTACCATTTTTATTTTCATGCATAGAAGTATGCATAATGGATAAATTTTTATATCAAAAGTGTTACTTTTATCATTTTTACTTTCATGCATAGAAGTATGCATAAAGGATAAATTTTTATATCAAAAGTGTTATTTTTACCATTTTTATTTTCATGCATAGAAGTATGCATAATGGATAAATTTTTATATCAAAAGTGTTACTTTTATCATTTTTTATTTCATACATAAAAGTATGCATAAAAGAAAATTTTTATATCAAAAGTGTTACTTTTATCATTTTTAATTTTCATGCATAGAAGTATGCATAAAGGAAATTTTTTATATCAAAAGTGTTACTTTTATCATTTTTAATTTTCAGGCATAGAAGTATGCATAAAGGAAAAATTTTTATATCAAAAGTGTTACTTTTATCATATTGGATTTCATGCATATAGGTATGCATAAAAGATATTCTTTTTATACTAAAAGTATGATTTTCCTCATAAATGGATTTTATGCTTAACTTAGATGCATAAGAGAAATTCTTTTATTCTAAAAGTATAATTCCCTACCAAATTGAAATCATGCATAAGAAGATGCATAAAAGATTGATTTAAATTTCGAAAGTGTTAGTCTCCTTAAATGGAATTTATGTATAAATAAATGTGTAGAGAAATCTTATATCAAATAAAAGAATTCTCTTTTTTTTAAAAAAAAGATATGAAATGTAATAAGATGTGATAAGAGGTGTATGAGATGTGATAAGAATTGATAAGATGCGTATGGAAAGTGATAGGATGTGATAAGAGGTGTGATAAGAGGTGATAAGATGCTTATGAAATAAGTTAGGATGTGATAAGATGAATTAAGATGTGTATGGGGGGATGAGGTAAGAAGTGTATGTGATAGGATAAGATGTATATGGGTTGTGATAGGGCGAGAATGGATGTGATGTAAAAGATTAGATGTGAAGGTATATGGGGTTATATAAATGGGAATGTGAAAATGGATGTATGTATGTGGATGTGTGGATATGGAGATGGGAGTGTGGATGTATGAACATGAAAATGGATATATGCATGAAGATGTATATGCATAGATGTAAATGTGGATGTAGATGTGGATGTATAGATGTGAATGGATGTGGATGTATAGATGTGAATGGAAATGTGGATGTGGATGTATGTGAATGTGGATGTAGATGTGGATGTGGATGTATAGATGTGAATGTGGAATGTGGATGTGGATGTATGTATGTATGTGGATGTAGATGTGGATGTATAGATGTGAATGGGAATGGGGATGTGGATGTATGTGAATGTGAATGTAGATGTGACTGTGGAATGTGGATGTATAGATGTGGATGTATGGGAATGTGGATGTGGATGTATGTGAATGTGAATGTAGATGTGGATGTATAGATGTGAATGTGGAATGTGGATGTGGATGTATGTATGTATGTGGATGTAGATGTGGATGTATGGATGTGTATGTATGAATGTGGATATGGGATGTGGATGTATAAATGAGGATGTGAAAATGGAGGTAAGCATGTAGATGTGGATGCATGTATGTGAATGTGAATGTAGATGTGAATGTGGAATGTGGATGTATAGATGTGGATGTATGGGAATGTGGATGTGGATGTATGTGAATGTGAATGTAGATGTGGATGTATAGATGTGAATGTGGAATGTGGATGTGGATGTATGTATGTATGTGGATGTAGATGTGGATATATGGATGTGTATGTATGAATGTGGATATGGGATGTGGATGTATAAACGAGGATGTGAAAATGGAGATAAGCATGTAGATGTGGATGTATGGATGTGAATGTGGATGTGGATGTGGATGTATGGATGTGGATATGGATGTGAATATATGATATGTGATGTGAAGGAATCTGAAGTGAAGAGATGGAAAAGGAGGTGATTGGATGAGTACACATATACATGGAATGTGGAATAAGTAATGTGGATTAATGAGGGATAATGTGGAAAAATGAGAGTTAATATAGAAACTGTATTTGTAAACTGTTTGTAAATGCTGTTTGTAAATGGCTGTTTTATGTCAAGAATGCTGGGGAAGCATTTTGACCATCTTGTGATTAAGGTCGTGGAGACCTAACTGATAAAGTTGCAACTGCTGACGGAGAGTCAATGGAGGACGTCTCGCGTAGCAAGGTCGACCGAGGTCTTGACCAGCCTCGGTTCGATTAAAATGGTGAGCTTCCGGTACGGTGGATGAGGGACCAAGGAAGCGGCCTATGAGTGAAGCGCTAGGTCACCTGCGAAGGATCCTAGAGGGTGCTGACCATACGGTGCTCGGGCTCTGGGTCGCCTAGGATACCCACGCGTGCGTCGAGGAAGATATTGGAACAAGGAGTAAGAGTTGTTTTGTGAAACCGGGCATGGATCTGGTTGATTGACCTTGCTGGTCCTCAACGGATGAGTCCATGGCTCTTTTATATGGATCTGTTGGTTGATCTTGCTGATCTTCAACGAGAGTCCATCTTGATAAGTGATTATATTGCCGAGTATTATGGGCTAGGAACTATGGAAATGGCCTCTGAGTGGACAGGTGGTGAGCGTTCTAGTTGCCAATGATGCCATAGATACTCTGATGAAGGAATGATGGGAAATTTGAGGATCAACCGGATAAATTGGAAGATTGTGATCAGTGGTACTATGGTTTCATTAAAGGATTGTTTTAAAGTTAGCTGATGCTAAGAAAAAGGCAATTTCATATTGGGTGTGTAAGTGGTGTGCCTAATTTTATGTTTGCATGAACTTCCGGCTAGGGGGCCTCGGAACTATTTTCCTTGGTACCCGGGACAAAACCTAACCAAATTCCAAATTGGATCCCATCACTACAGTGGTTGGGCGGTTGGCTAACCCATGGGATCGGATGGGGTTAGGCTGGACTGATGGATCCGTAAATCGAGACTCAATTTTTGTTAATACGATAGATAAAGTAAATCCCGGACAGTAATTGTTCTATGGATAGGAATCAACGGCTGTGCCTCTTGAATGGGGAAAAAAGCGTTGATCCCAATGATCCAAGTGCAAGTTTCTTCCTTGATTTGATCAAGTATCTTGAAGATGCAATTGGATCAACTTGATCAGAAATAATCTGACTACGATAGAGTAAAAAGTTATCCTGGTGGAATCGCCCGTGCTTTCCGGGTAAAGGAAGTTTTCCCGAGTTTGGTTTTGGAACAACCGTCGGATTAGTCTCTTGTCCGGATATCCGTGGGCGAGGCCCCGAATGTGGGATCCCTGTCCCGCGCGAGAAGTGCTACTTCCACTGCTAGTACTCGAATCCGTTGCTCGGTGGGAACAGGGGGATCTCACATATGCGATTGAGGGGATTGTGCTAATTCAAGGGGTCCAGTGGAGGGTCGATCTCCTCCTACTCTCTCGTGGTGGCGACGGTGGGATTTCTCCCTCTTCCAAGGGTCGGGGGATGGGATTTTTGGTGGTGGGTGGTGTGACGAAGGTGGAGGGGTGGATGATGTCGAGGGCGAGGCTGGCGATAAGTAATGCAGGTGGCCTAGTCGATGTTGAGGGTAAGTCAGTTATGGGTTCGGGTAGGCCGAAGTTGAGGGTTAAAGTTGTAGGTGAGGGAGGAGTTGGTGAGGGAGGGGTAGTGTGAAAATGAGGGGGCATAGAGGACTATGCAGGGAAGAGAGCTAGTGTGGTGGTGTCAGTTGGGGGTAGGGGTGCTTGGTGCTGGTGCTGGGGTGAGAGGATCTGGGAGGAGGAGGCTAATGGGGGGAGATGAAGATGGGGGTTGCACAAGGGGATGGCTGCTCGAGGCTTGTCCACCGCCATGGTCGCTATTGTTGTCATTAGAATCGGAGTTGTCAAGGCCTTTGGAGTGGAAAAATGCTTTGGTTGCTGTGGATTCTTTGGGGGTGTACTCCATGGGGTAAGCCACATGCGAATCATCAGTCTGCATTATGAATGTGGGCCTGGGTAATCTCCATTTGCAAATGGTAACTATGGTAGAGAATGAGTAGGCCTTCACTTTTGTAGGTTGGAGTTTGTAGTGCTTAAGGAATTCATAAGCATCATATATGACTTCCTAACCTAAGCGGTGTAGGAAGCGGAGGCCTTCTATAGTTTTGTGTGAGAGGAATAAGGGTAAGGGTAGAGCCCATCAGTTTACAGTTGGCGAGGTCTATGGTTTTTGTGTGTTTGGTTGGTTGGCTGAGCGAAGGAGACGTGCCTAGCTTAAAAGGTTGGCTTGGAGAGGATGAACATGGAGGTCAAAAAAGATGGAGGGGTGGGTGAAAGAGAGTTTCCCTTGAAAGCTAAGGGAGATGCTAAGGGCGGGGGCAATTTGGTTAGTATATAAAAAAAAGTGGTTTGGACGCGCCTAGCTTAAAAGGTTGGCTTGGAGAGGATGAACATGGAGGTCCAAAAAGATGGAGGGCTGGGTGAAAGAGAGTTTCCCTTGAAAGCTAAGGGAGATGCTAAGGGCGGGGGCAATTTGGTTAGTATATAAAAAAAGTGGTTTGGATAGGGGTTCATCAATAAATGTCATGTTGCAGGTCCAGGTTAAGGTGTATGGTACATAAATTAAGCTTGAGGGTTTGTGAGGGGCTTTGGGGAGTAAGGGCCAAGATGGGGAGCTTTGTGGGTGATGCCCATTAATGCATCGAATTTTTGTTTGATCGTGATGGGGACAGGGCTAGAGGGAGTGGCTGGGGTTGGACTGCCCGTGCCTCAATGACTCCCAGCTGCGTTGTCTTTTGATGTAGAGCTTCGTTTGTTGGCTGCATGATATTGCTAAAAGTCAAGGTGTGTTAGGTGGAGGCTATCTTCAGCCTGCGAAGATCCTGTGCGCTTTGGCCTAGGTGAAGGAGAGTTCATGCAAGGCCTACTGCTCCGTATCTTGTTGTGCTTGCAGCACAGCAACTGACTTTGTACGTCGGAAACTACAGAGATGGTGTCTTCCATAGTCTTCTCTTTGTCATCGAGGGCTTGTTGAAGAGTGATATTGTGACGGCTAATCACAACTCAATGTCCAATGAGGCATGGCTCTTCCTCGAGTGGCCCCCTTTGAAAGACACCCCAACAATCGTCACAACAGTGGCCTCCTAGTCTGTTCAATGTTTAGGCACACTCACAACATTATTTCACATTGAAATTTTCCCTTGGAAGTGAAGTTTTATTTGATGCCTGTAGGAACAATGCATGAGGAAATCCTTCTAGGCCGCAACCACTGCAACATTGACTGACGTAAGGACTGCCACCCTACAACTGGCCTCCGGTTAGGTTACAGTCCTAATTAAAGAAGAAGAGCTCGTGCCCCCTAATCAATCATCCCAAGGAACTCAACCCCCCTCCTCCTCTCAACCCCCCTCCTCCTTCTCTCACCACTATTACTCTGCCTATAGACCACTACAACTCCATGCCACTTAAAAAGAGGCTGCTTTCCCCTCTAAACACCTAGTTGCCTCATCTACCATCCACACTACCCTACTCGTGGGTAGCACTTCCCTCCCACATCCCCAATGCCACAACCATTGCTAACCCCCCTCGCACGATTAACCTCGCTAACCACACTAACCCCCCTCGCACGATTAACCTCGCTAACCACACTAACCATTGCTAACCCCCCTCGCACGATTAACCTCGCTAACCACACTAACCCTACTAACCAATCTGGCTGCCATACACATGGCAAACCATCTCGACAATGGGTACCTAAGAAGCTTCTCTCAGGGCCAAAACATACTATGAAGGTGCCACCACTTTGTGGATCCCTCGGCGATCCACTACCCACACTCACCCGTCGTCAGTAGAACCAACACCTTATCCCTCTCGACGTCAACCCATTTGTCAACCCCAAGCCCACAAAGTACAGGACACCCGCTGGAAAAAACACTCCCCAAGGCCAAACCATCAATACCCATAGCCTGGACCGTTGCACTCGACAACCACTTCCAGATGGATCCCCAAGCCTTTGCTTCAACCCCAAAATTTCTATCAAGGTAATCACCAAATTTGGGTCCCCAAACAACCCAGGTACACCCTTCCTACCCCTATTCTTTCGTAATACCAACCTTTCAATGGAGACCCAAAGTGGCCTTTGCCACTACTACTACACAGGGCAAAGGGAAAAAGAAAGTTCATGAGGTACCCTTGCCCCTTCAAAAGTAATCCCTGGTACCTGACTCTGATGTACCCTCAACTTTGGCTACTTTTCAACTACCTCAGAGTACTCCCACTCAACCCTCGTCCTCTCCACCATCAGCTACACCCTCCTTGAAAACATTTAAACTTCACATGGAGATCCCAACCTTGCCACTACCCAATTGGAACTGCCTTCTCAGTTTGGCAAACTGGGCACATAAAGTCGGTACAAAACCCACAATGGGGTGCTGGCCACATAGCCCAAGGATATAACACCTATTTACAGGGTACCCCCAAAACAAAAATGCCACGATCATACCAAAAGAAGCCACGGTCGTACCATTCTCATCTAACTTTTCCATGGGTACCATTCTGCACCACAACCTTAACCCACGGATGTACCAACAAACAGAAGCGTGCGCCCATACCTTTGAGTTGCCCACGGTCGTCCCAACTCGAAGCCATGATCGTACGAACCTCTACCTCTAATGCCACACCCTTACCATTTAAATCGTACGCTTGTACCAAAAGAAGCCACCATGACCGTACCATTCTCATCTAACTTTGCCATGGTCATACCATTCTGCACCTCAACCTTGCCACACGATCGTACCAAACAAAAGCATACACCCATACCCTGGAGTTACCCCACGGTTGTCCCAACTCGAAGCCACAGCTATACCAACCTCTACCTCTAATGCCACACCTGTACCATTTAAATCGCGTATGCCCATACTAATTCAAAAGCGTATGCCTGTACCTTGGATTTGCCATGCCCGTACCAAATTTTACCACGATCATGTCATTCGAAGAGCTATAAATATGGGCCCACCACTCCCTTTTCCTCATTTTTCTCTCAACATAACCAAACTCTTGCAAAAAAAATTCTTGAGCTTTCATTTCGTGTCCCCCATCCTTCACCCCATGGCAGAGACCTATGACTCCTCCCTAGAGGTCCACAAGCACACCACCCAGAGAAAGAAGCACCCAACAGGGGGAATCTTTGAGGAGTATGGCCTCCATCCACCCATCTGTCACATCTTAGAGAGAACCTAATGAAGCAGGTTAGCAAACACACTGGCCACTCCCTTATGAAGAATAATCAGAAAGTAGAGCACAACCTCCTTTACTACACCAGACACTGTGTTATCGAGCTATAGCTAACCCACCCATTGTTGCCCGCCTGGAGCAGATTAGTCTCGGTGGGCTACCCACCTTGGAGCCGTGGGGTCCTGACCTGTACAACTATTTATACTTTATAGAGATATGATGCCAAAGGAAGCCACTAGACAGCAGGTGATTTGATATTAACGGCTAGGTCCATGCCGTCCACCTCAGTCTCAACTTGGTTTGAGAATCCTTGCACCTCCCTAGGATGACCCAATTGTACGTGCACCTTACCAATGCCACATGTTTAAGCAGCACATATTAAGGCAACACCACCAAGGAGACGGGGTGGAATGGGGCAACATCATGAGCCAATTTTTGTGTGAAGCTTGTTGGGGTGGTCATTTCTAACAACAACCAAGTAGGTTTCACCTCCCAATATTCCTCCTCAAGGTCTACAACTTGGGCCATGTTGACCATTATGTTTTTTCCCTGGAGTGTGGCTATCCTCTCCTTGGCCTCTCATTGGGTGCAGTTTGTTTCATTTCTTCGTGTTAGGTTTTGCGTTATTTTTTGTCATGAATAGCACTAAGGGTGCTTTTTGTCAGTGGGCTATAGTAGCATTTGAATTTTCTACTATTGAAGTATCCCGCCATCTCGACGCGTTTGAGTGTCTTGATGCATACTTGCCTTGCGGAGTTATCTTAGTGACTAAGAAAGGTCCTAAGCCTCTGAGCTTGAGTTTCTTTTTATGAGTTTTTGTGCTAAAGAGAATAGTTAAATAGCACAAAGAACTTTATTTGTGCACTCTACTTAGCCATTGGCTTGAGGGTAGTATGGGGAGGATTTTCTATGAGTGACCATGAATTCTTGTAAGAGAAATTGTACACCTAAATTATGAAGTGGGTACTTTTGGCACTCACAATCTGAAGAGGGCATATGAATCGAGTGATCACTGACTCATAAAGGAACTTGGTAGTGGATCACACATTAGCTTCATGGGGAAACCCATTTTGTGCAATAGTCCATGGGGTAGTGATGTATCGAGCTTGAGTGTATCGGGCCATGGAACTAATGGGTCCTATGAAATCAATGCCCCATTTTTCAAACGGTTGCAAAGACACGACGGGGTTCAGGGGCATACTCTCCTTAAAGCATGGAATTGCCGCTCTTGGCATTCGTCGCAACAATGCTTGATATATTCAATTGTGTTGGCCATCAAGGTTTTCCACCATAGTCCCCAGTTGTGAGGACTTTGTGAGCAGTGATTTATGCAAAAACAGAGTGCCCCCCACTATAGGCAGAGTGAGCTTGTTCTAAAAGGAAGATGTATTTGTCTTCATGGATGTAATGTCTCATAATTTTGTCTTTCCCTTTTCTGTATAGTTGGCTTGCAATAATCAGTTGGTAGGAAGCCACCTATTTAATGAGGCACCGTGCTTTGTCTTTGTTGAGGAGTGGGTCAATGGTAGTCCATTGGCCAGGAAGTGTGCAACCTCCTCACCCCATTTTGGAATTAAGCATGGTTGGAACAAGGCGCAGCATCATATAAATCATCATCGACTCCCACTAGCGGCTTGCCATTGGGAATACGTGATATGGTCTGCCAAGACGTGCTGGGAGCCTTTCTACATTGTAACAATGAAGTCAAACTCAAGAAAAATCAGCCAATGACCTTATGATCCTTCCTATTGTACAAGGTTTGTTTACTAGATATAGAAGAGCTTGATGGTTTACAAAGAAGATAAAATTTGGTTGCCAAAAGATAATGGCAAAACGTCTTGATTGTATAGACCATTGCTAACCCTTCCCTTTCGTTCGGTGTGGTAGTGTAATTGCCTTTTGCCTCATTGAGTTAGCTGGTGAAGTTGTTAGAAATATGTGAGCTAGCATCCATTGTTTGTGTGTTTCCTTAGTGATACCTTAGAGTGGTTTGTTCTAAGGTTAGAAGGCTCAAATTACTAGAGTAACTGGGTGTAGGTCTAGTAGTTATCTTCCTTTTATTGGGGCATCACCTTTTAGTTATCTTCCTTTTATTCGGTGAGTCAGGTGATAAATCATAGGGAGGTAGAGAGAATCAAGGGCTCTAGGTGCCTTTCTCTCACAAGCCTATAAATCCAGGGGCTACAGCTCACACATGAGAGATCTAGACATAGCTAAGTGGAGAGTATAGTGCCCATAGTTTGTGTACTTACTTAGTGATCAATATACTAAATGGTCCTTTGTGGAAATACTCTCTCTTTGCTCTTTCATTGGTATTTGTCTATGTGGTGCATTTGTGGTGACCTTGAATATACTCCATTTCTCATTGGTTATATCTAAGTGATGGTATGTATTGCTTTAATGGTGTGAGATTGTTTATGTGATGATCTTGTGCATTGCTTGATTCATTCAATAACTAAGCTCACACCATGTCTTTTAACATGGTATCGGAGCTCCTTTCCATGGGAGTGTAATCTTTCATGAGTTGATCGATACATATTTATGCTTGTGGGTAGCATTCTCTATTAACATTGAGTAGTACTATTTGTGAATGACTCTTTGTTGCATTTGTTGCTTATTCATCACTTCATTGAGTGGCACATTGGAGTGAAGAGGAAGGAATCAAAACACTTTACACGTGTGTGTAGGTCTCTATGTGAGCATAACCTCTTTGGATCCTATCTTGAAATCATTATCTCATCTATTCCTCTCATCCTCTTAGTAGCAACAAGTGGAAAAATAAGGGATTAAGGGAGGGATTATCAGTTAGTGGGCCACACCATTGTGGGTGTGAATGAGCATTTCAATGTAAGAGACACTTTGTGTAAACAGAAAATAGTGGTGGTGAGAGCATTGTGAAGGGATTTTGATTGCATCAAAGCATTGAAGCTGAGCTCAGAGGTCCTCTTCAAGCCATCATCAAGTGGTAGCCCCCATGGATGGTTGAAAGCTTTAACATCAAGAAGGTAACAAAATTCTATGTTTTCTAAGTGATAAAAACAATGTGAAAATTGAGCTACTACTTGGAATCTTCAATTAACTTGTGGGAATCCATTGTAAACGGTGTATTAGGGCTTTAGTAGCCTACCTTAGGGCATCAAGCTGTGAGCCTCGAGCTTGCAAAATTGCATGAAAACAGTGGCCTACAGTCGGTTTCACAAGCAGGGCTCTCAGAGCTTCTGTGTTGTTGAGAAGAGAAAGTGATTTGGAGGCTCTCATTAGCCTTACATTGTAGCAAATCATATGTATTTGATGAGGGCTTGTGTATGCTTGTTCATGGCAACTTGAATCAGTCCCAAAAATGAGTCCACATTTGGTGCTTATTTGAGCACACAACAAGTATAGTCACTGGTTTTTGAGCCGAGTTGTAAAAAAATGGGTGTTACAAACACCCTTAATCTACCTCTAATCAGCGGCGGGCGGCGGTCGGTCAATGGTAGCCTTTGATTGTATAATCCTCAAGAGCTTCTCTAGGCATCTCATTTTCAACAAACCGCCAATGAATTGCTCCACAATTGAAGGAGAATATCAAGCTCCACCATCACTCAGCTACACTCAAGGACAATAAGACTGAGGGTCCTCGAACGTGCTACTATTGCAAGAAGAAGGGCCACATCATCAAGGATTGCTATAAGAGGAAGAAGGATGAAGAAGAGAAAGAGAAGGGAAAAGACAAGCAACTAGAGAAGGAGGAGGGAAACTTGTCCAACTCATTGTTCTAGCAGTTTATATGACATCTTTAGCTCGTGGGGAATTTTTTTGATCTTACTGATTTCTTATCTTAGTGATTGAGTTGATCCAAGCATACCCTTCATGGTATGGATGCTTGATCAGGGGAGGGTGTTAGAAATATGTGACCTAGCATCCATTCTTAGTGTGTTTCCTTAGTTATACCTTAAAGTGGTTTGTTCTAAGGTTAGAAGGCTTAAATTACTAGATCGATTGGGTGTAGGTCTAGTAGTTATCTTCCTTTTATTGGGACATCACCTTTTAGGTGAGTTAGGTGAGAAATTATAGGGAGGTGTGTGAGATCCCCCTCCAGGGGTTTTGGCGCCGGAAGCAGTGTCAGCCTCCCACGCAGGGCAGGGATCCACACTCAGGGCCTCGCCCGCGGATGTCCGAACGAGAGACTAGCCCGGCGATTCCTCCGAAACTGAACCCAAAAGACTCCCCTCGCCCGGAAGGCACGGGCGGTTCCGCCATGGGAAAATCTTCTAACGGGGGAATTACTCTAACGAGTCAAAGTCTTAACTAGTTAAATTGACTTGATCTCTCATCAGGGTAATCTACCCATCATTTGACTGATTGTCCAACTAGATTCTTGGTGATTTTGGTCAAGGGAAAACTAGTTTAATTCAACGGTGGTCTATTCTTGGTGATTTCGGTCAAGGGAAAACTAGTTTAATTCAACGGTGGTCTATTCTTTGTATTTAGGAACTGGAACTAGTCACGAAGTTTTTGCTTGATTCAGATGCAAAATGGACAAGTAGGTTTACTATCTGTCCCTCTCGTAGTCTAACCAAAATCATTCGGTTTAGTTCTAACAAGGATTTTCTTCAGATAAACATCTACTTTTGGGTAAATAAAAATTTAGTGATTTAGCCACATAAAATATCTAAAGATATTCTTTCTACAATTTAATTTCTCAACCTTAATTCCCTAGGTAGATTTATGGTGAAAATTCATCTTTTCACACCTAAAATTAATTCAAATCTTTCTTTTCTTAAATATCATAAAAAATTTATTTAAACTAAATACCAATATCTATTTTTTGAATAAGCTTGAAATTCCTCTTTTTCTCATTTAATGAGTGTAACCCAAATGTCATGGGAATTCTTCTTTTATCATAACTTAAATCTATCTAAAATTCCTCTTTAAATTAAATAAAAATATCCAATATTCGAATATACCAAGAATTCTTCTTTTTCCATTTAAATGATTGAATTCCAAATATGATGGGAATTCCTCTTTTATCATTTAAATCTATTCATGCATTAAATAATTTTAACTAAAATTTCTCCTAAAAATTACACCATTAATCCTAATATGACAAGAATTTTACTTTTTTCATTTAAATGATTGAATTCCAAATATGATGGGAATTCCTCTTTTATCATTTAAATTTTTCCTATGCATAAAAATAAATTTAACTAAAATTTCTCTTAAAATTGAATAAAAATGTCCATTAATCCAAATATGACAAGAATTTCACTTTTTCCATTTAAATGATTAAATTCCAATTATGATAGAAATTCCTCTTTCATCATTTAAATTTTTCATGCATAAAAATAATTTATCTAAAATTCTTCTTTAATTTTAAATAAAATATTTATTATTTTAGTATTTCAAATTTTCTCTTTCTCCATTGGAATACATGGATCTTCATTATCATGGGAATTTCTCTTTTATCTCATAAAAATGAAATTACTAAAACTTTCTCTTTTCTCTAATTAACTATTTATGCATAAACATTAAAAATTAAATTTCCATGGATATGATGAGAATTATTCATTTAACATAGGATGAATAATCCTAGAATATGGTAGGAAGTCCTCATTTCACATTATGCATAAAAATGATTTATGTGTTAATTTTTTAAAAATTTGCCATAGCTTTGCTATTACTGATAATTTTAATATTTTCTAAAAGAATAAGACTTAGTAGTAGGATTATGATAGAGTAACTATCATTTGGACCAATATCCAAGTTATGGACTTAATTCCTAAGTTTACCATAATTTATGTAATATTAAAGCATAAAAAAGCCATCTCTTTGGCCTTGTAGAGTTTGATTTTAGAATTAGGAATTGCTCCATGAGAAGCATCATTTGAATTGAGAATTGGTCATAGGAATGACCATTCTTTGGGGGAGAGAAAGATGTACATAAAAAACATCCTAAATTAAGCATAAATGTAAACTTTATGTGATTAATCATTAAAATTCATTAGAGAGCTTCATTTGCATTGAAAAACCATTCAATTGAATACTTCTCAAGCTTGAGGGGGGTTGAGAAGTGAAAACAATTTAGAAGATTAAGAAAAAACCATAAAGTCACACCTTACCTCTTGTTTTGCTTGATTCTCTATTCTTAAGAGAGGCCCCCAACCAATCAATTGGTTAGTATGTGGAGGAAAGCTCCAAGGAAGGTTGAAGAGAGAGAGATGCTCCAAGGTTAGTTCTAAGGTTAGAAGGCTCAAATTACTAGAGTGATTGGGTGTAGGTCTAGTAGTTATATTCCTTTTATTGGGGAATCACCTTTTAGTTTATTCAGGTGAGAAATCATAGGGAGTTGGAGAGAATCAAGCGCTCTAGGAACCTTCCTCTCACAAGCCTATAAATCTAGGGGCTACAACTCACACATGAGAGAGCTAGACATAGCTAAGTGGAGAGACATAGCTAAGTGGAGAGTATAGTGCCCATACTTTGTGTACTTTCTTAGTGATCAATATACTAAGTAGTCCTTTGTGGAAATACTCTCTCTTTGCTCTCTTCAATGGTATTTATCTATGTGATGAATTTGTGGTGGTGAGCTTGAGTATACTCCATTGCTCATTGGTTACATCTAAGTTGTGGCATGTATTGTTTTAATGGTGTGAGATGTTTTATGTGATGATCTTGTGAATTTCATTTAATAACTTACCTCACACCATTTGTTTTAACATGGTATCAGAGCTCCTTTCCATGGGATTCTAATCTTTCATGAGTTGATAGATATAGCTTTGTGCTTGTGCGTAGCATTCTCTATTAACATTGAGTGGTATTCTTTGTGATGAGTGGCTCTTTGTTGCATTTTTCTGATTCATCACTTCATTGAGTGGCACATTGGAGTAAAGAGGAAGGAATCAAAACACTTTACACGTGTGTGTAGGTCTCTATGTGAGCATAACCTCTTTGTGGATCCTATCTTGAAATCATTATCTCATCTATTCCTGTCATCCTCTTAGTGAGTGTCACAATAAGGAATTAAGGGAGGGATTATCAATTAGTGGGCCACATGATTGTGGGTGTGAATGAGCATTTCTATGTGAGAGACACTTTGTGTGAAGAGAAAATAGTGGTGGTGAGAGCATTGTGAAGGGATTTTGATTGCATCAAAGCATTGAAGCTAAGCTCAGAGGTCCTCTTCAAGCCATCATCAACTGGTAGCCCCCATTGATGGTTGAAAGCCCCAACACTAAGAAGGCAACAAAATTATATTTTTTTTGAGTGATAAAAAAATATATGAAAATTTCACTACTTGGAGGCTTCAATAGCCTTATGTGAATCCATTCCAATTAGTGTATCAGGGCTTTAGTAGACCACATGAGGGTGTCAAGCTTTGAGCCTTGAGCTTCCAGAAATTTCATGAAAACAGTGGCCTACAGGTTGGTTTCACAAGCAAGGGGGTCTCAGAGATTCTGTGTTGTTGCTGACAAGAGAAGGTGATTTGGAGGTTCTCATTAGCCTCACATTCAGAGGGCTTGTGTAGTCCTGTTCGTGGCAACTTGAATTAGCCAAAAACGAGTCCATATTTGGTTCTTATTTCAGCACACATCAGCAAGTATAGTCACTAGGTTTTGAGTCTAGTTGTTGCAAGAAAATGGGTGCTACTTAAACCCTTAATCTACCTCTAGTCTCAGTGGGGTTAATTATTGCAGCCTTTGATTGTATAATCCTTTGTATAATCCTCAAGAGCTTCTATGGGTGTTGCGTTTCCAGCAAATCGCCAACGAATTGCTCCACGATTGAAGGAGAATATCAAGCTCCACCATCACCTACTTTCCTACTTCATTATAGGAGGGAAAGTATTGGCTTAAAAATTTCTGTGTGAATTTCTCTAAAGCTCTAAGGTTTCAAGGTCCTTCATATTTATTTATCTTGTGATAAAGGGGATTATCACACTCTTGGTATTGTTTTTATCTTTGTGGGAGAATAGCATTACACGTGCATGCTTTGTGCACAACATAATGTACATGCTCTAAAACTATAAAGAGAAAATCTCATCTTACATTTCTTAGTGAAAGGGTTGAAGGGTTCAAGTGTGTGGTGTGTTAGTCAAAACTTGCACTAGCCAACAAATCTAAGACAACGTTCAAAACCTAGACAAATTCACACTATTAGGGGTGGTCACAATTCATGTTCACACACCTTCATTTGTTTGGTGAAGGGACCCTTGAGTAAAAACATTTCTAGGTGAAAAGCCAAGCTCCATTGTAAAGTCCTATTCATTTGCTGCATTAATGCAAGTGTTATCGCTCACCCTAACCCTCCTTGAAACACATCCAAAAAGATATTACCTGGTGAACTGCAACTGTCGTCGTGATGAGGATCTTTCCAATGGCCGAGCTCGTAAGGTCTCCAAGCTCTACAAATCCTTGAGAAGCAATTCCACCGCGTCTCTCGTGAGCGTTGTCACACCGCCACTTGCACTACGGGTCCTCGTTCCTCCTCTCATCTCACTTCACTCACACACACTCACTAGCATGCATTAGGGAGAGAGATTAGCAAGAGGATTAGCAAGAGCAAGACTCAATTGCAAAATGGAAGAGTCCGTTGTATTATGAGAGAAATTCACTTATATACATGGCCATAAGTGTTCACACTCACTTAAACTATGGCCGGGCAGGCACTTTAGGCTCATAAGAGGCCTAATTCTATTACAACGACTACTCTTATAATATATCCATGAAGTACATCACTTAGGACTTCATCCTAACTTGCTACCACATGCTCTTGAAGTGGGAATCACCATAAATGCTCCGTCACACCATTACGGGCGCCCATCCAAGTTGTAGCTTTGGACACTATTGCTTTATATCTTGAATGTATGACCCTTTGGTGTATCTACCATGACTCCTTGATGTAAGATAATGGCAGTAGCTCTTGTTAATCCTAGATTTGGATTAACATTCCCCCCTTCATAATGGAGATCACGTCTGTATGATCACGTTGACGACCTTTGTGTGGGGAGAATGAACAAGCTTGTCGATGGCTTTGATGTTGAATGACGTTCAATGGTCTTTGTTCCTCTGGAGGAAATAAGAAAAGCTAGTTAATGAATGAATAGGTTAGTTGTGTATTGGGAATTCCTAACGGGGTGGGGGGCAAATGATTGCATTTTTATATTTGTGTGAGCCCTTTTTTTTGGCCCACTTTGTTTTTGGCAATCACTGGCAAAGTTACATGTGATTTTTGTTAGTGGTGGGGACAATAAGAGATGTTAATAGTGGGAGACAAGAGAGAGAAGGATCCGGAGGAACATATACTTAATCATGAGAATGAGATGGTGATTCTCAGTTCCTCATTTGATTCATTCAAGCGATATTCATCATTTGAAGTAATTGGCTTGTGATGATGTCCCTTTGTGTGGCATGATTCTTGTCAAATGTTGTTGAGTAGAACTTGATCCTATCTTCTTCTACCCATGTGCTTTTTATGTTTTTATGCATATTTAAGTACTCTTATGAAGTATATTTACATGAAGTACAAGAATTGAGTCATATAGACTCTTATTGAACTGCTTTGTGTTGAAGTAGCCACTTGTTGGTGAGGATTGAAAGAATTACGTTGACTTGTGAGGCTAATATAGATATCTTCATTAGGGATTGAAAATCATTGAGTTGTGAAGTAATTTGAAAGAAAATTCCAAGCAATGGGTTGTACCATTGACCATGCTTTCGCCGACCATGGTCCCCCCATCCAGAGATGTATCTAGAAGTTGTCAATGGTGAGGCTTTGGTGCAAATGTTCTCCAGTGCATGAGTATGGATACGTACTCATGGAGCATTTGCTACATTAATTTAGCCAAAAGAATAGTAAGCAATAAGCTTAACAAATATATAGTGGCTATTGTGTGATATGGCTTAATCCGTGATGATGAGGCTTAAATCGTGAAAGCACATGTTCTTAAGCCGTGATATGGAACTCCTTGAATTGTAATTACGTGAGATGAAATTCTATGAATTTATAAATTTTGACCCCTTTTTTTGATTTTATGGGTTATCTATATCATGATTTGCAAGCAACAGCTTCTTATGCGCCCATTTCTTACTTCTAGAGGGGTGACAAGAGCATTGTTATTTTGTTATTGATGTGCTCCTAAGTCTCCGTATTGCTTCTTGAATTTGTTGTTGAAATGATGTTGAGGTAGTAGGAAAGACTGCTGATTGTTTGCTTAAACAGACAAGCTCTGTGTTGGTGCTGAATGCATGAGAGTGGTTGAGAATTTGCTTGCTCTTGCTTGGGCCTCCATTCTTATCAAACTATAGGTGAAGTTGTTGGGGTTGAAGTCGATGGTGAGGCTTTCTTCACATTGTTCGATTTTGGCAACCATATGATAGAACTACCATGTAAGATTCCTCCCCCCAGCCCCTCATGATGTCCAGTATCTTTCCCTGTAATTCATTCCCCTCTTCAGAAATATAAAAGATCTTGTTTCTACCTGTTTTGGCCTAGAGAGAGAAAATATTCTAGAGAGATAATATTCAAATTTTAAATATTTTTGGATAGAAAAATACCTCATCTTATTAAAATAAGTTTCCCTGAAATAGAAGTTCAAAAAGATTTTCAGAAGGTGCATTAGAAATTGAGTATAATCTATTCAAGAGGCATTATCCTGGGGGTGAAGATTTTTTTTGAAATTTTAAATTAAGGTTCCTATGGACCAATAAGATTCATCCAAATGTAGGGAGGAGATAAATGAAGAAATAAAAGAAAAATTCCCCAAAAATTAGTAATTACTCACATAAGATGAGGACAAGGTTAATAGGTAAAAAAGGGGGATATTTAAAAGTAATGATGCATTTTTGACACCTCTGCATGGGGGAATTCCCCTCATGAAGAGGGCGCCTATTTTACATGCTTGAATGAGTTTTAAACTCCCAAATAATGAGATATTTTCATCTCTCCTCTCTCCTGTTTCAACTAGATCCAAAAAGTGAGCAAAATTGACCTAAAAATGGTCAAAAATTGACCAAATTGATCTGGAAAATTCTAGAATCAGTTTGCTTGGTTAGAGGCTCACTTTTTCCTATAAATAGAAGCCCTCCCCTTTGTTGAAACTTAATAGTGTTTTATGCATTGTTACTCTGCTCCTCCCAAGCCAAGAACTGTGAATTTATTAATAATTCACTAGTTTTGGACATTTCCCTCTTCCAAAGATTGGTGGCCACTCTTGTTACAAACAAGAGTTGAACCCTCAAACCATTAAGCCAAAGGAAAGCTCCAAGAAATTATGTAAGTAGAGATTCTTGTATGTTTCTTTATTGATTTTATGTTTTTCTAATGTTTATGACTGTTTGAAGTGATAAATGGATGTTATGCCTTGATCGAAAGGCTTTTCCCCTCTCTCTTCTCAGAATCAACCCTTCTTTATCCTAGTTAAGTGAAAATTGTTGGAATTAAACTTTTTATAATGTTTTCTCTTTTATAAGTGAATTTTGATTAGTATAGATTACTTTAAATCAATTAGAGTTAATTTTTAAGATAAAATTAATGAGAAAAAATTAAAAATGGTCAGCCATACAAAGGAGGTTATGGTGAATTTTTTAGAAATAATAATTATCTTTTATTATGCTAAAAGAGTAATTCCTATCAATTCTATACTCTAAAAGTGTCATTTTCATGCATAGAAGATGCATATTGATTATTATTATTTTTATGCATAAAGGAATAATTTTCTTTTATTATAAAAGTGTTACTTTCATCAAAATAGATTTTTATGCATAAAGGAATAATTTTCTTTTATTATGAAAGTGTTACTTTCATCAAAATAGATTTTTATGCATAAAGGAATATAGATTTTTATGCATAAAGGAATAATTTTCTTTTATTATGAAAGTGTTACTTTCATCAAAATGGATTTTTAGGCATAAAAGATTATGTTTTTATTATAAAAGTGTTACTTTTATCATATTTGATTTTCATGCATAGAGGCATGCATAAAAGATTATTTTTATTATTATAAAAGTGTTACTTTTATCATATTTGATTTTCATGCATAGAGGTATGCATAAAAGATTATTATTTTATTATAAAAGTGTTACTTTTATCATATTTGATTTTCATGCATAGAGGTATGCATAAAAGATTATTGTTTTATTGTAAAAGTGTTACTTTTATCATATTTGATTTTCATGCATAGAGATATGCATAAAAGATTATTGTTTTATTGTAAAAGTGTTACTTTTATCATATTTGATTTTCATGCATAGAGGTATGCATAAAAGATTATTGTTTTATTGTAAAAGTGTTACTTTTATCATATTTGATTTTCATGCATAGAGGTATGCATAAAAGATTATTATTTTATTGTAAAAGTGACATTACTTTTATTATATTTGATTTTCATGCATAAAGGTATGCATAAAAGATTATTTTTTTATTATAAAAGTGTTACTTTTATTATATTTGATTTTTATGCATAAATGGGTGCATAAAAGATATTTTTATATTAAAAATGTGATTTTCATCATAAATGATTTTATGCTTAAATTAGATGCATAAGAGAAATTCTTTTATTCTAAAAGTGTAATTCCTACTAAATTGGATTTATGAATGGAAAGATGCATAAAGAATATATTTTAATCCAAAAGTGTTATTCTCATCAATTTTAATTTTATGCATAGAAAGATGCATAAAGAAATCTATTTTTAGTTCAAAAGAGTTATTTTCGTCAATTTTGATTTTATGCATAGAAAGATGCATAAAAAATTGATTTTTAATTCAAAAGTGTCATTCTCATTTAAAATAAATTTATGCATATGAAGATGCATAAAAGATTGATTTTTATTTCGAAAGTGTTATTCTCCTTAAAATGGAATTTATGCATAAATAGAAGCGTAAAGAAATCTTATAACAAAAATGAGAATTCTCTGGTATTCTATAAATAGATATGAGGATGTGAAACGAATCAGATAGATGAAAATGAACGATGAATAGACGGAGATGTATGTATGTGAAAGAATGGATGTAGTTATATGTATGTGAAAGAAATGATGTAGATATGGAATGTGAATGTGGATGTATGAATGTGAAGGTATGAATGTGGATGTGGAAATGGAAGTATGAATGTGGATGTGGATGTGGTGGATGTATGAATGTGAATGGGGATGTGAATGTATGAAGGTGGATGTGGATGTATGAATGTGGATGTAGATGTGGATGTATGAATGTGAATGTGGATGTGAATGTATGAATGTGAATGGGGATGTGAATGTATGAAGGTGGATGTGGATGTATGCATGTGGATGTAGATGTGGATGTATGAATGTGAATGTGAATGTGGAAATGGATGTATGGATGTGGATGTATGAATGTGGATGTGAATGTATGAATGTGAATGGGGATGTGAATGTATGAAGGTGGATGTGGATGTATGAATGTGAATGTGGAAATGGATGTATGGATGTGGATGTGGAAATGGATGTATGGATGTGGATGTGGATATATGAATGTGGATGTGGATGTGGATATATGAATGCGAATATGTATGTGAATGGATATGAACGAATGGATGAAATGAGATGTCAAGTGAATCAGAATGTGAAATGAATAATATAATATGTGAACGAATGAGATGTAATGAGAAATGGATGTGATGAGACGTAATGTAAATTAAGAAAGATAGGAATGGATGTTATGTGAAGTGAATGAATCTGATGAGATGGGATGGAAAATGATGTATCTGGTCAAGAATGGATACACTTATGAATTGGGTTTGGGTTAAATAATATGGATTGATGTGGAACAAACTGGAAAGATGTGAATTCATTATAGAAACTGTATTTGTGATCTATTTGTAAATGACTATTTTATGTCAAGAATGATGGGGAAGCATTTTGACTATCTTGAGAATGTGGTTGTGAAGACCTACGTGATAAAGTTGCAACTGCTGTACGAAGAGTCAATGGAGGACATCTCGCATAGCAAGGTCGGCCGAGGTCTTGACCAGCCTCGGTTCGATTTAAATGGTGAGCTTCCGGTATGGTGGATGAGGGACCAAGGAAGCGGCCTATGAGTGAAGCGCTAGCTGACCTACGAAGGATCCTAGAGGGTGCTGACCATACGGTGCTCGGGCTCTGGGTCGTCGAAGATACCCACACGTGCATCATGGAAGATATTGGAACAAGGAGTAAGAGTTGTTTTTCTGAAACCAGGCATGGATCTGGTTGATTGACCTTGTTGGTCCTCAACGGATGAGTCCATGACTCTTTTATATGGATCTGTTGGTTGATCTTGCTGATCTTCAACGGAGATTCCATCTTGATTTTTATAAGTGATTATATTGCGAAGTACTATGAGCTAGGAACTATTGAAAAGGCCCCTGAGTGAATAGGTGGTGAGCGTTCTGGTTGCCAATGATGCCATAGATACTCTGATGAAGGAATGATTGGAAATTAAGATTCAACCGGATATTTTGGAGGATTATGATCAGTGATACTATGGTTTCATCAAATGATTGTTTAAAGATGACTGAATCTGTGAAAAAGGCAATTCAATATTGAGTGTGTAAGTGGTGTGACTAGTTTTATGTTTGCATGAACATCCAGCTAGGGGGCCTGGGAACTCTTTTCCCTGGTACCCGGGACAAAACCTAACCAAATTCCTAATTGGATCCCATCACTACAGTGGTTGGGCGGTTGGCTAACCCATGGGACTAGACGGGGTTAGGCTAGACTGATGGATCCGGAAATTGAGACTCAATTTCCGTTTAGTTCGATAGATGAAGTAAATCCCGGACAAAAATTGTTCCATGGAAAAGAATCAACGGATGTGCCTCTCAATGAGGAAAAAAGCGTTGATCTCTCTGATCCAAGTACAGTCTTTTTCCCTGATCTGACTATGGGACTTACGGGTTCCGTCAGATGAGCTTAGTTAGTTAAGGCTTTTGACTACGTTAGGGAAAAGTTATCCTGGTGGAATCGTTCATGCTTTCCAGGCAAGAGAAGTTTTTTCGAGTTCGGTTTGGAAGAATCGAGGAATTAGTCATCTGTCCAGATATCCATGGGTGAGGCCCCGAGTGTGGGACCCTACCCCGTGCAAGATGTGCTACTTCCGCTGCTAGCACCCCGAATCCGTTGCGCAGTGGGGACTAGGATCTCACATACCATCATAGTATCCTTGTTGTGTTGAAGTACATGCACTGGTCCCCATCTTTGATGAACACTATAATTTGGTGGGCCGATGTGCTTGGTGTTGAGGCTTTCTTCTTTGTGCAAGCTTAGGGGACTTTGTGATCCGTTTGGGGACCCAAGCTTTGGTACTTCTTTGGTAGTACCCTTGTGCTTGCAGCAGTGTTTTTGGTACCCACACTTATTGCATTGGTGGAGTTCTTTGAGGAACTCGCTGTCAAAATGCACAACGGAAGACTAATGCACGTAGGAGACGCACCATCGAGGACCACGAACACCCCCAACGGGCACTGCAGCATCCCTCCTCCGGGCTCCCATCTCCCGGTGAGTTGCCTCCCAAAACACCGGCCGGAGGAGATGACTATGACAAGGTGCCACCACACCTTATATATGGCTCTTTAACTTCCCATGCTTCCACTTATAAGATAATCCAGGGCATGCTCTAGCCATAGATCACAAGCTCGAAATCACCAATCTTCCAACACCCTCCCTTGATTCGAGCTCCGCAAGCCAGCAAGGTGCGAGGGGGTCGCCTAGGACCACCGCCCAAGCTCTCATACCATGTCAGAATGCGCAGTGGAAGCCTAACCCACGTAGGAGACGCACCCTCGAGGACCACGAACACCCCCAATGGGCATTGCAGCATCCCTCCTTCGGGCTCCCATCTCTCAGTGAGCTGCCTCCAAAACATCGACCGGAGGAGATGACTATGACAAGGTGCCACCACACCCTATATATGGCGCTTCAACTTCCCACGCTTCCACTTATGGGATAATCCAAGGCATGCTCTAGCCACATAGATCACAAGCTCGAAATTGCCAACCTTCCAACACTTGCATAGGCTTTTGTGGATGCTGTTATGGAGTACTTTTCTTCTTCCTTGTCTTTTGAGTGCTACGTTGAGGAAGAGGTTTTGACTGTCGATGCACCCAAATTTGATTGGCACCTTCATAATAGCCTTGAGCTACAAGTAGCTGATTCTCCACCCACATTTTGATACTACTAAGATATTGTGATTGTGGGAGTCTTGGTGGAGTTTTCTTTAGGGTTGATGTGGAAGGTTTGGGGCCTTCCTTGACTTGGCTAGTGTTGAGGTTATGGGTTTGAGATGCATGGGCATTGTTGATGATGATGAGGTTAGAGTCTCTTGTGTGGAGTGGCTGTCGATGAGACGAGGCCTTTGAGCATGTGGTTGTCTCCTTTGTTGAGGTTTGTTGAAAATGCATAGGCTGCAGGGTCTTTCCTTTGAGTTCAGTGTTAGAGATAGATGGTTGGTGGGCTCTAGGAACTTCTTCAAGAATAGCTACTGATTGTGAGGTTTTGGCATCGAACTTCGTATAGGTGAGGATGGGGTTGAAGGAGTTGATGCTTAATCAGAGTCGATCGTTGATGCAGATGGTAGGTCCTTGTGTAGAGGGGCTTTTGTGGGAGAGGCTTGTATCCTTTTGCGTTTAGTATCATAGATATCCATTAAAGTTGGATCCTCTTCTTGTTGGCAGTAAGGTATTGTCAACTTTTTGTCGTTGACAATCATGATGACTCTATCGCTCACAAAGCATAGTGGTGCTTGGGTAGCAACAATCAATTTATACCCCAAGATTAAATCTACTTCCAACACATACTCAACCACAAAAAACTTGCAAGTGAGGGGGTTAGTTTCAATATAAATTGTATGTTCAAATTACCCCATACATGGCATGTTTACGTCTTGTGGTGTGAAGGTAATCCTTATAGGATGTGCCATGAGTGTTGATTGACCTATTAAATCCCATAGCTCGAGGGTCATGAGATTATGTTCTTGTGTTGATAAAGTTGTGCTTGAGCTATGGTGATTTTATTTGAAATTTTCAATTCCACCAAAATCATAGGGATCTTTTCAATAAGATATGTTGGAAGTTCTAGCGCCTGCAAGGTTTCTTCCTCCCGTAATAGCAATTGTACATTATTGTATACAGGAGTGTTCAAGGTGACTGTTTGCATGCAAGAGTGTTCAAGGTGACTGTTTGCATGGATTCATTTAGTGAATATAATGATTCACTTATCCAAGGTCCACCAAGGATGACATCATACTCAAGGGAATCTAAGGTGAAATGAAATGTAAATTCCATATCGCTATCGATTGTTTGAGTAGTGTATCTAAAGTAACCTCGAACTTCAATGTTTTGTTCATTGGTTCCTTTTACAAGACTATTGCTTGTCGGGGTGAGTTTAGGTTATCCCAATGACACCCAAGTGTCTATTGTCATGATGATATGACTTACTTGAGGGCTAATCAATGCACGTTTGCAGCACTGAACATCATTGCCTGTAGGGAAATCCAACCATACCATGATAGAATCTTCCAAAGGAACCATGGGTGTTTTGGTTATTGTTTTAGCTTCAGATCTTGTGTGTGTTTCATATTCCCATTCACTTTCATCCTCTATTTGGGTCTCAACTTTTTCAAGAGTACCCAATGCGTACAATGGCACACTTCGCCCTCTGACAATTCTTAATGAGGGATGTTTGGAAACTTGCGAATCCTGACATTCCTGTTTTATGTAGTTCGTTATGTCCTTGTATAATTTAGGTTGAGCCATTAAAGGTACAAGTGTTGATGTGATGTTGGCTTTATTATGAGAGAAGATCATTCCTCCAAATGAGGTTTTGAGAGACAGTTTTAATCTTGTAAGGGAATTTTCGAATTCCTCACGTGCTTTCTCAAGCCTATAGTTCGTATAGTCCGTTTCAAATGACTCTTCTGTAGAGAGTATATCTTCCTCTTGAAAGGGAAAGCGATACTCCTCTAGGCTTTGTATCTTGGTTGCTATTTTAGGTTTGGCATTATGAGGTTCAATCACAACCGGTGACCCTGTAAGACATTCAACCAAGCTAAGCATGCTCTCTTGAGCTTGCTTTTTGCATTCTGCATATGTCATGTGATCATTATTATCCATTTGGGGTGCTTGGGTGGGTTCTAGTTTCTTGATTGGTCTATGTAGTGCACTGAGCGAAGAGTGAGAACTTGTTTCATCCTCACTTAGTGATGTACTAGAGCTTGTTTCATTCTCTGACTTTCTTTGGTTTGTCAGTTTTTCATTCTATTTACCCATGCGATGAGATCGAATTTTCTTTTGGGTTTTTGTATCCTGTGTCGCACTTATGGGGGTCGAGGTTTATGTGGTGGCCTTTAAGGTGGATGCTTCTACATCATGTATAGCTTTTGGTTCTTTTGTGTTTATGCCCCCTTTTGGGTTTATGTCCTCTACAGACTCCTTTTCCCTATCTTTTAAATTGACATTGGTTTTCCATAGTTTTTTGTAGTCCCTTGTTTTTCTTGGGTTTAGAAGGATTTATTTTCCCTTTTAGGTTTTGTTTTAAAGCATGTTCTTTTACCCATGTTGAGGTATTATGTTTTACGTTCTTTTTTACTATTTTTTGTGCCTTGGCTTGTAAACGTGTAAGCACATTCAATGGCACTGTGAACAACTTCCCGTTTGGTACACTTAAGACGTTAAGAGTTATATTTTGTGAGACAAGTTGCATTGAAGTAACTCGTCTTGGGCAATCTTGGAACATGTGATCAATGCCACATCGATCACACATTGATCGCAAGGTGTCAGTGACTATGGGCATGGAAGTGTTCCAAACTGTGCAGTCTGCCACCTTGTGAGGTCCACGATAATAGAAACACTGAAGTGTCCGATTAACTACTTCCTGAGCAGTTTCTACCCTTTGCACTGTTTCTATTTGGTGTACGGGAGATGTAGGTTTTGAGTCCATTGTGGATGAAGCGGGACACTTTTTAGTATCATGGTCAAAGGTTTTACAATATATGCAGTATAGAAAAACAGATGCCTTTAATGCACAATGAGGATTGGGATGGTTGTAGTGATTGCATTCAACACAAGGCATTTCGCTCGTCACTTTTATAGGCATTAAGGATGTTTGGTTTTGAAGGTTTTTATCCTCTCTTAGAGATGTTTGCTGTAAGGTTTTAAGCAAGGATGCATAAAATTTGAGGAATGTTAATTCCGAGATCGATCTTTCTTTTGCCATTGCTTCACTTGGTTTAGATGAGGAACACTTTGTAGTATAATCATCTTCTAGCATGTTGTCATCTAAACGTATTGCTTCTTTACAACATTGATCGAATGTTTCCGGATTGGATACAATGATCAAGTTGTGTAAGCTGTTATTCTTTAAGCCCATCATGAAACATCTCCTCAATTGAAAATCATTTAATTTTTCCCATGACTCACAACGTGAGTCCAATAGTTTTATCCGAAGGATAAAATCTCTAATGGATTCATTGGGTTGACGCTTAATTGAATAAAGTTCTGTTACTGCACTCCATTGATCACCTTATCTCGAAAATCCATGTATAAGGCTGATTTCAAGGTTTTGAAGTTGGTCTTGATTGCCGGCATCAATGCGATGAACCATCGACTAGCTTTTCCCTCTAAGCATAAGTTCAACGTATGTACCTTAGTGGGGCAGTTGGGATTTCCAAAGGCTTCACATCTTTGTTCAAACATTTGAATGAATTGAACAGGGTCTATTGTTCCGTCATATTTGCCCATAATTTTGGAAATTTGTACGGCTGTATTTTTGTATGAGTCACTGATGCCGTATGTGAGTGTCTTGTTGGAAGAGACTTGGTGAGTCCTTGGGTCACCCCCTTCCTAGACTAGTCAGTACGTCCAAGGTGTGGGTATTCAGGAAAAGGTTGGTACTTACAGGATTTGCGGGAACGTTAGGCAAGGGGCCAAAGCTCGGTGGAATCGAAGTGACAGGGGGTGTAAAACCCGATGACATGCTCATTATAGGCATGGCCAATGGCATGTGGAGGTGAATTGGCGGCATAGATCTCAATGGCTCGAAGATGACAGCCATTGGGTTTATTCCTTATGTGATCCGTGGCACTTCCTCTATTGTGGCCATGTTGGAGTGCCTAAATGCTCCTTAATGAGCAATTACAGTTTTTTTTTGCTTTTTATACTTTCCTACCACCCGTTATAGCCTCAAAAGGCATGGCGTAGAACTTCCTAGATGGAAGAGGAGGTCCTAAAACCTATTTTCCATCACTGTCTCAAGACGAAAAATTTTCTCGAGAATTTTTTCCCTATTTTCCAACACATTTTTTAGGGTGTTCCAAAAGGAATTTTGAAAAACTCTGTATGAGGGAGTTGTAGTATTTTTGGAGTACTACAACTTTGTTTCCCTGAGTTGTCCGTGATTTTGTTGTCTAGACCCTCAAAAAGTAGGCCGAATATGGTTCATCGTCGTTTTCGCACTGTTTTTTGCGATTTTTCATGGTTTTTGGACAGTTTTGTCTCGATTTTTGGGTCGAATTTTGAGACTACTGGTCGGAGGCCAAAATGATTGATTTTGACTTCAGATGACCAAGTCCAAAGTCGCAGAGCTTGATGTCAGCTTTTCGATTGAGCCCTAGAGCGCTTTCATTGGATATCTGGTTTAGGAGATACGGGCCTCCAAATAGGGGTGTTTTGAAGAGTTTTTTTTTTAAAAACCACGTGAACTGGTGTTTCACGCCATGAAGCGATTTTCAGGCGTGAACCAGACTTCATGTGAGAAAATTAAATTTTATTTTATTTTTGCCGCGTGAACTAGTGTTTCACGTCTCATGAAATGGTTTTCATGCGTGAACCGGACTTCACGTGAAAATTAAAATTTGATTTATTATTATTATTATTATTATTTGGAGTCTAGTGGAAAATATGAATTTTTCTTTTTGGGGGAAAATATTTTTTGAATTTAAAATGAAAGGAATGTGGGCATTTTCCCAAAAAGGGTAAGTGGAATTAAAAAAGTCAACCTTTTAATGACACCCTTCACACCCTTCATAAATGGTCCCCAAAACGGACAACTTGACAACTCATGAGCATCTTCTCATTGAATGCTCATTAGCCTTAATTAGTTATGTAAAATATTGATTAAGGATTAATTTAAGATTAATCCTTTCACTAATCTTTTCTTATTTTATACTAATTAAGGACTCTAATTAACCACTAATCTCTCATTAATTCACACAATTTGAGTATATCATTAGATAGAGCAAGGAAAAACTAATCTTTGTGCATCAATAATTTTATAAATTAATCTAAATTAAGGGATTCATTAGACTCTTAATTATAGTCTCCTCTTTAAGGTAAAATTAAGCAAAGAGAGTCAAATTTCTCTAATTGATAAAAAAACTAATGTGATTAGGTGTTTTAATGCATCTAGATGCTCTTAAACACTCAAAAATCCCATTTAGATCCCAATTAACACATTTTCTAAAATTTTGGCCTCTTGAACAAGATTAATCACCCTTAATGACAAAGATCAGTCTATTAAGAGAAACTAGTCAAATTTAAAGATTTTTTGATGGTTTTAATTTTTTTTGAAAGATTAATCCACTCCTAATTCTTGCTAGCACTCTAATCCAAAAAATTTCAACAAAAAACATAGAGTTAAACTAAAATTAATGATCTTAGATCTATGTTTAAACTAAAGAGAGCTAACATTCACTAAGAAATGCATTCTCTTGCATTGTTTGATGCAATGGATACAAAAACTAAGCCTAATACAAACTATGTGCAAGCCCTAAGAACATGAAAAACAACAAAAACAACAAATTAATCTAAAAATTAAGCAAAAAGTGTTCTTTTCAAAAGCAAAAAAGAGAGCTATTCTACACCAAATCTCACACAAATCACCATCAAATCCATATCTTTTTCATGAAAAACCACTAATCAAGATAATAGGCAATGGGTCATGCATAGATTAGAGACAAAATGATGGAAAAAGCCAAGGGATGGCTCCCCAGCAGCAGCGGCACCAAAAATATTATGGCTCACCCTAACCCTCCTTGAAACACATCCTCAGACTGGACTGGATATTATGACACATGAGTGTCCATGAGTGGTTTTTCCTTTTGCCTTGGTGATTCATGTATATCATGGCTTAGCAAAGAAGCAACCCACTTTGGCCACTTTTAGCTATGAAGCTGAGTATGGTAGCGTTTACAGCTACAATTGAGTGTGTTTGGCTCATGCAACTAATTGCTGATTTGGGTATTGGCGATTCCTCAGCCACACTACCATCTTCACTAATAGTTAGAGCGCTATGATAGTTGTAAGGAATCCAGATTTTCATGCTTGCACAAAGCACATTAAGGTGCTATCATTATGTGAGAGAGAGATGCTCTGTAGGGGAAATCATTTTAGCTTATGTGCCAACATAGGACAACTAAGTGCTAGATTTGTTCACAAAGGCTATCCCCCATAAAAGAAGTTTGAAGCTTTTCACAAAGATTTAAACTTACTTTCCTTTGCGGACTAGTATGGGCTCCCTATCATAGTCCAAAGAGCCTAGCACATCTCTGTACTTCTAGTGCCAACTCACCCCTTGTTCACATCATCACTCCTCCCAAGGGGGATGGTAGTGTTGTGTATGAACCCAATAGGACTAGCTAGGACACTGTTACCCTCTTTAGGAGGTTTTTCCCCCGTACTAGTATATACTTATTATCTTTGTATAGCACACATTCATAACCTATCTTTTATCTCATTGTGTGCTCCCTTGAGCTTCTCCACTATGTGTGTGTGTGTGTGTGCATTCCTACAACCCTATTTCCAACAGTGTTGAGGAATGCTAAAGTAGCACTTTTGATATTCAAGGAATAGAAGAAGTAATTTTAGTAATGAGGGTATGGTTAGAAAGGGCTCATTAGACATAGAAAACTGGCCCACATAGGATGGGTGATAGAGGCCTATGAAGGCTTTGTAGATGCAAAAACAACTTGAGTGTGGTACAAAGTTTTAAAAAATAAAGGGGCAAAATGGGCTTATAGTTGGTGATTCTACTACTAACTAGCTCACATATAGGTGTTTTTTAAGGCAAGGTTTACGTAACTACCCTATTTCCAATAGTGTTGAGGAATGCTAAAGTAGCACTTTTGATATTCAAGGAATAGAAGAAGTAATTTTAGTAATGAGGGTATGGTTAAAAAGGGCTCATTAGACATAGAAAACTAGCCCACATAGGAGGGGTGATAGAGGCCTATGAAGGCTTTGTAGATGCGAAAACAACTTGAGTGTGGTACAAAGTTTTAAAAAATAAAGGGACAAAATGGGCTTATAGTTGGTGATTCTACTACTAACTAGCCCACATATAGGTGTTTTTTAAGGCAAGGTTTACGTAACTACCACGGGCTCCTTAAAAGATGATCTGCCATATATATATGAGTTCTTGTGGCATTAAACTAAGCAGCAAGACAAAGAGGTCAAGATGAAAGCATAGAGCTCTACGCATTTGCATAAGGGCTCTACCTTATGCATAGTGCTCTATACCTAAGGTAGATCCTCATACAAATGTATATAGAGAGCTCTATGCATTTGCATAAGAACTCTACCTTATGCATATAGCTCTATGCATAAGGCAAAGCTCTATGTGAGAGATCTCATTTGTTAGAGATCTATGCTATTGCAGAAGGGTTCTAACTTATGTATATAGAGAGCTCTATGCATTTGCATAAGAACTCTACCTTATGCATATAGCTCTATGCATAAGGCAAAGCTCTATGTGAGAGATCTCATTTGTTAGAGATCTATGCTATTGCAGAAGGGTTCTAACTTATGCATACAACTCAAAGAGACTTATATGCATAAGATAGAGGCCTTATGTAAATGTGTATAGCTCTTTGCATTTGCATAAGAGCTCTACTTATATGCAAAAGGTAGAGCTCTTATGCAAATGCATAGAGCTATACACATATTTACGTAAGGCCTCTACCTTATGCATATAAGTCTCTTTGAGATGTATGCATAAGGTAGAACTTGTAGGCAAATGCATAGCTTTCTAACAAATGAGAGCTCTCATACATGTGAAAAAAAAGGAACTTCCATAGCACTAGGGGCTATGGTATAAAAAAGAGAGCATTGGGTTTAGAGCTTACTGTAAGAGAGTGGAGAGCCAATGAGTGAAGACCTAACTAAGGTATAGTGATGACCTACAAGAAGAAAAGAGAGCATAAAAAAAAGAATATTATTTGCATACTCTTAAAAGAGAGGTCTATACATAAGATAGAGCCCTTATTCAAATGCATGGAGCTCTATGCATTTGCATAAGGGCTCTACCTTATGCACAAAGCTCTCTTTGAGCTCTATGCATACGATAGAGACCTTATATAAATGTAGAGAGCTCTATTGCATAAGGCAAAGCTCTATGTACAAGGAAGAGATAGGGAGTGAGAATGAGTAGCCAAGCAAGAGCAAAGTCTAGCATGAAGCCACATAAGCAAAGAGAATTATCTCACATTGATGAGTACAAGACCAAGGGTGTACGTTCTCATATAAAATGGGGCATTTCAAGTAATGAATATATCACTTGCACTTATCTTAAGTTCTCTACGTGTCCAAGTTAATCTATCTTGGAGTCTAATTAACTTGGCAAAAGCAAGAAGCACAAATCTACACTATAAGAAAGAGAGAGACAAAGTCATATACGCCGTCTACACTATAAGAAGGGACAGAGAAAAGCGCCGCCCTGTAAACATGCAAGAAGGAGAAGCCAACTTCTCTCAACTATGAGAATCACCTTTGTGCAAGTCCGTCTGGGCAGCATCCCATTCCAACAGAGAAACTTGTATAAAAGGCTCTATAACCAGTGCATCTGCATATAGAGAAGGAAAGAAGCAGTTTGCCAGAGCATCATCACGCAGCGTATAGCGCATCAGTAGTAGCAGCTCGAGTAGATCGTTCGCTCCACAGATTCATGATGGAGATAAGTTTGTGAAGATAAGGTTTTCACTTTTATTAAAAAGGTAAAACAAAAAAAAAACTTATCCTTAAATCAACTTGCACAAGGGTGTGGTCACACGGGCTTCTTTTTTTAAAATTGCTTCTCTTTGCATAAAAAGTGCTATATGTATACTTTGGGCATCTCCTCCATCATGGGCTTCTTAAACACACATGATGTTTGCAAGAGTGTTTTCATCTCATCAAATCTCATTGGCAAAACCTCAGGCATCTACTACATCATTAGCAACAAAAACATTATCGACATGTGTAATTAAATACATTATTTTGCGACCTTTGAGTAGGCAAAGTTTCGACCATGAGTTGAAAAAAAGGATGCAACCTTTGATGTAAAGAAGCCAAATGAGCATGCAAAAATTCCTCACCACCCAAGCTAAAATATTGTAGCACTCGATCATCAGAGAGTAGCCAAAGTAGAATCCAATAATCAGCCCAACGATCTCTAAAATAACCTCTAAGCTAGAGAGTAACCAAGCCAAAGAGTCTCTGAGTTACCCAGCCAAGTTAGAAATGAGGGGCGGGGTTGAAAATATGTTCTAAACTCGCATCTGACCACCTTGCAGTAGTAGCCTAAGAAAATGACAGCAAGGGGAGGTGTTGAGAAATGTGGTGCCATAGAGCACAAGGAAGCGATAGGGAGTGAGAATGAGTAGCCAAGCAAGAGCAAAGTCTAGCATGAAGCCACATGAGAAAAGGGAATTATCTCACATTGATGTACAAGCCCAATGGTGTACCTGTCAGAATGGGAAGCAAAATGGAGACAAACTATTGTGAGAAAGAAAATGCAGAAGTGTAGAGAGAGAAGCTGTATAAACTTTGCTATATACACAAGATCCGGTACAAGAGTGGTGTGGGGGAAAAGGGTGTTGGTGTCGGGGCTAGCCTAAAACAGGCTGATATCAGCACAACATCTCCATGACAGGAATAAATCCAGTGAGCTAGCAAAAGACAGAAGTTGGTCACCAAATAATGGAGCACACCTGGTCAACCCGACGACATAATTATGCTCCAATTAAGGTTCGTATAGACTAATAAGATTAATCCAAATGTAGGGAGAAGATAAATTGAAGAATAAAAGAAAATCTCCCAAAAAATGAGTAAACGCCACATAAGATGAAGAGTTGACTAAGGAGGACAAGCTTTATTAGTTAAAAAAGAAGAGATATTTAGAAGAAATGATGCATTTTTGACACCTCACTGTGGGGATCTCCCCTCATGAAGGAGGCGCCTATTTCACATGTGTGGAGGAGTTTTAAACTAAAAAATAATGAGATATTTTCATCTCTCCTCTCTCCTGTTTCAACAACTAGATCCAAAAAGTAAGCTAAACTGACCTAAAAATGGTCAAAAATTAACCAAACTGATCTGGAAAATTCTAGAATCAGTTTGCTTAGTTAGAGGCTCACTTTTTCCTAAAAATAGAAGCCTCCTCCTTTGTAAAAGGTTAATAGTGTTTATGCACTCTTACTCTAGTCCTACACAGAGCCAATTACATTGAATTTTCTTGATAATTCAATTGTTTTTGACTTAATCCTCTCCAAAATAGTTGGTGGCCACTCTTGATCCAAACAAGAGTAGAACCCTCAATCCCTCAGCCAAATGAAAGCTTACAAACTCCATGTAAGTTCTTCTTACTTTTAATTTTAAATCTATGGTTTTCTTGATTTTCTTGATTTCTTGTTTGTTTTAGTTTATTAAAGTAAATTCTAATGCTATGCCTTGATGAAAAGGCCATCCCCGTCTCTTCCTTATTACAATTCAGCCCTTCTTTATCTTAGAATGTTTAACAAGAAGATTAACTAAACTTTTCTTATTGTTTACTCTCTTGGAAATTGAAAATTGTGTAGATTAGCGTCCTTTACATCTGATTGGGGTTTATTTAAATTGAAAATAGAATGTTAAAAATGAGAAATGCTAAGCCATACAAAGGAGGTTATGGAAAAATTTTCTTGAATTTTGTGGAAAAGAAAGTTTATTTTTATGTTATTCTAAAAGAGTAACTCCCACATTTTGTGCATTCTAATAGAAATATTCTAATTTACTCCATGTACATATTCACCTATGAATATGCATGGATATCACTGATATTAATTATTGAATTTAATTTTTATGCATAGAAAGATGTATAATGGAATTTTTTTATTATTATAAAAGTGTTATTTTCATTGAATTTAATTTCTATGCATAGAAAGATGCAAAAAGGATTTATTTTTATTTCAAAAGTGTTATTTTCATTAAAATTAATTTTTTTGCATAGAAATATGCATAAAAGATGTATTTTTATTTCGAAAGTGTTATTTTCATTAAAATTGGTTTTATGCATAGAAAGATGCATAAAGGATTTATTTTTATTTCAAAAGTGTTATTTTCATTAAAATTAATTTCTTTTGCATAAAAATATGCATAAAAGATTTATTTTTATTTCAAAAGTGTTATTTTCATTAAAATTGGTTTTATGCATAGAAAGATGCATAAAGGATTTATTTTTATTTCAAAAGTGTTACTTTCATTATAATTGATTTTATGCATAGAAAGATGCATATAAGATTTATTTTTATTCCAAAAGTGTTATTTTCATTCAAATTGATTTTATGCATAGAAAGATGCATAAAGGATTTATTTTTATTTCAAAAGTGTTATTTTTATTAAAATCAATTTTATGCATAGAAGAGATGCATAAAGGATTTATTTTTATTTCAAAAGTGTTATTTTCATTAAAATTGATTTTATGCATAGAAAGATGCATAAAGGATTTTTTTTTTAAATTTCAAAAGTGTTATTTTCATTAAAATTATTATTTTTTGCATAGAAGGATACATAAAATATTTATTTTTATTTCAAAAGTATTATTTTCATTAAAATTAGTTTTATGCATAGAAGAATGCATAAGGGATTTATTTTTATTTCAAAAGTGTTACTTTCATTAAAATCGATTTTATGCATAGAAAGATGCATAAAAGATTTATATTTATTTCAAAAGTGTTATTTTCACTAAAATTTATTTTATGCATAGAAGGATGCATAAAGGATTTATTTTTATTTCAAAAGTGTTATTTTCATTAAAATTGATCTTATGCATAGAAAGATGCATAAAGGATTTGTTTTTATTTTAAAATTATTATTTTTCTTAAATTTAAATTTATGCATAAATAGATGCATAACAGGATTTTTATAAAAGTGTTATTCTCACTGAAGTTGATTTTTATGCATAAATAGATGCGTAAAGAATCCTTTGTGCATAGAAGGATGCATAAAGGATTTATTTTTATTTTAAAAGTGTTATTTTTATTAAAATTGATTTTATGCATAGAAACCTGCATAAAGGATTTATTTTTATTTTAAAATTATTATTTTCCTTAAATTTAAATTTATGCATAAATAGATGCATAACAGGATTTTTATAAAAGTGTTATTCTCAATCACTGAAGTTGATTTTTATGCATAAATAGATGCGTAAAGAATCCTAATATCAAAAATTAGAATTCTCTTAAATTCTATGTTAAAACTCTATGAATAGATGTGATGTGAATCAAATAGATGTGAATGAATGGATGGATGGATGTGATGTGAATAGAGGTGATGAGAATGTGAGGTGAATAGATGTGATGAGAATGTGAGGTGAATAGATGTGATGAGAATCAGATAGATGTGAATGAATGGATGGATGGATGTGATGAGAATCAGATAGTGTGAATGAATGGATGGATGGATGTGATGTGAATAGAGGAAGGGAGCACAAAGGGGAGAATTTCAAGTTCAATGTAGTATATTCTAGTGTCTCCTATCGATTCTTGCTAGCATGGGCCACTTTGTGCATTCAATTTTGTTACGAGCGGTGGATGAGGAAGAAGGGAGCATGGATTCCCTTACAAGCTCAAGAGGAGGTTGCGGAGCCCATAGCTCTCTCAATATTCTTACCAAGTGTGGGGATAGATATTGTCCAAGCGAGCAAGCATTGGAGCCTATTGAATGTTCGTGAGGATCACCTATGCATCTTGGGGTACGAGGGAATGAGCAATGCTTGCTTCAAATTGTAAGCAAGAAGGTAAGGGTTATTTGCTCTTTAAACAAATGTATTTGCTCATAACTATTATAGTTCACTTACAATGAGGTGTGTTTGGATAGACTGGAAGGTGGCTAGAAGCAAGCACCAAGGTGTCCTCGGATTGGGGACAAGATCACTTTTGTCTCAAGGGACCTAAGCAAGAAGTGTCCATTTTGTAATCTCACTCCGTTTTGGAGTTGTTCTGTAATCTCACTTTATTTCAGAGTTTTATAAATATATTTATTTTCTACTATACTCTGGTTTGTTGAATACGCATTTTGGTTTATTAAAATTGTGGCTTTGTGGTATGGTTGGTTTTTTTTCATACTTGGTTTTTTTGTGTGCTTGGTCTCGCTCAACCTAGCTTTCAACTCATGCAATTTTGGAAAATATGGCTCTACATTTTTTTTGGTCCAGTGTGAAAGGACACCAACTTTCTATAAATATGGTTCTATATTTTTTTTGGTCCAATGTGAAAGGACACCAACCTTCTATAAATACCCAAGGCCCCTTTTATGTGTCATTTTTTTCTTCACACTCTCTAGAGCACCAAAGCACCAAAGCACTAGAGAACCTAAACAACCCTCTCCTCATGACACCCCTAGAGCAATTCATAGACTTCTTACATGAGAGTGACTTCCCTAAGGCCAGGCACCTACACGCTACGTTCACTCACATAGTCGAGTAGAGCTCCACTATCCAACTACACTTAGATCTATTGCTGACATGCTCACCTACATGGAGACTCACCTTAGCCGCACACATGGCATTACAGGATGATCATGGCTTGTGGGTGCCATGTAAACTACTCGAGCACATACCCCACAACAAAAAAACCCTTAAACAAATAGCTTAAAAGATTTGATAGCTTGTGGGTGCCATTGAAACTACTCGAGCACATACCCTACAACAAAAAACCCTTAAACAAATAGCTTAAAAGATTTGATAGCTTGTGGGTGCCATTGAAACTACTCGAGCACATACCCCACAACGAAGAACCCTTAAAAAAAAGCTTAAAATATTTGAAGGTATGGCGGCACTCTCAGATCACTTCATAGAGCTTGAAAAAAATTAAGTTCGCAAAAGCTCGACAAAGGGGATATTGGCCAGCGCTTCCTCTCATGGTTGGCATGTTTTGTCTTCCACATTTTTGGAGGAGAGGAGGAAGGTGAGGTTGAGCTTCCCCAGCTACGGGGGGTCTCTCTCACACAGAGAAGAGTGAGCAAGACAGTTGCTGCCATTCCCAGTGAATCAGTGCTCTTCCAAAAAAGACTTCCTTGGGGGGTTGGCCGAGAACCCTCACCACTTCAAGGCCAATGCAAGCAGCAAGGCAATTGAAAACAAAGATGACTCTACCCCCATTCCAAAAATAGAAATCGAAACTTTATGTCCAATGGTGATTGGGGGGAGCTCTTTCTCTTTTTGCACGACATTGAAAAATCTTGTGGGATTCGCACGGATGAGTGCCTTAGCATGCTCAAGAATGTGAATTCCTATAGATGATTTGGGTAGAGGAAACCTTGAGGATAACCTCTTGCCATTGATAGATTCCATGGAAGACATAGTGGCGATCGTGCTAGAGGCAGCCAAGAGCACGGAACAATCTCTTATATCTGAGAAAAATCTCCAATTTGTGTTCGTGCTGTACCAAGAGATGGGTGGCAAGAGTCCAAAGAGGGAAAATATGGATGAAACGAGGCCCACGATTGATTTGAAATAGCAAGTCAATGAATATGAAGATAAAAAGTAGGAGGCTGTGGTGGAGGTGGACAGCTGGGCCACACGAGGTGGGGGAACGCGTAGTTCCATCATCCCATACCCAGCCTTGAACCATTATATTACCCTTCTCCCTATGGATGATTTTGTTATAATCCATAAGGGCTTCATCCCATCTGCTGTCGCTTTCCCACTTTTTGCATTGGAAGCATTAAAGCAGCTGTGCGTGGCCACTTTAGGCTTGTCAGTTAGCTATGTCAAAGATGCCCTGTGTGGGCCTCCCACACAGAGGCCTTTTTTGCACCCTTCTAGCCCATCTTTTGCATATGTTTTTCTTCCATTTAAACAAATGTGAATTCATAGACCAACAATCGCAAAAATTTATCAATCGAGTGTAGCATAAATTGATAGACCGACCATAGTGTAAATTCATCAATCGAGTGTAGCATAAATTCATAAACCGAGTATAGCATACATTCATCGCATCAAACAAACTATGAAACAAAGACAAAAACTTATCTTGCATTGACAATTGCAAACTATGAAACAAAGACAAAAACTTATCTTGCATTGACAATTGCATAAATATTACATTTGTACTTAATAGGCCAATTACATTAAATGTCAAATGCTCTATTTTTGCGGCCCTTTTTCTCTGCACATTCGTTGTGCCAATTACAAGTCCTTTATCATGATGGTAACTCGCTTAGCATGAATTGCACAGATGTTAGTGTCTTCAAATAGAGTAACCAGGTAGGGCTGTTCCGCCTCCTGTAATGTTTCGAGGGAAACGGACTGCATGCAGCATTCCATCTTGTAATCCCATAGAATTTCTTTACATGTCCATGCAAATGACACCCTCCAAATTAGCAGCTCTGTCAACTTTTGGTAATGGCATATCTCCTAGAATAATCTGAAGCCAGAGTGCATTTTGCATTGTGGACCATGCGGGAGAGCTTAGGGGGGTCGAGCCATGCGAGGGCTCAAAAACACTTGTTCTTATGACAGTGGTGTTGCAGAGGTGACTCTGGTTGTTCAGGCTCTTTGGGAGTCTTGGTGGCCTCTAGGTGTTTCTCTCTAGGAGGGACATGACCTCTAGGAAGAGTCTTCAACCCTACTGTCGGGTGTGCTAGAATCTCCATGTGACCATGTGGGCTCCCTCATCGGCCTATCATCATCATATGACTTAACTCTCTGAATGCACAAGCACTAATGGAGGTGTTAAATTTCTCCATTTTTTCCTTTCCTTTTTACTGATGGAGGTGTTACATTTATCCGTGTTGTCATTCGCAGCTCTCCTTCTGATCTCCTCTTCTGGGATGTTCTTCAGAGTCTGCTTACAGTGCACCATGGCCTTGAATGTATGAAATTGCCCAAATATGATGTATGCTCTCAAATGTATGAAATGGCCCAAAGAGAAAAATTTCCTTATATAGAGCTCAAAAAAACATCATCATTGCAAGAAACCCTAATTTTAGGAGGCATTTCACACACAAGCCAAAAGGGTGCAAAAATTCCCAGTCTAAGCACCTCGCACATGGCATTTTTGCAACCTTATGGCCCACTTTTGTTTTGTCCAAAAGCTCAATTCTACAATACTTGACAATTTCCCTCAATTTTGACGTCAAATGACACTTGGAAAAACAAAAAACAAAAATTGTGGCAAAATGGGACTAAAATTCTCATTTATTGGTATCATATTACATCGAGGGTAGAAGTAAGTATTACAAGCAAAAATTTGGCATCAAAATTCCATCCCTTACAAGATCTTAACTAGGGAAATAGATCATTCAAATTAGAGCTACATTGGATTTAATTGTGCTTGACAGTAAGGGACTCCAGTACCATAGCTTCCCAGTGTTGTGTAATATTTGCGACATAGCGCAAGGCCAATTCTTGTTCTTCTTTTGCAGCACTACAGGGTCACCAAGGGTTCTACCACCTGTGATGGGGAGTAATGCACTTTGATTTACACTACAAACCTGCAAAACAAGTTTTTCAATCATCAAAAATTTACACCATGAAACAAATAATGCTCTAAGGCTCTTATACAATACTTACACAAGAAGTATGGCCAATGCGGCCCCACCAAGGTTTTGCAAATATTGGATGTGGGAATGCAATCTCCCTATCTCCAAGCGTGCTTCCTGGGATAGGGAGGCAGCCTCCTCTTCAATTAGATTGGGTAGTTGTAGGTCAAGAAAATATTGTGCAATATTCTCAGTGCTCATGGTTGCCATGACAAGGAGCGCTTCAAGAAGGAATGGAATGGAAAATGAGAAGGGGTCCCACGGAGGCTATTTAAGCATTGGAAGAGCCAACCCTATAACCTAATTTCTAGACCCTAAACCATATAACTAAAACCCTAGATGTCAATAAGTGCCCAAACTTTTTCGACTCTCCTTTGTGTTATCCTCCATGCAGCATGGTGTGTGGGTCCCGTCCCCACCCTCCACCATGGTGCTTTCTTCCCCTTCCCTATCTTCTTGGCAAGCTAGGCTAATTTGGACCTTTGAGCCTTCTCCATTGAAATGTTTCTGCCAAAGGTGTATCAAAAGAGACAATCCTTCTCTTGAAGATTCCCCTCTTCTCTTGGTGGCCAAGCCTCTTCCTTGAGGGCTACACATCTTTTTGCAAGTTAAACAATAAAACACACCAAGGGTAAGTCTAAACAATGATGTTTACTCTCTTCTTTAGATATTAATCTTCTTCCCAACCTCTCTACATGCTTGGGCAGCATTCTATCTCATGGTTTCCTCTTAAAACCATGCCTTTCTTGATTTATGTTGTTGTTTAGATGAAGTAATGTTTATGTTTATGCTTAGGTTTATGCATAAACTAATTTTTATATTAAAAGTGAAATTTTTAGCATTCTCATTTCATAGAAAATGCGGGAAACCTATGGCAAAAAGTTTATCATTAGAAAATGAATTTAAATTTATGCATAATAAATTTTATGCTAAAAGTGGAGTTTTGAGCATTATTCATTTGCCTGAAAAATAAAGAAGTTTATGCACAAATTATTCTAGATTCATTCAATTCATGGGAATTAATGTGGGGTGATGTGTAGAATGTTTGGAATGATGTGGAGTGATGTGCAGAATAATATGAATAAATGTGAAAATGATGTGGGATGATGTGAATGGATGTGGAATGATGTGGGATGATGTGAATGAATGTGGAATGATGTGTGGGATGATGTGAATTGATTTGTGGATGATGTGAATTGATGTGGAATGAAGTGGGATGATGTGAATTGATGTGGAATGATGTGGGAGGATGTGAATTGATGTGGAATGACGTGGGATGATGTGAATGATGTGAAAAAATATGGAATAATGAGGAATGAAGTAGAATGATGTGGAATGATGAGAAATGATGTGGAATGATGAGAAATGATAAAGAATTATGTGGAGTGATGTGGATTGATGTGGAATAATGTGAAATGATGTCAATTGATGTGAAATGATATGGAAAGATGATAAATTTTACTTAGAAACTGTATTTGCATGTGAAACCTGTTTTTTAAGGATTGTTTTACGTCATCAAGAATGCTAGGGGAAGCATTTTCACTATCTTATGGAATGAGGTCATGGACCTAAGTGGAAAAGGTTGCACAACAGCCAGACGGAGAATCAAAGAAGGACGTCTCGCATGATGGCAAGGTCGGCCAAGATCTTGACGAGCCCCCGTTTGATTAACATAGTAAGCTTTCGATACAGTCGATGAGGGGCCAAGGAAGCGGCCTATGAGTGAAGCAATAGGTCACCTGGCGAAGAAGCCTAGAGGGCGTTGACCATACGATGCTCGAGCTCTGGGTTCGTCACCCAAGAAACCCATGCATGCATCAAGGAAGAGAATGGAACATTGAGTTGGACTTATTTTCTGAACACGGGCATGGATCTGGTTGATTGACCTTGGTGGTCTTCAATGGATGAGTCCATGGTGCCTTTTTGGTAAATGGATCTTGTTGGTTGATCTCACTGATCTTCAACGGAGAGTTCATATGGATTTTATGGAAAAAAAGAGATTATACTCCTAGGTACTATGAGTTAGAAACTTTTGAAAAGGCCCGTGTGATAAGTACTAGGTGAGCCTAGAGGGACTGACCAGGCGGTGAGCGTTCTCATTGTGTCGCGATGATGCCATAGGTACACCGAAGAAGGAATGACTGGAATTTGGATTTTATGGTTGGAAATTGGAAAAGTGGGACTTGGACCCTGGAACTGGAATACTGAGGATTATGATGGAAACACTGTGGTTTTATTGCAATTTTGTTTGGAAATAGTTGAATCAGAGAAAAAGGCAATTTCATATTGGGTGCATAAGTGGTGTGTCTATTTAATTTTTGCATGAGTGCCAGCTAGGGGGCCTGGGAACTCTTTTCCTTGGTACTCGGGAGACAAAACATAACCAAATTTTTATAAAGGATCCCATCAATACAATGGTTGGGCGGTTGGGGTAGTTGGCTAACCCATGGGATTAGATGGGGTTAGGCTAGATCGGTTGTCCTACAATAAAGTTCAATTCTATTCAAAGTTATGATAGTTGAAGTAAGTCAAGGGATAATTCTTGTTCTATGGGAAAGAATCAACGGGGCTGTGCCTCACTTGAGAAGAAAAATGCGTTGCTTTCTGTGAACCAAGTATAAAGATTGTTCCTCCTTCAAGAGGGTTATCCGAGTGAAGGATAGCCTAGACTCTTGACCCCATTAGATAAATTATTGTTATAAGATTTTACTGGAGGAATCACCTATGCTTTTTGGGCGAGGAAAGTTTTTTACGAGTTCAGTTTTGGAAGAGTCGCCTGACTAGTCCTTGGCCTGGACATTCATGGGCGAGGCCCCGAGTGGGAAGCTCTGCCCTGCGTGTAAGGTTTCTACTTCCGCTACTAGCACTCCAGAGTTCGATGCGCAGAGAGGGCAGGGGTGTCACAGCTAGTATTAGAGCATTTGCTTGAAGTTGATAAACCAAAAAGCAAGAAATGTCAAAAATTTATGAATTACTAGTGAAAGATTGTAATTGTGTGTTGAAATTCATATGAGTTGGTATTCAAAATGGAAATTCATAAATTAGAAATTAGATTTTTAGATGGAAGTACCGCATTTGTGTGGAATCCCCGACTTTGCTTGAGGCCTAGATATGATGGCATTTGCCTTATAACACCAAGGGCCGTGAAAACCCGTATATACCATGGGTATAACTACAGCTCTATACTGACAATATATGAATCTAAGACCTTCAAGTTATGAGAAAAAATGTTATTCTACATGATGATTTGATTTTTCAAATGCTGGTTGATATGGTTTTAGAATTCAAGTTGAAAATTGATGAATTGATTTGGATTTTGATTGAAGGATGATGATTTTTTTTAATTCCGGTTTAAAGTAGATAGGTTAAATAAGTCATGATGATGATGAATGGAGAGAATTCTAGGGATGATGTTAGTAACTTGGAAGACGATCAAGACTTTCGGCACATCACTATAAGACTAGTGGATCGTGCTGAGACAGATTGTTTGTAGCTTGACCTTTGGCCAAAGGACCCAATTATGGAACGACGAATTAAGAACCTATATAATTGAAATTCCCATGGGGAATGTTCAGATGTTAAATTAAAAATTACTAGTCTGATGGACCATTATTGTGTTAAGGATATGAATGATCTATTTTCTAATAATGAGTTCTATATATTCTTTCTATAGAAAGGATCTTATCCCAAGATTCTGAGAAGGTTGACCAAAATTTAAGGAACCCTAGAAATAGTTGGATCTAAAGTTTGGCTTAACTCATGTTGGATTCGAATTATAAATAAAGTGATATTTTTACCTTAGCGTCTTGGTTAAGTTAGAAAAAGGGACTTGATAAAGAATTTTCATATTGACACGATCATGAATCGAGGTCATCTTGGTAGACATGTTAACCCCAGACTCGATGAGGAAGAGCTTGATGACGATGTGCACAAGACTCTCCACAACTCCCAACCAGAACCTTTCTTAGGAGAAGGAGGAAACTTGGGAGTAGCAATCGAATATAGATTCGAATAGAAGATGATTTTGATCGAGATTACCCCCATTTTGCGAGATGAGGACATCTCGTGTTTTTTAAGTGGGGTAGCATGTAAGATTCCTCATCTTTAGTATCTAAAATGTTAAGACATCATTGTACACTTTCCCCTGAATTTAATCTTTGAAATAAGTCATTTTATCTTACATTGACTTAGGGAGAGAAAATATTCTAGAGAGAGGTAATATAGTTTTGAGATATTTTTGGATACAAAATTACCCTTTTTTATTTTAAAATGAATTCCCCTGAAACAAAAGTTTAAAAAGAATTTTCCAATGTGCATTAGAAATTAATTGATTATGTGCACTAGACACCTTAACCTAGGGATACCTATTTTCAAAAAAAAATTTGATTAAGGTCCAAAGAGTGGTCTAATGGGAAAATGGGACTAATCCAAGTGTTTTAATAAGAAAAATGCAAGAGTAAAAGAAAATCCACCAAAAATGAGTAAATTCTCACATAAGATGAAGAGTTGACTAGTACTGGTACTTAACAGTATAAAAATGGGAATTTTGACACCTCAGGAGGGTGAGTGGAGCTCATGAAGGAGGCACCTAGAATCACCATCATTACCCCATTCTCTTATTCAAAAAAATGACATATTTCATCTCTCATCTTTCCTCTTTCAAACTAGATCAGAAAAATGGGTTTAAGTACTCCAAAATGTATCTAAATTAGATCAAACTGAAGTTGGAAGCCTCTAAATCCTAGTTGGACTTGGTTGGTGGCCTCCCGCACCTATAAATAGAACCCTATTCCTTTGTATTTTCATCTTACTATATTTCCATGCTAGTGAAATTTTCATTTTAGTGTATTTCCTTCTTCCTTGCCTCTCCTTGCCTCTCCATTGTGAAGCTTTGGTGCTTCACTAAACCTCTTCTTCTCTTGAAGATTACCCTCTTCTCTTGGTGGCCAAGCTTCTTCCTTGAGGGCTACACATCTTCTTGCATGGTAAGGAATAAAGCACGCCAAGGTTAAGCCTAAACAATGATGTTCACTCTCTTCTTTAGATGTTAACCTTCTTCCCAACCTCTCTACATGCTTGGGAAGCATTCTATCTCATGGTTTTCTCTTAAAACCATGCCTTTCTTGATTTATAATGTTGTTTAGATGAAGTGATATTTATGTTTATGCCTAGGTTTATGCATAAACTAATTCTTATATTAAAAATGAATTTTTGAGCATTCTCTTTTCATAGAAAATGCGGGAAAGCTATGGCAAAAAATTTATTATTAGAAAATAAATTTAAATTTATGCATAATAAATTTTATGCTAAAAGTGGAGTTTTGAGCATTATTCATTGCTTGAAAAAATAAACAAGGTAATGCATAAATTTTTCTAGATTCATTCAATTTATGGGAATTGATGTGGGGTGATGTGTAGAATGTGTGGAATGATGTGGAGTGATATGGATTGATGCTGATTGATGCGTAGAATGATGTGAATGAATGTGGAAATGATGTGGGATGATATGAATGAATGTGGAATGATGTGGGATGATGTGAATGAATGGGGAATGATGGGGGATGATGTGAATGAATGTGAAATGATGTGGGATGATGTGAATTAATGTGAAAATATGGGGGATGATGTGAATTGATGTGAAATGATGTGGGATGATGTGAAAAATGTGGAATGATGTTGAAAAATATGGAATAATGAGAAATGATGTGGAATGATGAGAAATGATGTGGAATGAAGAGAAATGATGAAGAATGATGTGGAATGATGTGAAATGATGTCAATTGATGTGAAATGATATGGAAAAGGGAGATTTTGCTTGGAAACTGTATTTGCATGTGAAACATGTTTTTTAAAGATTGTTTTACGACGTCAAGAATGCTAGGGGAAGCATTTTGACTATCTTATGGAATGAGGTCGTGGAACTAAATTGAAAAGGTTGCACAACAGCCAGCAGACGGAGAGTCAAAGAAGAACGTCTCGCGTGGCAAGGTCAGTCGATGTCTTGGCCAGCCTCGGTTCGGTTAAAATGGTGAGTTTCTAGTATGGTGGATGAGGGGCCAAGGAAGCGGTCTATGAGTGAAGCCCTAGGTCACCTGCTGCTACGAAGGAGCCTAGAGGGTGTTGACCATACGGTGCTCAGAATCTGGGTCGCCCAGGATACCCACGTATGCGTCGCGGAAGAAAATGGAACATTGAGTTGGAGTTGTTTTCTGAACACGAACATGGATCTGGTTGATTGACCTTGTTGGTCTTCAACGGATGAGTCCATGGTGCCTTTTTGGTGAATGGATCTTGTTGGTTGATCTAGCTGATCTTCAACGGAGAGTCTATATGTATTTTATGGAAAAAAAGAGATTATACTCCTAGGTACTATGAGTTAGGAACTATTGAAAAGGTCCCTGAGTGAAGTACTAGGTGAGCCTAGAGGGACTAACCAAGTGGTGAGCATTCTGGTTGGCCAATGATGCCATAGATATTGTTAAAACCCTAAGATCTCTCTAGATAATTGTTATGCATAAACATGCATAAATCAGGCATAAACTCAACCACCCAACTACCCCCGAGCCCAAGGGATGCACACATGAATAATAAATGAAATACATCATACCTCTACCTTGATGTCCCATACCATCAAGAGGTATAACTCCAATCTAATAGCATGTAGCTATAGTGTGAAATGGTAGATGAGTAGATATGAACCTCTACACAAGAGAGCATAACATAGCCTTAGCCTCATAAGCCTAAGCCTCCAAGCCCCCTTGAGTGTGCCCCATGCCCCTATTATATAGGAGGGCCCTCAAGTGACTCTTGACTTTCCATTCCTCATGTGTGACCCTTGGATGCCTGACCCTAACCTTAACCCTTAAGGTTAGTCCTAACCCATGCTCCACTAGAGCTTGTTCCCATGCTCCCATGCTCACAAGCCTAATGTGGGTTAGCCTCCTAGTATATGCACACATAATGTGTATATAACATAGCACACATAATGTACATATAACATACTTCCCCTCTCTCAAAACATTGCACTCTTGCAATGAAAAGAAGGAGAACTGCGCTGAATAATCTCAACCGACTCCCAAGTGGAATGCTCAATTTCCCTATTCTTCCACCTAATTTTAACCTCAGGGATTAGTCAACTACAAAGTTTCCTTTCCCTAAATTCAAGTACCTTATCAAGTTCATGTGGAACATAGGATAATTTTTTGACTTCAACGAGTTCGTGAGGAGTAACTGTGTTATCCTCACCTCCCAGTTTCCCTTTCAATTTATTGATATGAAAGACTGGATGAACTCTAACAATTGGAGGTAGTTTTAGTTCTTACGCAACCGTGCCAATCCGATGCATAACTCGAAATGGACCACAATATCTAGGAGATAAATTCGAGCATTTTTCCATTGACAAAGTTTGAGAATCTTTAAGAACATTAAAATAAACCAACGCTCCTGGTTCAAAAGACCGAGATGAGCGTCTCCTATCAGCATAAAACCGTGCCCTATCATGAGCACTCCTGATAGAATCCTGAGCTTCGGTCAGCATTTCCTGCATATCTCGCAAGAAATCCCTCGATGCATCAAGCTCGATGTCCTTAAGATCGACATCAATAGGTTCCCTGGGTTAATAACCATACAGAAGTATGCATGGACTAAAAAATAATAGCCGTAAATTTAAAACTGTTATAGGCAAATTTCATCATTGAAATATTTTCCAATATGATGATTTTCTAGAGACATATGTACAAAGCATATACTCTACAATCTGATTCATACACTCTGTTTGCCCATTAGATTACTGCGGATGATCAGAATAATTCACATTCAAAGTAACTTCTTCGTTGTAAACCTTTCGAAATAAAGTAGGAAAGCATGGCATTATAATAGCAGAAACCAGGGATTCATCGGTGCCCCGACATACCCACATCTACATATGGAATAATCGACGTCTCGAGTTACCCATGTCAACATAGAGTCATCAACGTCTCGATGAGTCACATATGTCCATCCGTAAACCTATCAGGTTGATTGTGCAAATCACCTAAAGTACGGAACTAGAGAAAGAAATGCCAACAAAGGAAGAATCCAAATTTCCTTATCCGAACACAACAAGATAAACTTGTTTGAACTCTAAAGAAAGAGATTTCAACAAGTGAAAATGCCGACGAGATTACCCTCATCAAAACATGCAGGCTATAGATAAAAGAAATTTATCTAGAGAATGCCCACAATATAACTTCTAGTGAATTTAGAAAATAAGATTGTCTTTGAATGTTGAGATCAACATGCTAAGTGATGTAAGCAAAGCAACAATCTTGAGCCCAAATTATCCCATAAGATAATATATGTGAGGGATCCCTAGCGTCCCATTCCACCATGATACCACCCATACATACCTTAAGAATTTGAAACTCCCTAGTATGCCGTCTAGGAAAATATGAATAAAATCCTGTATAAAAGGAATAAGATGGCCTTATCCAGACTTTCACATACTAATCCTGTCTCTATATACTTGAGACTACATCAAGGAATAAATCCTTCTGAGTACATCATTAGAAAAGAAATTGAATTATTGGCGCCTTTCTAATGATAACTACCCAAAACACAATAAAGTTCGGGTAGAAAAATAACTCACCTAGATATATAAGCAACTAGGTATCCGAGTTGGAATATATACAAGAGTACAAGGAACATAGTCCAAAATTATGTGCAAAAAACAAAGGCAAATGCTACCTTCAAAGCACATATGATTATTCAAAAGATCAAAAGATCCTTATAAAACCATGGATAAAAGCATAGAAGCTCCTTAAATCCATAAAAACCATAGTTGATCATAAAAATCAATGCATACCATCTAATGGACATAAATCATGCCAAAAGAAGCATTAAAATTGGTGGCCAACTCATCAATCCGGAGTATATGAACGTTGTGTTGTTCAAATAAAACTCCAAAGTAAGAAAGTGTAACACATGTGTGTAGCACTCAATAAGAAAACCCTAGACATAAGTGATCTAGGTAGAACCTGATGAGTCTATATAAAACTTGAAAAACTCAAAAAAAATTAATTAAGGTCCAAAGAGTGTTCTAATGGACCAATGGCATTAATCCAACTGTTTCAATAAGAAAAATGCAAGAATAAAAGAAAATCCATCAAAAATCGGTAAATTCTCACATAAGATAAAGAGTTGCCTAGTACTGGTACTTAACAGTATAAAAATAAAAATTTTGACACCTCAGGAGGGTGAGTGGAGCTCATGAAGGAGGCACCTAGAATCACCATCATTACCCCATTCTTTCATTCAAAAAATAACATATTTCATCTCTCATCTCTCCTCTTTCAAACTAGATCACAAAAATGGGTTTACCTAGTCTAAAACTCGTCCAAATTCGATCAAACTAAAGCTCGAAGCCTCTAGATCCCAGTTGGACTTGGTTGGTGGCCTCCCTCACCTATAAATAGAACCCCATTCCTTTGTATTTTCATCTTAGTGTATTTCCATGCGTGACATTTTTTTTTTATTGTATTTCCTTCTTCCTTGCCTCTCCATTGTGAAGCTTTAGTGCTTCACTAAACCTCTTCTTCTCTTGAAGATTACTCTCTTCTCTTGGTGTGGCCATGCCTCTTTCTTGAGGGCTACACATCTTCTTGCAAGGTAAAGAATCAAGCACACCAAGGGTAAACATAAACAATGATGTTTACTCTCTTCTTTAGATGTTAATCTTCTTCCCAACCTCTCTATATGCTTGGGAAGCATTCTATCTCATTGTTTTCTCTTAAAACCATACCTTTCTTGATTTATGTTGTTGTTTAGATGAAGTAATGTTTATGTTTATGCTTAGGTTTATGCATAAACTAATTCTTATATTAAAAATGGATTTTTGAGCATTCTCATTTCATAGAAAATGTAGGAAAACTATGGCAAAAAATTTATTATTAGAAAATGAATTTAAATTTATGCATAATAAATTTTATGCTAAAAGTGGAGTTTGGAGCATTATTCATTTGTCTGAAAAATAAAGAAGGTGATGTGGATTGATGTGTAGAATGATGTCAATGAATGTGGAAATGATGTGGGATGATGTGAATGGATGTGGGATGATGTGAATGGATGTGGAATGATGTGGGATGATATGAATGAATGTAGAAATGTGTGGGATGATGTCAATGGATGTGTGGATGATGTGAATTGATGTGGAATGATGTGGGATGATGTGAATTGATGATGTGGGATGATGTGAATTGATATGGGATGATGTGGAATGATGTGGGATGATGTGGAATGATGTGGGATGATGTGAATTGATGTGGGAGGATGTGAATTAATATGTGGATGATGTGGAATGATGTGGGATGAAATGAATGCTGTGGAATGATGTAGAAAAATATGGAATAATGAGCAATGACGTGAAATGATGTGAAATGATGTGGAATGATGAGGAATGATGAATAATTATGTGGAGTGATGTGGATTGATATGGAATGATGTGAAATGATGTCAATTGATGTGAAATGATATGAAAAGATGATAAATTTTGCTTAAAACTGTATTTACATGTGAAACCTATTTTTTAAGGATTGTTTTACGTCAAGAATGCTGGGGAAAGGATTTTGACTATCTTATGGAATTAGGTCATGGACCTAAGTGGAAAAGGTTACAAAACAGCTAGACGGAGAGTCAAAGAAGGACGTCTCACGTGGCAAGGTCGAACCAGCCTCGATTATTCGGTTAAAATGGTGAGCTTCCGGTATGGTGGATGAGGGGCCAAGGAAGCGGCCTATGAGTGAAGCACTAGGTCACCTTGAAGGAGCCTAGAGGCTGTTGACCATACGGTGCTCAGGGATTTGGGTCGTCCAAGATACCCACGCATGCGTTGAGGAAGAAAATAGAACATTGAGTTGGAGTTGTTTTCTAAACACGAGCATGGATCTTGTTGATTGACCTTGCTGGTCTTCAACGCATTAGTCCATGGCGTCTTTTTGGTAAATGGATCTTGTTGGTTGATCGAGCTGATCTTCAACGAAGAGTCCATATGAATTTTTGGAAAAAAAGAGATTATACTCCTAGGTACTATGAGTTAGGAACTATTGAAAAGACCCCATCAGGTGTCAAGTATTAATTGTTAAAAAAAAGATAAGTTGTATCAAATGATCCAAAAATGGGTTATGATTTTTAATAAAATAAAACTCACAAAAAATTTAGGTCAAGAATACTCACTACTCTCAACACACGAGAGAAACATCGCTTTGGTGCTGGGCGGGAACCTAAATTTCACAGTGCTAGCTGCCCATGTTTCTTCAAAACTACGAAAGAGTGTGGTGGTTGTCAAGCACCAAAATATGGAAGAGCTGGTGAGGGAGCTTCGAGACGTAGTGTTGGCTACTCGAGGCGATGCGCAAGTGAGCGTGTACAGGTGTCAGGAGGTGCTGCTATGGCTGTTAGCAGCGTGGCTCAACAAACAGAACCACTCAATGCTCAATAGGACCTGCTATGGCTATTCCAAAAGTGGCTCAACGCTCGACAAGACTACTTAGTTGCAAGTCGACCATGTTGGAATTTGGGCTTGCTAGCTCCAACTTTGCAAAAGGCGTTGGTGTGATTGGACTGCAGTGAAACTACTCGCCCAGATTTAGGCAAGAAGGGGAAAATTGATGGAAGAAGGCGGAGTGTGTAGGTGCCAATATGGCTGTTCCAAGCGTGGATCAATGCTCAACATGACCACTCGGCTGTTACAGGTCGACGATGTTGGAACTTGCTCTTGCTGGCTCGAGCTTTGCAAAAGGCGTTGGTGTAATTGGACTACAGTGAAACTACTCGCCCAGATTTAGACAAAAAGGGAAGAAAACTGACGGAAGAAGGAAAAGAGTGTATACTGTAGGCACTAATGACTAGATGACGACAGAGCTGAGATGGTGGTTCAGGAACGCTCCAGCCCTGGTGGTCTCGGGATTAGGGACGCTCCAGCTTTGCAAAATGCGAGTCGTGGGGCACACCAATACCGTTGTGGACAAGAAGACAAATGTGGTGGCTTGCAATCTATCCCGAGCCTTCCAGATCAACTAGGAGAAGCGGCCGCAATTGAAAATAGAAAATGCATGGCAGGAGCACTAAGGAGGCGAGGCACTCATCTGACAAAGCAAGGCAACCATGTGTGGAAGCGACACCGCTGACGGCAACAAAATTAGAAAGGAAGAAGATGGCTCTAGGTAGATTTCGAGAGATTTCGGGGTGCCTGTATATGTGGCACCCTGTGGGCCCGGTCACCCAGTCAATGGCAGGTGACGGGCCCATTTGTAGACATATGTCCATAAGGTGTTATGGACAAGTGTGTATATCAAAAGTGTGCGCGCAGTGTAGTGGATAGGAGCTTCAACTCCCTTGGCAGGGACCTGGGTTTAACTCATAGTAAACGCATTGTCATACGAACGTGTGTTTATAACTCTTTTGCACCACTGTCTAGACCAAGATGGTCATCGGCTAGGTGATCGCTCATGCTGGGGCCCGCGGGGTGCCACGTACACAGGCACCCCGAAATCTACCTAGAACCGAAGAAGATCTAGTTCATTGAAGTTACCTAGCACTGGAAATTATGAATAAGCAATATGATTTGTTATAGCAAGCTTCTAGCAAAGTTTGGGGAGAGATGCTACTATTTTTATCCTGAATTTGCATCAGAGAAAGATAGAGAGAGGTTGTGGGCAGAGAACCAAGCTATTGGCTATGTGTATGGTGGTCTAAAAGCCATCTTAGAAGGATGCTTGTGTGAGAGAAGACCTAGCACGTCAAGAGTACTTGCTGCTTCCAGCGGTGGCTTGTGTAATTATCCTTGACGATGTTTTGGAGGGTGCTGCTGTGGTGGCTGAGCCTTGGAAGCTATGGTGTAGGCCCATCGAGCATACAAAGAGCTCAAGTATCATCAAGATACTAATTGTGATTGAAGCCTTGAAGATCTCGGAGTCGTGGCCTTCTAGATTGTGCTATGTTCTCATGCCCAACCTCGAGCTAGTGGTATCTAAGATGTTGGTGTTTCTCGGGCGTATGCTCTGATAGCCTATGCATTTGTTGTTGAGCTGATTTCTACCTCTTGAATCGGAGCTCGATTGTTCTCTATTAGTGTGTGTGTTATGATTATGATGGTAATTCTATGTGTGTATTTGGGATTGCTTGTGTGATGATGAACTTGTAACCAAGGAAGAGAGAGGGAGGATGATATTATTTCAAAGCTTCCAACGGATGTACTACTTGAGACACCTTGGTGTGTGTGAGTTGTGTTGTGATGTTGTCTCATGATGGATCCTTAATTGCCATTAAGATGAAAATTTTGAGCCTACACCTTGACATTAAAACAAAAGACCACTTGATTTTCCCTATAAAAAGTGAGATAAGAGGACATTGAGGACTGTGTTTAGTAATTGTTTCCTTACTTTATCAAGGATGGTGTGCCTCATGGTTACTATTAACGTTTTTGCTAGGTTGGTGTTAGTGGTCGATGCCAGATGGGTTGTGCTAGGTTACTTAGTTGGTGTTTGAGTGCTTGACATGATCAATGGGTTGTTGCTGGCGTCATCTATAGAGGTCTGGGTGTTCTTCCCTTGGCAGCTAACACGTTTTTAGCGCCCCCACTGAGGAGCTCTCTCCTGCTCTTCAGTTTACAATAGCTGATATGTCTACATGTTGATGAAGTTGTTTGTTGTAAAGAAAAAGCCACTAAGGAACTTCCTTGAGTACCTTTAGTTTGTCAAAAATTTAGATGCATGTCATGGCAAAGCATTGCCAACTGAGAAGGTGGTGAAACGAAGATATATTTGAGGGAGTGTGTTGGTGAACTGTTAATGCTAAAGAGGGATAATCATGATGTTGTTGTGGTGAGTTTGGATGTATGCTAAGGAAGTGGTTGAAGCCAACAAAGCCAATATCCTGCAAGTTGTGTTTGTGCTGATGTGGATGTGGATGTGGATGTGTGTGAATGTTTTGGATGGTGTGTGCTAATGAGGAGTTCTATGCTTAAAGCAGACTTGGCTATAGTACCCAAGGTAGTAAATCTAGTTGTCGTCATTGGTTGTAATTCTTTGGTATAAAGACCAGGTTGAAAAGCATTGGTTGATGGTATTTAAATGAGTTAAGGTTGATGTGCTCTTGAAGAAGGCTTGGGTGTAAGACCAAAAGGAAGATTCCAGGACTAGTGTGCTTGGTTGTAAAGCCTTAGGCAATAATTCCAAGCTACAACATTAGAGTTCAGTTGTTTGTGGTTGCTTACAGAGATCAAGATTAAAGATGGCTTGGGATTTACCTGAGTTTGATGGTTTATGTGGAGATGTAGAAAAGTTTGTTGAAAAGATGGATTTTCAGCATTTCTCAATGGCAAAGATAGTCCAACAATGTTGTTAAAAATACTCTTTTTTTCTTTGCATGATGAATCCAAAAGATGGTTTGAAGGCTATGTGTCATTAGCGATAAGAGGATGGAGTAGTCTTCAGTACAATTGAGTTATGCCGATGTAAAGAGAGCTTTGATAGCTTAATTTAGAAAGAGGCAAGACCCTGTGGCAGTGTGGCATGTGATCCTTAACTTGGGTCACAAAGAAGACCAAGATGTGGATGGTTATATGATATGCTTCCAAAGGCTCTAGAATGAGTGGACAAAAGCTTTAGATCAAGAGGCTCCACCAAATATGTTGAAGCAAGAAAGGTTTGTAGTAGGTTTGAGACACTAGCTAAGAGTCAGAGTGGAGTTAAAGAGGCCAAGATCATCCGAGGATGCTGTAGAGATTTTGCTAATGAAGAAATGGAAGTTGTGCAAGTTGAGTGTTGATGTGCCCACGTTGAAGGACAAGTATCACACATATGTGCCTATGCATGTAAATCCTTCTCTGGATGTAACTCCATTGTCTAGTACTGGTAGCAATGGCTCTCCATTTGATGTCTTATTCTCAAAAACTTGTTCTTCTACTAATGTATTTGATTGCAATGTGAAGAAGCCAACTAGGTCCAATAATGTGATAGATTGGGTTCGTGCTAATGAAGGAGATCCTTTGCTAGGTCTAGTGATATATGATGCAAATTTGTTGCTCAAGGATAGTGAAGATGTCCCTCATGATATGTTAGGACCTGAGCCTATAAATGAGGAAGCATACCTTGGAGGTGGAGATGAAGCAGAGTCCAATGTGGATGATGAGGTTGATGAAGAAGATGAGTTAGAGAGCTCTTATGAGTCAGAGGCTCAACTTGATGCAAATTTAGATATTATGGTAGAGGCCCATGATGATATGTCAGAGTCAAAGACCATATTTGATGATGAAGCGCCATACCTTGAAGAGCCTAATGAAGTGGAACCTACTGTTGACGGTGTTGAAGCTAATGTTGTAGATGAAGAGGAAGAGAAGCAGGTGATCCATTTTGTTTATGAAGAAGGCCACTTGTGTGTGGGAGGTGGTGAGTAGATAGTGCATGGGATGAGCTTATGGGAATGGTGTAGGAGGCATAGGTAGAAATAATAGAATCTTGAGATAAAACTTTTATGGATGATGATGACCAACAGGGCGTGGACGTGTGCCAAACCTACGAAGCAATGATGGAGAGGAATTTTCAAAGCAAGAAAGATGGGAAGATGATGTGGAGGAGTAAGGAGGCAATGAAGCCTTCTTAGCATGTGATGATGATGTGCTTGATGCAGATAACCATTTTTCATCTCTTTCTATCCTTTCATGTCTCCCTTTTAGCCCCATGATGATTCTTTATGTCATGATGATGTAGCAAAGTCTTTGTAAGCAACTCCAAAGCCAATACAAGGGGATGATGAGTTCCACAGAGATGTGTCCTTTGATGTTATGTGTGCTTATATGAGATTGGGACTCCTTTGTGTAGGAGCCTCATCATCACGACAGGAGTCCTTTATCTTTTCCATTTGACCCGGGGGGTCAAATGAGATTAATGTATCTCATGACCCGGGGGCTCATGAGATTAATGTATCTCATGACCCGGGGGCTCATGAGATTAATGTATCGGTATTGTCTCTCTAGGATGGTGACACTTACTTGTTCATGTATTGGGCTTCTTGTATATAGCCTTTGTATTTATTTTGTGCACGACTACCCTTGAGTTTTGAGGATGAAATCATTGTAGGAGGGGATGGTTTGTAATAAAGTAGATTTGGTATACACATGCACATGGGAAATGGGGCCTAGGCACATGGACTTAGGGTCATTTACATGTTACTTTTGAGGGCCTTGCGCTATATTACACATAGGGATCATGGAAATTGTACGTTTTTTATCATATTTTACTATGTAGACATATATGTCTTCTTAGAGCTCATGCCCAAGCTTCCATGGTGACCTTGACCCATGTATTGGACTCCATGTAAACGATGTCCCATGTTCCCGACTCCATGTTAATGAGTCATCTCCTCATTTCTTTGCATTTTGTGTGGTTGAACATGGTGAATGAAGCAATGTGGGAAATCGGAAGGATATGCAACATTGGAAGCAAAGCTCACATGTAGAAGAGCTCCTCGTGGTAGCAGGTGTCATCTCCTCATTTCTTTCCATTTTGTGTGGTTGAACATGGTGAATGAAGCAATGTGGGAAATCGGAAGGATATGCAACATTGGAAGCAAAGCTCACATGTAGAAGAACTCCTCATGGTAGCAGGTGTGTGCAGGTGTGTGTGCATAGCGAGATCTGCAAATTGTGTGTCTACACCATCATTTGAAGGGTATTACAAGCACCCTAATGATTGCATCAGACAATGAATGTGGTTTTACCCAGATCACATCTTTTATTTGCTATATTATGGACAACAACATAGAACCAAATTGAAATCCAGCACTGTTATAAAATATGGCCCATTGCTATGGGAACTAGCCTCACAAACAAGGAGGTGTATTCATTATGGGGAAGGTGGATACCAGGTAGAGAGAAAGAACGCAAAAGGTGTCATGCCTGCCCCTCCTACTAGCGGTGGTACTACAAGGTCCTCTACAATGGTAAGTAAGAAAGAACCACGATATGGGCACACAGACACATGGCTCAGCCATGCAAAATGGCATAACAACTAGGTACCACACATCGATATTAGAGTAAGCACCAAAAAAAGAATGTAGCTTTGAAAATGAAAGCCAAGGTGGTAGAAGAAGTGCAGAGGCTGGAGCACAAGCATGAAGTTTTCAAGATCGAATCACACGAGGATAATGCACATGTTGGAAAATACGATGTGCATGTGAAAGATAAACTGTGTTCTATGTGTCTAGATTTTGCAAATCAAGAATCCAAGAAGAAGCCTTATCTTACATGCAAGCACTTGTACTTCACATTTTTGTGTTTTCTTGGCTTGAGCCAAAATGAGAATATGTTCATCCACCAACCTATCCTTTGTAACTTGGATCTCTATAAATCCTTGTCTCATAGGAGAACCTACCCTAATTTAGACCATTGAATGCATGGAATTTCACATGCCAGATTTTGACATTTCACGTCCTATTGTATTTTAGGACTTTTGTGAAAGTTGTCATTAATGTAATCTTTTTTTCCCATTTTTTAGTCATCTTGAAGGCAACCTTGTCATAGAGGATTCGGCTGTACAATATCATTAGGGAAATAATGAGCTCATTTTGGGGCTCTCTAAGGAGTTTCGTGCTATTTTATCTCTCTAAAAAATGGGCCCACAATGAAATTTAAGCACATCATTCCCAAATGTTTCAAAGTTGGTAGGTTTAGAATGTACATGCCAAGGTCTTTCCAATGGTATATAACATGATGGGGTTCTAACATAGGATAGTGAAGCTCCCCAAAAAGTGGTTTTAAAAGTGATGATGTGGCATGTAAACAGTTACATTTGGCATCTTAAATCTTGTCTGTGGTGTATCTTGAGGATTCCTACTTGAAAGTTGTCGGATATTGTATATTTGAAATAAACTCATCAACTATATGTCACATGAAGTGGTTTTGACATAAGATTGATAGGGCTCACCCATGGACCCATTTTTTAGAGAGAGAAAGAGCATGAAACTCCTTGGAGGGCCCCAAAAATGAGCTCATAATTCTTGTTTTGTGTTACCTTTGTGGCAGGAAATTGAGAAAGTGTGTGTGTGTGTGTGTGTGTGTGTGTGTGTTTGAGAGAGAGAGAGAGAGAGAGAGAGCTTTAGAGGGAATCTTTATGGAATCTTCTCGGTCAATTCTAAAAAAGTGCTCGCTAGAAATAGCTCACCATATAAAATCCCCCAATCACGCTTGTGATTCTTAGCCTTGTAGAAGCACATCACACTAAAAGTGGCAAAAGCCATCTTGACAACCATAAATGAGTCTGAAAATGCATAATAAGCCCTTGTGGAACCTTACAAGTCCATAAACTTAACCTTATGAAATCATGCCAAGACAAATGAGCCAAAGCTATACAATATTGAGCCCCCATCATTTGTGTTGTCATTTCTTGTGCTTGAACTCCACTAGTCTGATATAGTCCATCTACCGACGTGATTCTCACTATGCTTGAATTCCACTGGTTTGTTGTGATTACCTATACTTTAATTCCATTGATCTGTTGTGCCTATGCTTGAATGCAACCGATTGGTTATGCCTATGATTTAATTCCACAAATCTGATATAGTCCATCCGACATGATTCTCACCGCGTGATTAGCCAAAGTGATTATGGCCATAGTTGATGTGATATCTCGACACCATAGGCATGATCATGGCATGTAAACCTAGGTGTATAGGATGTTGCCATGTGTCACTTTGCATTAACGCCCAACCATCATGTGATTTGTTGTTCCTTTTTCATCATTTCTCTCATTTTCAAGCTTTCAGGTCTTCACACTTTGCTATTGGAGAGTTTCTTGTGTGTTGGTTCATCACCACCATACACAAATCTCTCAAGAAAGAATCATCATGTTTATTCTTCCTCATTATTTTTTACTACTATGTTGATCAAAATTAGCTTGGGTTTGGGTGCACAAGGTAAGCTTGGTTTTCTCATGCATATGATTCCCAATAAATATGCACCTCTCCTCTATTATCTTCCACTAAAAGCTCACATATGGAATTCCCAATGAAGAATAAATAGGCACAAACTAGAAAATCTTTCTAAAAATTATCAAGATCACAAAAATAATGACTTGATACATCGTGATTCTATAGTCCACACAATCATGGTGACCCATCGTCGTGCTACAAAATCACGATCCTTAAGAGATCCTTGACCCTGTCAAACGACAATTTGAGGTGCCAATGGCCCTCTTTTAAACAAACTTTCACTATGGTTTTGGAGCCTTTGGAATCATGGCCATAATTGACACACCATCAATCATACTGCCATGTCATTAATCATAGTAACACATCATCAATCACATCTACAAAATCATACCAACAACCTATGGCATGATTGTCAAATCATGATGGCTATTTGTCCCCTACAAAACCATTAAAATCATGGGCCACACCATCTTCCCATGCCTCTTTGGTACATGAAAACAAAACCATCAAACTACGTGACACACTGTGATTTGTAGTCTATAAAGCACAGCTAGATATGCCACATCAGAAAGAATCACAAAAGTAGAGACTTCTATCAGAACATCAATTGACTACTCCAAGTATTAAGAAGTGGCTAGGAGCCTTTCCTAAGATAAATCTCCACAAAACTCTCAAACAAACAACCTATGGCATGACTGTCAAATCATGATGGCTGTTTGCCCCCCACAAAACCATTAAAATCATGGGTGACACCATCTTCCCATGCCTCTAGTACATGAAAACTAAACCATCAAACTATGTGTCACACTGTGATTTTGTGGTCTATAAAAGCAGAGCTAGAAATGCACATCAACAAGAATAACAAAAGTAGATACTTCTATCAAACATCAATCAACTACTCCCAAGTATCAAGAAGTGGCTACGAGGCTTTCCCAAGATAAATCTCCACAAAACACTCACTGTCATCGTGATTCTATAGCCTGTATAATTACAGACGTGATTGACACATCATTTTAATCAAGATGCCATATCATCCCTACATAATCATGCCACTCTTCACATCGTGATTGCATAATCATGAGTGATAATCCATCATGAATAGATCAAATTTTTTATCCTTGATTCTTTCTAGTATTCTATTGCAAACAAAAGTGAAATCCATAGTCTGTTTCAAACTATGATTTTGTAGTGTATAGAATCACAAACATTGACTGTCATATTTGAGAGAAGCTATAAATTGGTCTCTAGCGACCTCAACTATCTTTGTATTGATACCCAAATCATATTCTAATATCAGCCCCAACCTAATTAAAAAGAGCTCTAACAAGTGAAGAGATGCTCTTGTGCGAGTCTTTTAACGTAAGTTTCTATTTTTTAGTGTCATGGTGGTAGGCAAAGAAGTTAACCCTAACCCCTTATATGAAGACCAAAGGTCACCAATATCCTCGGGAGGATACGATAGAAGGGCAAGGCAACCAAGCTAGTCCACCAAAAGGCTAGCTACCTCAGCCTACTTAGACCAGCATCAATCAGATAGAGAAAGTGGATAACAAGAAGGTTTATTTTTAGTACCATTGCCTACAGGTCATGGAATTGGTCAATGATACAAAAGTGAAGGAGAATTTGGTCTAGATAGGGATGCTGAAAGGCACATTGACAATGTGCGTGTAGCAATGCTAAATTGTAGGGATGAATGGGTGGATGTAAAAGTGAAGAGTGACGAGAGATATTTGAGTAGGTGGTGTCTGTGTGGTGGGGGAGACAAGAAAAGGTGGAGAAAATTACTCCGATAGGAGGAGATAAAGTATGGCAACATTATAAAGGAGCCTCGTGCAAATGATGAGAATAAAGAAGAAAGTTATGGTAGCTATGGCATCATGGTGTGGAAGGTGGCTTGAAGAAGAGAGATTTTGGAGGAAGCAATGATGATGGCTTCATTCAAGCATGAGCGTCGGGTGAATTTGCATGTTTGAGAGAAACCCAAGGTCACCCATTGAGTCTTTCTCATCATGGATTTTTTGGGTGTGGTGTAATCCACCCTAATTATTGTTAATTATATGCACTACTATGATTAATCCCAAGTTTTATCATTCTTAACATGGGATCCTTGCTGAAACAATCAAGTGCAATGTGAACACTAAGTTGTGCACAGAGTTTTTGGCTTTCTACTAGTAGGGCACAAAAAGGGGGCATAGTTCCCTCTGCACTGATGAATCCAAGAAGTCCATTCTGACTATAGAAAATGTCATCATAGTAGCCATGCACCTACCTAGCAAAACAAAGCCAGGTGAATGACCTCAAAGGATCACTACTATAGGCTTTATAAAAACCAAAAAATTCAGTATGCTTCAAAGCCATAAGTAGGTGATTTCCCATCTCAATAAACAAAACCTAGATGCTCACATAGCCACTATAGGACTCCAAGCAATGGTTGATATCCTCACAAAAGAGAGGGATACGTTAGCTTCTCAACACAAAAACCTCATTGTAGCTCGCCAATAAAACAAGAGGAAGATGTGGCCAAGGCTCTGGAGGCACAAGAGGAAAGGGTGGTAGCTCTCCAATAGTAGCTAAGCCATCAAAGCGAGCCTACTCAAAGCAAAGATAAGTGACCTATGGTAAGCTATTGAAAAGGGCATCCCCTCTGGCTGACCTTACTAGTGGTTCCTCAGGTCCCTTCACAAACCTTCACTCTGTTGTTTGCTTCACTAACACTCTCCCTCTATCAATATAATATAAATCTAAGTGAGTAACTAATACAAGGGGATCTAGCATTAATAAAACAATATACTGCTTGTGATCTGGGGTTTTCACACCTACCTTTTGGGCACTTAATTCTTCCTGGAACATTGGCATTTCTACATAGTATCTCTTATCCTCACTTTCTCTTTTATATTGCCACAATTTGATGCGCTACTCCTATTTCTAATCCTCGTGGGAATGGGCTGCTTGGTTTTTAATTCACTATCTAGCTCAATGCCTTACTGGGAGTGGATGGGTATGTACTTTTGTTCAATTACTTTCCCCTAAAAGCCATGAGTATAAGGCTAGGAACATATCTATTTTTTCCCCTTTTACTAGATGGCCCATTGACCTATTCTTGAGTTTCCTTGACTTCATTCATATATATACATATGTTTATGTATATAGGGTGAGTTATTTTTTCGATGGCTCTTCTACCCTAGGAGGTCCACCCGCCCCTGATGAGTGCTCATTACCTGATCTTGTGGACCCTTTCCCACCATGTGGACCTCCTATACAATCTCTCTCTCTCTCTCTCTCTCTCTCTCTCTCTCTCTCTCTCTCTCTCTCTCTCTCTCTCTCTCTCTCTTTCTATCTATCTATCTATCTATATATCTATATATATTTACATATATATAGGTGCTTATGGTTTTCCTTTTGTAAATCATTTGTTCCCTCTCAATATGGGACCACCCTCTTAATAGAGGGGTGGTGGTTAATAAAAAAACAAAAAAGTTTCAAGCAAGCTAGCAACCTTTTTGGCTAGCCCTGCCACATGGCTACCCCCGCCATCACCTCCCTCTTCCTCGCCTGCAGATAAGGGACCCTCCCTCACCCATGGCATGGACTATTGGGAGCTCTATGTATATGATGTAATAATGAGGGGGTTTCACCTTGGCCCTCCTGTCTTCTCTATCACCTCCTCTTGGCATGGATATACACACAACACCACCGCTCCTTCAATCTCTCTTGCTCGACTCTGAGGTGACGCCCACCCATTCACCCTTCTCTCACGATGGTGACCGCTCCTCTCTCTATCTCACAGTGATGTTGACCATCTTCTCCCCCAGTGCTCGAGCTATGGACAAGGGGCCCTACCTTGTATAAGCCATGAATATGATGAAGGGGCCCCACCTTAGGGGGCCCCCTCTCCTTCCATGTGCATATGGGCTGGCAGCCTATGCTTGGAGCTGATGCATAATGGGGGGCCGCCACCTTGGCCCTCCTCTCTTCTCTAGCACCTCCTCTCAGAGGCGTTCGTGCGGCGACCATCACAAACCATTAGAAAGTCTTTGGACATCTTTTGGGCCCTTTGCTACCCTCATTAGGAATGGACAAATGGGAAGAGAGTAGTGTGCACATTTGGTCTCCTCCAAAAGTAGGGGGAAACTAGGCTTGTCTTCCTCATTATACAAATGTGGGGTTGGGGCTGACCTTCATAAATTGGGGGGCAGGGGGGAGGGGTCTCCATAAATTAGGGGTAGGTAACTAAAAGTACGGGGGCTCCATCATTTTCAGCCCCCCCATTGATCTCATGGGTCAAAATACCCTAAAAAGGGGTTTTTTTAAAAATTTCCAAAAAGTGATTTCCCCCTTATAAATCCAAACCAAACCATAATATATTAAGAAATATATTTTTTCACCTCCATCTTCTCTCTCTACACTCCATTATCCCCTTCAACATCACCCTCTTCAACTCCCCACACTCCATTCCCTTAACCAGCAACTCAAATCTCCATAGCTCTCTCTCTCTCTCTCTCTCTCTCTCTCTCTCTCTCTCTCTCTCCAATTATTATAGCATAAGAAACCATGGAGGTTTGTGCATCTGCATCGAGGAGAAGGCCAAGAGATACAATAGAGTCTATGCTCTTGCATAATGTGAGGGATGAGCACGGTGCTTGGCTTGGGATGCAATTTCAGAAGGGAGATTGGCTCTATTTGCAACGAGTGCCACTAGACCCCATCGATTTTGATGTTGAGATGTGGTTGAGAGCCATTGGAAGGGGCGTCTACTAGGTTTAAAGGAATAAAAGCGTGATGGGTTGATGGCCCTTGTAAAACATGTACTTAGCGATAATAAATATTTTTAGAGGCAGTTTACGTGCAGGTACACTCCACAATAGAATGGTGTTACAGAAAGGAAAAATAGGCACATTGCAGAAGTGGCACATGCCTTGATGGCTGAAAAGAATATGCCACATTACTTTTGGGCAGAAGCAGTAGCAACTACTGTGTACATTATGAACAAGACACCCACTGCAGTTGTTCATGGTATGACTCCTAAACAGAAGTTTACATGCATAAGACCGGATGTGTCTCACTTGAAAGTGTTTGGGTGTATTGCATATGTACATGTTCCTAATGAAGTGAGAACAAAGTTGGATACAAAGGCAAAGAAATGCATCTTTATTGGTTATGCTATGGAGCAAAAAGGTTATCGATGCTATAACCCTACCAGTCGATATGCGAGTAAGCAAAGATATTTTCTTCGATGAGATGAGTAGCTAGTATGCACCAGTAGTGAAGGCAACATAAGATGTAGATGTAAAAAGTGCTAATGTTGCACCACATGTAGAGTAGCAATCACAAGTGCTGAGTGGACTTGGAGAGTCCTCAAGCAGTGGATCCAATGTTAGCCCATGGTGGTGAGGCAAGTTGAGGAATGATGCAGGCACACATGTATCATCGAAAGGGAAGGAAAAGGTAGATCAAAATTTTGTGCCTGATCTGTCAGCAAGTCACTCATATGTGGATGGTGACTCTAGTGGCTCTGAGAGTAGAGCTTTGATGAGGAGCTTGGCATTCCGTTTGTGTGGTTACTCCTGGTGTAAGGAGAACCATGGTTGTTTTGAGGACACCTGGAAGTGATCCAGGTGTACACATGCAGGTCTATGAGGATTAGATACCCTCTTGTTGACAGGTTGAGATATGATGGATATAGCCCATCATTATGCTTGCATGGTAAAAACAATATAGGAGGTTGAGTCCACTTGCTTTGAGCAAGAAATTGGAAATAAGAAATAGGAAGATGCCATGGATGAGGAGATGGTGTTGGCATTGGATGCAAATGCAACATGGGAGTTAGTGCCTTTGCCTAAGGAAAAGAAAGCAATTGGGTGTATAAAGTCAAGCACAATGCTGATGGTGCTGGCATTGGTGGATGCAAATGCAACATGGGAGTTAGTGCCTTTGCCTAAGGAAAAGAAAGCAATTGGATGTAATTGGGTGTATAAAGTCACGCACAATGCTGATGGTTCAGTGATGAGAAGGTACAAGGCAAGATTGGTTGCCAAGGGCTATGCGTAGACTTATGGCATAGACTATGAGGAGACATTCAGCCAGGGTGCAAGAATGGCAACCATGAGAGCTGTCATTTGCTATGGCTACAGCGAAGGGTTGGTCTTTACATCATATGGATGTAAAGAATGCTTTCTTTCATGGTGATTTACAAGAAGAAGTGTACATGATGTAGCCACCAGGTTATGAGAGTGATGCATATCCAGATTTTGTGTGCAGGTTATGCAAAGCCTTATATGGCTTGAACCAAGCACCCAGAGCATGGTCAAACAAGATCGGGGAGTATCTTGTTACCATTGGATTTCAGATATCCAATGCAAATTTTTCACTATATGTGAAAAAGACAGATACAGGGATCATGCTATTAGTCATCTATGTAGATGACTTGATTATCACTGGTGATAATCAAGTCATCTATGTGGATGACTTGATTATCACTGGTGATAATGATGCATACATACGTGATGTTAGGATGCTTTTGAAGTAGAAGTTTGAGATGAACGATTTGGGTGAGCTGCGGTATTTCTTGGGCATAGAGGTGGTGAGATCTGTAAGATCCCTGTTCCCACCGAGCAACGGATTCGGGGTACTGGCAGCGGAAGTAGCGTTTCTCGCGCGGGACAGGGGTCCCACACTCGGGGCCTCGCCCACGGATATCCGGATAAGAGACTAATCCGTCGGTTGTTCCAAAACCAAACCTGGAAAAACTTTCTTAACCGGAAGCACGGGCGATTCCACCAGGATAACTTTTTACTCTAACGTAGTCAAGATCATTTCTGATCGAGATGATCCAATTACATCTATAAGATATTTAGTCAGTTCAAGGAAGAAACTTGCACTTGGATCATTGGGATCAACGCTTTTTTTCCCATTCAAGAGGCACAGCCGTTGATTCCTATCCATAGAACAGTTACTGTCCAAGATTTTTTTTTTTTCTATCGTAAAAACAAAAGTTTGAGTCTCGATTTACGGATCCATCAGTCCAGCCTAACCCCATCCAGTCCCATGGATTAGCCAACCGCCCAACCACTGTAGTGATGGGATCCAATTTTTAATTTGGTTAGGTTTTGTCCCGGGTACCAAGGAAAAGAGTTCCAAGGCCCCCTAGCCGGATGTTCATGCAAAATAAAACTAGTCACACCACTCACACACCCAATATGAAATTGCCTTTTTCAACCAGATTCAACCAGTTTAAAACAATCCTTTAATAAAACCCTAGTATCATTGATCACCATCTTCCAATTTATCCAATTGATTCTTAATTTCCCATCATTCCTTCATCAGAGTATCTATGGCATCATTGGCAACTAGAACGCTCAGGAGCCGTTTCGATAGTTCCTAGCCCATAATACTTGGCAATATAATCACTTAACAAGATGGACTCTCGTTGAAGATCAGCAAGATCAACCAACAGATCCATATAAGGAGCCATGGACTCATCCATTGAAGACCAGCAAGGTCAATCAACCAGATCCATGCTCGATTTCAGAAAACAACTCCAACTCTGTTCCAATATCTTCCTCGACGCACGCGTGGGTATCCTAGGCAACCCAGAGCCCGAGCACCGTATGGTCAGCACCCTCTAGGATCCTTTGCAGGTAACCTAGCGCTTCACGCATAGGCCGCTTCCTTGGCCCCTCATCCACCGTACCGGAAGCTCACCATTTTAATCGCACCGAGGCTAGTCAAGACCTCGGCCGACCTTGCTACGCGAGACGTCCTTCATTGACTCCCCGTCAGCAGTTGCAACTTTACCATCACGACTTCAATCACAAGACGGTCAAAATGCTCCCCCCAGCATTCTTGACATAAAACAATCATTTACAAACAGCATTTACAAACAGTATTTACAAACAGTTTACAACACAATTTCTATTTTGACTTTCATTTTTCCACATTATCCTTCATCAATCTACATTACTTACTCCATATTCCATTTATATGTATACTCATCCCATCACATCATTTCTATCTCATCACTTCAGATTCCCTCACATCACATATCGTATATTCACATCCATACATCCACATCTATATGCATACATTCACATCTACATGCATACATCTACATCTCTATGCATACATCTACATCCACATTCACATTCACCTCCATACATCTACATCTATATGCATACCTCCATATCTCCCTTCCCATCTACATCTATACATCTACATCTACATGCATCCATCCACCTCCACATCCACATCTACATCTATACACCTACATCTACATGCATACATCCATATCTCCATTCCCATCTACATCTATACATCTACATCTACATGCATCCATCCACCTCCACATCCACATCTACATCTATACATCTACATCTACATGCATACATCCATATCTCCATTCCCATCTACATCTATACATCTACATCTACATGCATCCATCCACCTCCACATCCACATCTACATCTATACATCTACATCTACATGCATACATCCATATCTCCATTCCCATCTACATCTATACATCTACATCTACATGCATCCATCCACATCTCCATTTACATCCTCATCTACACATCTATTTCTACATGCATACATCCACATCTCCATGCATACATCCACCTCCACATTCACTCTCACACCCATACCTCTACATCTACATGCAAACATCCATATCTCCATGCATAATAATATTCTTTTAATTAATCTAGGATGATAATTCCTAGAATATGGTAGGAAGTCCTCTTTTTATGCTTTGAATGAATTTATTTTATGCATAATTTCTATAAAAATTTTGCCATAGCTCCGCTACTATGACTGATAAATCTCAATTTTTTTTCAAAGGGATAAAGCTTATCATTAAGGAAATAATTAGAATGGTCTCTAATTGGGTCATCAATCCATAATGGATTGAATCATCAATGTGCATAAACTAAAAGCATAGCAAAAAGCCATTAATTTGGCCTCAAGCATAGCTTAATCTTAGATTAAGGAAAAGCTTTATGAAAAGCTTCATTTGGATTGAGAATGGGTCATGAGTATGACCATTTCTTGAGTGAGAGAGAGAAATTACATAAAAACTATTAGAATTTAAATATAAATAAAAATTAACTTCAATAACATTTATTAAATTATGTAACTCTTCACTACTATTCACCAATTAACTTCAATAGCATTTAAAAAACCATACCAATTAAACTTCTCAAGCTTGAGAGGGGTTGAGAAGAGAGAATCATTGAGTAATTATAGAAAAGATCAAAATTCAATATACTTACCTTATAATTTGCTTGATTCTTTATTCACGGTAGAGGCCCCCAACCAATCAATTGGTTTAGTATGTTGATGGAGCCACCAATGGGGATTGAAGAAAGAGAGAAGTGTCAAAAACTAGTGAATTATTAAAGAATTCACAGTTCTTGGCTTAGGTGGAGTAACAAAGCATAAGACACTATATATTTTGGCTTAGATGGAGTAGAGTAACAAAGCATAAGACACTATATATTTTAGCTTAGGTGGAGTAGAGTAACAAGGCATAAGACATTGTATATTTTGGCTTAGGTGGAGTAGAGTAACAAGGCATAAGACTCTATATATTTTAGCTTAGGTGGAGTAGAGTAACAAGGCATAAGACTCTATATTTTTTTCAACAAGGGGAGGCTTCTATTTATAGGAAAATTTGAGCTCCTAACCAAACAAACTGATTCTAGAATTTTCCAAGTCAGTTTGGTTGAATTTGGACTAGATTTGGACCTAGTTTGGTTACTTTTTGATTCGGTTTGGTTTCATTTTGATTTGGTTTGGTTCAAGAGAGATGAGAGATAAAAATATCACATTATTTTTGAGTTTAAAACTCATTCAAGCATGTTAAATATGCACCTCCTTTAAAGAATTCACCTTCCTTACATATGTGTCAAAATTTTATTGCTCATAGTTTTTTACTAATAAACCTTGTACATTTTCAACTCTTCATCTTATGTGAAATATGCACCTCCTTTAAAGAACTCCTCTTCCTTACATATGTGTCATAGTTTTTTTACTAATAAACCTTGTACATTTTCAACTCTTCATCTTATGTGAAATATGCACCTCCTTTAAAGAACTCCCCTTCCTTACATATGTGTTTATTTACTAATAAACCTTGTACATTTTCAACTCTTCATCTTATGTGAAATATGCACCTCCTTTAAAGAACTCCCCTTCCTTACATATGTGTTTATTTACTAATAAACCTTGTACATTTTCAACTCTTCATCTTATGTGAGCATTTACTCATTTTTGGATACCCAAAATATCTCATATTTTTAATATTGCTCATAGTTTTTTACTAATAAACCTTGTACATTTTCAACTCTTCACCTTATGTGAGCATTTACTCATTTTTGGGTATCTTCTTTTTACAAATAGGATTTATCTCCTCCCTACACATGTATTGATGCTATTGGCCCATAGGAACTTTAATTGGACCATAGTCTAAAGATTTCTGAAAATCTATACCCTTAGACTAAGGTTCTTTATACCTATTTCCAATTAATTCCAATTGCACATTGGAAAATTCTTTTTGAATTTCTGTTTCAGGGGAACTTATTTTAATAAGATGAGTTATTTTTCTATCCAAAAATATTCATAATCTGAATATTCTCTCTCTAGAATATTTTCTCTCTCTAGGTTAAAACAGTTAGAAACAAGATCTTTATATTTCTGAAGAAGGATTGATTACAGGGGAAGATACCAGACATCAAAAAGGGGGTTGGGGGAGGAATCTTACATTCTACCCCACTTAAAAAACGCGAGATGTCCTCATCTCGCAACTTGGGATAATTTCGCAAGATGTACGAATATGAGACTTAGAGAAAAATTTTAATCAAGATTAACCACCAAGAAAAGTCTTAAAGAGAGCAAGATTCAAAATAAGAACAAGATTTAAACTTTATTCATTCTCGGAACTTATACAGTAAAGATAGAAGAACTCTTTACACTTCCATAAGCCCGTCCATCATATGGTCACAAAAGCAGTCCTCACAAGCTGCACAAGTATAGGGTAACTCATCTATGGGAATGATTCTGCTGGTTATTGCCGCACCTATCTCAGTGGTATGAGGAGATCTAACAAAAGGACCTCTGAGAGGCAAGCCAAAAACGGGGTAAAGGCATATCTTCTCATGAGGAAGAAAACACGCCAGTAAGAAGACTCGCTCAGAAAACCCAAGATGCCTCGATCTCATGACGCAGTAGTATCGGGGACCCAAACCCAAGGCTTCAATAACCATGGCCAAGCAGACATTGTTACGAAAGTGCTGCTGACCCCAGGGGGTTACCCTAGTTATGTTTTGATAGGTCCGCCATTTGGTCTGCGCTACAGAAGTTCCTAGGTGAGGAAAAAGTGAGCGCTCATACTGTTCTATAAAGTCTTTCTTCACAGACTCTCTTGCGTCTTGAAGGTGAGAAATCATCATGGATAAAACTAATTCCTGTTGCCAAGCCATGAAGGAGATTAAGAAAGAAAGGAGATTGATGGGAGTAAGATTACTGTGAGCGATAAGTAAAAGTTACGACTTATATAAAGGAAGGAGCTAGCGTAACCTAGAAGCCAACGGTAACTTGCCACTGAAGTTTTACCGTCTTTCCATGATTTGTGTTTAACACATTTTTCTATAGAAGGCATTAAGAATTTTGAGATGAGGAGATAAAAGAAACTTGTAGGCTAAGTCACCTACTTTCATTGAATTCAGATATAAGGATCACAATATCTGGGGGATAACTTCTTATACTCCCCAAGAGATAAAGAACTTCTTTTGGACCGTACTCGAATGAAAACCAAAACCTTGGTATCCAAAACACCGATTCTCACTTCTAAACTCATTGTTCTAAATCCTTAAAACAGGCGTGACTCCTGAGAAGTATTCTAGGAAAAGGGTCTTCCTTTTTTAAACAGAAATTTTCTTTTATTTTAGAGAGGGAATAATTATAAGATCAGAAAGGAAGATTCTTACTCCAGTATACCTCGAAGATTGGGGAGGAATCTTACATTCTACCCCACTTAAAAAGTGCGAGATGTCCTCATCTCGCAAGGTAGAGGACAGCTCTTTTTCTTAAGATCCAATTTTATTCTGGGTTCCTTATATTCTGGTCAACCCAACAGAACACTGGGATAAATATCCCTTATATAGAACTCATCATTAAATAACAATTCATTCAGATCATATCATTCATATCTTTAACATGATAAAGGTCCATTAGACCGAAAAGTTTCCTTCGGAACATTCCTTCCACGGAAATTTCAGTCAAGCAAGTTCTCAATTTGACATCCCTTAACTTGATCTACCGGTCAAGTATTAACAGTAGCAATCTGACAGCACAATCCACTAATCTCATAGTGATTTGCTGAATTCGTTATCATCATTCTAGTTATGAATATCATCACAGGGACTCATCCCATTCCCCCTCATTGTGGTTTCATTATATTTCAACTAATTTTTAAAAATCAATATTTTTTTTTTCAATCAGCATTTTCAATCAGAATCCAAATCAATTCATCAATTCTCAAACAGAATTAAAAATCATATCAATCACATTCAAAATCATCATCTAGATAGCATTAACGCTTATAATTTCAAGTCTTAGATTTACTCGTATATACTGTCAGTAAAGAGCTGCAGTATACTCTCGGTATATACGGGTAGTCACGGTCCTTGGAATTATAAGGTAAATACTATCATGTCTAGGTCTCAAGCAAGTCAGGGATTCTATATAATTGCGGCACTTCCATCTGAAGACCCAATTACCAAAATTACGAATTTCCGTTTGAATATCAAATTGTATGAATTATCTCACATAATTATAACCTTTTTGTGTTTCTTGATAAATTTTTGACATATTTGTCTTCTCAGTTGATCTTTATTAACCAAATGCTCTGATACCAACTGTAAGATCCCTGTTCCCACCGAGCAACGGATTCGGGGTACTGGCAGCGGAAGTAGCGTTTCTCGCGCGGGACAGGGGTCCCACACTCGGGGCCTCGCCCACGGATATCCGGATAAGAGACTAATCCGTCGGTTGTTCCAAAACCGAACCTGGAAAAACTTTCTTAACCGGAAGCACGGGCGATTCCACCAGGATAACTTTTTACTCTAACGTAGTCAAGATCATTTCTGATCGAGATGATCCAATTACATCTATAAGATATTTAGTCAGTTCAAGGAAGAAACTTGCACTTGGATCATTGGGATCAACGCTTTTTTCCCCATTCAAGAGGCACAGCCGTTGATTCCTATCCATAGAACAGTTACTGTCCAAGATTTTTTTTTTCTATCGTAAAAACAAAAGTTTGAGTCTCGATTTACGGATCCATCAGTCCAGCCTAACCCCATCCAGTCCCATGGATTAGCCAACCGCCCAACCACTGTAGTGATGGGATCCAATTTTTAATTTGGTTAGGTTTTGTCCCGGGTACCAAGGAAAAGAGTTCCAAGGCCCCCTAGCCGGATGTTCATGCAAAATAAAACTAGTCACACCACTCACACACCCAATATGAAATTGCCTTTTTCAACCAGATTCAACCAGTTTAAAACAATCCTTTAATAAAACCCTAGTATCATTGATCACCATCTTCCAATTTATCCAATTGATTCTTAATTTCCCATCATTCCTTCATCAGAGTATCTATGGCATCATTGGCAACTAGAACGCTCAGGAGCCGTTTCGATAGTTCCTAGCCCATAATACTTGGCAATATAATCACTTAACAAGATGGACTCTCGTTGAAGATCAGCAAGATCAACCAACAGATCCATATAAGGAGCCATGGACTCATCCATTGAAGACCAGCAAGGTCAATCAACCAGATCCATGCTCGATTTCAGAAAACAACTCCAACTCTGTTCCAATATCTTCCTCGACGCACGCGTGGGTATCCTAGGCAACCCAGAGCCCGAGCACCGTATGGTCAGCACCCTCTAGGATCCTTCGCAGGTAACCTAGCGCTTCACGCATAGGCCGCTTCCTTGGCCCCTCATCCACCGTACCGGAAGCTCACCATTTTAATCGCACCGAGGCTGGTCAAGACCTCGGCCGACCTTGCTACGCGAGACGTCCTTCATTGACTCCCCGTCAGCAGTTGCAACTTTACCATCACGACTTTAATCACAAGACGGTCAAAATGCTCCCCCCAGCATTCTTGACATAAAACAATCATTTACAAACAGCATTTACAAACAGTATTTACAAACAGTTTACAACACAATTTCTATTTTGACTTTCATTTTTCCACATTATCCTTCATCAATCTACATTACTTACTCCATATTCCATTTATATGTATACTCATCCCATCACATCATTTCTATCTCATCACTTCAGATTCCCTCACATCACATATCGTATATTCACATCCATACATCCACATCTATATGCATACATTCACATCTACATGCATACATCTACATCTCTATGCATACATCTACATCCACATTCACATTCACCTCCATACATCTACATCTATATGCATACCTCCATATCTCCCTTCCCATCTACATCTATACATCTACATCTACATGCATCCATCCACCTCCACATCCACATCTACATCTATACACCTACATCTACATGCATACATCCATATCTCCATTCCCATCTACATCTATACATCTACATCTACATGCATCCATCCACCTCCACCTCCACATCTACATCTATACATCTACATCTACATGCATACATCCATATCTCCATTCCCATCTACATCTATACATCTACATCTACATGCATCCATCCACCTCCACATCCACATCTACATCTATACATCTACATCTACATGCATACATCCATATCTCCATTCCCATCTACATCTATACATCTACATCTACATGCATCCATCCACATCTCCATTTACATCCTCATCTACACATCTATTTCTACATGCATACATCCACATCTCCATGCATACATCCACCTCCACATTCACTCTCACACCCATACCTCTACATCTACATGCAAACATCCATATCTCCATGCATAATAATATTCTTTTAATTAATCTAGGATGATAATTCCTAGAATATGGTAGGAAGTCCTCTTTTTATGCTTTGAATGAATTTATTTTATGCATAATTTCTATAAAAATTTTGCCATAGCTCCGCTACTATGACTGATAAATCTCAATTTTTTTTCAAAGGGATAAAGCTTATCATTAAGGAAATAATTAGAATGGTCTCTAATTGGGTCATCAATTCATAATGGATTGAATCATCAATGTGCATAAACTAAAAGCATAGCAAAAAGCCATTAATTTGGCCTCAAGCATAGCTTAATCTTAGATTAAGGAAAAGCTTTATGAACAGCTTCATTTGGATTGAGAATGGGTCATGAGTATGACCATTTCTTGAGTGAGAGAGAGAAATTACATAAAAACTATTAGAATTTAAATATAAATAGAAATTAACTTCAATAACATTTATTAAATTATGTAACTCTTCACTACTATTCACCAATTAACTTCAATAGCATTTAAAAAACCATACCAATTAAACTTCTCAAGCTTGAGAGGGGTTGAGAAGAGAGAATCATTGAGTAATTATAGAAAAGATCAAAATTCAATATACTTACCTTATAATTTGCTTGATTCTTTATTCACGGTAGAGGCCCCCAACCAATCAATTGGTTTAGTATGTTGATGGAGCCACCAATGGGGATTGAAGAAAGAGAGAAGTGTCAAAAACTAGTGAATTATTAAAGAATTCACAGTTCTTGGCTTAGGTGGAGTAACAAAGCATAAGACACTATATATTTTGGCTTAGATGGAGTAGAGTAACAAAGCATAAGACACTATATATTTTAGCTTAGGTGGATTAGAGTAACAAGGCATAAGACATTGTATATTTTGGCTTAGGTGGAGTAGAGTAACAAGGCATAAGACTCTATATATTTTAGCTTAGGTGGAGTAGAGTAACAAGGCATAAGACTCTATATTTTTTTTCAACAAGGGGAGGCTTCTATTTATAGGAAAATTTGAGCTCCTAACCAAACAAACTGATTCTAGAATTTTCCAAGTCAGTTTGGTTGAATTTGGACTAGATTTGGACCTAGTTTGGTTACTTTTTGATTCGGTTTGGTTTCATTTTGATTTGGTTTGGTTCAAGAGAGATGAGAGATAAAAATATCACATTATTTTTGAGTTTAAAACTCATTCAAGCATGTTAAATATGCACCTCCTTTAAAGAATTCACCTTCCTTACATATGTGTCAAAATTTTATTGCTCATAGTTTTTTACTAATAAACCTTGTACATTTTCAACTCTTCATCTTATGTGAAATATGCACCTCCTTTAAAGAACTCCTCTTCCTTACATATGTGTCATAGTTTTTTTACTAATAAACCTTGTACATTTTCAACTCTTCATCTTATGTGAAATATGCACCTCCTTTAAAGAACTCCCCTTCCTTACATATGTGTTTATTTACTAATAAACCTTGTACATTTTCAACTCTTCATCTTATGTGAAATATGCACCTCCTTTAAAGAACTCCCCTTCCTTACATATGTGTTTATTTACTAATAAACCTTGTACATTTTCAACTCTTCATCTTATGTGAGCATTTACTCATTTTTGGATACCCAAAATATCTCATATTTTTAATATTGCTCATAGTTTTTTACTAATAAACCTTGTACATTTTCAACTCTTCACCTTATGTGAGCATTTACTCATTTTTGGGTATCTTCTTTTTACAAATAGGATTTATCTCCTCCCTACACATGTATTGATGCTATTGGCCCATAGGAACTTTAATTGGACCATAGTCTAAAGATTTCTGAAAATCTATACCCTTAGACTAAGGTTCTTTATACCTATTTCCAATTAATTCCAATTGCACATTGGAAAATTCTTTTTGAATTTCTGTTTCAGGGGAACTTATTTTAATAAGATGAGTTATTTTTCTATCCAAAAATATTCATAATCTGAATATTCTCTCTCTAGAATATTTTCTCTCTCTAGGTTAAAACAGTTAGAAACAAGATCTTTATATTTCTGAAGAAGGATTGATTACAGGGGAAGATACCAGACATCAAAAAGGGGGTTGGGGGAGGAATCTTACATTCTACCCCACTTAAAAAACGCGAGATGTCCTCATCTCGCAACTTGGGATAATTTCGCAAGATGTACGAATATGAGACTTAGAGAAAAATTTTAATCAAGATTAACCACCAAGAAAAGTCTTAAAGAGAGCAAGATTCAAAATAAGAACAAGATTTAAACTTTATTCATTCTCGGAACTTATACAGTAAAGATAGAAGAACTCTTTACACTTCCATAAGCCCGTCCATCATATGGTCACAAAAGCAGTCCTCACAAGCTGCACAAGTATAGGGTAACTCATCTATGGGAATGATTCTGCTGGTTATTGCCGCACCTATCTCAGTGGTATGAGGAGATCTAACAAAAGGACCTCTGAGAGGCAAGCCAAAAACGGGGTAAAGGCATATCTTCTCATGAGGAAGAAAACACGCCAGTAAGAAGACTCGCTCAGAAAACCCAAGATGCCTCGATCTCATGACGCAGTAGTATCGGGGACCCAAACCCAAGGCTTCAATAACCATGGCCAAGCAGACATTGTTACGAAAGTGCTGCTGACCCCAGGGGGTTACCCTAGTTATGTTTTGATAGGTCCGCCATTTGGTCTGCGCTACAGAAGTTCCTAGGTGAGGAAAAAGTGAGCGCTCATACTGTTCTATAAAGTCTTTCTTCACAGACTCTCTTGCGTCTTGAAGGTGAGAAATCATCATGGATAAAACTAATTCCTGTTGCCAAGCCATGAAGGAGATTAAGAAAGAAAGGAGATTGATGGGAGTAAGATTACTGTGAGCGATAAGTAAAAGTTACGACTTATATAAAGGAAGGAGCTAGCGTAACCTAGAAGCCAACGGTAACTTGCCACTGAAGTTTTACCGTCTTTCCATGATTTGTGTTTAACACATTTTTCTATAGAAGGCATTAAGAATTTTGAGATGAGGAGATAAAAGAAACTTGTAGGCTAAGTCACCTACTTTCATTGAATTCAGATATAAGGATCACAATATCTGGGGGATAACTTCTTATACTCCCCAAGAGATAAAGAACTTCTTTTGGACCGTACTCGAATGAAAACCAAAACCTTGGTATCCAAAACACCGATTCTCACTTCTAAACTCATTGTTCTAAATCCTTAAAACAGGCGTGACTCCTGAGAAGTATTCTAGGAAAAGGGTCTTCCTTTTTTAAACAGAAATTTTCTTTTATTTTAGAGAGGGAATAATTATAAGATCAGAAAGGAAGATTCTTACTCCAGTATACCTCGAAGATTGGGGAGGAATCTTACATTCTACCCCACTTAAAAAGTGCGAGATGTCCTCATCTCGCAAGGTAGAGGACAGCTCTTTTTCTTAAGATCCAATTTTATTCTGGGTTCCTTATATTCTGGTCAACCCAACAGAACACTGGGATAAATATCCCTTATATAGAACTCATCATTAAATAACAATTCATTCAGATCATATCATTCATATCTTTAACATGATAAAGGTCCATTAGACCGAAAAGTTTCCTTCGGAACATTCCTTCCACGGAAATTTCAGTCAAGCAAGTTCTCAATTTGACATCCCTTAACTTGATCTACCGGTCAAGTATTAACAGTAGCAATCTGACAGCACAATCCACTAATCTCATAGTGATTTGCTGAATTCGTTATCATCATTCTAGTTATGAATATCATCACAGGGACTCATCCCATTCCCCCTCATTGTGGTTTCATTATATTTCAACTAATTTTTAAAAATCAATATTTTTTTTTTCAATCAGCATTTTCAATCAGAATCCAAATCAATTCATCAATTCTCAAACAGAATTAAAAATCATATCAATCACATTCAAAATCATCATCTAGATAGCATTAACGCTTATAATTTCAAGTCTTAGATTTACTCGTATATACTGTCAGTAAAGAGCTGCAGTATACTCTCGGTATATACGGGTAGTCACGGTCCTTGGAATTATAAGGTAAATACTATCATGTCTAGGTCTCAAGCAAGTCAGGGATTCTATATAATTGCGGCACTTCCATCTGAAGACCCAATTACCAAAATTACGAATTTCCGTTTGAATATCAAATTGTATGAATTATCTCACATAATTATAACCTTTTTGTGTTTCTTGATAAATTTTTGACATATTTGTCTTCTCAGTTGATCTTTATTAACCAAATGCTCTGATACCAACTGTAAGATCCCTGTTCCCACCGAGCAACGGATTCGGGGTACTGGCAGCGGAAGTAGCGTTTCTCGCGCGGGACAGGGGTCCCACACTCGGGGCCTCGCCCACGGATATCCGGATAAGAGACTAATCCGTCGGTTGTTCCAAAACCGAACCTGGAAAAACTTTCTTAACCGGAAGCACGGGCGATTCCACCAGGATAACTTTTTACTCTAACGTAGTCAAGATCATTTCTGATCGAGATGATCCAATTACATCTATAAGATATTTAGTCAGTTCAAGGAAGAAACTTGCACTTGGATCATTGGGATCAACGCTTTTTTCCCCATTCAAGAGGCACAGCCGTTGATTCCTATCCATAGAACAGTTACTGTCCAAGATTTTTTTTTTCTATCGTAAAAACAAAAGTTTGAGTCTCGATTTACGGATCCATCAGTCCAGCCTAACCCCATCCAGTCCCAGGGATTAGCCAACCGCCCAACCACTGTAGTGATGGGATCCAATTTTTAATTTGGTTAGGTTTTGTCCCGGGTACCAAGGAAAAGAGTTCCAAGGCCCCCTAGCCGGATGTTCATGCAAAATAAAACTAGTCACACCACTCACACACCCAATATGAAATTGCCTTTTTCAACCAGATTCAACCAGTTTAAAACAATCCTTTAATAAAACCCTAGTATCATTGATCACCATCTTCCAATTTATCCAATTGATTCTTAATTTCCCATCATTCCTTCATCAGAGTATCTATGGCATCATTGGCAACTAGAACGCTCAGGAGCCGTTTCGATAGTTCCTAGCCCATAATACTTGGCAATATAATCACTTAACAAGATGGACTCTCGTTGAAGATCAGCAAGATCAACCAACAGATCCATATAAGGAGCCATGGACTCATCCATTGAAGACCAGCAAGGTCAATCAACCAGATCCATGCTCGATTTCAGAAAACAACTCCAACTCTGTTCCAATATCTTCCTCGACGCACGCGTGGGTATCCTAGGCAACCCAGAGCCCGAGCACCGTATGGTCAGCACCCTCTAGGATCCTTCGCAGGTAACCTAGCGCTTCACGCATAGGCCGCTTCCTTGGCCCCTCATCCACCGTACCGGAAGCTCACCATTTTAATCGCACCGAGGCTGGTCAAGACCTCGGCCGACCTTGCTACGCGAGACGTCCTTCATTGACTCCCCGTCAGCAGTTGCAACTTTACCATCACGACTTTAATCACAAGACGGTCAAAATGCTCCCCCCAGCATTCTTGACATAAAACAATCATTTACAAACAGCATTTACAAACAGTATTTACAAACAGTTTACAACACAATTTCTATTTTGACTTTCATTTTTCCACATTATCCTTCATCAATCTACATTACTTACTCCATATTCCATTTATATGTATACTCATCCCATCACATCATTTCTATCTCATCACTTCAGATTCCCTCACATCACATATCGTATATTCACATCCATACATCCACATCTATATGCATACATTCACATCTACATGCATACATCTACATCTCTATGCATACATCTACATCCACATTCACATTCACCTCCATACATCTACATCTATATGCATACCTCCATATCTCCCTTCCCATCTACATCTATACATCTACATCTACATGCATCCATCCACCTCCACATCCACATCTACATCTATACACCTACATCTACATGCATACATCCATATCTCCATTCCCATCTACATCTATACATCTACATCTACATGCATCCATCCACCTCCACCTCCACATCTACATCTATACATCTACATCTACATGCATACATCCATATCTCCATTCCCATCTACATCTATACATCTACATCTACATGCATCCATCCACCTCCACATCCACATCTACATCTATACATCTACATCTACATGCATACATCCATATCTCCATTCCCATCTACATCTATACATCTACATCTACATGCATCCATCCACATCTCCATTTACATCCTCATCTACACATCTATTTCTACATGCATACATCCACATCTCCATGCATACATCCACCTCCACATTCACTCTCACACCCATACCTCTACATCTACATGCAAACATCCATATCTCCATGCATAATAATATTCTTTTAATTAATCTAGGATGATAATTCCTAGAATATGGTAGGAAGTCCTCTTTTTATGCTTTGAATGAATTTATTTTATGCATAATTTCTATAAAAATTTTGCCATAGCTCCGCTACTATGACTGATAAATCTCAATTTTTTTTCAAAGGGATAAAGCTTATCATTAAGGAAATAATTAGAATGGTCTCTAATTGGGTCATCAATCCATAATGGATTGAATCATCAATGTGCATAAACTAAAAGCATAGCAAAAAGCCATTAATTTGGCCTCAAGCATAGCTTAATCTTAGATTAAGGAAAAGCTTTATGAACAGCTTCATTTGGATTGAGAATGGGTCATGAGTATGACCATTTCTTGAGTGAGAGAGAGAAATTACATAAAAACTATTAGAATTTAAATATAAATAGAAATTAACTTCAATAACATTTATTAAATTATGTAACTCTTCACTACTATTCACCAATTAACTTCAATAGCATTTAAAAAACCATACCAATTAAACTTCTCAAGCTTGAGAGGGGTTGAGAAGAGAGAATCATTGAGTAATTATAGAAAAGATCAAAATTCAATATACTTACCTTATAATTTGCTTGATTCTTTATTCACGGTAGAGGCCCCCAACCAATCAATTGGTTTAGTATGTTGATGGAGCCACCAATGGGGATTGAAGAAAGAGAGAAGTGTCAAAAACTAGTGAATTATTAAAGAATTCACAGTTCTTGGCTTAGGTGGAGTAACAAAGCATAAGACACTATATATTTTGGCTTAGATGGAGTAGAGTAACAAAGCATAAGACACTATATATTTTAGCTTAGGTGGATTAGAGTAACAAGGCATAAGACATTGTATATTTTGGCTTAGGTGGAGTAGAGTAACAAGGCATAAGACTCTATATATTTTAGCTTAGGTGGAGTAGAGTAACAAGGCATAAGACTCTATATTTTTTTTCAACAAGGGGAGGCTTCTATTTATAGGAAAATTTGAGCTCCTAACCAAACAAACTGATTCTAGAATTTTCCAAGTCAGTTTGGTTGAATTTGGACTAGATTTGGACCTAGTTTGGTTACTTTTTGATTCGGTTTGGTTTCATTTTGATTTGGTTTGGTTCAAGAGAGATGAGAGATAAAAATATCACATTATTTTTGAGTTTAAAACTCATTCAAGCATGTTAAATATGCACCTCCTTTAAAGAATTCACCTTCCTTACATATGTGTCAAAATTTTATTGCTCATAGTTTTTTACTAATAAACCTTGTACATTTTCAACTCTTCATCTTATGTGAAATATGCACCTCCTTTAAAGAACTCCTCTTCCTTACATATGTGTCATAGTTTTTTTACTAATAAACCTTGTACATTTTCAACTCTTCATCTTATGTGAAATATGCACCTCCTTTAAAGAACTCCCCTTCCTTACATATGTGTTTATTTACTAATAAACCTTGTACATTTTCAACTCTTCATCTTATGTGAAATATGCACCTCCTTTAAAGAACTCCCCTTCCTTACATATGTGTTTATTTACTAATAAACCTTGTACATTTTCAACTCTTCATCTTATGTGAGCATTTACTCATTTTTGGATACCCAAAATATCTCATATTTTTAATATTGCTCATAGTTTTTTACTAATAAACCTTGTACATTTTCAACTCTTCACCTTATGTGAGCATTTACTCATTTTTGGGTATCTTCTTTTTACAAATAGGATTTATCTCCTCCCTACACATGTATTGATGCTATTGGCCCATAGGAACTTTAATTGGACCATAGTCTAAAGATTTCTGAAAATCTATACCCTTAGACTAAGGTTCTTTATACCTATTTCCAATTAATTCCAATTGCACATTGGAAAATTCTTTTTGAATTTCTGTTTCAGGGGAACTTATTTTAATAAGATGAGTTATTTTTCTATCCAAAAATATTCATAATCTGAATATTCTCTCTCTAGAATATTTTCTCTCTCTAGGTTAAAACAGTTAGAAACAAGATCTTTATATTTCTGAAGAAGGATTGATTACAGGGGAAGATACCAGACATCAAAAAGGGGGTTGGGGGAGGAATCTTACATTCTACCCCACTTAAAAAACGCGAGATGTCCTCATCTCGCAACTTGGGATAATTTCGCAAGATGTACGAATATGAGACTTAGAGAAAAATTTTAATCAAGATTAACCACCAAGAAAAGTCTTAAAGAGAGCAAGATTCAAAATAAGAACAAGATTTAAACTTTATTCATTCTCGGAACTTATACAGTAAAGATAGAAGAACTCTTTACACTTCCATAAGCCCGTCCATCATATGGTCACAAAAGCAGTCCTCACAAGCTGCACAAGTATAGGGTAACTCATCTATGGGAATGATTCTGCTGGTTATTGCCGCACCTATCTCAGTGGTATGAGGAGATCTAACAAAAGGACCTCTGAGAGGCAAGCCAAAAACGGGGTAAAGGCATATCTTCTCATGAGGAAGAAAACACGCCAGTAAGAAGACTCGCTCAGAAAACCCAAGATGCCTCGATCTCATGACGCAGTAGTATCGGGGACCCAAACCCAAGGCTTCAATAACCATGGCCAAGCAGACATTGTTACGAAAGTGCTGCTGACCCCAGGGGGTTACCCTAGTTATGTTTTGATAGGTCCGCCATTTGGTCTGCGCTACAGAAGTTCCTAGGTGAGGAAAAAGTGAGCGCTCATACTGTTCTATAAAGTCTTTCTTCACAGACTCTCTTGCGTCTTGAAGGTGAGAAATCATCATGGATAAAACTAATTCCTGTTGCCAAGCCATGAAGGAGATTAAGAAAGAAAGGAGATTGATGGGAGTAAGATTACTGTGAGCGATAAGTAAAAGTTACGACTTATATAAAGGAAGGAGCTAGCGTAACCTAGAAGCCAACGGTAACTTGCCACTGAAGTTTTACCGTCTTTCCATGATTTGTGTTTAACACATTTTTCTATAGAAGGCATTAAGAATTTTGAGATGAGGAGATAAAAGAAACTTGTAGGCTAAGTCACCTACTTTCATTGAATTCAGATATAAGGATCACAATATCTGGGGGATAACTTCTTATACTCCCCAAGAGATAAAGAACTTCTTTTGGACCGTACTCGAATGAAAACCAAAACCTTGGTATCCAAAACACCGATTCTCACTTCTAAACTCATTGTTCTAAATCCTTAAAACAGGCGTGACTCCTGAGAAGTATTCTAGGAAAAGGGTCTTCCTTTTTTAAACAGAAATTTTCTTTTATTTTAGAGAGGGAATAATTATAAGATCAGAAAGGAAGATTCTTACTCCAGTATACCTCGAAGATTGGGGAGGAATCTTACATTCTACCCCACTTAAAAAGTGCGAGATGTCCTCATCTCGCAAGGTAGAGGACAGCTCTTTTTCTTAAGATCCAATTTTATTCTGGGTTCCTTATATTCTGGTCAACCCAACAGAACACTGGGATAAATATCCCTTATATAGAACTCATCATTAAATAACAATTCATTCAGATCATATCATTCATATCTTTAACATGATAAAGGTCCATTAGACCGAAAAGTTTCCTTCGGAACATTCCTTCCACGGAAATTTCAGTCAAGCAAGTTCTCAATTTGACATCCCTTAACTTGATCTACCGGTCAAGTATTAACAGTAGCAATCTGACAGCACAATCCACTAATCTCATAGTGATTTGCTGAATTCGTTATCATCATTCTAGTTATGAATATCATCACAGGGACTCATCCCATTCCCCCTCATTGTGGTTTCATTATATTTCAACTAATTTTTAAAAATCAATATTTTTTTTTTCAATCAGCATTTTCAATCAGAATCCAAATCAATTCATCAATTCTCAAACAGAATTAAAAATCATATCAATCACATTCAAAATCATCATCTAGATAGCATTAACGCTTATAATTTCAAGTCTTAGATTTACTCGTATATACTGTCAGTAAAGAGCTGCAGTATACTCTCGGTATATACGGGTAGTCACGGTCCTTGGAATTATAAGGTAAATACTATCATGTCTAGGTCTCAAGCAAGTCAGGGATTCTATATAATTGCGGCACTTCCATCTGAAGACCCAATTACCAAAATTACGAATTTCCGTTTGAATATCAAATTGTATGAATTATCTCACATAATTATAACCTTTTTGTGTTTCTTGATAAATTTTTGACATATTTGTCTTCTCAGTTGATCTTTATTAACCAAATGCTCTGATACCAACTGTAAGATCCCTGTTCCCACCGAGCAACGGATTCGGGGTACTGGCAGCGGAAGTAGCGTTTCTCGCGCGGGACAGGGGTCCCACACTCGGGGCCTCGCCCACGGATATCCGGATAAGAGACTAATCCGTCAGTTGTTCCAAAACCGAACCTGGAAAAACTTTCTTAACCGGAAGCACGGGCGATTCCACCAGGATAACTTTTTACTCTAACGTAGTCAAGATCATTTCTGATCGAGATGATCCAATTACATCTATAAGATATTTAGTCAGTTCAAGGAAGAAACTTGCACTTGGATCATTGGGATCAACGCTTTTTTCCCCATTCAAGAGGCACAGCCGTTGATTCCTATCCATAGAACAGTTACTGTCCAAGATTTTTTTTTTCTATCGTAAAAACAAAAGTTTGAGTCTCGATTTACGGATCCATCAGTCCAGCCTAACCCCATCCAGTCCCATGGATTAGCCAACCGCCCAACCACTGTAGTGATGGGATCCAATTTTTAATTTGGTTAGGTTTTGTCCCGGGTACCAAGGAAAAGAGTTCCAAGGCCCCCTAGCCGGATGTTCATGCAAAATAAAACTAGTCACACCACTCACACACCCAATATGAAATTGCCTTTTTCAACCAGATTCAACCAGTTTAAAACAATCCTTTAATAAAACCCTAGTATCATTGATCACCATCTTCCAATTTATCCAATTGATTCTTAATTTCCCATCATTCCTTCATCAGAGTATCTATGGCATCATTGGCAACTAGAACGCTCAGGAGCCGTTTCGATAGTTCCTAGCCCATAATACTTGGCAATATAATCACTTAACAAGATGGACTCTCGTTGAAGATCAGCAAGATCAACCAACAGATCCATATAAGGAGCCATGGACTCATCCATTGAAGACCAGCAAGGTCAATCAACCAGATCCATGCTCGATTTCAGAAAACAACTCCAACTCTGTTCCAATATCTTCCTCGACGCACGCGTGGGTATCCTAGGCAACCCAGAGCCCGAGCACCGTATGGTCAGCACCCTCTAGGATCCTTTGCAGGTAACCTAGCGCTTCACGCATAGGCCGCTTCCTTGGCCCCTCATCCACCGTACCGGAAGCTCACCATTTTAATCGCACCGAGGCTGGTCAAGACCTCGGCCGACCTTGCTACGCGAGACGTCCTTCATTGACTCCCCGTCAGCAGTTGCAACTTTACCATCACGACTTTAATCACAAGACGGTCAAAATGCTCCCCCCAGCATTCTTGACATAAAACAATCATTTACAAACAGCATTTACAAACAGTATTTACAAACAGTTTACAACACAATTTCTATTTTGACTTTCGTTTTTCCACATTATCCTTCATCAATCTACATTACTTACTCCATATTCCATTTATATGTATACTCATCCCATCACATCATTTCTATCTCATCACTTCAGATTCCCTCACATCACATATCGTATATTCACATCCATACATCCACATCTATATGCATACATTCACATCTACATGCATACATCTACATCTCTATGCATACATCTACATCCACATTCACATTCACCTCCATACATCTACATCTATATGCATACCTCCATATCTCCCTTCCCATCTACATCTATACATCTACATCTACATGTATCCATCCACCTCCACATCCACATCTACATCTATACACCTACATCTACATGCATACATCCATATCTCCATTCCCATCTACATCTATACATCTACATCTACATGCATCCATCCACCTCCACCTCCACATCTACATCTATACATCTACATCTACATGCATACATCCATATCTCCATTCCCATCTACATCTATACATCTACATCTACATGCATCCATCCACCTCCACATCCACATCTACATCTATACATCTACATCTACATGCATACATCCATATCTCCATTCCCATCTACATCTATACATCTACATCTACATGCATCCATCCACATCTCCATTTACATCCTCATCTACACATCTATTTCTACATGCATACATCCACATCTCCATGCATACATCCACCTCCACATTCACTCTCACACCCATACCTCTACATCTACATGCAAACATCCATATCTCCATGCATAATAATATTCTTTTAATTAATCTAGGATGATAATTCCTAGAATATGGTAGGAAGTCCTCTTTTTATGCTTTGAATGAATTTATTTTATGCATAATTTCTATAAAAATTTTGCCATAGCTCCGCTACTATGACTGATAAATCTCAATTTTTTTTCAAAGGGATAAAGCTTATCATTAAGGAAATAATTAGAATGGTCTCTAATTGGGTCATCAATCCATAATGGATTGAATCATCAATGTGCATAAACTAAAAGCATAGCAAAAAGCCATTAATTTGGCCTCAAGCATAGCTTAATCTTAGATTAAGGAAAAGCTTTATGAACAGCTTCATTTGGATTGAGAATGGGTCATGAGTATGACCATTTCTTGAGTGAGAGAGAGAAATTACATAAAAACTATTAGAATTTAAATATAAATAGAAATTAACTTCAATAACATTTATTAAATTATGTAACTCTTCACTACTATTCACCAATTAACTTCAATAGCATTTAAAAAACCATACCAATTAAACTTCTCAAGCTTGAGAGGGGTTGAGAAGAGAGAATCATTGAGTAATTATAGAAAAGATCAAAATTCAATATACTTACCTTATAATTTGCTTGATTCTTTATTCACGGTAGAGGCCCCCAACCAATCAATTGGTTTAGTATGTTGATGGAGCCACCAATGGGGATTGAAGAAAGAGAGAAGTGTCAAAAACTAGTGAATTATTAAAGAATTCACAGTTCTTGGCTTAGGTGGAGTAACAAAGCATAAGACACTATATATTTTGGCTTAGATGGAGTAGAGTAACAAAGCATAAGACACTATATATTTTAGCTTAGGTGGATTAGAGTAACAAGGCATAAGACATTGTATATTTTGGCTTAGGTGGAGTAGAGTAACAAGGCATAAGACTCTATATATTTTAGCTTAGGTGGAGTAGAGTAACAAGGCATAAGACTCTATATTTTTTTCAACAAGGGGAGGCTTCTATTTATAGGAAAATTTGAGCTCCTAACCAAACAAACTGATTCTAGAATTTTCCAAGTCAGTTTGGTTGAATTTGGACTAGATTTGGACCTAGTTTGGTTACTTTTTGATTCGGTTTGGTTTCATTTTGATTTGGTTTGGTTCAAGAGAGATGAGAGATAAAAATATCACATTATTTTTGAGTTTAAAACTCATTCAAGCATGTTAAATATGCACCTCCTTTAAAGAATTCACCTTCCTTACATATGTGTCAAAATTTTATTGCTCATAGTTTTTTACTAATAAACCTTGTACATTTTCAACTCTTCATCTTATGTGAAATATGCACCTCCTTTAAAGAACTCCTCTTCCTTACATATGTGTCATAGTTTTTTTACTAATAAACCTTGTACATTTTCAACTCTTCATCTTATGTGAAATATGCACCTCCTTTAAAGAACTCCCCTTCCTTACATATGTGTTTATTTACTAATAAACCTTGTACATTTTCAACTCTTCATCTTATGTGAAATATGCACCTCCTTTAAAGAACTCCCCTTCCTTACATATGTGTTTATTTACTAATAAACCTTGTACATTTTCAACTCTTCATCTTATGTGAGCATTTACTCATTTTTGGATACCCAAAATATCTCATATTTTTAATATTGCTCATAGTTTTTTACTAATAAACCTTGTACATTTTCAACTCTTCACCTTATGTGAGCATTTACTCATTTTTGGGTATCTTCTTTTTACAAATAGGATTTATCTCCTCCCTACACATGTATTGATGCTATTGGCCCATAGGAACTTTAATTGGACCATAGTCTAAAGATTTCTGAAAATCTATACCCTTAGACTAAGGTTCTTTATACCTATTTCCAATTAATTCCAATTGCACATTGGAAAATTCTTTTTGAATTTCTGTTTCAGGGGAACTTATTTTAATAAGATGAGTTATTTTTCTATCCAAAAATATTCATAATCTGAATATTCTCTCTCTAGAATATTTTCTCTCTCTAGGTTAAAACAGTTAGAAACAAGATCTTTATATTTCTGAAGAAGGATTGATTACAGGGGAAGATACCAGACATCAAAAAGGGGGTTGGGGGAGGAATCTTACAAGATCACCTCATTGCATTTTGCTATTGCAGAGGCAGTATGGCTTGGACATGTTGTCCAAGTATGGTATGACAGGCTGTAAGCCTATTTTAGTGCCATTGGAATAGAACACAAAGCTTTTCGTCAGATACAGGTGAGCTTTTGGAGGACCCCACTACATACACGTGCATAGTGGTGGTGGGTAGTTTGATCTACATGACCATTACAAGGCCAGACTTGAGCTATGCTATTGGACTTGTGAGTCAGTTTGTGCAGGCCCCTAGGAAGCCACACTTGGATGCAGCTAGACGGATCCTCAGGTACATAAAGTCCACAATTTTATGTTCTCATTTAGGAGTGCTGCTATGAGTTGGAGTAGTAAGAAGCAGCCAACAATTGCCTTGTCAAGTATAGAGGCAGAGTACAGGGGTGTTGCTATGGCAGCTTGTGAGGTAGCTTGGTTTCAGAAGCTACTTGGTAACATGGGAGAGCCCCCCACCATGGATAGGAAATGGAGCAGAATACGAGAACATTAGAGATGAAGTGGACGTAAAAGCTTGTAGGGTTATGCCAATGATTATGCAAGTAAAGCTAGTTGACAGGTATAATAGGGTCCCCCTCAACATAATAGCAGAAGTCCATGAAGAAAAGAAAGAAGACTGGGATTTGTACATCCATTGAGAGATGGATAATTACTTAAAGTCACACCAATCAAAGGTGTGTAATCCCTATCTTCTTACCAAAGTGCTCAGCCATGTAGCTCATCTACCCATTCCCAAAGGCACTCAGGAAGGCAGGGGTCTCCCAAAGTGAAGGAACATTGGAACCCTCAACACACATTTCAGAAGAGCTGTATAGCAGGGCTAGGCGGTCTTAAAAGAGACCAAAGAACTCATTCAATAACTAAAGGGGAAAAAGAAATCAAAGAAGGGTAAAAAGTTAAGTGGCAGCTTACAAGAATAAAAATGCAATGTATGAAAGAAGAAGTGGCACATGATATTACTTCTTTCCAATAGGTTCTGGAGGAACAAGAAACCAAAGATAAAGAAAATATTAGCATGTTAGCACAAGTAATTCCAGATTCAACACAACACATGCCACCTTCCAGCCATGCTCAAATGGTGTTCACTAACCTTTCACCACTCCGTGACTCCATCATCTCTCATCAACCCATTTCAGCGGAAGTTAGTGCAACAAAAGCTCCCGCAGAACAAGTGGAAGAGACAACAAGTCGAGGTAAGAGAAGGTGATTAGAAGCAGAAGGCACAATCAAAGAAGGTTCATTTTTGCACAAACTTGATGCTCATCGCTTTCTCGAAGAAACCATGGAGGGTCTCGATACGTTGCTGCTGGTGCACCAAACAGAAGGGTCGGTCTCCACAAGTGCAACAAGAGCAAAGAGTGTGTGGAGATCTCACTTGCTTACCACTCATTTGTTGCCATGAAAGGAATGCTACAATGTGGAAGCGAGTCCAAGAGTCTATGGACTAGGTAAAAGCACTTAAGGAGCAGCAGAGCAAGCAACAGTTGATGCCACTCACACAGGGAAGTCATCCAAAAAAGCTTAAAGGAAACCGAGGAATAGGAGGCCAAATTTTATACTTTGGAAAGTAATAAATAGATTAACCAACACAACCATAGTCTGCACCACAAAAGAAAACAAGGAGCTAAAGGCAACATCAGAGCACCAACTGCAAAAGGAAGTGGCATATACCAAGGAAAGGAAGCACAACATGCAAGACAACTAGAGAAATTCCAAGCCACATTCCAATAAAAATAAGATGGGTATACATGAAAAATCAAAACACTAACTGAAGCAATTACTCAAGCAAAAAATAGAGTGGTAAGCCTACAGATAGAAAGAGAGCAGATGAACAAATCCCATGCCAAGAAACTGAAGGCCCTAAATGAGGTAATCAATGCAAAGTCCAAAGAGATTGATCAAATTCTTGTTAGTCATCAACAAGCACTTGAGCACATACACCAAGCTAACTACAAACCAAGGCTTGGCAGAGGAGAGACAAAGACTACTTGAAGAAGGTACTTTTCAGGCCACAACTTCCAGGATTGCAGTAGAGGAAGTTGATAGAATATATGCAGAACTCTTGCTCGAGATGTGCGGCAGGAAGTTGTCATCTCCACACTCCTTACCACTAAAGACTCAAGAATATAGGATCTTGAACCCCAGCTTTCCCTCCAAGAAAGATCTCAGAGGACAGAACAGACTAAAATTTATGACTCCTCATCGAACGTGCCTTGGAGACCGGTTCGTTTTGCCAGTGATTCCTCAGGCCCCTCCACAAACACTAACATTGTTTTTATCTACACTAACCCTCTCTCTCCTTCAATAAGAAATTAATCTCATAGTAGAAATCCTGAGTCTAGGAAACCTTACAATAATTCATCAAAACATGGAGAGAGATGTAGACCACACAATCATAATGGGAATCCTTCCGAGGGATATAGGGCTTACTGAGCCAGCCTGATATCTGTTTCTTTCCCTTCCATTCCATAGTTCTAAACCTCTATAGTTGGTGTTGGGTGCTACAACAGTCAGACATCCTCGATGATAGTGTCGATAAACTTTACCTTTATATCCCAAATGATTTTCCAATGACACCGGCCAACTACGAGGTAGTAGCACAAAGTTATCAAACGAGTTATTAGCCATGGATGGACTAAATTATATAATACCCACCATCAACACTTAAATCTCTCCGAATCTACATTATACCATCCTTTTGTTATTATAAAGCTTTACCAAAATATCCATAAACATTTAGAGACTATGCTCACTAATGTGATTTTTAATTTTGATAAAGAGAATATAGAATATCCTCATTTGATCCCTGATGATATAAATGAGCTTCAAGAATTTATAAAAACTAATAAGCCCATCCTCTCGCCCCCTAGCTTTGAAGAGGGTCAAGAAAAACACAAGGACCCTCCTCATCTTATACTTATCTAGTGTTCTCATTCATGGCTAGTAAGTTATTAAACATATTTTTGAATGTATCTCCAACTAACCAAACTGAGACACATTGCATCTTTTCTCACTTCTCTTCTATCCGAGTTGATTTTCCCACTAACACTCTCACCCCCGAGGAGTTGCTACCAGAACTATCTCCACCAAGGCCCCTTGATGAGGTACATGGCCATCACCCTCACGATGTTATCCAAGCTTTTTTTGATGATAATATTCTTGAGTCTTTGACAGCTATAGAATTTGAGGGCTTCATGCACACAGGAAACCCACTATTAAAACCAAAACTCATGTTTAAGGCATTGATGCAAATCACACCCTTCGAGCCTATAAGAAGAATCCTATTGGGTCAACCATGGAGTCAAGGAGGTAGCCTTACATTCCATACCCTCTCCAAGCACCAATTCTTGATTTAGAGGAGATGTTCAGAGATGGGTGGAGAAGGGACATTACGAGAAAATGTGGCTCGTCACACAAAGCTGGCCAATCCACAGTTGGCTAATTTGCTAGAAATCAAAATTGTCACATTTATGATCAGTCGCATTGTAAGGTACTCACCAAAGCTTCACAATGGAGAGGCAAGGAAGAAGGAAATACACTAAAATGAAAATTTCACTCTAGCATATGGAAATACACTAAGATGAAAATAAAAAGGAATGGGGTTCTATTTATAGGTGAGGGAGGCCACCAACCAAGTCCAACTGGGATCTAGAGGCTTCCAGCTACAATTTGCTCCAATTTGGACAAGTTTTGGACTAGTTAAACCCATTTTTTGGACAAGTTTTGGACTAGTTAAACCCATTTTTCTGATCTAGTTTGAAAGAGGAGAGATGAGAGATGAAATATCTCATTTTTTTGAATAAAAGAATGGGGTAATGATGGTGATTCTAGGTACCTCCTTCATGAGCTCCACTCACCCTCCTGAGGTGTCAAAATTCCCATTTTTATACTATTAAGTACTAGTCAACTCTTCATCTTATGTGAGAATTTACTCATTTTTTATGGATTTTCTTTTATTCTTGCATTTTTCTTATTGAAACACTTGGATTAATCCCATTGGCCCATTAGACCACTCTTTGGACCTTAATCAAAATTTTCTGAAAATAGGTACCCCTAGGTTAAGGTGTCTAATACACATAATCAATTAATTTCTAATGCACATTGGTGGTGGAAAACTCTTTTTAATCTTCTGTTTCATGGGAATTCATCTTAAAATAAAAAAGGATAATTTTGTATCCAAAAATATCTCAAAACTGTATTACCTCTCTCTAGAACATTTTGTCTCCCCCCTAAGTCATTTTAAGAGAAAATGACTTATTTCAAAAATTAAAGTGAGGGGAAAGTGTACAGTGATGTCTTAACCTTCTAGATACTAAAGAGGAGGAATCTTACATCCTACCCCACTTAAAAAATGCGAGATGTCCTGATCTCATAAAAGTGGGGGTAATCTTGATAAAAATCATCTTCTATTTGAATCTAATCTTCAATTGCTTCTCCTAAGTTTCCTCCTTCTCCTGAGAAAGGTTCCGGTTGGGAGTTGTGGAGAGCCTTGTGCACATCGTCATATCAAGGTCTTCATCATATAGTCAAGTATTAACATTTCTACCACCACGACGACCTCGATCCATGATCTTGTCAATATGAAAATTCTTTATCAAGTCCCTTCTTCTCCAACTTAACCAAGACGCTCAGGTAAAAAGACCACTTTATTTATAATTCGATTCCAACATGAGTTAAACTTTCGATCCAACTGATTCTAGGGTTCCTTAAATTTTGGTTAGCCTTCTCATAATCCTGGGATAAGATCCTTTCTATAGGAAGAATATACAAAACTCATTATCAGAAAATAGATCATTCATATCCTTAACACAATAATGGTCCATCAGACGAGTAATTTCCAATTAACATTTGAACATTCCACACGGGAATTTCAATTATATAGGTTCTCAATTCATCGTTCCACGATTGGGTCTACCGGGCCAAAGGTCAAGCTGCGAATAATTTGTTAGCATGATCCACTAGTCTTTTAGTGATCTGCTGAAAGTCTTGATCGTCTTCCAAGTTACTAACTTTATCACTGGAATTCTCTCCATTCATCATCATCATGACTTATTCAATGTTGCCATATATATAGGCAGTGATGTGTGTGAACACACTTAGGACCGCCAAGGCACTTTTTCCCTCTTTAGGAGGTTTTTTCCTTTGGCTTGTACATATGCCCATTATTCTAGGGCTAACTCATCTTTGTACATTGACATAATCTAATACATTGTGTGTTGTGTGCATCCTTGCTTCTTCTTCTCCAAGCTTTGTGTGCTTTTCTGCAACCCTAATTCTAACAATTGGTATCAGAGTAGGCATCGGCTCCCAAGGCTATGCCGCTAGCACCCTTTGACTCACGTTCTCTGATTGAGGTGAGCTTTCACGAGCGCTTGTATGTTTCTATACTCTTTAGATACGCCCGCAGGGCTTAGCGTTCTCAAAAATTGCATCTGAGGTTGTTTCCAGCTCTATTTTTGCATTACAAGTTCTATATAGGTGTTTTCGTCATTTTGTGTAAAAATTTCGATAGTGCAATTTTCTACAAAATAGGCATACGTATTCTATTGTGGACCGTGCTACATAGCACGAGTTATTTTCTGTTCAATTTTTGCTTCATTACAGGTAGCTTTTGCATCAGTTTCAGTCAGTGGCCATGGCTGATAATAGCAATGATGTATTTCGCATGTTGCTTGCTAATGACAAACTGGATGGAGACAGCAACTACTCACTTTGGGCATACATGATGCAGCATGTTTTGGTTACAAAAGGAGTGTGGAACATTGTGCAAGGTATGGATGTACGTCCAGGTTCTGTGGATGTAGGATCTGTTGAGGATGTTGCAGGATCTAGCAGCTCTACTATACTTGCTGCTATTTTACCCCACCCCCACTGCTGAACAAGCTCGTTGTTGTTGGGATGGTAAAGATGTGCAGGCTCATGCCTTGAGTGATTACACTTTCTGTCAAACGTAACATCACTCCACATATTCGTTCAGCTAAAACAACAAAATAGGCTTGGGATATTCTAGCTGGATGCAGGTCGTTAACGAGGCAAAAATCTCTTACCTGCGTAAAGAGCTAGAATCGAAGATTATGCAGGAAGATGATGACATGAATGTTTTTCTTCCTAAGATTAAAGATCTCAAGGAGCAGTTGATTTTTGCAAGTGAGATTATTCCTAATTATTCTCTTGTGCAGACTGTTCTTGATGCTTTACCTGAGTCATATGAGACTTTTGCTTCCACCTGGAGACTTGTTACTGAGGACAGACTTGATGTTGTCAAGTATGATACTTTAGTCAACAAGCTCTTGCAAGAAGCGTAGTCCAGGCAAAATAGGGCTAGGCAGCGTGCAGTTGATCAGGCATTTATTGCTGTCCAGCAGAGAAGAAGTGGAAAGGCAGTCCCTTCCACTGTTTCTTCTCCTATTAGTAGGTCTGCAACTTCTTCTCCTTCCACAAGTAGCAACAATAGGTCTGAGAGGGCTCTTGATAAAGGCAAGAAAAAGATCAGGTGCAGCTATTGTAAGGCAACTGATCATGTCATTAAGAATTGCCCTAAGCTAAAGGCTAAAGAGGCAAAGAAGAAAGAGTCAAATGTAGCCACAATAGCGGATGCTTCTACAAATGCAGATTCTGCAAATGTTGTGTAGGATACAGAATGGGCGTTTAGCGTGTATTGCCAGTATGACCCATCTGTACATGATGCATGTTTGGTAGTTTCTGTTGACTCTAATGTATGGTATTTTGACAGTGGTGCTACAAAGCACATTACCTCGCATCGTGATATGTTCACTTGTCTTGAGGCTGTCTCTAATGGGAATACTATCACATGTGCCAATAATGCTTCTTACCCAATGAAGGGCATTGGTAAAATTTTGCTTACTGCTGCAAATGGCAGTGCTTTCACACTTTCAGATGCTTTTTATGTGCCAGGAATAAAGAAGAATCTATTGTCTGTCTCTGCGCTTGTTGCTAAACTTGGACTTGTAGTCAAATTTGTGGATGACAGATGTACTGTTCATTATTTGACTCCTGGTGATACGACTATTGCATCTGGCACCTTGTTTCGTGGGCTATATAGGCTCAATTCTTATGACAAGTGTGTGGAAGATTCAGCAAATGCAGTTTTTGATGAAAAGGCAATTTCAGATGCAAAACTATGGCATGCTCGTTTTGGTCATCTGAACTTTGCTAGTTTGCTACGTTTGCAGAAATTTGATATGGTTGCTGCATTTCCCCCTCTTGAGGCACCATTGAAACATGTTTGTGAAGGCTGTATTTTGGGCAAAATGCAGCGTTTTGTGTTTCCAAAGGATGGTTCTATGCGGGCCACTCGCAAATTGCAACTTGTACTACATAGTGATGTATGTGGGCCTATGCAAACTCCGTCATTTGGTAAACACTTGTACTTTGTGACTTTCATTGATGGATTACTCAAGGCATGCATAGGTATATCCACTGAAGACAAAGTCTGAAGTGTTTTTGTGCTTCAAACAATTTTTACTTATGGGGCTGAAAATGTATCCAAGGCACCCTCCGTTGTGATTGAGGGAGGGAGTACATGTCTAAATAGTTTGATGCATTTCTGGCTAGTCGTGGGATAAAACACCAATGTACAATGTCGTATACCCCTCAACAAAATGGTGTTGCTGAGAAGAAAAACACGTCACTTATGGAGATCGCACGATGTATGGTCAAGAGCCAAGCTTTGTTGCCACATGCGTTTTGGCTTGAGGCTGTCATGTGTGCTGCATATATACTCAACAGGTGTCCCACTAAGGCCTTGTAGTCTGTTACTCCATACGAAGCTTGGCATGGCAGGAAGCCTTCTATTGGTCACTTCTGTGTCTTTGGTTGCTTGGCCTATGCTTTAGTGCATGTGCAACAACATAGAAAATTGGATGATAAGGCTGTCAAATGCATTTTTGTTGGTTACAGTGCTGAGAGCAAGGGTTACAGATTGTATCATCTACAATCAAAGCATATCTTGATTAGTCAAGATATTATTTTTGTGGAAGATGCTGTGTAGCCTTTGTTATCATGTACCAAAGAGACAGGTGGTGTGAGCTCACGGGATGTATTTGATACGTTGTTGCCTCTATTTACAGGTGGGAATTCAAATGTAAGTCCTAATGAGACAAATATTCAGCCTATGCAAATTTCAAACGACATCATAGATCAGCCTATTTCTGATGCAGATTTACAGGATGTAATTTATGAGGATAGGGCTGAAAATGAGCAGGCTAGAGGTATGCCTAAATGACTGGTGCAAACCTTGCGTGATAGTAAAATTCATGCACCTATGTCTAGTTGTGCTCGTTCAGGTTTTTAGCATGCCTCTTATGCATCAAATTGTTATGCTTTGGCTGTGTCTAGTATGTGTGAAGAGGAAGAACCTCTTTCATTTGATGAGGCATAAAAATTAGAAAATTGGTTGGCTGCAATGCAAAGTGAATATGATGCTATAATGAAGAATGGTACATGGTCTTTGTGTGATTTGCCTATTGGTAAAAAGATTGGATGTAAGTGGGTTTTTAAGTTGAAACGAAAGCCAGATGGCAGTGTTGATCACTATAAGGCTAGACTTGTTGCATCCTATCACTATATTTGGCCAAGCATTAAATATAGATTTGGACAATCCAAATCTATCTATAATTCATAGCTCACTCCTATTGGAGACTCTCCTAATGTTCATCTTGCTAGACCCCATGTCCCTATTGGGGGTTTGCCTAATAGTAACCCTTGTTAGGAGTTTTCCTAATTCCTCTCTCATTATTTTTAATCAATATCTCACCCTAATTAGGGACATGCCTAATACTAACTGTGGGGGGTTGCCTAATACTAACCCTTATTAGGAATTTTCCTAATTCTTCTCTCACTATTTTTAATCTATAGCTCACCCCAATCAGGCCTCTCACTTCACATCACCCCTTTTTGGAGGCTTGCTTAAGGCTCACTCCTATTAATGATCTTATCACCAATTTTATCTAGCCATTAAATGTAGAGATTAGATAATTTTCCAAGTATACCTACAAAACATATATCACCCCTATTGGGGACTTCCCTAATGCTCCTATCACTCTATGTTTAGCTAATCATTCAATACAGATTTGGACAATCCAAGTCTATCTACAATTTATAGCTCACTCCTATTGAGTGCTTGCCTAATACTAACCCTTATTAGGGATTCGACTAATGCTTCTCTTATTATTTTTAATTTACATCTCACTCCTATTGGGGACTTTCTTTTAGTGCTCCTCTCACTAGCCCTCACGTCCATATTGGGGGCTTGCTTAATGCTAACCCTTATTGGGGACTTGCCTAATTCTTCTCTCACTATTTTCAATTCATAGCTCACCCTAATTGGGCTTGCCTAACGCTTTTCTCACTAGATGTGGCCAGCCATTGAGTATAGATTTGGACAATTTTCTAAATCTATCTATACAATTCATAGCTCACTTCTATTGTAGGGATTTCCATAATGCTCCTCTAGCTACACATCACCCCTATTCAACTTTTTGGGAATTTTCCTAATGCTCATATTACCAGATTTGGCCAACCATTCAATATATATTTTGAAAATTATCCAAAATTATCTAACTACAATGCATAGCTCACTCCTATTGGGGACTTCCAAAATGCTACTCTCACTAGACCTCACCCATATCGTAGACCTACCTAATAAGGCTAATCTTTATTGGGGATTTGTCTAATGCTCCTCTCACTCGATTTGACCAACCATTTAATATAGATTTGGAAAAATGTCCAAATATATATACAATTCATATCTTCCTCTTATTGGGGACTCACCTAATGCTCCACTTATAGATTTGACCAATCGTTTAATATAAATTTAGACAATTCTCCAAATCTATAAACAATTCATATCTCACTCCTATTAAGGACTTGCCTAATGCTCTTCACAATAGTTTTGGCCAACCATTTAATACAATTATCCAAATATATATACACTTCATAGCTCACTCCGTCCCATATCCCTTTAAAGTATTTAACTAAGTCTAATATTTTAACTTCATCCCTCTAGAGTACTTAATCATGATCTAATTAATAGATTATTTTTTCTATGTAAATGTTAAATGATTAAAAAATTTAAGATCTACAAAATGTATGAAACTAAGTAAGTTGATGATAACAAACTTTGAATAGGTTCAAAATGTCAAAGAGGAAGGCATTATCCACTGCTGCTAAAAGTTTCAAGGGAAGCTCAAGGCTTGAGATTTTGATGGCATTAATGATGACAAGGCATGGACTTGGTACTTGACTTCTATAATGAAGAGGGGAACCTAATGAAACGTGTACAATTGTCTGCATCATAACCCAAGAAAGAGACATACAAAAAGCTTGGTGTAGTACATACATTATTTAAGGGGATTGCAGGAAAAGAAGGAGTTCCATGCATTCATGTGGATATTAGAGACTCTTATAAATCATACTTGTTGAATGCATTTTCTTATATGATGATGATGCAAAGATGAAGACCGATGGTGCTCAGTCTATGTTAACAATGGGTTGGTGTGTAGCGGAGAAGGATGATGAGCCTATGATAAAACAATACATAGATGGATTTTACAAGGTTCAAGCCAATATTTTAAAGGACGAGGCTAGAGGTAAAATAAAAATAGTGAATAAAAAACCACAAACATCATCTACTTTGGCAACAAAAATAATTGAAGGTTCTGCCATTGTTCCATTTGGTGATACTGTTATTGTGGTGGACTCTGATCAAACAAAAAAGAAGCTTGCAAAAAAGAGTAGTGAAGGTCGTTCTGGGTTGGTCACTTATGGAGCAGTACCACCCATTTGGACTACAAGAGACTTTCCACATCCCAGAGTGAGAAATTGTGTACAAGCTCTTGCAATATATGTCTATAGAAAATTGAGCAAGAAGCATGTAAAAAACTTAGCTCTTGACTTTGGATTGAATTATAGACCACATGCATCATGTGCTGATCTAATGCCTTTTGATGAGGCCACCGACAAACATTTCAAGACAGCGAGGAGACATTGTCTTTATAAATACAAGTATTGGATACTTTCTAGTAAACACTCCATTTATGCAGCCAGAGTTTTCACAAAGAGTGTGATTGATGAAGCCATGAATCAAAGAAAGAAGTATTATATGAAAAGGGTGGCCAAGGATATTGCAAAATTACCCTAATTACCCTCCAAAGTAGAGTGTGGAATTATTGTCAAAATAATGGGGAGTATGCACAGCGGAAGCAATAGTGGATGGCAAGATAGAGCAACATATATGAGAGAGAGAGAGAACACAAGATGTATAGAAAGCTTCTATATTACCTTCTATTTCAGCCACTCCAAAGTTGTCTTAACCTTCACCTTCAAGTATTGTGCTACTTGAGTTATGTTGTGTTACAAAAAGTGAAGCCTCTTGCCCTTTATATAGGGTTCACCAAGGGCTAGGGTGGTTGGGCCAATCCTAAATCCCTTTTCCACTGGGTTCACACCTACATGACCTCTTTCTCTCTCTTTACCACTTGTACATCATATATTTCAACAATTATCTCGAATGGCAAACTTAGAATCTCAAAATATAATGTGACAATATCCATATCATGATAATCTAAAGCAAGTAAGGGATCAATGGAATGCATCCAATAGACATGTGAAGCCTCACCAAGGAGTTGTAAAGGAACATGTAGACTGGGATGTAAGTAACTATCTTCAATATTTATTTTTTTAAATAAATACCTCATTGATATATTATTGGTCATCATTGGTAAATTAGTTCGTAACATTGCCTAATGTTGAGAATGTTGTGCAACAATTTATCAAGCTAGCACGAGTTGCATTTGGTGATAGTGCTGCAACAAAGGATGCACACATGATAATATGCTCAGATGACATATTTGTTTCACAGATGAGGATTATGGATGCATACAAAGATGGATCACTACCCTATCATGTTGAGCATTGTAATGATATCAATAAGGGTGGGAGATGACTAATTGTTGGCATGTTCAGGTATTTACAAGGTTTAGATGAGGAAAAATATTAAGATCATCCAAGAATAAATATTGGAAGATTGTTCTAGTTAGGGGAAAGAGTGATATAGACAAGATGGATATGGCAGAAAGAGCACATCAAATGAAGGAGGATAAGGTGTTATAGGAAGATCTTGTGAAGGAGTTCAAGAAAAAGTCAAGTGACAAGGTTGACAGGCCATGGGATCAGTGTGTGACTTACTACAACATCCAACCAGAATACTATGAAAAGATAGTTGGATCAAGTCAAATATGGCTGAAAAAGAAGCTTGCTCATAGAGATCATAAAGATACATTTCCTCCATTGGCACAATCATACATTCAATAGATTATAAACCAAAAGGAGGGAACTAGTTTGCATTCTGATAAGTTTCCTTGGAGTGTATACTAGGTTGGACCAGACATGGAAAGGATGGAGTTCATGTGCAACACATTCAAGGAACCAATTACCATTGGCAGAGTGGTAATTGATGTAGTTCATGGGGTTCATAGCATGACATGGAGCTCAAACAGGTTTGAGATGATGTTGCATGGATTGTTAAAACTAGCCCCACCACTGAACCTACACAATTTGTCCTTATCACATTTATAACATTCAAGCAATTTGTAGCCTTGGAGAGTGCTTTAGAGAAGGTAACTAGGAAATACAAGATTGCAATTGGTAGCATGGATAGTAACCCTCTTAATATACAAATCATGTGGATGGATGAATCAATGCTTTTTTGGCACATGTTAGTGAGAAAAGAGAAGGAGTTCATGGACAATCGTTGCTACCAAGATTTGGAGCACAGACCATATATTTTGGATTCTTCTAACAATAGTGATAGTGATAGTGATAGTGGTGACTTAGATGGACATGAAGAGAAAGCCAGTGCACAAAGACTATTACTAAAGATAGAAGATGTTATTTTTGCAATTATACGATCTTTTTATTGGGAGGATGAGTATGTTTTTGATGTATTCGCATTGGGAAGAGCATGTAGAATGGCTCTTTCAAACAAACCAAAGAAAATGGTAATGGTTCCATGTTTACAAGAATTACGTGAGATTGAATCAATGTGTTCAAGCTTTGTCGAGGGGAATCTTAAAATCGGTTCATCGACTGGAATCACAAATCAAGGAGATGATTCTATGTTTACAAATGAGAAGCTTCTGATATAGAAGGCCCCGCACCAGAGCATATAGCTACACTTACAAAGGAGCATGAAGGGGCAATGTTAGACTTTGTTGATCAACTTCTTTCTGACGAGCCAAACACAATAGGTGTTTAAAAAGTATTTTTAGTTCTCATTTTATTGGCAGGATAATTTTTTCCATTGTGATATGTAAGTAAATGCTAGATTTTAATATATGGTACTTATGATCTTAACTTAGTAGAAAAACTTCAATTTCGTTTTGTAAAATTCAAAGACACTATTATATTGAGCTAATTTGATTACATCATAATTTGTTCATTGTTATAATAAAATCATGTGTTTGTGATTTTCTAATTGACCATTGACTCAATTGCTTCTATCTTTTCTTTTTCCTATAACACGCATGCAAAAGACATTATCTAGTGAGATCTAGAAAACTAACTAAATCCAAAATTCAAAACATCCACAATATATGGACAATTGATCGTATTACCAAATTTGATTTTTTATAAATGAAAAATATATATAAATTTGTGAGAAGTTAATATGTGTGTATTTTTTGATCGAGTTTTGGTCGATTAACAACATGTCTTTCATCTATTTTTTTCAATAGATAAAATATATCACAGATGTGTTAATGACGATAATGATAACATAGGATTGAATACAAGGAATGTGATAGGCCAAATGTCTGTAATATTGGATTTGAATGGAATATTGTTAGAAATTTTCTTCACAAAGTCAAATAAGCATACAGGCTTACGTCGTGGGAAACAATGGATTGTACTTCGTCCAGAATGTATAGAGTTTTTAGCCAATCTATTCATAAAGTTCGATGTTGGGATATTGTCCATAGCTTTGCACAAAAATGTGGTGCATATGGTGGAAACTCTAGAATTGCATGTAGAGAGACAATTACCATTTTTTATTATGTGGGGACAAGAACAGTGTTATGTGTATGATCATGAGAAGATATTTTGTGCAGAAAAGATGGGTGTGGAGGCCATGTTCAAACCACTAAAAAAGGTTTGGCACCAATGTAATGCACAATGCTGTGTAACAAGGACAGTTCTCATTGATGATAGTCCATACAAAAGATGTGCAAGTCCACTAGAGAATTGCATTTTCCACCCAAATTTGGCATTATTGCATATGACAACACATTGGAAGACTTATACAGATACTTGTGCCATTTGGATATAGCTGGAGACATTCGTACAATGATTTCTTTGATAGATATGGACAGTTGCCAGTCCAACAAGGACTTATATGAATACTTTCAACGTGTGATTATAGAGTGGGAGGAGATGTACAAGGATGACTCCAAGGAATAGAGTGGGAGGAGATGTACAAGGATGACTCCAAGGAATACGTAGGCTTAATATGTGATGAAAATTTCATATTTAGTTGACACACTCATGAGTAATTTTAATGGATGTAATATTGAGTTCATGGAAGTGAAGATATTTGTGAACTAAGGATATTGGTAGCTATATGAATAGACATAAGGATGTTGTCAAGTTGACACACTCAATGATTGAGTAATGTTCGTGGATGTAATGTTGAGTTCATGGAAATGAAGATATTTGTGAACTTTGAATTTGGAGTAGAACATGCTATCCTTGCAAAGGGTTTGAACCCACGTGATACTTACATATTTATACGAGTGACCCCCCCAAGTTTTAAATAAAGCATTCCTATAAGATTGTCCTTAAATATAATATACTTTGGGTATTGTAAGCCTCACTATCAGAAATATGCACTTTGGAGAAAATACGTTAATATATTTTATTGACCTATTATTGGCTAATTTGTCCTAAACATATGAAAATGGAAATTGGGATTTTTCCAAATTTCCTACTATGGAATTAATAGTGATTATCAAATTCCTCAAATCCCAAGAATTCATCAATATCAATAGTTATATCATCCACATGTGTGTCTAGAGTTCTTGGCCAAAAGTTTTAATAGAAGCCTCCATCCTGAACACTTGGTCTCTCTAGTGCCTGAACCATCATTTCCCAATACTCAATCATAGGATATATGTTCAAGGAGAAAGCTCTATCACATCCTTGAACATGAGTCCATCTTTTCCAATATCACATGTAATCCTATCGTAGTATTGTGTTATCGACGAATACATGCACCCAATGGCAATTGTAAGACCTCTTTTCAGTACACATAGTGTCTACACACCCAATCACCCTTCTTACAGTACCAAAAAAAGAATTCTGTAGAGAATTGAAACTTACTTGTAGTGCCCGTGGGTGGTGATAAATGCGCGAATTGAAAAACGAAGGTCCAGACGCGCTTGAAACGTGTTTTCAACTGAAAAAATGGGTCTAAAGGATAGCATAGTTTTCCTTACTCTTCTCTCTCGTAAAGAAAGCTCTTTAATCGGAGTTTGTTTGCCGGTTCCTCCCGAAGAGCTCCCGACGATAAGGGTGTAGTAGCCAACACAAAGAGGGAAGAGTAGATGAAGCTCTTATACTCGTATCACTTCATGTGCTTCTCTTGCTTGCCACTCAGTTCTTAGCATGAACCAGGCTTTGAATGTTACCATATTATAGTAGTGATGTGTGTGAACACACTTAGGACCGCCGGGGCACTTTTTCCCTCACTAGGAGGTTTTTTCCCCCGTGCATTGTATATACGCCCATTATCTTCTAGGGCTTGTTATCTTTCATTTTTGGCACTCATAATACACTACTGTGTTGTGCTCAAGCTTCCTCATCTTCTTGAAGTTGTGTGTGCATTCCTGCAACCCTAATTCCAACAATTGGTATCAGAGCAGGCTTCCTCCTCCCGGGCAGCATCACCGGCACCTGCCGCTTCATCTCCTCCGATTGCAACGAGGTTTCACGAGCGTCTGCAGGTTAGTATATGCCGTGGGCGAGCCCGTAGGGCTCGGTCGTTTCAGAATTTTGATCTGAAGTCATTTCGCCCTCCGTTTTTGCATTCCAAGTACTGCGCAGGCAAAATCGTCCTACTGTGCAGATTTTCTGTCAAGATTAAAATCTGCAGGACAGGTGCCCATTCGTCTGTTTTGGGCTGTGCTATATAGCACAGGTCGATTTTATACAGGTTTACCTCTTGCAGACAGCATTTACATCTAGTAGTACAGTCATTGGCCATGGCTGACAACAATGATGTATTCCGCATGTTGGCTGCTGAGGATAAGTTGGATGGCACCAACTATCCATTGTGGGCATATATGATGCGACATGTATTGGTAGCAAAGGGGTTATGGAATATTGTGCAGGGTATTGATGCACGTCCTATTGTGGCTGGGAATGCTGCAAACACATCAGAAACAGGTACTGTTGATGATGGTGCAGGCACAAGTGCTGTAGCAGCTGTTCGAGAACCACCACTTTCAGCAGAGCAGATTCGTTGGGATGGTAGAGATGCGCAGGCTCATGCCTTGATTGCGCTGTCTGTCAAACGTACCATAATCCCACATATTCGCTCCTGCAGGACTTCTAAGGATGCTTGGGATGTACTTGCCACATTGTATCAGGCAAGAAATGAGGCTCGTGTTGCTTATCTCCGAAAACAGTTGGAGAATGAGCATATGAACGAAGGTGATTCTATGGATAGCTTTTTGACAAAGATCAAGGATTTCAAAGAGCAGCTCATTTCTGCAGATGAAATCCTGTCAGACAGTTCACTTGTGCAGACTGTTTTGAATGGTCTACCAGATTCTTATCAGGGTTTTGCTTCCACTCTTCGCTTGATGATGAAAGGCAATCCCAATGCCTTATCATTTGAGGAGTTAGTTTCTGTTTTGCTGCAAGAAGACCAGTCAAGGCAAAACAGGAATATTATGCGTGTCGCAGATCAAGCTTTCGTTGCTAGTCAGAGAAGCGGGAAAGGTAAAGCTGGCTTTTCTTCTAGTAAGCAGAAATCTGCAAATGCTGCGCAACCAAAGAAGGAAGACAAAGATGAGAAGAAAGGTGACAAACAGAAAACATTTTGCAAGTACTGTAAGGGAAATGATCATGTCATCAAAGCGTGTCCTAAGCTGGCTGCGAAAGAGGCTAAGAAGAAAGAGGCTGGTATGGCTGTTGCAGATGCCTCTCCTTCTAACAATGAATCTGCTAATGTTGTGCTAGATACAGAATGGGCATTCAATGCGCAGTGCAGTTATGACCCATCTTTGCATGACACATGTATGTCTGCAGTAGATTCAGATGTATGGTACTTTGACAGTGGTGCCACTAAGCATATCACCTCGCAGCGCAGTTTATTCACTTTCCTTGAGTCTGCTCCCACAGGGAATACTGTCACTTGTGCCAATAACTCCTCTTATCCCGTTAAAGGAGTTGGACAGATTGTGCTGAATGTTGCAAATGGCAACACCTTTACACTTTTTGATGCATTGTATGTGCCAGGGATCAAAAAGAATCTGCTGTCAGTCTCCGCATTTGCCAAAACAGGTTTGGTTGTAAAATTTGTGGATGACAGATGTACTGTTCATGATCTCTCTTGTGGTGACATCATTGTAGCATCTGGTTCACTATGTCGAGGGCTGTATAAGCTCAATATGGATGGCAAATGTGTAGAGGATTCAGCATGTGCTATTATGGATACGCAGGCTATTTCAAATGCAAAACTGTGGCATGCACGTTTTGGTCATCTGAATTTTGCAAGTTTGCTGCGCCTGCAGAAATCTGAAATGGTGTCTTCTTTGCCTAAGCTTGAGGCACCTGTCAAGCATGTTTGTGAGGGCTGCATATTGGGTAAAATGCAGCGTGCTTCCTTTCCCAAAGATGGATCAGTGAGAGCTGAACGCAGATTGCAGCTTGTTCACAGTGATGTTTGTGGTCCCATGCAAACTCCATCATTTGGAAACTACCTTTACTTCGTGACTTTCATTGATGATTTTACCAGGCATGCATGGGTATATCCTTTGAAGGCAAAGTCCGAAGTGTTTTTGTGCTTCAAACAGTTTTTGGTTATGGCTGAAAATGTGTCAGAAAGTAAGATGGGCACCCTCCGTTCAGATCGAGGGGGGGAGTATATGTCTTCAGAATTTAATGCATTTCTGGCTGAGCGTGGGATAAAACACCAATGTACAGTGCCGTATACACCACAGCAAAATGGTGTGGCTGAGAGAAAAAACAGGTCTCTCATGGAAATGGCAAGATGTATGGTTAAGAGTCAAAGTCTACCACATGGTTTTTGGCTTGAGGCTGTCATGTGTGCCACTTATGTACTAAACAGGTGTCCCACCAAAGCATTACAGGTTGTCACTCCATATGAGGCTTGGCATGGCCGCAAGCCATCTGTTGGCCATTTACGTGTTTTTGGTTGCCTGGCATATGCATTAGTGCCTGTGCAACATCGCAGAAAATTGGATGACAAAGCTGTCAAATGTATTTTTGTTGGATATAGTGCTGAGAGCAAAGGCTATCGTTTGTATCATCCACAGACAAAGCGCATTTTGGTTAGCCGTGATGTTGTATTTGTGGAAGATGCAGTTCAGCCCTTGGTTTCATGTACTAAGGAGACAGATATCAGCTCACGTGATGTCTATGATACATTGTTGCCTCTTTTCAGTGGTGCACAGTCAAGTGCAATACCTCATGAGGCAGTTTTTCAGCCTATGCAGGTTTTAAATGATGGCACAGATCAGCCTATATCTGATGCAGATGTGCATGATGCATATGAGGATGAGAGACAAGAGATTGAGGGCTCTAGGAATATGCCTAGATGGCTGGTGCAGACTTTGCGTGACAGCAAGTTGGATGCCCCTTTGTCTAGTCGCACTCGTTCTGGCTCTCATGGTGCCTCTTATGCGTCAGATTGTTATGCATTGGCTGTTTCTAGTATGTGCGATGAAAGTGAGCCTGTTTCATTTGATGAGGCACAAAGTTCAGAAAATTGGATGGCTGCTATGCAAGCAGAATACGATGCTATTATGAAGAATGGTACATGGTCTTTATGTGACTTGCCCCCTGGCAAGAAGGCCATTGGCACTAAGTGGGTATACAAATTGAAGCGTAAGCCTGATGGCACAGTGGATCGCCATAAGGCTAGGCTTGTTGCAAAAGGTTATGCTCAAGAGAAGGGCATTGATTTTGATGAGACTTTTGCTCCCACATGTCGTATGACCACTGTTCGTAGCATCTGTGCATTAGCAGCTCATAATGGTTGGAATGTACATCAGCTGGACATAAAGACTGCGTTCTTAAATGGAGATTTGCATGAGGAGGTGTATGTATCGCAGCCTCGTGGTTTTGTTCAAAGAGGGCAGGAAAACAAAGTGTGCAGGTTAAAAAAGGCTTTATATGGTTTAAAACAAGCTCCACGAGCTTGGTATGAAAAAATACATGCATATTTGACTGCACATGGGTTTCAGAATAGTCCAACAGAAAGCACTTTGTATGTTAAACGTGTGGATGGTGTACATCTAATCATTGCTCTCTATGTCGATGACATGCTGCTCACAGGACCAAATAAGAGTCATATTGCTGATTTTAAGGCTGATTTGAATGCCTCTTTTGAGATGTCAGATTTGGGGCATTTGCATCACTATTTGGGGATACAATTTAAGCAGTGTGATGGAGGTATTGCTTTGTGTCAGACAAAGTATATTGAAACATTGTTGCGGAGATTTGGCCTTGAAGACTGCAGGCCTATTGCTACTCCAATGGAGACAGGTTTGAAGTTGAGTCTTCATGATGCTGGAGATCACTTTGATGTCACACTCTATCAGACAGCTGTTGGTTGCCTCATTTATGTATGCATTACGAGGCCAGACATTCAGTTTGCAGTCTCACAGGTGAGCAGATTTATGCATAGCCCAGGCATTAAGCATTGGCAGGCAGTGAAGCGTATCTTTCGCTATTTGAGTGGTACTCGGCATCTTGGGTTGTTTTATCCCAAGGGGAGATCATTGCCGCCAGATTTACATGCTTTTTCAGATTCTGACTGGGCTGGTTGTTATTACACACGCGTGTCCACGAGTGGTTTTTGCTTCATGCTTGGAAGCTCATGCATATCATGGTTGAGCAAGAAGCAGCCTACTGTGGCCACTTCTAGTTGTGAAGCTGAGTACAGGGCAGCTTTCACAGCTACGGTTGAGTGTGTGTGGCTCAGACGCCTTATGGCTGATTTGGGTGTTGGGCAGCCATCTGCCACCACCATCTTCACTGACAGTCAGAGCGCATTGGCAGTTGTGCGGAACCCAGTGTTCCATGCTCGTACGAAGCACATTGAGGTGCACTACCATTATGTCAGGGAGAGACTCTCTGCAGGAGAGATCAGTTTGGCTTATGTGCCAACACAGGATAACCTTGCAGATCTTTTCACAAAGGCTCTGCCTCGTGAGAAGTTCGAAGCTTTTCGCAAAGCTTTGGGCTTACTCCCTTTTGTGGATTCGTCCACATAGCTAGACACTTCCCTATACATGAGTGCTAGCTCTTGTTCACCGCATCACTCCAGGGGGGATTTGTTACCATATTATAGTAGTGATGTGTGTGAACACACTTAGGACCGCCGGGGCACTTTTTCCCTCACTAGGAGGTTTTTTCCCCCGTGCATTGTATATACGCCCATTATCTTCTAGGGCTTGTTATCTTTCATTTTTGGCACTCATAATACACTACTGTGTTGTGCTCAAGCTTCCTCATCTTCTTGAAGTTGTGTGTGCATTCCTGCAACCCTAATTCCAACATTGAAAAGATGCAGGGGAGAAAGGAGCTAAAGATCTTGTAAGCACACACACACTCTCACAAACCCTAAAAGAGAACACACAAGGTGAGAGGAAAAAAAATTGTTCTTCTTCTTCTTCTTCTTCACAACCAAAAAAAGTACTATGTACATGCGGTCCATAATATGAACATCCTAAGTGGAATGGGTAGGTGTGGACTAGTCGATATTGTCCAACTGTGGAATTGCTGGTGAAGATATGTCGGTGCTAGCTACCAGACCCGCCAGTGATGTCAATGTCGAACGGTAATGCATGCGCCTCGTGAGTGTCGACTCATGTTGATCTTGACATCTCAACAAGGAGATCCTCACAAAGTTGGTAATCAAAATCACAATGACTGGGATAAAAAGCTTTATTCAGCTTTAATAAGGGCATTCCGCACAGCCTACAAGATTTTGACCATAATGATCCCAGTCAACTAGTTTATGGTATCCAGGTAGTCGTACAAATGGAGTTCTTGGTGCCAAGTCTTTGATTTGCCATTTCAAAAAATTTAAGCTCCGAAGAGTCCCTTCAACATTGCTTGGACCAGCTCCGTGCACTTGATGAAGCTTGCTTTAAGAGTTTCTACGTCACCACCATAATTGTTTAGAAAAGAAGAAATGGGTCGACCGCCACTCCAAGTTCCGGATGTTCAAGGAAGAAGATCCAGACCTCTTATTTTAGTCTCGCACATGGGTCTGCATCCCGAAAAACTAAAGCTCTGATGGACAAGACTATTCTAGATTGTCGAAGGGTTCTATGATGACACTTTCCTTCTCGGCATGCTTAATGCAGTGAACGGTTCTAGAAGCAAATCAACGGCTACCACCTACAACCGTATGATGCACCGATGCTACTGAATCCCTTCATTAAGGCAATAGAACCAAAAATCCACTACTTGATCATCCATCACCATCATGACATTGCCCCTCTTCAAACAATTATGAAAGATTCACCTCAACCGCTAAGCAACATGATGCAATCTCATCAAGAATTTTCAACTGCTGTGTGTGCCAATGCTACATGGTCACTCTTTTTAAATCCAACTAATCTTTGTGTATCTATTTGTTTGCATAAAACACCCCTTATCGCTCCAAGCCATAACCCCTCGCTTGCAAACGACCTTCTACACTTTCTCTTACCTTACACATGCTCTGCACATAGCCATGAAGAATACCATATATTTGTTCAAAGGCCAACTTCTAACCCTAGAAAACCCAACCCCCATATCCAAAACTGAAGTACAACCCTTCTATAAATCCACACCCCATGAGGTACAACACACTCCCAAAATCAAATAGCCCATTACACTAAAAAGAAAGCCACCATCTATGGCGGTTGTCTATACCCTTGTAGAAGTTTCTACAGTAAAGGCCAGTCATCTGGCCGGTGGTGGCAGTAAAGATCCTTACAACAAAGGGAGAAGCCGAGGATAGCCATAAAGAGAACCTCCTTCTTCATAACATTGGAGATCAAATAATGGGTTTAAAAAGCTCACTCTTGGCTATGCCAACAACCAACAGAACAGACATAGCTCTGATGAAAAAGATAGTTACTCTTGTAGGAGAGGACAAAGAACCCAGCATTCTCAAAGATGGAGATACAACAACAATGATGATATGAGAAGACCATTTACTAGAAGATAGTCTGGTTTTGAAACACGAAGGATCATGTAAACACAAGGGTTCATATTCAAGGACCATGGGCAACTCCTCTACCTCCCATCTCTATGCTCCTACCCGATATAGCTGGGATATCACTATAGCAGAGGTAGAGCCATCCTCACCTCAGAGCATCACTTTTTTCTCTAAAGCAAGTGGTGAAGTTAGGAAAGCAAAAAAAGCAACGGAAGTGGAGATATCCCCACAGAACCTGCTAGCACTAAATCCATAGACACCTATCAGTATAGGAAGGTTGCAACTGCTGTTGTAACACCATATTGGGGAATATGGGAATTTCCCACAAGTTTGGGACACGTGGTCAAAAGCTTGGATTAACCATAACTTGAACACCACTAATCCAAACTGAGCGCTTTATAGCTCTTTAGATTCCATTTTTCAAGCACTCATTTTGGATCAATCCATAGACACCTATCAATATAGGAAGTGTTGAAAGATTATTCCACTACTCTCAAAAAGAACTTGACCAGTTGTATGATCGACCAATCACCATGATAATTCTCGAAAAAAACCAACAGAAAATAGACAACCATAGCACTGCCAAGATCCTCCCTCACATCAAGGAGCTGAAGGCAAGTATGTTGGGAAGAAGCTAGTACCACTTCGTAATTTTTCTTTTAGAAGTTTGATTCTAGGAAGCAATCCCCAAACTTAATCTTGTGAAAGGTATTCGTCATCCTCCACTTTCTTGATCCACTCTTCTAAGATGTGCCTACTACCACAACATTCAAGATGTGCATTCTAAGATGTGCCTGCTACCACAGACAACAGCAATTGGACAACCACATGTTAGCACAATCAATTGTTAGGGCCTGCCTACTTTATTGCAGGAAACAATGCATCCTTAAACACTTAGCTAACTCATCTTATTATCACAGTACTGATGACGGATACCGCAAGCAAGCACTATAAATGGATGAGTCCTAAGCCTTGTAAAGGCTAGCTTGGATCACTTTCTATTTTGGATTGGTATAGGCAAGACCGTTCTTTTTTACTTTCTCTCTCTCTTGTACATTCATCTTCTTGTTACGTCTCTATGTATTTCAATTTTGTTTCATATGTTATGATCATTAAAGTTATCTGTTAACGTATCTTTTTTTTGCACTGTTTATTAAGCAGTCAGCCCGGTAGTGTTCAATGATCTGTGTGCTATGTTTGTTTTTGTATTAGATCCGTATTTGTCTGGTGTATGCTATGTGCATAACTAGTGAATCTCAGTAGGTTGCGAGAATAAGTGGTCATATTCCCCTGCCAACATCAAGCTCTCCCTCTCCCCCACATTCTCTTTATGGTATCAAATATTTGGTTTGTGTGAGAGATAAGGAGGCAAGCAAGATGTAAGAACAAGTAAGTAAGGAAGCGGTACATGGGTAAGAGCATCATCATCTTCTCTCTTTCTTGTTTAGGTACAACACTGTAAGATTCCTCCCCCAACCCTTTTTTATGTCTAGCATATTCTCCTGTAATCAATTCCTTTTCTGAAATATAAGACATCTTGTTTGTGGCTGTTTTAACCTAGAGAGAGAAAATATTCTAGAGAGAGAATATTCAGATTTTGAATATTTTTGGATAGAAAAATATCTCATCTTATTAAAATAAGTTTCCCTGGAACAGAAATTCAAAAAGAATTTTCCAATGTGCAATTGGAATTAATTGGAAATGGGTATAAAGGACCTTAGTCTAAGGGTTGTGAATGTGCCACCTTTTCTTTAAGTTTGTGTCGTATTACTGAATTTGTTGTTAAAATAATCAATTAATTATACAATACGAGTAGAATACTATTTGAAGATTTGTTCTTGTATTTTTGCATGGCTATCTGGTTTTCAAATGAGTTCGAGTCATTTCACTAGAGCATCTTGCTTGAAAGGTTCTTGTTGTGCAAAAATGGATAAGTTACCTCTTGCTAAGCGGAAAAAGAGTGTGCAAGTTGGCCCAGGTGAGAGCTCATCAAGACACACAAGGAGGCAAGCTGATTTTTCCAGCACTTTGGAGTAAGCCGCCTCCTCAAACCCTACTACGGAGCATGCGGTACATATCATAGATGACATGTAAGGAAGGGGAGTTCTTTAAAGAAGGTGCATATTTCACATAAGATGAAGAGTTGAAAATGTACAAGGTTTATTAGTAAAAAACTATGAGCAATAAAATTTTGACACATATGTAAGGAAGGGGAGTTCTTTAAAGAAGGTGCATATTTCACATAAGATGAAGAGTTGAAAATGTACAAGGTTTATTAGTAAAAAAACTATGAGCAATAAAATTTTGACACATATGTAAGGAAGGGGAGTTCTTTAAAGGAGGTACATATTTCACATGCTTGAATGAGTTTTAAACTCAAAAATAATGTGATATTTTTATCTCTCATCTCTCTTGAACCAAACCAAATCAAAATGGAACCAAATCAAATCAAAAAGTAACCAAACTAGGTCCAAATCTAGTCCAAATTCAACCAAATTGACTTGGAAAATTCTAGAATCAGTTTGTTTGGTTAGGAGCTCAATTTTTCCTATAAATAGAAGCCTTCCCTTGTTGAAAAAAATATAGTGTCTTATGCTTTGTTACTCTACTCCACCTAAGCCAAGAACTGTGAATTCTTTAATAATTCACTAGTTTTTGACACTTCTCTCTTTCTTCAATCCCCATTGGTGGCTCCATCAACATACTAAACCAATTGATTGGTTGGGGGCCTCTACAGTGATCAAAGAATCAAGCAAATTATAAGATAAGTATAGTGAATTTTGATCTTTTCTATAATTTCTCAATGATTCTCTCTTCTCAACCCCTCTCAAGCTTGAGAAGCTTAATTGATATGGTTTTTGAAATGCTATTGAAGTTAATTAATTAATGATAGTAAAGAATTACATAAAATTATATTTATATTCAATTCTAATGGTTTTTCTCTCTCTCACTTAAGAAACGGTCATACTCATGACCCTTTTCAATCCAAATGAAGCTTTTCATAAGGCTTTTTCTTAATCCAAGATTAAGCTATGCTTGAGGCCAAATTAATGGCTTTTTTCTATGCTTTTAGTTTATGTATATCGATGATTCGATCCATTATGGATTGATGATCCAATTAGAGACCATTCTAATTATTTCCTTAATGATAAGCCTTATCCCTTAGAAAAAGTTGAGATTTATCAGTCATAGTAGCGGAGCTATGGCAAAATTTTTATAGAAATTCCGCATAAAATAATTTCATTCAAAGCATAAAAAGAGGACTTCCTACCATATTCTAGGAACTATCATCCTAGATTAATTAAAACAATTTGATTATGCATGTAGATGTATAGATGAGGATGTAAATGGAGACGTGGATGGATGCATGTAGATGTAGATGTATAGATGTAGATGTGAATGGAGATGTGGATGTATGCATGTAGATGTAGATGTATAGATGTAGATGTGGAGGTGGAGGTGGATGTATGCATGTAGATGTAGATGTATAGATGTGGATGTGAATGTGGAGGTGGATGTATGCATGTAGATGTAGATGTATAGATGTGGATGTGAATGTGGAGGTGGATGTATACATGTAGATGTAGATATATGGATGTGAGTGTGAATGTGGAGGTGGATGTATGCATGGAGATGTGGATGTATGCATATAGAAGTAGATGTAAAGAATGAGGATGTAAAGGGAGATGTGGATGGATGCATGTAGATGTAGATGTATAGATCTACATGTGAATGGAGATATGGATGTATTCATGTAGATGTAGATGTATAGATGTAGATGTGGATGTATAGATATAGATGTGGATGTGGAGGTGGATGGATGCATGTAGATGTAGATGTATAGATGTAGATGTGAAGGGAGATGTGGATGTATGCATGTAGATGTAGATGTATAGATGTAGATGTGAATGTGGAGGTGGATGTATGCATGTGGATGTATGCATGTAGATGTAGATGTATAGATGTAGATGTGAATGTGGAGGTGGATGTATGCATGTAGATGTAGATGTGGATGTGGATGTGGAGGTGGATGTATGCATGTAGATGTAGATGTAGATGTATAGATGTGGATGTGAATGTGGAGGTGGATGTATGCATGTAGATGTAGATGTATGGAGGTGAATGTGAATGTGGATGTGGATGTATGCATAGAGATGTGGATGTATACATGTAGATGTGAATGTACGCATATAGATGTGGATGTATGGATGTGAATGTGTATGTAGATGCGGATGTATGGATGTGGATGCATGAATGTGCATGTAGATGTGGATGTGAAAATAGATGTATGGATGTAGATGTGGATGTATGGATGTGAATGTGGATGTGGATGTGGATATATGTATGGCTGTGAATATATGATATGTGATGTGAAGGAATCTGAAGTGATGAGATGGAAAATGATGTGATGGGATGAGTATACATATAAATGGAATATGGAATAAGTAATGTAGATTGATGAGGGATAATGTGGAAAAATGAAAGTTAAAATAGAAATTATATTGTAAACTGTTTGTAAATGCTGTTTGTAAATGACTGTTTTATGTCAACAATGCTGGGGGAGCATTTCGACCATCTTGTGATTAAGGTCGTGGAGACCTAACTGATAAAGTTGCAACTGCTGAGACGGAGAGTCAATGAAGGACGTCTCGCATAGCAAGGTCGGCCGAGGTCTTGACCAGCCTCGGTGCAATTAAAATGGTGAGCTTTCGGTACGGTGGATGAGGGGCCAAGGAAGCGGTCTATGAATGAAGCGCTAGGTCACCTGTGAAGGATCCTAGAGGATGCTGACCATACGGTGCTCGGGCTCTGGGTCGCCTAGGATACCCACGCGTGCGTCGAGGAAGATATTGGAACAAGAGTAGGAGTTGTTTTCTGAAATCGGGCATGGATCTGGTTGATTGACCTTGCTGGTCTTCAATGGATGAGTCCATGACTCTTTATATGGATCTGTTGGTTGATCTTGCTGATCTTCAACGAGAGTCCATCTTGATAAGTGATTATATTGCCGAGTATTATGGGCTAGGGATTAGGAAACGGCCCCTGAGTGGACAGGTGGTGAGCGTCCTAGTTACCAATGATGCCATAGATACTCTGATGAAGGAATGATGGGAAAATTAAGAATCAACTCGATAAATTGGAAGATGGTGATCAGTGATACTATGGTTTTATTAAAGGATTGTTTTAAACTGGTTGAATATGTGAAAAGGCAATTTCATATTGGGTGTGTGAGTGGTGTGACTAGTTTTATTTTGCATGAACATCCGGCTAGGGGGCCTTGGAACTCTTTTCCTTGGTACCCGGGACAAAAACTAACCAAATTCTTAATTGGATCCCATCACTACAGTGGTTTGGCGGTTGGCTAACACATGGGATCGGATGGGGTTAGGCTGGACTGATGGATCCGTAAATCGAGACTCAAACTTTTGTTTTTACGATAGATAAAATGTTCTATGGATAGGAATCAACGGCTGTGCCTCTTGAATGGGGAAAAAAGCGTTGATCCCAATGATCCAAGTGCAAGTTCTTCCTTGACCTGACCAAGTAGATGTAATTGGATCAGCTCGATCAGAAATGATCTTGACTACGTTAGAGTAAAAAGTTATCCTGATGGAATCGCCCGTGCTTTCCGGTAAAAGAAGTTTTTTCGGGTTCGGTTTTGGAACAACCAACGGATTAGTCTCTTATCCGGATATCCGTGGGTGAGGCCCCGAATGTGGGACCCCTGTCCCGCGCGAGAAGTGCTACTTCCGCTGCTAGTATCCCGAATCTGTTGCTCGGTGGGAACAGGGATCTTACAGTTGGTATCAGAGCATTTGGTTAATAAAGATCAACTGAGAAGACAAATATATCAAAAATTTATCAAGAAACACAAAAAGGTTATAATTGTGTGAGATAATTCATACAATTTGATATTCAAACTGAAATTCATAATTTGGTAATTGGGTCTTCAGATGGAAGTACCGCAATTATATAGAATCCCTGACTTGCTTGAGGCCTAGACATGATAGTATTTACCTTATAATTCCAAGGGCCGTGACTACCCGTATATACTGAGAGTATACTGCAGCTCTTTACTGACAGTATATACGAGTAAGTCTAAGACTTGAAATTATAACCGTTAATGCTATCCAGATGATGATTTTGAATGTGATTGATATGATTTTTAATTCTGTTTGAGAATTGATGAATTGATTTGGATTCTGATTGAAAATTTTGATTGAAAAATGATGATTTTTAAAAATTAGTTGAAAAATAATGAAACCACAATGAGGGGGAATGGGACGAGTCCCTGTGATGATATTCATAACTAGAATGATGATAATGAATTCAGCAAATCACTATGAGATTAGTGGGTTGTGCTGTCAGATTGCTACTGTTAATACTTGACCGAAAGATCAAGTTAAAGGATGTCAAATTGAGAACTTGCTTGACTGAAATTTTCGTGGAGGAATGTTCCAAAGGAAACTTTTCGGTCTAATGGACCATTATCATGTTAAAGATATGAATGATATGATCTGAATAAATTGTTATTTAATGATGAGTTCTATATAGGGGATATTTATCCCAGTGTTCTATGACCAGAATATAAGGAACCCCAGAATAAAATTGGATCTTAAGAAAAAGAGGTGTCCTCTACCTTGCGAGATGAGGACATCTCGCACTTTTTAAGTGGGGTAGAATGTAAGATTCCTCCCCAGCCTTCGAGGTATACAGGAGTAAGAATCTCCCTTTCTGATCTTATAATTATTCCCTCTCTAAAATAAAAGAAAGTTTCTATTTAAAAAAAGGAAGACCCTTTCCCTAGAATACTTCTCAAGAGTCCCACCTGTTTTAAGGATTTAGAACAATGAGTTCAGAAGTGAGAATCGGTGTTTTAGATACCAAGGTTTTGGTTTTCATTCGAGTACGGCCCAAAAGAAGTTCTTTATCTCTTGGAGAGTATAAGAAGTTATCCCCCAGATATTGTGACCCTTATATCTGAATTCAATGAAAGTAGGTGACTTAGCCTACAAGCTTCTTTTATCTCCTCATCTCAAAATTCTTAATACCATCTATAGAAAAATGTGTCAAACACAAATCATGGAAAGACGGCAAAACTTCAGTGGTTACCGTTGGCTTCTAGGTTACGTTAGCTCCTTCCTTTATATAAGTCGTAACTTTTACTTGTCGCTCACAGTAATCTTACTCCCATCAATCTCCTTTCTTTCTTAATCTCCTTCATGGCTTGGCAACAGGAATTAGTTTTATCCCTGATGATTTCTCACCTTCAAGACGCAAGAGAGTCTGTGAAGAAAGACTTTATAGAACAGTATGAGCGCTCACTTTTTCCTCACCTAGGAACTTCTGTAGCTCAGACCAAATGGCGGACCTATCAAAACATAACTAGGGTAACACCCTGGGGTCAGCAGCACTTTCGTAACAATGTCCGCTTGGCCATGGTTATTGAAGCTTTGGGTTTGGGTCCCCGATACTACTGCGTCATGAGATCAAGGCATCATGGGTTTTCTGAGCGGGTCTTCTTACTGGCGTGTTTTCTTCCTCATGAGAAGATATGCCTTTATCCCGTTTTTGGCTTGCCTCTCAGAGGTCCTTTTGTTAGATCACCTCATACCACTGAGATAGGTGCGGCAATAACCAGTAGAATCATTCCCATAGATGAGTTACCCTATACTTGTGCAGCTTGTGAGTGCTGCTTTTGTGACCATATGATGGACGGGCTTATGGAAGTGTAAAGAGTTCTTCTATCTTTACTGTATAAGTTCCGAGAATGAATAAAGTTTAAATCTTGTTCTTATCTTGCTTTCTTTAAGACTTTTCTTGGTGGTTAATCTTGATTAAAATTTTTCTCTAAGTCTCATATTCGTGCATCTTGCGAAATTATCCCAGTTTGCGAGATGAGGACATCTCCCATTTTTTAAGTGGGGTAGAATGTAAGATTCCTCCCCCAACCCTTTTTGATGTCTAGCATATTTTCCTGTAATCAATTCCTTTTCTGAAATATAAGAGATCTTGTTTGTGGCTGTTTTAACCTAGAGAGAGAAAATATTCTAGAGAGAGAATATTCAGATTTTGAATATTTTTTGATAGAAAAATATCTCATCTTCTTAAAATAAGTTCCCCTGAAACAGAAATTCAAAAAGAATTTTCCAATGTGCCATTGGAATTAATTGGAAATGGGTATAAAGGACCTTAGTCTAAGGGTCTAGATTTTCAGAAAATTTTGGATTATGGTCCAATTAAGGTTCCTATGGGCCAATAGCATCAATCCATGTGTAGGGAGGAGATAAATCCAATTTGTAAAAGAAGATACCTAAAAATGAGTAAATGCTCAGATAAGATGAAGAGTTAAAAATGTACAAGGTTTATTAGTAAAAAACTATGAGCAATATTAAAAATATGAGATATTTTGGGTATCCAAAAATGAGTAAATGCTCACATGAGATGAAGAGTTGAAAATGTACAAGGTTTATTAGTAAAAAACTATGAGCAATAAAATTTTGACACATATGTAAGGAAGGGGAGTTCTTTAAAGAAGGTGCATATTTCACATAAGATGAAGAGTTGAAAATGTACAAGGTTTATTAGTAAAAAACTATGAGCAATAAAATTTTGACACATATGTAAGGAAGGGGAGTTCTTTAAAGAAGGTGCATATTTCACATAAGGTGAAGAGTTGAAAATGTACAAGGTTTATTAGTAAAAAAACTATGAGCAATAAAATTTTGACACATATGTAAGGAAGGGGAGTTCTTTAAAGGAGGTACATATTTCACATGCTTGAATGAGTTTTAAACTCAAAAATAATGTGATATTTTTATCTCTCATCTCTCTTGAACCAAACCAAATCAAAATGGAACCAAATCAAATCAAAAAGTAACCAAACTAGGTCCAAATCTAGTCCAAATTCAACCAAATTGACTTGGAAAATTCTAGAATCAGTTTGTTTGGTTAGGAGCTCAATTTTTCCTATAAATAGAAGCCTTCCCTTGTTGAAAAAAATATAGTGTCTTATGCTTTGTTACTCTACTCCACCTAAGCCAAGAACTGTGAATTCTTTAATAATTCACTAGTTTTTGACACTTCTCTCTTTCTTCAAGCCCCATTGGTGGCTCCATCAACATACTAAACCAATTGATTGGTTGCGGGCCTCTACCGTGATCAAAGAATCAAGCAAATTATAAGATAAGTATAGTGAATTTTGATCTTTTCTATAATTTCTCAATGATTCTCTCTTCTCAACCCCTCTCAAGCTTGAGAAGCTTAATTGATATGGTTTTTGAAATGCTATTGAAGTTAATTAATTAATGATAGTAAAGAATTACATAAAATTCTATTTATATTAAATTCTAATGATTTTTCTCTCTCTCACTTAAGAAATGGTCATACTCATGACCCTTTTCAATCCAAATGAAGCTTTTCATAAGGCTTTTCCTTAATCCAAGATTAAGCTATGCTTGAGGCCAAATTAATGGCTTTTTTCTATGCTTTTAGTTTATGTATATCGATGATTCGATCCATTATGGATTGATGATCCAATTAGAGACCATTCTAATTATTTCCTTAATGATAAGCCTTATCCCTTAGAAAAAGTTAAGATTTATCAGTCATAGTAGCGGAGCTATGGCAAAATTTTTATAGAAATTACGCATAAAATAATTTCATTCAAAGCATAAAAAGAGGACTTCCTACCATATTCTAGGAACTATCATCCTAGATTAATTAAAAGAATTTGATTATGCATGTAGATGTATAGATGAGGATGTAAATGGAGACGTGGATGGATGCATGTAAATGTAGATGTATAGATGTAGAGGTGAATGGAGATGTGGATGTATGCATGTATATGTAGATGTATAGATGTAGATGTGGATGTGGAGGTGGATGTATGCATGTAGATGTAGATGTATAGATGTGGATGTGAATGTGGAGGTGGATGTATGCATGTAGATGTAGATGTATAGATGTGGATGTGAATGTGGAGGTGGATGTATACATGTAGATGTAGATATATGGATGTGAGTGTGAATGTGGAGGTGGATGTATGCATGGAGATGTGGATGTATGCATATATAAGTAGATGTATAGATGAGGATGTAAAGGGAGATGTGGATGGATGCATGTAGATGTAGATGTATAGATGTAGATGTGAATGGAGATATGGATGTATTCATGTAGATGTAGATGTATAGATATAGATGTGGATGTATAGATGTAGATGTGGATGTGGAGGTGGATGGATGCATGTAGATGTAGATGTATAGATGTAGATGTGAAGGGAGATGTGGATGTATGCATGTAGATGTAGATGTATAGATGTAGATGTGAATGTGGAGGTGGATGTATGCATGTGGATGTATGCATGTAGATGTAGATGTATAGATGTAGATGTGAATGTGGAGGTGGATGTATGCATGTAGATGTAGATGTGGATGTGGATGTGGAGGTGGATGTATGCATGTAGATGTAGATGTAGATGTATAGATGTGGATGTGAATGTGGAGGTGGATGTATGCATGTAGATGTAGATGTATGGAGGTGAATGTGAATGTGGATGTGGATGTATGCATAGAGATGTGGATGTATACATGTAGATGTGAATGTACGCATATAGATGTGGATGTATGGATGTGAATGTGCATGTAGATGCGGATGCATGGATGTGGATGCATGAATGTGCATGCCGATGTGGATGTGAAAATAGATGTATGGATGTAGATGTGGATGTATGGATGTGAATGTGGATGTGGATGTGGATATATGTATGGCTGTGAATATATGATATGTGATGTGAAGGAATCTGAAGTGATGAGATGGAAAATGATGTGATGGGATGAGTATACATATAAATGGAATATGGAATAAGTAATGTAGATTGATGAGGGATAATGTGGAAAAATGAAAGTTAAAATAGAAACTATATTGTAAACTGTTTGTAAATGCTGTTTGTAAATGACTGTTTTATGTCAACAATGCTGGGGGAGCATTTTGACCATCTTGTGATTAAGGTCGTGGAGACCTAACTGATAAAGTTGCCACTGCTGACGGAGAGTCAATGAAGGACGTCTCGCGTAGCAAGGTCGGCCGAGGTCTTGACCAGCCTCGGTGCGATTAAAATGGTGAGCTTCCGGTACGGTGGATGAGGGGCCAAGGAAGCGGCCTATGAATGAAGCGCTAGGTCACCTGCGAAGGATCCTAGAGGGTGCTGACCATACGGTGCTCGGGCTCTGGGTCGCCTAGGATACCCACACGTGCGTCGAGGAAGATATTGGAACAAGAGTAGGAGTTGTTTTCTGAAATCGGGCATGGATCTCGTTGATTGACCTTGCTGGTCTTCAATGGATGAGTCAATGGCTCTTTATATGGATCTGTTGGTTGATCTTGCTGATCTTCAACGAGATTCCATCTTGATAAGTGATTATATTGCCGAGTATTATGGGCTAGGGATTAGGAAACGGCCCCTGAGTGGACAGGTGGTGAGCGTCCTAGTTACTAATGATGCCATAGATTCTCTGATGAAGGAATGATGGGAAAATTAAGAATCAACTAGATAAATTGGAAGATGGTGATCAGTGATACTATGGTTTTATTAAAGGATTGTTTTAAACTGGTTGAATCTGTGAAAAGGCAATTTCATATTGGGTGTGTGAGTGGTGTGACTAGTTTTATTTTGCATGAACATCCGGCTAGGGGGCCTTGGAACTCTTTTCCTTGGTACCCGGGACAAAACTTAACCAAAGGGGTGCTGGTAAAAGTCATGTTGTCCCAACTCTCTCCTTGTCTTGGTCTGAAGTAGAAGCCTAGGTGTGAAACTATGCAGGGCTTTGCACAAACAAGATACAATATAAGTGGATAGCTTATCAACGTAGAAATACACATCATAAATGAATTACTCTAGAAGGGTTTAGGAGAATATCGTGCCAGGGGTTGGGTGTGAAATAAGAGAGCCACGGTGTGTCGAAGACTCTATAGCATGATGAAATTGGCGTATTATGATGATGGGGCAAGGAACCATAATACGCCCCATATCACAGTAGAATGTGGGCTGGCATAGCTACATGGGTGCACCAAGCTGCCTTAAGCGACCCGACAATCACGACTCGCCCATCCTCACGAACGAATAGTTGTAATGTCCTCTCTTTGATAGAGGGCAGTTGGGATATCTCTCAATGAGACTCATCCACCCAATGATGCAACAAGATGCATGGTTGAGGGATGTGGATCTCTCTGTCCACCGTGAAGCTGAGTGCATGAAGCCTCTAAGAGTGCGACCATCTCACGGACGGCGGTCTCTGGACATGACACAAGTAAAAACTGCATAATGCCATGTAACCGAAAGGTCATCTCTCTCTCCTTATCTTTCTCTCTCTCTCTCTCTCTATATATATATATATATATATATATATCATTCTCAATAGTTTTGTATCACCCAAGTGAGATGACTACTTGTTGCTACATAGGCATTGTTTAGGGTCTCTATGGGCGCTTTTATGTGCTGCAAAGGGCAAATAGGCCGCTTGGGGCTTGCATGTAGGCTTGAACCAATTTTAGAAATGCTGTTTTGCGGGCTATTGTAGTCTACATGGGGCAAGAGGGTCTTTTGTTAATGGACAAAAGAACCTCGTTGCTTTAGGGGCAATGATAGGTTGCAGGGTCGGTGATACATGCATATGTGCCAAGGGGTGTGAGTGGTTGGTTGGACACTTTGCTAGTACTATGACTTGTAAGGTTACTAGGGGAGTACTAGAGAGTTATTAATAATGAGAATACTAGCTTAGGGGAGCATAATATATCCCGAAAATGTTGTTTTCATAACTAATTAAACAAAGATGGTGAAAACACACAAAGACTAAGGCATCTAGGTCACTACCCAACCATAAAGCCATTCAGACTCACCCCCAACCACATGGGGATAGTAGAATTATGGCATGTGGGAGATGTGGTGAACATAAGGCCTTATGCTTAAGCCTTTATACATAAGTCCTTATGCATAATATCTATAAGCCTTAAGCATAAAGCCTCTACATATAAAGCCTGTGGGGCTTAAGCATAAAGACTCTATGCATAAAGATTTGAGGCTTAATCATAAAGCCTCTATGCATAAAGGCTTTATGCATAAAGCCATAGAGGCTTAATCATAAAGCCTCTATGCATAAATGCTTCATGCATGAAGCCATAATGCATCTTGCCACCATTAGGAAAAAAGGGAGCTCATTTTGGGGCCTTTTACGGTTTGGAAAAATAAGCTCTCAACCAATCAACAGAGGGCCAACGTAACGTTAGAAATTCACAAAAATAAGAGAAAATAGATAAAAGAAACAATATTTTATGTAGGTACAAGCGTGCTACATTAATGTGGAGATTGGTTTTTTATTCTCATAAGATCTTTGGACATGAAGATAGAATCTAGTCTGACATTTTCTCTGACAAGGGCCTTCCCGCTTCCACCTTCCTTTGAACTTTAGAATGTTGTTGTGCCTTTCCTTCGAATTGTCTACCATTCTACACCACTGCCTCTCATTGTGCAGCAGCCTCTTCTTTTCCAAAACTGCTCCCTTGATCCTGTTTGGCTTAGAGTAAGATGTTTCTTGTCAACTGTCTGTCTGCCCACTTTCTCTTTCTTGAAACTTCACTTTGTTATCTTGTTTACATTACTTTGCTGTGGTTACAGATTCACAAGGTCTCCATGGTGAATAAAAACTATGGCCGTTCTTGTGGAAGACGCTCTGTGGATGATAATGCTATGAAGGTAGAATTATACCACACATCCTTACCCCGTCGACCTGCTTCTTCTATTTCTTCGGTAGAGAATTCAAGTAAAGTCAAAATGGAAGAAACTTGGGAAAGGTTTAGTGTTTCGAAAGGAGCATGGATGCTCATGCAACCTAGCAAAAGAAAGAGACCCCAGACAAAAAACATTTTCTTGGCATCATGGAAGGGAAGAGTACGAGATTTTAAAATCACCAGAGGGAAGATATCGGTGAAAGAAGTTTTGATTCAGCATGTGTACATGCATAAAGAACTTGTCTTGCGAGACTATCCAACCATCTGACTTATCCTAGTCTGATTAAGCACTGCTATTAGTTTACTTTACCCTATTGTTTCATATTGCTTTTTTGCAGGTGCTCAAAAGAAGAGAGAGTTCAATAAAATGCAAAGACATTGAAAATTTGAAAATTGAGATAACACAGACTCCCTAAACAAAGGTATTATATTCAATAAAGTAAAATTTTGTACAGAAGTGTTTAATTATATATGTAGAACATATTATTGACAACCATTTTCTATTTATCTACAGGCTGATCTAGAGGCTGCTCTACATGGTCCAAGATCACCATATCATCTTTATTTGGAGAATCTATTTTTTGCTGCTCCATCTTGTCGTGTACAGTCTCTTGGTGCTGCTCCATTGTCTCCTCTACTGCCCCTGGAGCATGTGTTTGCTCTGCTGCTCCATCATCTCCTCAATAACATCAGTAGAGCAGGTCCTTGTTCTTGTGGCTTCTCCTCATCAGCACTAGGTCTTTGTTCCTGTGGCACCACATCAGCATCATCTGTGTCATCAAGGTGTATGACACCTTCTCGGACTTTTGAGCTCTCACCCAACTCGACGGTAGCTGGTACAATAGGCTTGGGGGAATACTTCAAAAACTTCCAAATTGTATCAGCTCTGAAACTATATACATAGTTCAAGCTGAAGCTATCTTCTCTCATCTGCAATGAGATATGATGATTTAGAACACTTTGTACCAATATCAAAATTTTTGAAGCTAAATGAAAATTATTTTTTCTTACAAGCTCAGGCTGTCCTATCTCAAAATAGCTTGAAAGTATATATTTGGCACTAATCAGCACTCTCCAGCCCGCAGCTACTTGAATCATCTTGTTGTGGTGTTTGGATAGTTGGAAAGATATGTTAGAAACTATTAATATCTGAACAAAACAAAATTATATAAGTTCAAAGGCATAGCATGAAATAGACATCAGTAGAGGGAACGACTTTCTACCTCTAAATCTATTGGCTCTATTGAATCCAAAAGATTGACATTAGGAGGACATTGATCCAATGCATCTAGAAGCCTTCTAATACAATTGCAATACATATAATTCAGTTAGCGTGTGCATTAAATCAAAATAATGAAGTTTAAAGTTAAAAATAGCACACAAACCACTTACAATTTCAGCTCTCTATGTGTGTTTCTAAGAGAGTTGAATAAAAAGCATTGCTTCTGCTGATTGCTTCTGCTGGATGTCAATAGAAGCAAAGCTCCAGTGGTCACTGCATAAGGAAAAAAGCATTAAGAAATCAAAGGCTACAAGAGTTCTCAATCTTGAAGAAAAATCCCAAAAGAAGCAGTCACCCACATACTTGTTATGGTATGGAAGTAGCAAAATATCGACAACATCAAAATCGCAGTGTCTAAACCAATTGGAAATATCCATGGGAGTTTCCTTTGGATGTCTTAACTTGAAGGAAATGGCAAGATCAATAATATGAACTGTATGCTGTACAACATGGTTAAGCCAGCTTCTCATCATGCTACATTGGACCAAACAATAATTAGGGTAGGGTGTAAAGGAGGAGGTACAATAAGGATTGTTTTGCAAACAAATGTAAAATAAAAGACACTTACTAGAGCATTGCAAGAATGATAGTATCTGAGCAATACTCATTCTTATGAGCCAATGCTGCCAAGCATGGTTTTGTCAAGTCAAAATTATGCTCTGAAGTTTCATCCTCAATATGGACAACTATGTTAGGGCCCAGCTCCTGCAACCTTCTCTGTATCTGCAGCCTTCATGCATTAAGACCTTATGCATAGAGGCTTTGTGCAATAACCTGCTAAATGGGTTTGGGACATGGTTAATCATTCGAAAGTACCAAAATCTGAGGAGCTTCTATGTTTTGATCATTTAATCAAATTTCTTCATGGTTTCTGTTGCATGACAAATGAAGATCAATGCAAGGATGCAACAAAAAAGACACTTAGGGCTCTTGTAAAGAATTCCAAGTTGTAGATGAATGTGGGAGAGGGCTTGACAATAATCCCACATGGGAACTTTTGGGAGTTCTAGAGTTTTTGTATAAAAGGTGGCCCATTTGAGAGCTAGAGGGAACACTCTTTGGTCATTTGGTTGAGAGGCTCATAGAGAGAGCTTGCTCCATAGCTCCTTCTCATGTGCTCTCCCAAGGCTCTCCATCTCCATTCATGCTTCAATCTTGTACTCTCTATTCTCTACATTTTCAATGATATGAGGTTATGGTCTACACACTTGCTAATCTAGATTTCTTAATGATGTTTTGATGCTAAAATCTGATTTGTAGAGTGCATGTGATGAAGCTTGTGCATGAAATGATGTGAAGTTGAGGCTTGTGTGATAGCTCTTTGCATGTTAGATTCTTTGCATAAGTTGCATTTTTATGCTTAAGTGTAGCCTAATCTTAATGCTTTGATTATGTTAGATTGATTGCTTGAGTGTTGAAGAAGGATTGAGTAGGACTAGAAGTCATTAGTGTGTGGTTAACTAATCTTCTCCCATTCGGGACAGCCTCTATGCGCTAACCGGGTTGCATTCACGGATTGACAAAGTGTGTGGGTTGGAGTGTAGCCTCCGCCTCTAAACAAAACATGAGGGATCAAACTTTTACATCCCAAGAAGTGCATGAGGAACATCAACCGCAACCCGGGCCTAGTGCTAAACAAGATGAGGCTAGTACGACTGAGGATAGTTCTGGGGGTTCTGTTTTTGTGGATAAAGTGAATGAGACTCTAGATGCCATCATTGATGCTCATAGAAGTCGCATTGCAGCTTTATCTGAGCTACCCAAGAAGCTTCAAGAATACCCAAACCCTCGTGAGGAGAAGATCAATCTAGCTGTACATCAGCAACTCATTAGGGAAGCTCAGTCAATACTTGAGGGACCACCACCACCTATTCCTCGGGGCCCAACCTCTCTTAAGCCAACATTAGAAACCATACCAGAAGTGTCATCAAGTCGGGAAATGAAAAGTGAGCTCATTTCACAAGCTCATAGCGAAAGGTCTGCACAGCAATTGACACCCAATTGAAAGGAGGTAATCTGCCACCACCTAGCCTTGTCTTCCCATGCAATGATGAAGTTATTGATGCTAATGAGGACATGGCAAATGAGATGTGGGCCGCAGTTCATGAGAAAGTTAATGAGAACATGTCCTCATTAGTTCGCCTCCATTCTCTGAGGTGGATTTTACCAGGGGCACGGAAAACAACTTTAGACGCCCAAGCATCCAGGAGGAAGTTCAAACAATTGTTTCTCCTAGAAGTAAGCATACAATGAAAACCTTACCATCATATCTGGGAGAATATGAGAACTGTTCTCAAACCTTGAGGATACCCTCCATGCATAAAAGGTTGACAAAAGAGAAGGATATGAATGCTGTGCAAGCTATTTTGTCAGCACCAGTGGCTTGTACCTTACCCTTGCTTGATTTGATAAAAATTCGACCTGAGTTGTGGAATGATATTGCCACATGTTTGTCAGAGCAGGTATTGCTACAAAAGGGTCACCATGATTGTACTATACACCCTGAGACAAAGCATGTTATGCCAGTTCCTATCAACAAAGTAGGAAAATTTTGTGAGGACGATCAGGGAAATGCTACCCTCCCATTAGAAGTGCGAAAAGTAGTTTCAACTGCAATACTTGATAGTGGTGCAGGAGTGGGCATTGTGACAAGGTCCATTTGGGAAAATTGGGGCAAACCAGCTATTAGGAGTACCAGGATGCGCTTGCAGCTAGCAGATGGGAGCTTAGAACATCCCCTTGGGCTACTTGAGAACATATTGGTCACCACATGTGGGATTGAATATGAGCACACCTTTGCAGTAGTGGATTTTGGAAAACATCCAAACTATGAAGTGATATTGGGTAGACCATTCATGCGACAATTTCAAATGATTCAAGATTGGGGATACAATTATTTGTACCTCCGACATGATTCTGTCATCACAAGGGTCAACCTAAGGAATCACTCATATCGTGATGTAACAAGATCTCCAATAGATGAGTTTGATTCTGCTTCATCTGAGGGCTCAAGAGTTACATTGTCAGACGGGCGAGAAGATCTATGGATGTGTGGAGCCTCATGTAGGGATTTCAACACTGAGAGACTTAAGGGTAATCGAAGTGTATCAGACGAGGCATACATTCCACAACCCTTCCCTGAGCATTTAATTGATCCATTAGAATGGAGTCATGTCCTTGCAACATTATCGACATGTGCTTTACCGAAGCCAATTCAATTTTGTGACTCAGATGGATATGATATTATTCCTATACGAATGGTACAACCACGTGCCCTTCTAGATGATTTGTACTATAGGGATACATCCACAACAGCTATGCATGTCGAGGAAGTCTTAGTGGAGGATTTAACACTCGAATCTGCTAATGATGCTGATAAGGAAGATGGCTGGGACTCTGATTTTGATAATAATGTGATAATCCCTGAGGATGAGTTAGGAAAGGCACGCCTACTCTTGAGAGGAAGGGAGGTTCAAGTAGAGATCCCTCGAAGCCGACCTAAACGTAAATGCTGTAAGAGCCATAAAAGAATCCGTAAACAAGATGAGCGGGAACAACGTGAGAGACTACAAAAAGAAAAGGAGGAGTTTAAGAGTGAAAACTCTCGACCACCACCTCACTTCTCAGGAAAGAACGGATATCTATACTATGTCCAAGCACAAGATAGTATCAAAGACCAAGTAAAACGATCAGATGGATTCCAAGCAGGAGAAAAGCTAAATAATGTTAGCAAAAATCGTAAAAAAATGAAGAAACAAAAACCAAAACTCAAGTCTAAAACCGATTCAAAAGAGAGTGTCGGAAGTGCAAAGACAACGGTTGAACAAAAAAATCCGATGCAAGATGGCAAAGGAGATCTCAAAACTGCATGGTCTTCAATGAGTGAAGACTCAAGTGGACAAGAACAAGGTCTCAATGTTCCTCCCAATTTCACACAGTACACTCTTCAAGATCGGAAGATTGTTCTTCAACAGCCCATGCAACAAAAGCCAAGCATGCCAGGGGTTTCATACGATGGTCTAGAAGATGCAAAAAAGATTGATATTGCTAAGCCAGGAGAAGAGCCTCACTATGTGTGGATTGCCACAGACTTGTCCTTAGATGAGGAGAAGTGTAAGATTCCTCCCCAAACCCCTTTTTGATGTCTAGTATCTTCCCCTGTAATCAATTCCTTTTCTAAAATATAAGAGATCTTGTTTGTGGCTGTTTTAACCTAGAGAGAGAAAATATTCTAGAGAGAGAATATTCAGATTTTGAATATTTTTGGATAGAAAAATATCTCTTATAATTCAGATGAGTTCCCTTGAAACAGAAATTTAAAAAGAATTTTCCAATGTGCAATTGGAATTAATTGGAAATAGGTATAAAGAACCTTAGCCTAAGGGTCTAGATTTTCAGAAATCTTTAGACTATGGTCCAATTAAGGTTTCTATGGGCCAATAGCATCAATCCATGTGTAGGGAGGAGATAAATCCAAATTGTAAAAAGAAAATACCCAAAAATGAGTAAATGCTCACATGAGGTGAAGAGTTGAAAATGTATAAGGTTTATTAGTAAAAAACTATGAGCAATATTAAAAATATGAGATATTTTGGGAATAATGATTTTATTATGACACATATGTAAGGAAGGGGAGTCCCTTAAATGCTCACATAAGATGAAGAGTTGAAAATGTACAAGGTTCATTAGTAAAAAACTATGAGCAATATTAAAAATATGAGATATTTTGGGAATAATGATTTTATTATGACACATATGTAAGGAAGGGGAGTCCCTTAAATGCTCACATAAGATGAAGAGTTGAAAATGTACAAGGTTTATTAGTAAAAAAAAACTATGAGCAATATTAAAATGATTCCATTATGACACATATGTAAGGAAGGGGAGTTCTTTAAAGAAGGTGCATATTTCACATAAGATGAAGAGTTGAAAATGTACAAGGTTTATTAATAAAAAACTATGAGCAATATTAAAATGATTCCATTATGACACATATGTAAGGAAGGGGAGTTTTTTAAAGGGGTGCATATTTCACATGCTTGAATGAGTTTTAAACTCATAAAAATGGAGATATTTCATCTCTCCTCTCTCCTCATTCAAGTCTAGTTCCAAAAAGTTAGCTTAACTGACCAAAAAATGGTCAAATATTGACCAAACTGATTTAGAAAACTCTAGAATCAGTTTGTTTGGTTAGGAGCTCATTTTTTCCTATAAATAGAAGCCTCCCCCTTGTTGCAAAACATATAGTGTCTTATGCTTTGTTACTCTACTCCACCTAAGCCAAAACATATAGTGTCTTATGCTTTGTTACTCTACTCCACCTAAGCCAAAACATATAGTGTCTTATGCTTTGTTACTCTACTCCACCTTAGCCAAAATATATAGTGTCTTATGCTTTGTTACTCTACTCCACTAAGCCAAAATATATAATGTCTTATGCTTTGTTACTCTACTCCACCTAAGCCAAAATATATAGTGTCTTATGCCTTGTTATCCACCTAAGCCAAGAACTGTGAATTCTTTAATAATTCACTAGTTTTTGATACTTCTCTCTTTCTTCAATCCCCATTGGTGGCTCCATCAACATACTAAACCAATTGATTGGTTGGGAGCCTCTACCGTGAATAAAGAATCAAGCAAATCATAAGGTAAGTATATTGAATTTTGATCTTTTCTATAATTTCTCAATGATTCTCTCTTCTCAACCCTCTCAAGCTTGAGAAGCTTAATTGGTATGGTTTTTTAAATGCTATTGAAGTTAATTGGTGAATAGTAGTGAAGAGTTACATAATTTAATAAATGCTATTGAAGTTAATTTCCATTTATGTTTAAATTCTAATGGTTTTTATGTAATTTCTCTCTCTCACTCAAGAAATGGTCATACTCATGACCCATTCTCAATCCAAATGAAGCTTTTCATAAAGCTTTTCCTTAATCCAAGATTAAGCTATGCTTGAGGCCAAATTAATGGCTTTTTTCTATACTTTTAGTTTATGCACATTGATGATTCAATCCCTTATGGATTGATGACCCAATTAGAGACCATTCTAATTATATCCTTAATGATAAGCTTTATCCCTTAGAAAAACAAAATTGAGATTTATTAGTCATAGTAGCAGAGCTATGGCAAAATTTTTATAGAAATTACGCATAAAATAAATTCATTCAAAGCATAAAAAGAGGACTTCCTACCATATTCTAGGAACTATCATCCTAGATTAATTAAAAGAATTTTATTATGCATGGAGATGTGGATGTTGCATGTAGATGTAGATGTATGGATGTGAGTGTGAATGTGGAGGTGGATGTATGCATGGAGATGTGGATGTATGCATGTAGAAGTAGATGTATAGATGAGGATGTAAATAAAGATGTGGATGGATGCATGTAGATGTAGATGTATAGATGTGGATGTGAATGGAGATATAGATGTATGCATGTAGATGTAGATGTATAGATGTGGATGTGGATGTATGCATATAGATGTAGATGTATAGATGTGGATGTGGATGTGGAGGTGGATGTATGCATGTAGATGTAGATGTGGATGTGGAGGTGGATGTATGCATGTAGATGTAGATGTATAGATGTGGATGTGAATGTGGAGGTGGATGTATGCATGTAGATGTAGATGTATGAGGAGAATGTGAATGTGGATGTATGCATAGAGATGTGGATGTATGCATGTAGATGAGAATGTACGCATATAGATGTGGATGTATGGATGTGAATGTGCATGTAGATGTGGATGTATGGATGTGGATGCATGAATGTGCATGTAGATGTGGATGTGAAATTAGATGTATGGATGTAGATGTGGATGTGTGGATGTGAATGTGGATGTGGATGTGGATGTGGATATATGTATGGATGTGAATATACGATATGTGATGTGAAGGAATATGAAGTGTTGAGATGGAAAATGATGTGATGGGATGAGTATACATATAAATGGAATATGGAATAAGTAATGTGGATTGATGAGGGATAATGTGGAAAAATGAAAGTAAAAATAGAAACTGTATTGTAAACTGTTTGTAAATGCTGTTTGTAAATGACTGTTTTATGTCAAGATTGCTGGGGGAGCATTGTGACTATCTTGTGATTAAGGTCGTGAGACCTAACTGATAATGTTGAAACTGCTGACGGAGAGTCAATGAAGGACGTCTCGTGTAGCAAGGTCGGCCAAGGTCTTGACCAGCCTCGGTGCGATTAAAATGGTGAGCTTCCGGTACGGTGGATGAGGGGCCAAGGAAGCGGCCTATGAGTGAAGCGCTAGGTCACTTGCGAAGGATCCTAGAGGGTGCTGACCATACGGTGCTCGGGCTCTAGGTCGCCTAGGATACCCACGCGTGCGTCGAGGAAGATATTGGAATAGAGTTGGAGTTGTTTTCTGAAATCGGGCATGGATCTGGTTGATTGACCTTGCTGGTCTTCAATGGATGAGTCCATGGCCCTTTATATGGATCTGTTGGTTGATCTTGCTGATCTTCAACGAGAGTCTATCTTGATAAGTGATTATATTGCCGAGTATTATGGGCTAGGGATTAGGAAACGGCCCCTGAGTGGACAGGTGGTGAGCGTCCTAGTTACCAATGATGCTATAGATACTGTGATGAAGGAATGATGGAAAAATTAAGAATCAACTGGATAAATTGGAAGATGGTGATCAGTGATACTATGGTTTTATTAAAGGATTGTTTTAAACTGGTTGAATCTGTGAAAAGGCAATTTCATATTGGGTGTGTGAGTGGTGTGACTAGTTTTATTTTGCATGAATAGCCGGCTAGGGGGCCTTGGAACTCTTTTCCTTGGTACCCGGGACAAAACCTAACCAAATTCTTAATTGGATCCCATCACTACAGTGGTTGGGCAGTTGGCTAACCCATGGGATCGGCGGATGGGGTTAGGCTGGACTGATGGATCCGTAAATCGAGACTCAAACTTTTGTTTTTACGATAGATAAAATAAATTTCGGACAGTAACTGTTCTATGGATAAGAATCAACGGCTGTGCCTCTTGAATGGGGAAAAAGCGTTGATCCCAATGATCCAAGTGCAAGTTTCTTCCTTAATCTGACCAAGTATCTTATAGATGTAATTAGATCAGCTCGATCAGAAATGATCTTGACTACGTTAGAGTAAAAAGTTATCCTGGAGGAATCGCCCGTGTTTTCCAGTAAAGGAAGTTTTTTCGGGTTCGGTTTTGGAACAATCGACGGATTAGTCTCTTATCCGGATATCCGTGGGTGAGGCCCCGAATGTGGGACCCCTGTCCCGCACGAGAAGTGCTACTTCCACTGCTAGTATCCCGAATCTGTTGCTCGGTGGGAACAGGGGGATCTTACAGTTGGTATCAGAGCATTTGGTTAATAAAGATCAACTGAGAAGACAAATATATCAAAAATTTATCAAGAAACACAAAAAGATTATAATTGTCTGAGATAATTCATACAATTTGATATTCAAACTGAAACTCATAATTTAGTAATTGGGTCTTCAGATGGAAGTACCGCAATTATATAGAATCCCTGATTTGCTTGAGGCCTAGACATGGTAGTATTTACCTTAGAATTCCAAGGGCCGTGACTACCCGTATATACCGAGAGTATACTGCAGCTCTTTACTGACAGTATATACGAGTAAATCTAAGACTTGAAATTATAAGTGTTAACGCTATCCAGATAATGATTTCGAATGTGATTGATATGATTTTTAATTCTGTTTGAGAATTGATGAATTGATTTGGATTCTGATTGAAAATGCTGATTGAAAAATGTTGATTTTAAAAATTAGTTGAAATATAATGAAACCACAATGAGGGGGAATGGGACGAGTCCCTGTGATGATATTCATAACTAGAATGATGATAATGAATTCAGCAAATCACTATGAGGTTAGTGGGTTGTGCTGTCAGATTGCTACTGTTAATACTTGACCGGTAGATCAAGTTAAGGGATGTCAAATTGAGAACTTGCTTGACTGAAATTTCCGTGGAGGAATCTTCCGAAGGAAACTTTTCGGTCTAATGGACCATTATCATGTTAAAGATATGAATGATATGGTCTGAATGAATTGTTATGTAATGATGAGTTCTATATAAGGGATATTTATCCCAGTGTTCTGTTGGGTTGACCAGAATATAAGCAACCCCAGAATAAAATTGGATCTTAAGAAAAAGAGCTGTCCTCTACCTTGAGAGATGAGGACATCTCGCACTTTTAAAGTAGGGTAGAATGTAAGATTCCTCCCCAGCCCTCGAGGTATACAGGAGTAAGAATCTCCCTTTCTGATCTTATAATTATTCCCTCTCTAAAATAAAAGAAAGTTTCTGTTTAAAAATAAGGAAGACCCTTTCCCTAGAATACTTCTCAGGAGTCCCACCTGTTTTAAGGATTTAGAACAATGAGTTCAGAAGTGAGAATCGGTGTTTTGGATACCAAGGTTTTGGTTTTCATTCGAGTACGGCCCAAAAGAAGTTCTTTATCTCTTGGGGAGTATAAGAAGTTATCCCCAGATATTGTGACCCTTATATCTGAATTCAATGAAAATAGGTGACTTAGCCTACAAGCTTCTTTTATCTCCTCATCTCAAAATTCTTAATGCCTTCTATAGAAAAAATGTGTCAAACTCAAATCATGGAAAGACGGTAAAACTTCAATGGTAAGTTACCGTTGGCTTCTAGGTTACGCTAGCTCCTTCCTTTATATAGGTCGTAACCTTTAACTGTCGCTCACAGTAATCTTACTCCCATCAATCTCCTTTCTTTCTTAATTCCCTTCATGGCTTGGCAACAAGAATTAGTTTTATCCCTGATGATTTCTCACCTTCAAGACGCAAGAGAGTCTGTGAAGAAAGACTTTATAGAACAGTATGAGCGCTCACTTTTTCCTCACCTAGGAACTTCTGTAGCGCAGACCAAATGGCGGACCTATCAAAACATAACTAGGGTAACACCCTGGGGTCAGCAGCACTTTCGTAACAATGTCCGCTTGGCCATGGTTATTGAATCTTTGAGTTTGGGTCCCCGATACTACTGCGTCATGAGATCAAGGCATCTTGGGTTTTCTGAGCGGGTCTTCTTACTGGCGTGTTTTCTTCCTCATCAGAAGATATGTCTTTACCCCATTTTTGGCTTGACTCTCAGAGGTCCTTTTGTTAGAACACCTCATACCACTGAGTTAGGTGCGGCAATAACCAACAGAATTATTCCCATAGATGAGTTACCTTATACGTGCGCAGCTTGTGAGTGATGCTTTTGTGACCATATGATGGACGGGCTTATGGAAGTGTAAAGAGTTCTTCTATCTTTACTGTATAAGCTCCGAGAATGAATAAAGTTTAAATCTTGTTCTTATCTTACTCTCTTTAAGACTTTTCGTGGTTAATCTTGATTAAAAATTTACTCTAGTCTCATATTCGTACATCTTGCGAAATTATCCCAAATTGCGAGATGAGGACATCTCGCGTTTTTTAAGTGGGGTAGAATGTAAGATTCCTCCCCAAACCCCTTTTTGATGTCTAGTATCTTCCCCTGTAATCAATTCCTTTTCTAAAATATAAGAGATCTTGTTTGTGGCTGTTTTAACCTAGAGAGAGAAAATATTCTAGAGAGAGAATATTCAGATTTTGAATATTTTTGGATAGAAAAATGTTGGCTATATATAGAATGTCTCTATATATAGCCCTAGGATCTCCTCTATATATACTCATCTATTGTGTGTATTCCACACACTTTGGGGATTCAATATTGTGTCTCGTGTGCTTCTCTCTCATCTCTCTCATGCTATCGCCTCCATCTCCAACATGGTATCAGAGCTATGGTTCTACGTGAACCTAGAGATCTCTACAGATCAAAGTCTATCGGAGAGGTTTGTGTGACTCTCGTCTCCATACGAAGGCACTCTGCGCTTCTGGTTTGAAGAAATAAAAATCAAGGCAGTCCAAGCTTCTGTTTGAGGAAAGAAAAAGCAAACACGTAACCATCAACTCTGCGCTTCTGGTTTGAAGAAATAAAAAGCAAACAGGTAACCATCAACTCTGCACTTCTGGTTTGAGAGAGAGAGAGCTGCAAGACAAACACGTAAGATATGCGCTTCTGGTTTGAGAGAGAGAGCTGGACAAACACGTAAGATCTGCGCTTCTGGTTTGTGAGAGAGAGCGCTGCAAGACAAACACGTAAGATCACGTAAGATCTGCGCTTCTGGTTTGAGAGAGAGCGCTGCAAGACAAACACGTAAGATCTGCGCTTCTGGTTCGTTTGCACAAGGCTGTGTACTACCGTGTGCAGCACGTGCATGTTAGCCTGTGTGTATGCGAGAGCAAGGCACCGATACCTGTGTGTATGCGAGAGCATAAAGACAAACACGTAAGATCTGCGTAGCCAAAAGTTGTCGGAAGCGTTCACGTGTTTGGTACAGCTTATCACGAACATCTCCAAGGATAACCCTAAAGGGTTCATTGGGAGGAATAGGCTTCCAAAATTCCATGTAGTACTTGGCTCCTTTCTTCTCCGCAGCAACAATTTCATCATCTCCTTTCTTCTCCGCAGCAACAATTTCATCATCTCGCACTGCCTGCCTGCGAGATGAGTAGGCTTTCAATGAAGATAGTATAGTGTTGACACCTGTGCATTATTGGCATCATGTGCTCACTTCAGTTTATAGTTTTTTAATTGTTTCTGTTTTCACTCTGGCATCGCTCTCTGTAGCCGGGAGGAGATACGTTTGTCTTGTGCTTTGTAGAATTTACAGATTCGAGATGTGCTGCTATTGCATTGGAGGCTTTGCAAGGTATGCATCAGAATCCCTCTTGGAAATTGATGAGCTGGGTGATGATTACACAAATGAATGATGTTAGAAGCCTAAAGTGTAGCCCTGTGAGGCTCACAATGCAGGCTGTTAAGGGTAAACATGCTTGGAGCTAGGGTGAGAATAAACATTGAACTTTGTCTTCAGGCTTTGATCCTAAGAGTTTACTTGACATCAGAATGGTCTATGAGTGGCAAGCTAGTAGGGTATGAAACACATGAATAGCGTGTTCTGAACGAGTTCGGAATGTTTTGATGCTTTCCAAGGATGCTTCTATTGGTGTACAGAATGGTCGATGAGCGGCAAGATAAGTGCAGGTGTTGTAAGAGCCTCTTTGATATGTTTTGATGCTTTCCAAGGATGCTTCTATTGGTGTACAGAATGGTCGATGAGCGGCAAGATAAGTGCAGGTGTTGTAAGAGCCTCTTTGATAGGTATGATTCTCATATTAAATCCTCAAGAAAAGGTATGTCAATTGTTTCTTCTCGTGCGTGGAGGATACTCAAATCTCACTTTTCAGATGAGGAGCTGATAGGTATGATTCTCATATTAAATCCTCAAGAAAAGGTATGTCAATTGTTTCTTTTCTTCTCGTGCGTGGAGGATACTCAAATCTCACTTTTCAGATGAGGAGCTGATAGGTATGATTCTCATATTAAATCCTCAAGAAAAGGTATGTCAGTTGTTCCATGATGATGGTTACATGTTTCGTCAATGATGGTTGACTACGTTTCCATGGATTGTATCCATAATGCCATGGCGTTGTTCCATGATGATGGTTACATGTTTCGTAGTAGATGATGAGTGATTACGTTTCCATGGATTGTATCCATGATGCCATGGTGTTGTTCCATGATGATGGTTATATGTTTCGTTGATGATGGGCATTCCAAGCTGTATGTTTTGTTGATGTTGGTCATTCCAAGCTACATGTTTCGTTGATGTTGGTCATTCCAAGCTACATGTTTCGTTGATGTTGGTTCACTTGGCTAATCTATATTGGTTGATTGTGTTTCCATGGATTTTATCCATGATGCCATGGTGTTGTTCCATGATGATGGTTACATGTTTCGTGAATGATGGTTGACTACGTTTCCATGGATTGTATTCATGACGCCATGGTGTTTGGATGCACCGTGCCTTAGCTTTGGCTCATCAGATTGACTAGGTTTATTTAAGTCTATCAATGTCTTTTGTGGTCGACAATGCAACCATGCAGGTCTAAATGGCTATAATGGTGGTCAAGTCTTGGAATTCAATCTATGGCAACTAACAAGAAATTCCGTCGAGCATATTTCCCGAGAGGTTTGATTTCTAACAAGAAATTCCGTCGAGCATATTTCCCGAGAGGTTTGATTTCTCGTCCCGTCAGTTTATGAGGTTTATGTTCACGTCATGCCATCCTGACTACATGATAGAGGTTTGATTTCTTGTCCCGTCATCTTACAAGGTTGGTTTACGTTCACGTCATGTCATCCCCTGACTACATGTGAGAGGTTTGATTTCTCTTCCTGTCAGAGGTTTGCTTTTTCATCCTGTCAGAGGTGTCTACATCCTAATTATTGTTTCATGTCAGAGGTTCGCTTTTTCATCATGTCTGGTTATCCTACCTATGGACATAAGAGGTTTGATTTCTCGTCTTGTCATCTTATGAGGTTTACTTTCATATCATATCATCTTGGAGGTTTGATCCAAGTTATAGTTGTCTCATTATCTTGACTCATAATATTGGAGGTTTGATCTTATGTCATAGATTTTTCCCATGGCAAATATATGATTCTAGCTTTCCATGATATCCTTACTAACTAGAATGAGTGTCATTTTCTATTTTAGTGACAGGTCAATCTTCCAAGTCAACTTCTCCAAGTAACCAGATTCCCTTACCAAATCTAGTTCATTTGCCATTGATTGGATGATCTTCCACAAGTTGACATTGCCATGCATGTCCTTGCGGATGGACTATATTCCTAAGCAACCATATAATAGATACCTTTATGTACATCTTTTCGTGTACATCTCATATTTCTATAACAAAATTATGGTTTTCCATTTGTTATGGAGACTTCTTCCATATTACAGGGTTTATGGATCAGGATTGTATTTGGATATTGCTACATGCTGCTTGCGGATGTCAAAGGTTTGATTTGTCATTCCGTCATCTTATGAGGTTTATGTTCACATCATGTTATCCTGGCTACATGCTGCCTGCGGATGTCAAAGGTTTGATTTCTCGTTCCGTCATCTTATGAGGTTTACTATCCTGATTGTGAATGTCACTCGTTTGATTTCTCGGCCTATCATCTTATGAGGTTTACTTTCAAGTACGTCACGTCAGAGGTTCTCTTTTTCATCATGTCTGGTCATCCTACCTATGGTGGACGTCAAAGGTTTGATTTCTCGTCCTGTCATCTTATGAGGTTTATTTTCAAGTCATGTCATCCTGGAGGTTTGATCCAAGTTATAGTTGTCTCATTATCTTGACTCATAATATTGGAGGTTTGATCTTATGTCATAGATTTTTCCCATGGCAAAGATATGATTCTAGCTTTCCATGATATCCTTACTAACTAGAATGAGTGTCATTTTCTACTTTATTGTTTATTGACAGGTCAATCTTCCAAGTCAACTTCTCCAAGTAACCAGATTCTCTTACCAAATCTAGTTCATTTGCCATTGATCGGATGATCTTCCACAAGTTGACATTGCCATGCATGTCCTTGCGGCGGATGGACTATATTCCTAAGCAACCATATAATAGATACCTTTGTGTCTATTTCTTTGTGTACATCTTTTCGTGTACATCTCATATTTCTATAACAAAATTATGGTTTTCCATTTGTTATGGAGACTTCTTCCATATTACAGGGTTTATGGATCAGGATTGTATTTGGATATTGTTGAGCTTCAATATAGAGAAGAGACTACAAAAATATTATTTGGCATCGTCACGAAGGTAGACCCAACCTACATGAACGGATCAAGTCAACATCAAGATGGATGACGATGACTCCTTCAAAGCCTTTATGGCTATTGTACACATATAAGAGTGATGAAGTATATATGGGAGTGATGTAGCTCCTTCATGGCTATTCTATATATGGGAGTGATGTAGCTCCTTCATAGATATTGTGTATATGGGAGTGATGTAGCTCCTTCATGGATATTGTGTATATGGGAGTGATGTAGCTCCTTCGCAGCCTTCATGGCTATTGTATAGATGGGAGTGATGTAGCTCCTTTGAATAATACTTTGTAACTATAAAATAATTTAATATAGTGGTAGGTGTATATAGAGCTGTGGGTTTTTCCCTTGAGCCCCCAAGGGTTTTTTCATCCACAGTTAGAGACCCTTCTTTGAGCGGGGGTGTTGGCTATATATAGAATGTCTCTATATATAGCCCTAGGATCTCCTCTATATATACTCATCTATTGTGTGTATTCCACACACTTTGGGGATTCAATATTGTGTCTCGTGTGCTTCTCTCTCATCTCTCTCATGCTATCGCCTCCATCTCCAACAAAAAATATCTCTTATAATTCAGATGAGTTCCCTTGAAACAAAAATTTAAAAAGAATTTTCCAATGTGCAATTGGAATTAATTGGAAATAGGTATAAAGAACCTTAGCCTAAGGGTCTAGATTTTCAGAAATCTTTAGACTATGGTCCAATTAAGGTTTCTATGGGCCAATAGCATCAATCCATGTGTAGGGAGGAGATAAATCCAAATTGTAAAAAGAAAATACCCAAAAATGAGTAAATGCTCACATGAGGTGAAGAGTTGAAAATGTACAAGGTTTATTAGTAAAAAAACTATGAGCAATATTAAAAATATGAGATATTTTGGAAATAATGATTTTATTATGACACATATGTAAGGAAGGGGAGTCCCTTAAATGCTCACATAAGATGAAGAGTTGAAAATGTACAAGGTTTATTAGTAAAAAACTATGAGCAATATTAAAAATATGAGATATTTTGGGAATAATGATTTTATTATGACACATGTAAGGAAGGGGAGTCCCTTAAATGCTCACATAAGATGAAGAGTTGAAAATGTACAAGGTTTATTAGTAAAAAAAACTATGAGCAATATTAAAATGATTCCATTATGACACATATGTAAGGAAGGGGAGTTCTTTAAAGAAGGTGCATATTTCACATAAGATGAAGAGTTGAAAATGTACAAGGTTTATTAATAAAAAACTATGAGCAATATTAAAATGATTCCATTATGACACATATGTAAGGAAGGGGAGTTTTTTAAAGGAGGTGCATATTTCACATGCTTGAATGAGTTTTAAACTCATAAAAATGGAGATATTTCATCTCTCCTCTCTCCTCATTCAAGTCTAGTTCCAAAAAGTTAGCTTAACTGACCAAAAAATGGTCAAATATTGACCAAATTGATTTAGAAAACTCTTGAATCAGTTTGTTTGGTTAGGAGCTCAATTTTTCCTATAAAAAGAAGCCTCCCCCTTGTTGCAAAACATATAGTGTCTTATGCTTTGTTACTCTACTCCACCTAAGCCAAAACATATAGTGTCTTATGCTTTGTTACTCTACTCCACCTAAGCCAAAACATATAGTGTCTTATGCTTTGTTACTCTACTCCACCTAAGCCAAAATATATAATGTCTTATGCTTTGTTACTCTACTCCACCTAAGCCAAAATATATAGTGTCTTATGCCTTGTTACTCCACCTAAGCCAAGAACTGTGAATTCTTTAATAATTCACTAGTTTTTGATACTTCTCTCTTTCTTCAATCCCCATTGGTGGCTCCATCAACATACTAAACCAATTGATTGGTTGGGGGCCTCTACCGTGAATAAAGAATCAAGCAAATCATAAGGTAAGTATATTGAATTTTGATCTTTTCTATAATTTCTCAATGATTCTCTCTTCTCAACTCTCTCAAGCTTGAGAAGCTTAATTGGTATGGTTTTTTAAATGCTATTGAAGTTAATTGGTGAATAGTAGTGAAGAGTTACATAATTTAATAAATGCTATTGAAGTTAATTTCCATTTATGTTTAAATTCTAATGGTTTTTATGTAATTTCTCTCTCTCACTCAAGAAATGGTCATACTCATGACCCATTCTCAATCCAAATGAAGCTTTTCATAAAGCTTTTCCTTAATCCAAGATTAAGCTATGCTTGAGGCCAAATTAATGGCTTTTTTCTATACTTTTAGTTTATGCACATTGATGATTCAATCCCTTATGGATTGATGACCCAATTAGAGACCATTCTAATTATATCCTTAATGATAAGCTTTATCCCTTAGAAAAAAAAAATTGAGATTTATCAGTCATAGTAGCGGAGCTATGGCAAAATTTTTATAGAAATTACGCATAAAATAAATTCATTCAAAGCATAAAAAGAGGACTTCCTACCATATTCTAGGAACTATCATCCTAGATTAATTAAAAGAATTTTATTATGCATGGAGATGTGGATGCTGCATGTAGATGTAGATGTATGGATGTGAGTGTGAATGTGGAGGTGGATGTATGCATGGAGATGTGGATGTATGCATGTAGAAGTAGATGTATAGATGAGGATATAAATAGAGATGTGGATGGATGCATGTAGATGTAGATGTATAGATGTGGATGTGAATGGAGATGTAGATGTATGCATGTAGATGTAGATGTATAGATGTGGATGTGGATGTATGCATGTAGATGAAGATGTATAGATGTGGATGTGGATGTGGAGGTGGATGTATGCATGTAGATGTAGATGTGGATGTGGATGTGGAGGTGAATGTATGCATGTAGATGTAGATGTATAGATGTGGATGTGAATGTGGAGGTGGATGTATGCATGTAGATGTAGATGTATGAGGAGAATGTGAATGTGGATGTGGATGTGGATGTATGCATAGAGATGTGGATGTATGCATGTAGATGAGAATGTACGCATATAGATGTGGATGTATGGATGTGAATGTGCATGTAGATGTGGATGTATGGATGTGGATGCATGAATGTGCATGTAGATGTGGATGTGAAATTAGATGTATGGATGTAGATGTGGATGTGTGGATGTGAATGTGGATGTGGATGTGGATGTGGATATATGTATGGATGTGAATATACGATATGTGATGTGAAGGAATATGAAGTGTTGAGATGGAAAATGATGTGATGGGATGAGTATACATATAAATGGAATATGGAATAAGTAATGTGGATTGATGAGGGATAATGTGGAAAAATGAAAGTAAAAATAGAAACTGTATTGTAAACTGTTTGTAAATGCTGTTTGTAAATGACTGTTTTATGTCAAGATTGCTGGGGGAGCATTGTGACTATCTTGTGATTAAGGTCGTGAGACCTAACTGATAATGTTGAAATTGCTGACGGAGAGTCAATGAAGGACGACTCGTGTAGCAAGGTCGGCCGAGGTCTTGACCAGCCTCGGTGCGATTAAAATGGTGAGCTTCCGGTACGGTGGATGAGGGGCCAAGGAAGCGGCCTATGAGTGAAGCGCTAGGTCACCTGCGAAGGATCCTAGAGGGTGCTGACCATACGGTGCTCGGGCTCTGGGTCGCCTAGGATACCCACGCGTGCGTCGAGGAAGATATTGGAACAGAGTTGGAGTTGTTTTCTGAAATCGGGCATGGATCTGGTTGATTGACCTTGCTGGTCTTCAATGGATGAGTCCATGGCCCTTTATATGGATCTGTTGGTTGATCTTGCTGATCTTCAACGAGAGTCCATCTTGATAAGTGATTATATTGCCGAGTATTATGGGCTAGGGATTAGGAAACGGCCCCTGAGTGGACAGGTGGTGAGCGTCCTAGTGGCCAATGATGCCATAGATACTCTGATGAAGGAATGATGGAAAAATTAAGAATCAACTGGATAAATTGGAAGATGGTGATCAGTGATACTATGGTTTTATTAAAGGATTGTTTTAAACTGGTTGAATCTGTGAAAAGGTAATTTCATATTGGGGTGTGTGAGTGGTGTGACTAGTTTTATTTTGCATGAACATCCGGCTAGGGGGCCTTGGAACTCAACTCTTTTCCTTGGCACCCGGGACAAAACCTAACCAAATTCTTAATTGGATCCCATCACTACAGTGGTTGGGCGGTTGGCTAACCCATGGGATCGGGCGGATGGGATTAGGCTGGACTGATGGATCCGTAAATCGAGACTCAAACTTTTGTTTTTACGATAGATAAAATAAATTCCGGACAGTAACTGTTCTATGGATAAGAATCAACGGCTGTGCCTCTTGAATGGGGAAAAGCGTTGATCCCAATGATCCAAGTGCAAGTTTCTTCCTTAATCTGACCAAGTATCTTATAGATGTAATTAGATCAGCTCGATCAGAAATGATCTTGACTACGTTAGAGTAAAAAGTTATCCTGGAGGAATCGCCCGTGTTTTCCGGTAAAGGAAGTTTTTCCGGGTTCGGTTTTGGAACAACCGACGGATTAGTCTCTTATCCGGATATCCGTGGGTGAGGCCCCGAATGTGGGACCCCTGTCCCGCACGAGAAGTGCTACTTCCGCTGCTAGTATCCCGAATCTGTTGCTCGTGGGAACAGGGGGATCTTACAAGAAGTTATTAATTCAAACAGTAAAGGAGTATCGCGATGTTTTTGCTTGGAGTTATAAAGACCTCAAGGGAGTTGATCCAAGCATATGTCAGCATACAATTCCATTGCGAGAGGATGAAAAGCCCTCCAAGCAACGTCCTTATACCTACAATGAAAATTTTGCACGGAAGATAAAGGAAGAAATAGACAAGCTCTTAGAGGCAAAATTTATCTATGAGATTGAACACACTGAATGGGTCTCCCCTATTGTAGTGGTGCCCAAGAAAAATGGAAAACTTCGAGTATGTGTAAACCTCAAGAAGGTAAATGCAGCTACTGTGCGTGATCATTACCCACTTCCAATCACAGATCATGTTCTGGAAAGAGTTGCAGGGAAAAAGGCATATAGTTTCTTGGATGGATTCTCCGGTTACAATCAAGTGTCAATTGATCCAAAGGATCAACACAAGACAGCCTTTGCTACTGAAGATGGCATCTTTGCCTATCGTGTTATGCCATTTGGTCTAACAAATGCACCAGCAACCTTTCAGCGGTTAATGAGTCATGTATTCAAGGAGTACCTTAGGCAATTTCTTGAGATTTTCATGGATGATTTATGTGTTCACTCACAAGAGCGTGATGATCATATAGAACACCTGAGACTTGTGTTTCAAAAGTGTCAACTTTATCGTATATGCTTGAATCCTGACAAGTGCAAATTCATGGTAAGACGGGAAAATTTTGGGCCATATTGTTTCTCGCAATGGGATTTCAACAGATATGGATAAAATTGATGTCATTGTCTCATTACCTCGGCCTATCAACCCTAAAGGGGTACAAACATTCATGGGACATTGTGGCTATTACCGTAGATTCATCTACATGTACGCTGTCCTAGCCAGACCATTATATGCTCTTCTTGTAAAGTTTAATTGGACTGATGAGTGTCAGGAATCCTTTGAAAAGTTGAAGCAAGCATTAGTGACTGCACCCATCTTACAGGCACCAGATTGGAACCAAATCTTTCATGTCCATATTGATGCTTCAAACTTTGCAATTGGATGTATTTTGGCTCAATCGGGAGAACATAATAAGGATTTCCCAATCTCATATGCTAGTCGACAGTTGAACAATGCTGAGAAGAATTACACCACAACAGAAAGAGAAGGATTGTCCATGATATATACAGTGAAAAAGTTTCGCCATTACCTTTTGGCAAACAAATTCATATCTTTTGTGGACCATCAAGCATTGCTATATTTGGTGAATAAACCTTGTGCAACTGGAAGGATTGTAAGGTGGTTTATCATCCTTCTTGAGTTTGATTTTGAAGTGGCAGTTCGAAAAGGAACAACTCATCTTAGGGCAGATCATTTGTCTCGAATCACCTCTGGCAAAGCTCCTGTGGGTGTGGATGATGATATGTTAGATTCAACACTTTTCCTTGTAGAGACAGCTCCTAGATGGTCTGAATCCATTTTTGAAATTTTGACAAGTGGGCAGATACAACTAGCGGGTCCTAATGTGGACCTATGGCGACCATTCAAGTTAATCTCAGGGAGATTATATCGTCAGGGTAATGATGGAGTGTTGCGGCTTATACCTAACCCCAACCAATATGAGGAAATCTTGCAATGGGCACATGCAGGTATCGATGGAATCCATGCATCAGCTACTACTTGTGTGCGACGTATCTCTCAGGATGGGAAATGGTGGCCTACCATGCATGCAGATGCTGAAACATTTGTTCGTAACTGTGCTTCATGTAAAATTCAGAAGCCAATTCATAATGTCACATTATTCCAAATTTCAACTACACCAAGTTGGAGTAAGTATATTGTGGACTATCTTCAGCATGGTCATACGGATCAAAAAATTCCTAAACATCGAAAGCATGCTATTAAGGTTGAAGCGGCAAACTATATGCTGATAGAGGACCAACTCTACAAGAGGGGCAAGGATGGCAACTTACGCATGTGTGTATGTGAAGCTGACTATTTGAAAATCTTAACTCATGCACATGCAGGTGTTGGGGGTGGACACTTTTCGGGCAATACCACAGCTAAGTTGATTAGGTGGTCTGGGCTTTGGTGGCCAACCTTACAAATGGATGCCGAAGAATATGTGAAACGTTGTGACGATTGTCAACCAAACCTCCCATCACAAAGGACAATATGCCATTGCGGCCTATGTTAAGCACACGTGCTTTTGCAAAATGGGGTATTGATTTTGTCGGTCCCATTAAACCTCCAGCTCGTCACACGCATGCAGAATATAGTATAGTCGCAACCGACTATTTGACCAAATAGGTAGAGGCAAAGGCAACAGTCAAAAATGATGCCAGAACCACAGCCAAGTTCTTGTATGAGTACGTGTTTACACGCTATGGCTTACCTATTGAGATCGTTAGTGATCAAGGTGTACACTTTTTAAATGAAGTCATAGAATTTTTGCTTCAAGAATTTATGGTAATTCATAAGCGTTCTGCACCCTATCATCCCCAGACCAATGGACAAGCTGAGAGTACTAACAAGATTCTCTGCACAGCACTCACAAAGATTGTTGAGGGACATAGGACTGATTGGGAGCAAAAGTTGCACTCAGTTCTTTGGGCATATAGGACAGCCTATAAAACATCTGTGGGCACAACCCCATTTGAGCTTGCTTTTGGATTAGGCGCAATTCTTCCCATTGAATTTCTTGTACCTACTCTAAGAGTAGCTAAACAATTGGATTGGACTGGTCATGAGCTTTCACAACGCGTTGACGAATTGGAAAAGCTTGATGAGACCCGCTTATTGGCGGTAATGGGGATGTATGCTGAGAAGAGGAGACAGAAGCAATGGTATGATAGAAGAGGAGACAGAAGCAATGGTATGATAGAAATGTAACAACTGGCCGATTCAAAAAAGGAGACCTTGTGCTCTTGTACACACTTAAGAAGCATAAGAGAAAGCTCAAGAAACGTGGCCTAGGACCGTTTGTGATTAATGAGCTTACTCCAAGTGGTGCAGTGCGTTTAGAGACACTAGAAGGTGAGCAAATGCCTAACTTCATTAATGGAAGTCGTCTCAAGAAATACAATGAACCATTAACTGAAGCCATGCTTCAACAGATGCATGCTGCACAAACACGGAAAGAAGCACTTGACCTACTTAAACGTCAGGCTCAAGAGGAGGCTAAAGCTAGAGTTGCAAAAGCCAAGGAGCGTCGCAAAGCTTCTATGTTGGCCATACAGTTGGCTACTGGTGTACCTTATGTCGATCCATTCAATATTCAAGTGTGTCTTCATCTTCATGAGACTACCTACTTTGTCTCTGCCTTAATTGACTCTGGTGCAGATTATAATGTTCTCTCGTTTGACACATGGATAGCCTTGGGTCAACCACCACTTGTGCAAATTCCTGTGGACCTACGAAGCTTCTCAGGAGAAGATAACCCTATAGAGGGAAAATGTGTCATTATGATGTCCATTCAGGATCACCAGATGTCAGTGCCCTTTTATGTGGCACGTAAGTCCAACGCAATAGTAGAGGCTGTTCTCGGTAGATCGTGGTTAAATTCTACCAATTGCTCATTAGATTGGAAGAATAGACAATACAAGTTGCAAATTGATGCTGATTGCATCTTGGGATCTGCTACTCCACGAGCTTTATCGTGTCAAAAGAGTAATGTTTCTACCTTACACAACCCACTCTCAAGATCTGCTCTTGAAGCTCCAAAACAAATGATGTGGATAATTGATGAGTACTCAAGTGAGGGCCATGGGGGCTGGCATGTTCCAACTACTCTAGTTGCTGCTCAAAGAAGGCCAGGCAAGAAGGAATTATCAATGTGGGTACCCAAAGATGCGTACAAACTTGTACCATCTAGTCTAGTTGCCAAGTCTCCTACAAAGCACATCATTTCCAAGCCTAAACCTCGGATTGTTACTCGATGGGTCCCAAAACATGTTCTTAAAGCACAAGGCTATTATGAGGGTGCAACAGCAATTTGGCTTCCAAAATGCCATGCTTTGCTAGGGGTAAAAGAGTGTTTCAAAAAGATTCCAAAAGCCACCCTTGATTTTCCATATCAGTGGGTGCAAAAGAAATCAACACAAACTCTTCAAGATAGGATAGGTGGCTGTGATAGCACCTACAAATCTACTTGTGTTGATCTTCCTAAAACATGTATTGAAACACCGGTTGTCCCAATTTCTCCTTATTACCCAATTCCACCATCAACATGTGTACCTAAGACAAGTCCAAATGAGTCTCATTTGAGCATAGATTCTAGCATTTCAATGCCTAAATCCTCTTATCTTGCTCAAATTCCAAGACAATTGCTAAAATCCCCACCTAAGAAGGACATACCAAAAACTAAAGATAAGGCATTAACACTACAATTGAAGCTCTTTGGTAGATCAATGTTTGAATAATGTAGTTCCTTATGCCTTTAGAAGATGTGTTCTTTTTGAGATAATCTTGTTTTTGATTGGAATTGTAATGATGGATATGAGTGTTCTAAATTTCATTGTTCTACGTCCAAATAACTCTTGATGGATATTTGGCGAGACGTCGCTCTACTGGATCAGGAAAGTATAAATCCTCAAAGTGACGAGCGAGCCTCACTCTGCTTTCTCGGGTCCCCAAGCCTCAACATGTCAATATTGGATCAATATGAGTACCTATATTGCACAGTTCCAAAATCGAAACTGTCTGAATAACCTTCCCATAGAACCAATGCCATATTTTAGTGAGGAAGCACTCCTTCCTCTACCGCCTTCTCCAGAGGACGGTTTTTGTGAGGGGTTGTCCCTGCATCCTGAGGAAATTGTTACCATCTTTCCAGCAGACGAGGACACAGATCCACCACCAGCGCAAGGGTGAGCACATCGACTCCACAATAAGATCGACAAGCCAGGGCACTTTTCTCCCATTGGGTTTTTCCCCTCGGCTATATTCGGTGATTGGCACCAATAGCAAATTTTATTCCTTTCTTTTCTTTCCTTGTTTGTTAATAAAAATTTTACAGAGATCTCAGCTTAACAAGATCATCAAACACGCCCCTCTATAGTCCACCTACCGTGCACACAAATTAGAAAGGGGGGAGACATGCTACGCCTACAAAAATCAAGGAGGAGCAATCTGCACAAAATCAGCAATTCATCAATGCAAACTAACAACATCAACAGGGCACTACAAAAGGTGTATTCAAATCTTAATCTTTATTTCTTTATGTGCTTTTATCTTTTGGATATATGGTTTGCATGTTCACACAATGTTGGCTGGTTTAAGTTTTTGATTAGTTGTTAAAATATGGTGAGTGAATTCTAGATTCTTAGAGGACTTAGTAAAAGATATTTCTATCTAAAGATAGTGTAGGATATATACCAATGGAATATGCCAAGTTCTTATGCTTTCAAGGTATATTAGTTATCCCTAGTGGTAGCTACAACTTAGGTATGAGCTAGGTGCTAGGAGTAATAAAAATTTACGAAAATATACCCTAAAAATATATATATATATATATATACAAAGTGAATTGAGACATGACGTGTCTACAGCCATGAGGAATGCTTGGTAGGACCTGGGGTTTTCTTAGCACCTTGGGGCCGATGCCTTGGTTTCCATGGGGTGAACACGGACGTCTAAAAAACTTTAGAAAAAGACCTTCAAGGAATCTATCACCTTGATAGATGTTGGTAGGACTCTGGGGTACACTATGGGCCCTCGAGACCGACGCCCTCATCTTCATGGGGTACTCCTTATATCATAAAAGAAAGAAAACGGGTCTGTCGCCCTTGAGATACTTAGTGGTTTTTAGATTCTCTTGGCGAGGTCTCTTGGCCATTGCTTGGGTCTCATTGGGATGGAACCTTAATCTTTATCACCTTTTACACTCACATCAAAAAAAAAAAGAGAGTTCCAATCACCTTTGCTCATATTTAGGAGTAGGTTTGCTACTTAGGAATAACTTACATACTTGTAGGACATTGAGACTGCGGTCATAACTGGCGGTGTTCTATATATTTTTTATATTATAAAAAAAAGATTTTCCTAGCTACTCGTCAAAAATAAATAAAATTATTACGGCCCATTTTGTGTAAATATTTCATTTCATATAAGGGCCTAAATATGGGGGTCTCTATTTTCTCTAGTTATGTAAATACTTCATTAGGTGTGTGTATTACAAAATCTAAATATATTTTTATTTATTTATTACTATTATTATTATTCTTCATAATACTTTTGGACCATCATTGTACATATGCTTCAACTTCACCATGCATAAGTAACTCCTATGCTCTCACATTTCCACCCACACCATATAGAAAGCCTACTACCCAAATCATTTTTTCCCTTAGACTATTTCATCTTTTATTCTCTCATCTACCCTAAAATAATGAGGGTCTCCCTCTCTTTTGACTTCCATAGTTTAGTTATTTTGTATATATTTTTTACTATAAAATATTTTATATATTTTCATTAAATACTTTTTCATATATCAATTATTTTTATATATTTTATTCACAATTAGATCTCTTTGTTTATTTTATTTTTTTATCATAATAACCATATTATCATGATATGTTGACTAGTTAAATACTAGCTTGTCTTTTCTTATTATATAAATCCTTTATAAAATGGAAAAAATCTCCTCCATGCAAGTGTCCACATACACTTGAGTCTCTAAGGTCAGGGTATGATGTATTGGGGGGCTCACTCTTGGAGCTATCAAGAAATTCCACCAATGGGGACCCACACAAAGATTTTTAAAATTCAAAAAATACATGATTCTGCTGAATTTTTTTTTGCCCACCTCCACTCCGAATTTGGACTAGTCATCAAAAGACAAAAGCTAGTTCGGAAGCTCAAAAATATGCTCAATTTTTTTGAGAGTTTTTGGAGCTAATGACGGTGAGATATGAATTTTTTTTTGGATCCCAATCTGCCCACTTTTTGGCAAGGTACACCTAGTCTCTTCTCACCTCCCTTACACATTCATCACCTACACACTTACTCATTCCTTTCTCACTCCATCAAACCTGCAAACTTCATGTCCTCTCTCACCCTCTCCACCTTTTCCCTCTCGTTCCATCTCCATTTTCTCTCATATCTACTCTACACCCATACCTCATCTCCATTTCTCTCCCTACTACTCCCTTATTACTAAATTTTTTTCCCAATCTCAAAAAAGTACATAAAATTCAGCATGAATGTACCATATTAACCTCTGCAAATATGGGTTTCCATCTACGAAAACCCCCATGTCCTTCACCTCAATCAACTTTTGTGGCGTCAAATGCAAGAAGGAGACCGGCGGTTAACTTGAATGACCGGCGGTTAACTTAAAGATCTACACATGGGAGAATCCGAGCTTTCAACCACACAAAGGATCTTTCCAAATCAAAGAAAAAAAGAAAAAAGAAAAAAAGAAAAAAGAAAAAAAGGAGTGAGAGACAAAGAGAGTGAAGGAAGACCTTTGTGCAATCATATTTGTGCTTCCTTCTTCTCAAGCATGGATACCACTAGGCAAATGAGTGGCTATCCCTTATTCTTTGGAGAGCCCAGTGAGGATGCCGAGTTATTCTTATCAAACTTTAGAATGGCACTCCACATAAAGAGAGTGGTAGGAGACCAAGAATGCTTAGACATGTTTGAGTTGGTCCTACGAAGAGATGCTTAGACATGTTTGAGTTGGTCCTACGAAGAGATGCTTCCACTTGGTTTCAATCTCTACCTGCACCCGCACGAGTAGATTACAAGGGGGTCATGTAACTTTTTAGAGACAATTACTTCACTCCTTTGAACACACAAAAGCTATGGCAAGAAATAGTTGCTCATAAGCAAAAGGATCTAGAGGACTACTTGAGTTATAAGCAAGAATTCTTATGTCTTTGGACTCTTTGGTTGCGTAGTCTTCCTAACCCTGGAGATGGTGCTGAATTCTTGAAGAAGGAGAGATTTATTGCAGGGATGTACCCATCACTAAAATTGCAAGTAGAGTCAGGAGAGCCCACAACATTTGATGCTGCTGAGGCTAGGGCTACCAAGAAACTCCGAAAGATGAGGTGTATGCTTGGGGGGGGGTTATCTTTGATGACTCAAAGCCTAGGGAAGAGGTACAGTCTTGCACTCGTAGAGAATTACCTGAGGTCATAGTCGAGGTGATAGAAAAGTTAAATGAGTCTTTAAATAACTTGTCTATCCACTTTGCACAAGCTGTGGAACAGAAGGGCCAAGCTAAAAGGGTTGAAGAACGAGAGCAACGACCTAGGCGACTCTTGCAATGTTGGAATTGCGGAGAGTCAGGGCATGGGATGTATAATTGCCCTTGGCCTCGTGGGGAGCCAAGGAAGCCTAACATGAATTATCCAGTGATGAATGCAGGTGAAGACACTAGTCAACAACAACCGATGATTTTGCAGAGGCCCAATGCAACAAGACCACCTCCACGAGGAGTGGAAGGAATGCCACCCTTGCCGGACCCAAATGTACATGTGGTAGAGGTAACAAAGGCCAAGGAGGTAGACATTGAAGCAAATGGTGTCAAACGAGGGCGTGGAAAAGAGAAGGAAAAGGAGGGTGTGGCATCACAAAGTGACCATGGACGAGGAAAGAAAGTGAAGGAAAACAAGGAAGTCAAGAGGAGACGACGTCGTATAAACCTCCAAGATTTCCCCCTTGGACATGGTATGGCTCCATACAACCTTTTGGAAGACATGAGAGGCAAGGGTCCTGATATCTCGTGGCCTCAATTTCTAGCCTTATGTCCTCAAGTTAGGAGGGAATTAACAAAGGCCGTGAGCACTAGGAGAAAAACAAAAGAGAATGTGCCTGTTGTAAAAATTTCACAAGCCGAGATGGATGAGGACATTACACCTATATTAGATTGCTACATCAAGGGAAGGCTAGTTAAGAAGGGTCTAGTAGATGGGGGTGCACAAATTTGCATCATGACAGAGGACCTTATGCAAAAACTAGGCATGCATATTCATGAAACACTTGAAATTAAGGTGAAAATGGCAAACAATAGCAAAGCAAAGTGTCTTGGGATTTGTAAGAATGTTTCTGTGGAAGTTTTTGGCATTAAGAAGGTTGTTGATTTTTATGTTATGTCTACCAAGGGAAGTGGTTATCCATTTATCCTAGGTAGACCATGGCTAATGAGAATGCGAGCTTTGCAGGATTGGAAAAATGGAAAGTTAATTTGCAGGAATGAAAATCGTAAGAAGATTATCTTTGACATGAAGGAGCAACGACAAGAGGAGATAAATGAAGAATCTTCTCAAGGCGAAACAGAGGAGGATTGGACCGATGACGCCTCAAAGGAAGAAAGCAACAGTAGCACTATGGATAAGGAGTCTTCCATTGAAGTCATGGGGGTAAGATTTAGAGCAAAAGACAAAGAGACACCCTGTCAAGGTTTGGAGGAGGTAGGCTCTCAAGAAGACCAAATTGTGCATGATGAAGAAATGTTTGATGCTATGCTCTCAAAAACGCTTACATCGAAGGAAGGAGAGGAGTTTAAATGTATACTAAGGAAATTTCCCAGGTTTTTTGCTAAAGATTACACAGATGTGCGTGGCGTAGAGGCCATTCAACACAAGATCGAGCTAAAGCTAGAAGCCAAACCTAAGGCACAAAAGCTACGAAGACTAGGAGTCATCAAGGAGCAAGCACTACTCAAAGAGGTGAGAAAGCTTCTAGCAGCGGGGTTCATATATCCTGTAGAAAATTCAGAATGGGTCTCTCCCGTCGTGGTCACTCCGAAGAAGAACGGCAAATGGAGGGTGTGTGTGGACTATCGTCCACTCAACGAGGCGACAAAAAGGGACCACTTTCCTCTTCCATTTCAAGATGAGATCTTAAATGAGGTAGCAGGTCATGAGAAGTATACAATATGTGATGGCTACTCGGGTTACTTTCAAATTGGGATTGCATTGGAGGATCAATTGAAAACAACCTTCATCACTCCTTGGGGTTGTTATGCTTTCAGAGTCATGCTGTTTGGTTTAACCAATGCTCCAGCGACATTTCAACGTTTCATGAATATGGTGTTTCAAGCATTCTTTGGGAAATCCATTAGAGTGTTCATAGATGATTTTTGCATCTATAGCTCTAAGTCATTGCATGTGAAGAGGGTGGAAGAAGGCTTGAAGAAACTCTACGACATGGGGGGCCAACTCAATCCTGACAAATGTCATATTGGTGAGGATGAAGTAATCTTGCTGGGTCATAAGGTTTCTTCCAAAGGCATTGAGGTGGATCCTACAAAGGCAAAGGCTCTTATCGACCTACCATCTCCAAAGAGTCTCAAGGAGGCCATCTCATTCATTCAAAAGGTGAAGTACATGTCACGCTTCATTCAATTAGCCTCAGAGTTACTTCACCCCTTGCAAAAATTGACTCAACAAGTAGAGTTTGCATGGTCTGATGAGCTTGAGGAGTACTTTTGTAACATTAAAGTCATTTTGTCAGAGCTACCAACACTCATGCCTCCTTGTTGAGAGTACACTTTCTTTGTTAGCTCTAGTGTTGGAAAGGAAACAGTGGGTGCAATTTTGTTACAGCAAGATCTCCACAGTACTAGGATGCGGCCCATCTACTTTGTTAGTAGGGTCATGAATGTCATGGAGAAAGGCTACACGGAAGCAAAACTCATGATGCTTGCTCTCATCTTTGCGGTGAGAAAATTTAGATCCTACTTGTTACCAAAACCTTTTGTAATTCTCACTACAGAAAATTTGTTTCCTTGGGTGTCTTCTCAAATGACTATCAGTGCTAGAATCACAAAGTGGGTTATGGAATTACAAGAATTCCAATACTCTTTCAAGGTAGAAGATAGTGTGCGTGCATAATTGGCAGGGATTCTCACTTATAGAGTGCATGAAAAGGAGATTAAGGTGCCTGAAGTAAAGACCCTACCATTGCCACCACCCAAAACTATACCTAATGCATTCACCTTGTTCTTTGATGGAGCTTTTAGAAAAGCCACAAGTAAAGCAGGGGGAGGGCTGGTGCTACTCAACCCAAATCGAGAGGTGGTTATGAAGGAGAAGGTCAACTTGCCAAGTTCTACTAGCAACAATGAAGCAGAGTACGACATACTACTTCATGGTTTGAAGATGTGCATCAATCAAGGGATACAACGTCTCCTGGTAAAAGGGGATGCACTTCTTATTGTAAGGCAAATTTTAGGCATTTGGGCATGCAAGAATGAAAGATTAAGGCAAAAGGTTCATGCTATCCGTAGGCTGTTTAATCAATTTGAGGAGGTGCAATTGTATCATATTCCCAGGAAACAAAATGAGAATGCTGATCTACTTGCACAACAAGCTGTTGCATGTGTTAAGAAGGAAATGCAAGTAGTAGTCTTGGCTGCAGCGGCTATTAAGCAACCACGGTACCACGGAATGGAGACACTGGCTCCCATAGTGAGCTACATCTTGGAAGGTGAATTCCCACAAGACTTCACAAGGGCACAAAAGAGGAGGCTCATGAAGAGAGCAAGTTCTTTCTTGTTCTTAGAAGGTGCCCTCTACCAAAAAGGAAAAGATCAAGTGTGCAGAAGAGTACCAACAACCAAGGAGATTCCAGCCATTTTAGAGGGTTTGCATGAAGAAGCATGTGGTGGCCATTTTGCTCAAGAACTAACTGTGAAAAAGATTTTGCTTGCTGGGTATGTTTGGCCAAGCTTACATGTGGATGTCCAACATTGGTGTAGGAGCTGTCATAACTGCCAAGTCAATGGTAATAAGAGGTTTCTACATGGTCCACGCCAATTAGTCATTGCAAGTGGTCCATTTGAAAAATGGGGCATTGATGCTATGGGTCCACTATCTAGAACTAAAAATGGAAAATTGTACATCTTAGTGGCCATAGACTACATGACTAGGTGGGTGGAGGCTCAAAGTGTGGCAAGGGTGAATGGAAAGACTGTAAGTAAATTTGTTTACACTCACATATGTTGCAGATTTGGCACCCCCTTGGAGATTGTTTCTGACAATGGTCCAGGTTTTGGAAAAGGTTTGCTCACCGAAGTTTGTGAAGAGCTTCATATTTCACATCATCATAGCACACCCTACTATCCCCAATCAAATGGGTTAGTAGAGAAGGCTAATGGTATTATTGTAGGAATCATAAGGAAGATGGTGGAGAACAAGACGAAGCTTTGGGATGAGTTCCTTGATGGAGCACTATGGGCATACCGGACTACCTACCGAGAAGCAACGGGGTTTACGCCCTTTCACTTGGTTTATGGTCAAGAAGCATTGCAGCCTATTGAGCTCAACATTCCAACAATGCGGCTACATGGAAAAGGTGGACTAGGAGATCAAGATGCATGGGTAGATCAACTTCTCACTTTAGTTGAGCTAGAGTGGAAAAGAGAAGCTGCATACGAGTGTTATAGAAGAAAAGCCATGCAAGCAGCAGAGAAGTTCAATGCAACTTTGAAAGACAAGGGCATCAAAGAAGGAGATCTTGTGCTAAGGTATGACAATCGACTTGATAATCGGTTTGATGCCAAGTTTGAAACTAGATGGCAGGGACCATACATTGTCAAGAAGGTTTTCAACTCTAGCTATTATCAGCTCATGGATTTGGATGGCAAAGAACATTCTAAGAAGGTTAATGGCTATAGACTCGAGCCATATTTGAGTTGCATTCTACCGACAGACTTACAAAAGCAATCACAAAAAGGAGATAAAAGGGCATGTAAGTCCTGTGGTTTGAGTGATGGATGTGGTGCAAAACACAAGGAACAGAAGAAAGATGGACAAGAGAACCACATTAAACCACTTGCTTTAGAAGGCCTACATTATGACAGTACATGAATATACCATCATGATGGTACATTATGATGGTACATGAATATACCATCATCTAGGGGGAGGGCTGAATGATAGTCGTTTTTTCGACTATCCACATTGCCACAGGGAGCTACCTCGTGCAAGGAAAATCACATAAACTCTTTGTCATAAATACCTTTTCACTGTAAATAGGCGTGTGTGCGTTAGGGACTTTACCCATATCTTCTATATATTTTTTATATTATAAAAAAAAGATTTTGCTAGCTACTCATCAAAAATAAATAAAATTATTACGGCCCATTTTGTGTAAATATTTCATTTCATATAAGGGCCTAAATATGGGGGTCTCTATTTTCTCTAGTTATGTAAATACTTCATTAGGTGTGTGTATTACAAAACCTAAATATATTTTTATTTATTTATTACTATTATTATTATTCTTCATAATATTTTTGGACCATCATTGTACATATGCTTCAACTTCACCATGCATAAGTAACTCCTATGCTCTCACATTTCCACCCACACCATATAGAAAGCCTACTACCCAAATCATTTTTTCCCTTAGACTATTTCATCTTTTATTCTCTCATCTACCCTAAAATAATGAGAGTCTCCCTCCCTTTTGACTTCCATAGTTTAGTTATTTTGTGTATATTTTTTACTATTAAATATTTTATATATTTTTATTACATAATTTTTCATATATCAATTATTTTTATATATTTTATTCACAATTAGATCTCTTTGTTTATTTTATTTTCCTATCATAATAACCATATTATCATGATATGTTGACTAGTTAAATACTAGCTTGTCTTTTCTTATTATGTAAATCCTTTATAAAATAGAAAAAATCTCCTCCATGCAAGTGTCCACATACACTTGAGTCTCTAAGGTCAGGGTATGATGTATTGGGGGGCTCACTCTTGGAGCTATCAAGAAATTCCACCAATGGGGACCCACACAAAGATTTTTAAAATTCAGAAAATATATGATTCTGCTGAGTTTTTTGCGCCCGCCTCCACTCCGAATTTGGACTAGTCATCAAAAGACAAAAGTTAGCTCGGGAGCTCAACAATATGCTCAATTTGTTTGAGAATTTTTGGAGCTAATGGCGGTGAGATATGAATTTTTTATTGGACCCCAATCTGCCCACTTTTTGGCAAGGTACACCTAGTCTCTTCTCACCTCCCTTACACATTCATCACCAACACACTTACTCATTCCTTTCTCACTGCATCAAACCTGCAAACTTCATGTCCTCTCTCACCCTCTCCATCTTTTCCCTCTCCTTCCATCTCTATTTGCTCTCATATCTACTCTACACCCATACCTCATCTCCATTTCTCTCCCTACTACTCCCATATTACTAAATTATTTTCCCAATCTCAAAAAAGTACATAAAATTCAGCATGAATGTACCATATTAACCTCTGCAAATATGGGTTTCCATTTACAAAAACCCCCATGTTCTTCACCTCAATCAACTTTTGTGGTGTCAAATGCAAGAAGGAGACCGGCGGTTAACTTAAAGATCTACACATGGGAGAATCCAAGCTTCTTCGAGCTTTCAACCACACAAAGGATCTTTCCAAATCTTTACTCCTCACACTCATTTTGTACATTGTATTACTAACCTTTTATAGTGATTACTAACTACTAACCACTAACATTTGTAAATAAGCACCCACTCTACTACTTTTGGAGTAGGCATTACTACAAGTTATTTGCTCAAACCTCTACATCACACTTTCCTCTCATCTTCAATAATTCTCTCACCTTAAGCCCACATCCACCATGTGACTCAAGGGATAAGAAGAGGCCCACTCTCATTTCAAAATAAAAAATCCATAATCTATGATTTCTCATAATAAGATTGATTAGGCTTAATCCTAATTGGGGCTTCTCAAACCTATAAATAGAGCCCCTTCCATTCCTTGAAAAAGGGAGAGATTACACACATTATACACCACTCCTAACTCTAGTGTGTAAGGAGATAGTGAAGCTTGAAGCTTGAAGCTAGTTATGTCATTGTGAGGGCTTGAGTGATGCCATACTCCCTATCATAATTGTATCTTGCCTTTGTGCATCAATAAGATTAGTAGTTTGGGTGCAATTGTGTACAAAATCTTGGACTCCTACATCTCCAAAGTTTATTTAGCGAAGCGGTCCGATTTTTTATTTAAGGTAAATTTGATCCTTGTATTTTATGGTGTGATTTTATGCTTGGAGGCTTGAGGGCTTGTTTTTGATTTGTTGCCTTTCAATTCATGGTAAGAGGGTTGTATGGTGAGAGGGCTCCCGTAACCTTAAGACCAAGTGCATAGCGACAACAAAATCAAGCTTATATTGTCTCTCTAAGTTCTTCTCCAAGTTTGGTGTGCATCTATTTGTGTTATGCTAGTCTCCTCCACACATAATACCATATGTTATGAGTATTTGTTGAGAGTGTGTGTGTCTTTTGATTGATGTATATGGTTAGCTTGTATTGATTGGCTACAAGGAAAGATCTTTGGTGTCCTAGTTCACACACATAACTAGGTGGTGCCCCTTTTCTTGTTGGGTGTGTGGTTTTGGGGTTCTTATGTTTGTGTTGCATTGTGCCCCAAGCCCATTGAGCAACACGGGAGCCTTGAGGAGTGCTTAGAGGCCGCTCTTCTTGTTGCCCGCCCCCCCGGACTGCCTCAGTATCAATGGAAATAAACTGCCCAAAGCTTTAAAAAATAATAACTCAATAAACTAGGGCATGTACTTGGGCAAAACTCTACGTCCGACGATAGAGATGTGGGGTAGCTCGGGCGAGATCGACAGTAGCAACAACTCGGGCAAGCTCTATCGACGGCAACAGATGGCGACAATTGCTCCATCGAGATGGTGATAGGTACTTGAAAAGCTTCAAAAAAACAAAGGAAAGGACGGAAGATAATGAAAAGCGAGGAGAGTTTGGGGATTTTTAGGGTACACATATGGGCGAGATACGTGGCATCGACCATTTTGGCTTTTAATATCTCACCCGAGATATTATAATTATATAAATTAGTAACTCGCTTTACTTATCTTGACTAAGATAAAATTAATATATAATTAATTCAATTCACGTATCTCACTCGAGATAAGATAAATATATAATTAATTCTATTTACATATCTTGCCCAAAAAATGATAAATATATAATTAATTCGATTTACGTATCTCGCTCAAGATACGATAAATATATAATCAATTCTATTTACGTATCTCACCTGAGAAATGATAAATATATAATTAATTCGAGTTATGCATCTCGCCCGAGATACAACAAATATATAATTATCTTGCCCCCGAGAAACCTTTTATCAATTTTCATATCTTGCTCGAGATATAAATATACATGCTGCGTTGGCACGACACTATGAGACTGGGCAGTCTAGTTAGTATCATAAAGGAATTATTTTTATTTCAAAAGTGTTATTCTCATTAAATTTGATTTTTATGCATAGAAAGATGCATAAAGGATTTATTTTTATTTCAAAAGTGTTATTCTCATTAAATTTGATTTTTATGCATAGAAAGATGCATAAAGGATTTATTTTTATTTCAAAAGTGTTACTCATTAAATTTGATTTTTATGCATAGAAAAATGCATAAAGGATTTATTTTTATTTCAAAAGTGTTATTCTCATTAAAATTGATTTTTATGCATAGAAAGATGCATAAAGGAATTATTTTTATTTCAAAAGTGTTATTCTCATTAAATTTTATTTTTATGCATAGAAAGATGCATAAGGATTTATTTTTATTTCAAAAGTGTTATTCTCATTCAAATTGATTTTTATGCATAGAAAGATGCATAAAGGAATTATTTTTATTTCAAAAGTGGTATTCTCATTAAAATTGATTTTTATGCGTAGAAAGATGCATAAAAATTCTATGTTTAAATTCTATGAATAGATGTGATGAGATGTGATGTGAATCAGATAGATGTGAATGAATGGATGGATGGGTGTGATGTGAATAGAGGTGATGAGATGTGAGGTGAATAGATGTGATGAGATGTGATGTGAATCAGATAGATGTGAATGAATGGATGGATGGATGTGATGTGAATAGAGGTGATGAGATGTGAGGTGAATAGATGTGATGAGATGTAACATAAATCACATAGATGTGAATGAATGGATGGATGGATGGATGTGATGCAAATCAGATAGATGTGAATGAATGGATGGATGGATGGATGTGATGCAAATCAGATAGATGTGAATGAATGGATGGATGGATGTGATGTGAATAGAGGTGATGAGATGTGAGGTGAATAGATGTGATGTGAATCGGATAGATGTGAATGAATGGATGGATGGATGTGATGTGAATAGAGGTGATGAGATGTGAGGTGAATAGATGTGATGAGATGTGATGTGAATCAAATAGATGTGAATGAATGGGTGGATGGATGTGATGTGAATAGAGGTGATGAGATGTGAGGTGAATAGATGTGATGAGATGTGATATGAATCAGATAGATGTGAATGAATGGATGGATGGATGTGATGTGAATAGAGGTGATGCGATGTGAGGTGAATAGAGGTGATGAGATGTGATGTGAATCAGATAGATGTGAATGAATGGATGGAAGGATGTGATGTGAATAGAGGTGAATAGATGTGATGAGATGTGATGTGAATCAGATAGATGTGAATGAATGGATGGATGGATGTGATGTGAATAGAGGTGATGAGATGTGAGGTGAATAGATGTGATGAGATGTGATGTGAATCAGCAGATGGTTGTGAATAAATGGATGGATGTGATGTGAATAGAGAAGATGAGATGTGAGGTGAATAGATGTGATGTGAATCAAATAGATGTGAATGAATGGATGAGATGTGATGTTATGTGAATCAGGATGTAAATGAATGATATGGGATGTGAGTGGATGTATGTGATAGAATGGATGTGAATGTGTATATAAAGAAGGGATGTGAATGTGTATATAAAGAATGGATGTGAATATGTGAAAGAATGGATGTGAATGTATGTGATGAAAATGGATGTGAATGTGTATGTGAAGAATGTATGTGAATGAGTATGTAAAAGAATGGATGTGGATGTATGTGAAAGAATGGATATAGATGTGTATGTGAAAAAATATGATGTGATGTGACATGAATATATGTGGATGTGAAGTGATAGATATGAATGTATGGATAGATGTGAGAAGTCGTACATGTGAACGATTGGATGGATGTGGATGAATGTGATAAGATGTGTATGAATGAGATATGATGTGGATAGAAGTGATGTTATATAATGTATGTGATGGGATGGTTATGAGAATGTATGTGATGGATATGAACGAATGAATGTGATGGATATGAATGAATGTGATGTGATGTAAATGGAGATAGATGTGATGCGTGACGTGAACGAATATGATGTGATGAGATGTGGATATGGGTAGATGCGAGTGGATGAGATCTAATTTAAGTTTTTATGTTGATATCTTTGCTAATCTTGATTCATCTATGTACAAGTAAGCAAAACCTTTAACTAGAGAGCTGCCTGTGCAAAAAATGCAGTTGCATGTGTAGAAAATGCAGTTGTACATCTACACAGGTAGCTCTCTAGAATTTTTTTTAAATTCCAGAGCACGTCTATAAGCACGTCTATAACAGATTCTATAAAGGTGTCTATTTACGCATCTATATACACGTCTATATGGACGTCTATAAGCACATTTATATCAGTAGACACGCATATAGGCTCGTGTCTATAGACGCGATTTTAGATGCGCCCGTAGCATTTTAAAGCACGTTGTCAAAACGTGTCTATAAATGCGCCTAGGGCCGCTTTTCCTTGTAGTGTGACAACCCAAGAACTTTGGCATGAGATGCACATGGAGCCACAAAACTCCGGCAATGTGGCAAACATGGAGCTAAGAAATAATGACAATGTGGCACTCTAAAACACTGGTGATTTGGAGCCACAAAGTCGCAACATGGCTAGAATGGATCCCCAAAACACTGGCGTAGTGCCTATAGAGGCATTTGCCAATCTTTATGAGAGATGCATGTGCCCATGCACATGTTGTAAGTATCAAGTCACTCAAAAACAAAGAATTTGTAACAATAATGTATGTATGTATGGTATATATCTGGTAGAAAGTCTAAAAAATCTACATTTTCTCTCTCTAGGACCCTAGTAACATTGATGAGCCTATTGACTACATGGAAACTAGCCTAACAAGACATTACTACACACTATTTTCAGGATGGGACACTAAATAAGGAAAAATACACAGGATGGTACTCTACATGAACCCATGCAGCCACCACAACAATGAGAGGACATGTTAGAGAAGGGAACAATGGATGAGAGCTATTAGATGTATTTACACAATTAATGGGCCATGGACCAAAGTATCATGGTTAGGAGGACGGTAGCATAGTATGGCATCAAAATAAAACCCACGAAGAAGATTATTTCATAACCTCGCAAATCTACCACTTTATCCTCAAGCTCGAATATGCAATTCACAATATGTCCAATTGCTATGGGCAAGGAGTTGCAACTGTGCAAGGTATACTTATGTGGAATATGCATGATTGGCCAAGGTTTGGAGAATGTGTGGGTAAGTAATTAATTAAACTTGTGAGCTATTGTAGTACATACCTTTCTTATCAATTTATAATGTTGGTTTATAATGTTTTGAAGAGTTTACTATATTTGGATATAACGCATGTCCATTATGTGGACCTCGATTAGATTCTTATTACTCTACATCACTCTAAAAGATAGTGTACGAGGGTCATGTGTGATATCTCCTTGAGGATCACAAATTGCTAGAGGGAAATTTAGGGCGACCACCTCTGTCTTTAAAGCATAGAGGGATAATGCAAATTTTGCACCCCCAAGGATGAAGAGGCTCTCCATTGTTCACAAAATTCCTTACTGGAGTGGTCTTCTAATTAATTATCTACTAGACCCAATGCACATATTCAAGAATATAGCTGATGTGCTTTGGAAAACCATAAGTGGGGCCAAAAAAAGCAAGGGCCAAAGGGACATAGTTATTAGATGTTTTCCTAGAGAGATTCAAGAAAACTCAAAGGGACTTTTTTAACAATGAGCTCATCCAGAGGGATAGTATGGCTAAAGGATGGCTTGTACAAGAGTCTCTTGTTTACATAACAAAATTTTTTAGTACATCTAACCCAAAGGTGCCTTGGCTATGGAGCCATGAAGAAGTTGATACAGTAGTTGGGGAAGTGCCACAAGGAAATGGGCTCTTAAGAATAGTGGTGGACAACACCTTATAAGAGAAGATCAATAAATTTTGTATCTTTAACTCAAAGGCTATGGTTAAATGAATTGAAAGATATGAGGATGTCAAGGCACAATGTATCAATTTCTAAAAAAACATTAGGAGGAGTCAAACAACAAGAAACCTATCATACCCTCTGGGCCTTCCCTTCAAGTAGATAGCTTAATGCAATAATAACACAAGAAAAACATGATGGTGAGGCTATCACTGAGGAGGAATCTAAGCTTGCAAAACTTTGTGATTAGCATGTGAGATTGATCTCTTGGACTATTGTCTCATTAATTTAAAAAAAAGTATGTTTACTAATAAGGAGGCTCTTGCACAAGGTTGTGATTCGCATGTAGGTGATTGATCTCCTGGACTACTATCTCATGCATCACCTTGTAGGCTAATCCTTGTTATGCTTGTAGTATTGTAAATATGGTGCACTTTGATCACACGGTTATCATTTTTAAGAGCAATAAATAGATTGTAAAAAAATAACTTTTAATAGCGATGTCAAGGCTAACCTCATGCAAGAAAGCCAATCAAGTGCAAGTGACTTGAATGTAGAATCTGGCATGCTTGATGGGACCATTAAAAATGTCATCTCCCTCGCTTTTAGAGGGTTTGATATGTTTATCTTTGATGTGAAGTGGTTCAAGGTAGTAAAACATGGACCAAATTAAACCATAAGGAAGAACAAGAGTGGGTTTGTTCAAGTTGACTCGACAAAGTTTTTGACCGACTAGAGGGACATATTTGTGCTACTAGAACATTATGAGCAAGGCATCTTTAAAGAAGATTCGAAGGATCCAAGGTGGGTGTTTGTAGTCCAAGTTGCTCCTCTTATAGGCAAACAAATTTTTGAAGAAACTAGAAGAACTAGAGAATCATAATGATGGAGTTAATGTTGTTGAAAATCAAGAGACAAATTATAGAGTTGATGTTGAAATCCAAGAGAAGACCATATTAGGGAGTTTGGGAAAATCACATTACTTTGGGAGTTTTCTTTTCAATGTACTTTTTGGTGTATCTTGATCATACTTAGATTCCAAAGTTGTCGGAGAATGTGGATTTAGATCCTACTCTTTAAGAGCTTTCCAACGATATGTCAGATGAGAGGGTTTTGACAAAATATTAAAAGGGTTCACCATGCCCCCCTTTTTTGATCTTGCAAAATGGGAATGGGGATTTTTCCAAACTCCCTAATATGGTCTTAGAGCCAATTATGAGATGAACCTAGGCCTGAGGGAAAGGTCATCAAGATATAATAGAGAGCCAAGTACATCCGACAAATGGGAGCACATAGATGAACTTGATCATATAGAAGAGCAAGCCATTGCGACCAATTGGTTTAAAAGTCCTTAGGTGACATTGAAGAAGACATAGAGGCATTCGTTGAAATTTATCTTTTTGGGTACATAGCTCTACCTGAGGATGATATAATAGATGATGATCTATGAGTTTGTAAGTATTAAATTTTAAGAATTTTCTTGATTAATAGCTCTAAAAATCGCTACAATACTCGTAAAGAAAAGTATTAAGCGGCTACAGATCTGCCAAAGGAGTACTCCCAAAATTATGTAATTTAAATAATTTTCTTGATTAATATATCTAAGAATTACCAAAATATACATAGAGAGAAGTATTAAGTAGCTGCTCTACTAAACAAGTACTCCCAAAGGAGTACTAAGAATTAACATAATATACATAGAGAGAAGTATTAAGTGGCTGCTACCAAAGGAGTACTCCCAAAATCATGTAATTTCAGCTAGATACTTGTAAAGAAAACTATTAAGTGGCTACAGATCTGCCAAAGAAGTACTCCCAAAATTGTGTAATTTTAATAATTTTCTTGATTAATATATCTAAGAATTACCAAAATATACATAGAGAGAATTATTAAGTAGCTGCTCTACTAAACAAGTACTCCCAAAGGAGTACTAAGAATTAACATAATATACATAGAGAGAAGTATTAAGTGGCTGCTACCAAAGGAGTACTCCCAAAATCATGTAATTTTAGCTAGAGTGATAATTAAGTGGCCATATATCATAAACACATCCATTAGTCTTGAAAATTTGTAAAAGTGAAAAAAATTACTATTTAGTATGATGCAAGGTCTCACCACTATCCCATCATTGACAATTTTGATCCTCTAAAGTATAAGCAAAATTATAATCTAGTGATATGTTTATTTTCTACATTTAATTACACATTTCTTATATCGTAGATGTGCTTAAAAAGGAAAAAGATGGTAATTTTGACTATAAATATGACCATACTTCAATATTTTTTAGGTTTATAAAAAAATATAATTTTTTGTTTTTACTAGCACACATACCAGCATATATATCGGTGCCTATACCAACACATATACCGGTGACTATACCACCACTTTATGATATGCCTTTTACCATGGTGTACCACCGCTTATATTGGTGCCGCTCGTAATTGTTACTAGTAAAAACTGATCGGTAACCCATCATTCCCTTATAGTGAGAGAAGAAGAACATAGAAATATAAATATTTTGATTGGAAAACATAGAAGGGAGAAGACACATACCTTGTGATTGAAAGCACTATGCTTATGGAAGAGAGCAAGGAAGGAAGGAGATAAAGGAAGAGAAAGGAAGGTAGCTAGGTCATGTAACCAGAGAGGTATTCTAAATGCATCATGGTCTGGGTGAGAAAATCCAAAATTGTCCCCAATAAATATGGCTATACATGTAACAACGGAGATATCCATGTGTATAGCTACACAAAAATAGCCACATCATAGTCAATGCCTCTGTTATCACTACTTGCACCACTCTCTCACTACTTTCTCTCACTATTGGCACAACTATACCTTCATTCTCTTGTAGTGACACACACACACACACATGCACACACACATTCTCTTGCAGTGTCACACACACATTTACACACCTTTTTTCCTTATGCTCTCACGAGGCATTTTTTAAAACAAAAGTCAGTTATATAGATTCTCTTCTACATAATTAGCTACACCCCTAGATTCTCCTAAATTGTATTCTCATATTTTATTTCAAATAAAAATAATTTCTTCATTCTTCTTCGGGCCTTCTCTCTCTCTCTCTCTCTCTCTCACACACACACACACACACACATAAGTGTGTATGCACACTCACTCAAAATCTAAGACATTTAATTTATCTTACTTTCATACACTCTAGTTTAAGTTATAACTTATCAGTTTTAACTTAATATTTAGTAAAACATTTTGGATGCAACTACTCCTCATGTTCTCCAAGCTTATTTTTCATAAAGTCAAAGTAAATTTTTAAAGTTTTTTTCCTAGTTGTGTTATCCTAGTACTAGTGGTTCCTCTTATATCTCTACCTGATTTTTTAATGCTATATTTAAAAAAATCATTAATCTTGATTCTAGTTTTAATGTTTAGCATTGTTCTTCGTGACTGAGATACTAGAGAACTCCATGAATAACGTGTAATTCCCACTCATGACACATAAGTACTAGCATATATGTTGTAGTGGGTAGATGAATATAGGTTAGTAGTTCTCCCTCAAAGGCCGGGGGCCTCACTAACATAGAAATGTGCTTATCACGTGCATTCAACATAAGGCATATTTACATAGAAAGGACACAGAAATTTATTTACAGAGGGAGACCTTTTTTTACCCATAGTGTCAATTTATAGAAGGGGTATTTTTATTTATATATTCTATGAAGCATCCTTAAGGGCGCTAGCTACTATAGCCTAGCTACATCAAGTTTCAACCTTCTTAAATGTTTGAATCTTCATCTCGCAGATGAATTCTTTACTCCTCTTAGCTTCAGCGCCATCATCGTTGGAGCCTTTTTTATTGTAGATGAATTCTTCACTCCTCTCAGCTTCAATGCCATCATCGCTGGAGCTAGAAAATGTATGCAGGAAGAAGCAGGCACATCCAATGCATCCCCCCCTCTTTCTTCTGCTGTTGTGATTTCTGCTGCTCCTCCTCCTCCCCATCCTCCTCTGACACAATCATGGTAGCATCTTGACCAGGAGGTAATTGCTATATTCCTTGTGATTCATGTTTCACAAGCTCTCTACATGATACTATTGCTGGTGAAGCACATGCTGTTGTTTTAACCTATGGAAGAATGTGGGTGGGGGAGGGGGCGGGGCTGTGTGGGAAAGAAAAGAAAGGCACCCCATCAATCGTTTAGAAGGAGGATTTGAAGGTCAACACGGTGCAAGCTTCCACCAGCTCACATTGGACAAATGAGAATCTATTCGGCATTGGTTCTGACTGTGCAGCAGTATACTTTCAAGAGGAGAATGCCAATGGGAAGATCACAAGGTCATGCAAGCCAAGCTCTTCAAGAAGTAAGAGGAAAACAAAAAGCGTATGGTACTTGGGATGAGTTCAGAAGATGAGAAAGGTTGGTGGCACATACATGGAGTACAAGAGAGGGTTCAATCTCTCAGATAGGCCATCAGGAGTGGAGGTTTAACTTGGATGGTATCAAAAAGCAAAAGGAACCAGATGCTTTACATATGATTTGACAGACCTTGAAATGATAAATATTGAAAGTGTCATTGCTCTTTGCAAACTTCACATATGATTGCAACGAGAATACGTATGAAATTGATGAAAATGATTGGAAGGTTTTCAATGATTTTGTGAAGAACCATTAGGGATACTTAAAAGTTGCCTTGTTTCTTAAATCATATTATGTAAAAGCAAAAGGAAATGTTTTTAAGCTACATTTTCAAATTTTTGTGCTTGATGTAAATTGTTTGTCTCTTATGTTTTTTGCAAGAACATGACTTGCGGTTCACACCAAGAATGGACCGAGATTTTGATGAGGCTTTTGTGCAAATGTCAAAGTGGGATCGATTATTATGTTTCCAATATGGCATTTGTGTATGGATTGTTATTGTGGTAGCTAGCTTGAAGCTGAGAATTGAAGGCGCTTAAGGCATTTGATGGATGGGCTGTAGAAAACCATTTTCTATCTAGCTTTTGTATAGGTTCATGGGCTGTAAACCTAGCATTTCTGCCTACCTTTTGTGAAGCTACCCCTTAAACGTATTGAATATTTTGTATCTACTGCTACCCCTTCAAACTAGACATTTTTTGTGGCACAAATGCTAGGTCTATTCTTTTAGCTTATGGAATGGAAAAACATATTGTATTTACTCGACATATAAAAAACTCTCTTTATGATTTTTGTGAATGATGGATGCTTTCATGTAGGAGCAATAAAGAAGGGCGACGAGATACATGCCGAGGTCCACAGGCTGGAGCTATTGGAAAAGAATGATATTGTGCCAGGCCATGTATTGGTGGAATGATATTGGAATGCACTAATTGCTGGGTATTCCTAGTACGGACATGGTGATGAAGCTTTGAGTTGCCTTTGGTGCATGTGAGACAAGGGTTATTCGAATGTTACACCTAATTTTGCATTTTGAAAGCTTGTGGCAACATTGGAGCAACCAAGAAGGGTGACGAGATACATGCCAAGGTCTGAAGCTAGGGTTGTTGGAAAAGAATGATATTGTGCTAGGCAATGCATTGGTTGACATGTATGCCAAGTGTGGCGCACTCGCAAGGGCACAAGAAGTGCTCGATGAGCTTCTAGTATGGGCTGCATTAGTACTCACATGCAATTGTATGGTGATAGAAATTGCACATAATTGTACCTAGATTAGACACTACCTTGAGAGTCTCAAGTCGTAAGACCAACCTAATAGCATTATTATGGCATCATACCTAGTAGAGAAGTTCATAAGGGAGGGTTTTCACACATGGTAGGTGAAGGTGAAATACATGCTCATGAGAAAGTTCCTAAGGGGAATTGTGACTGGGAGAGAGTTCCTATGGGGAATTGTCATTGGGAGAGATTCTTATCGAGCAGGGGGAGATAAAATGTGGAATGAAAGGGATGAAAAAGCAATTAGTATTATTGCATTAGGTCTTATTGACAACATAATACACCATATAACAACCATGGATACATTAAAGGATGCATGGGATTTGTTTAGAGATTTGGAGATAAGGGTTAAAACTGTGAAATTTTATTGAATATCAAATTGTTTGGTCTTGATATGACACATGATCAAGATATCTCTTTTGACCTAAATTACATGAAAAGTTGTTATTGCATCAATTGGAGCACCATTCTTCTCACTTTGTAGCTCTTGGTTTGTAGCTCTTGGAGAATTTGAGATTCTTCTTCATGAGCCATAAACTCTAAAACCTTTTGGTTGAAGTCTGCCTTCGACTATTGATCTCCTCTAAAGTTTCTTTGTATACCTAATTTCGTACTTGCCAACCCTGTTCTACTACCCTTCTCCTTGTAACCTCCTCCAATAATTCCTCTTTAGCTTTTTTGGATTTCCTCTTCACATTATGTTAGCATTGTCTTTGCAATGCCTGATTGCATGTGTAAGGATGTAACTAGTTGATGTGTGATATTCCAATACGAGTTTCTCGCTATCTTAATTCTCCTACATCTTACCTTTGTATGAATCTACATCCTTGTGCTTGTTCCCCAAACAATTCTCTAATGCATACATGTAGCTTAGTAAGGATGTAATTGGTTAACGTGTGATATTCCAATACAAGTTTCTTGCTATCTTAATGCTCCTACGAATCAAGCAAAGATAAAGATTCAAGTGTAGAGTTAAAGATTCAAGTGCAGAGTTGAAGGACAATGAAGATCAATGTAGAATTGAAGATTATAGTGCAGAGTACTGTTTTGTTTTACAAATCTACAGTGCAAAATAGAACAGTTTATAAATTATGCAAAGTTAATTATGTTGAAATCAAATCTTGATGCAAAACAACAATAGTAAGTGATTATTGATCAAAATCTTTCTAATCTTGTCACTTTCTTATAAAGAAGTTGGTCAAAGATTATAAATGTATTATATTGATACAAATCTACATAGATTAGTGTAACTCTTGATGTACTGTAAAAGTAAAGACAGCAAGAGAAGTGTTTAGAAGACACTATTCGCAACAAGCACACATTGTGGATTATAGTATTTTAATACCATTTTCATCAAGAAAATGTATAGCATACTATCTATAGAATGTTAACCTGTGTAGAAGACCTCTATGGCATCGATGCCAACTGCCACATCATTTTCGCCACCTTTGGGCCACAGGCATCGGAATGTGTGGAATTCACTTAAAAACCATGTTTTGTATGTTTTACGTGTGTGCTTACCACTTGAGTGTTAAAAACACACCATGTGATTTTAGATGAGGAGTGCTAGCTTTAGCTAGAGTGGCCAAATGAGCTAGAGTGGCCAAATGAGCTAGAGGACCATACTTTTAAATTTGGCGGAAGAGTGGGAACCCTAGAGGTCACCTACAAAACCTAAAATGTAACTCCATGACTCATTCTTTTATGCTGATTCAATAGAGTGCTCTTCTTCTCTATCTACTATCTTATGCTATTGCATGCTTGCTTTCTTGTGCGAGATCTTATGTGTGCTTGCCTACTTTCATGTGAGAGAGCGAGTGTGAGAGAGTAAGCCGTGAGGAGGGGCGAGCTTCCTTTAGAGTGCGGTGGGCGGGACGGGCAGCGGAGTGGAGATTTGAAGTGCAGCTACATGGTAACATCATCTTCTACAAGAATCCCAAGCACAAGTATGCACGAGGTGAGTGACACACCTTGCCCAGACCTCTATGGCACTGATGTCGCCACCACATCATTTTCACCACCTTTGGGTCATAGCCACTAAAATGTACGGAATTAACTTGAAAACCATGTTTTGTATATTTTATGTGTGTGCTTGCTTGTATATTAAAGGCGTGCCATGGTATTTCATGTGGAGAGTGCTAGCTTTAGAATAAGTGTTTACACTAGCTGGCGTGGCCAACCGGAGGAGCAAATTTGTAACTTTGGCCACTCAAGAGTGTGAACCCTAGAGGCCACCTACAAAACCTAAAACGTAACTCTCATGACTCATTCTTTTATGCTAATTCAATAGAGTACTCTTCTTCTCTATCTACTATCTTATGCTATTGCTTGCTTGCTTCTGTGAGCTCTTATGTGAGCTTGCGTGCTTGCATGTGAGAGAGTGAGTGTAAGAGAGTAAGCTGTGAGGAGGGTCGAGCTTCCTTTGGAGTGTGACGGCGGTAAAGTGGAGCTTCGGAGTGCGGCTACACGGCAATATTCTCTCCTACGAGAATCTTGAGCACAAGTATTCACAAGGTGAGTAACACACCTTCCCCATGTAATTGTGAGCCAGGTCATGGAATACTAGCTTCTCGGTTGAGTTTTTTTATGCTCTTGAGTGTGGCCGGGCAAAGCTCCATGACATTAGTTTGTTCTTGCACTCTTTCTATGGTGTAAGGGCTTCCCAAAGTGGCATAGCTACCAAGGAATAGCCCAACTGCATAGCCATAGTGCATCTTGGAATGCTTGTGTGTGGTTCATTTTTGGGAAATTTTTATTTTTTGTCAAGAAAGAAACATAAAGAAATCCTTAAAAAATTATCTATTTTGCTGCATTAATTAGTGATTTTGCTGTTATATTTGCAAATCTATGTTTAGTTTTACAAAAAAAGCATTTTATGTTTTAGTTGATTTTCCCGGAGTCATGGAATTCTAGATTGTGCTATCCTAGTCATGACCAGCCTCAAGCTAGCGGTTTCTGAGATGTTGGTGTTTCTCGGGCGTATGCTCCAATAGCATGTGCATTTGTTGTTGAGCTGATTTCTACCTCTTGATCCGGAGCTCGATTCACTCCATTACTGTGTGTGTTTATGATTATGATGGTAATTTTGTGTGTATTTGGGATTGCTTGTGTGATGATGAACTTGTAACCACGGAAGAGAGAGGGAGGATGATATTATTTCAAAGCTTGGAATGGATGTATTACTTGAGACACCTTGGCGTGTGTGTGTTGTGATGATGTCATGGTGGATCCTTAATTATGCCATTGAGATGAAAATGTTGAGCCTACACCATGCCATTAAGACAGAAGACCACTTGATTTTCCCTGTAGAAAGTGAGATAAGAGGACATTGAGGACTGTATTCAGGTTCCTTACCTTATCAAGGTTAGCGTTGGTGTTTTTGCTGGGTTGGTGTTAGTGGCCAATGCTAGATGGGTTGTTCTGGGTTACTTGGTTGGTGTTTGAGTGCTTGACATGATCAACGGGTTGTTGCTGGGGTCAAATATAGAGGTCTGGGTGTTCTTCCCTCGGTGGCTAACACGTTTTTGGTGCCCCCACTGAGGAGCTTTCTCTTGCTCTTCAGTTTACAATAACTGATGTGTCTACCTGTTGATGAAGTTGTTCGTATTGCAAAGAAAAAGCCACCAAGGAACTTCCTCGAGTACCTTTAGTTTGTTAAAGATTTAGATGCATGTCATGGTGAAGCATTGCCAACTGAGAAGGTGGTGAAACCAAGATCACTTTGTTCTTGATGTGTTTGGGTTATATGTGATGTGTTTGAGGGAATGGGTTGGTGACTGCTAATGCTAAAGAGGGATAATGTGGATGTTGTTGGTGAGTTTGGATGTATGCTGAGGAAGTGGTTGAAACCATCAAAACCAGTATCCTACAAGTTGTGTTTGTTGCTGATGTAGATGTGTGTGGATTTTTTGGATGGTGTATGTTAATGAGGAGTTGATGTATGCTTAAAGTATGCTTGGCTATAGTACCCAAGGTTGTAAATCTAGTCGTCATCATTGGTTGTAATCCTTTGGTATAAAGACCAGGTTGAAAAGCATTGGTTAATGGTATTTAAATGAGTTAAGGTTGATGTGCTCCTAAAGAAGACCTGCGTGTAAGACCGGAAGGTGGTAAAGATTCTAGGACTGGTGTGCTTGGTTATAAAGCCTTAGGCGATAATTCCAGGCTACATCATTAGAATTCAGCTGTTTGTGGGGTTGCTTATAGAGATCAAGAGTAATAAAGATGGGAGTATGATGTTGAGCATAAAGGAGGCAATGAAGCCTTCTTAGCATGTGATGATGATGTGCTTGATGTAGATAACCATTTTTCTTCTCTTTCTATCCTCTCATATCTCCCTTTGAGCCATGATGATTCTTTATGTCATGATGATGTAGCAAAGCCTTTGTATACAACTCCAAAGCCAGTAGAAGGCGATGATGGGTTCCACAGAGGTTTCCTTTGATGTTGTGTGCTTATGTGAGCTTGGGACTCCTTTGTGTAGGACCCTCATCATCTACAAGAGTCCTTTATCTTTTTCGTTTGACCCTAGAGGGTCATGAGATTAATGTATTGATATTGGCTCTGTATGATGGTGACACTTGTTCATGTATTAGGCTTCTTCTATACAGCCTTTGTGTTTGATTTGTGCACGCCTACCCTTCGATTTCGAGGACAAAATCATTGTAGGAGGGGATGGTTTGTAATGAAGTATATTTGGTATACACATGCACATGGGAAATGGCACGTGGGCTTAGGGTCTTTTACATGCTACTTTTGGGGACCTTGGGCTATATTAAGCATTGGGCTCATGGGCATTGTATCTATGTATTCTTGGATCTCAAGCCCAAGCTTCCATGGTGACCTTGACCCATGTATTGGACTCCATGTAAACGATATCTTGTGTTCTCGATTCCATGTTAACGAGTCATCACTACAAGACAATGCTGCCATACACGCGTTTCATACACGCGATAAATTATGGGCGCGTGTATGGTCGCGCATGTATTTGAATAGTATCGGGCGCGTGTATATTGGCATTTAAATTTGTGTGTATATTTGCATCTACCACCAGCGTGTGTATATACACGCAATTATACACGCATTAATACATGCATCAATACACGCTTTATTAAACTAGTTCTGTAATTGGACACTTAAGTGTCCTGAGACACTAAAGTGTCCTGAAAAGTTCTTGAATTTTTATGGGCAATCTATTAAGAGTTTTGAAATGCTTAACATCCACAGATGTTCCTCAAGACCCAAAAAATCCTTAAGATTTTTTAAATTGCACTTTTCTTAGCTTTTGCAAGGCAATATTTTAATTTTCTTAGACACATGCTGATAAAACGCATGATTTTTGCTGTTTTCAAAATAGTAGTAATTTGGATATAACTTTTAGAAGGGACATAGTTTGATCATGAAACTTGGCTTGATGGAAAGCCCATGATGTAAACTAAATCCTGGAATCATCAAACAATAATTATTGGATAAATTTTTGACTCGCTAATATTGAAATGATGTTTTTTATACAGGTGGAGCATGAATTTTTCTCCTTCCATATGCAAGCTAATAATGTAAAACTTGAGGTGCACCCATGTTATATAGGGTAAATACTACTTTGTTTTGAATTTTCCAAAACTTTAGAGCCGCTTTTTGGGCCTCTTCTCATACATGGCCTTTTGCGCAACCTGTTTTTAATACATAAAATGTCTAATTATGAGTCTAATTTTGATTTTCATCAAAGGGGAAAGCTGTGTAAGTGCATTATTTTTTGTAACTATAGGTGTAGACTACTTGTGCAAGCATAGTTATGATTAGTTTTTGATAAAAGATGATCAAATTTTGTATTTTTATTTTTTACAATTTTTTTAGAACTAGGCGATAAGAACCTACTTAAGTGGAGGCTAAGTTAGTGTCATACACATCAAATTATGGCTTATTTATCTCATCTCAAGCATGAAAACCAATAATCAGCATTCTCATTGATAGGGCTACATTATTTTTTAGTGGCGTGATTGAGTTTTGATAATACGCGTTACTTTTGCTGATTTTATGCAACTTTTTTGGGAAAAATTCTAGGAAAGGAAAATGATTTTTTTGGTGAACTTCTACCTCCTTGGACTGATGTATACTATCAAAATATCTTGGGAAAAATGCTATTGATATCATTGGATTTTTTTTTGAGAGAATGATGCTTGAATATTTGGAAAAATCCTGAAAAATGTTCATTTTCAAGACATATGCTACTTTGTTGCTTATGTACTTCTAAATAAAAAGGCATTTTATATGTTTAGCATTTTTTACATAAGCATAGGGTTATGTTCTACATGCTCAATGAAGCATTTTGGTTTTTAAAGCCTACATTAGGAGTTTGATTTTTTTTTTTGCAACCCCCAAAAAAGGACACTCAAGTGTCCTGTTTTGGTACCAAACTAGTGTTAAGAAAAACTAAATTCCTTTACAAAATTAAAAACTATTTTCTTTAAACCATCTCATAGTACATTACAGTATATATCATTACACAATCCCACTACATGCATTTACAACAATGAAATATATTCAAAAATAAATCATGAGATGATAATTAAAAGACAACACATACAATAGAAATGTCATCAATTTAGAATGATTCAGTGATGGATTGGTTAGGGTTCGATCTCATCTTCAATAAGATCCATCCTTGCCAAACGATCAACATCAATATCCATTTGATCAATTTGTAAGGCTACGATTAAATTTATTCCACTATCGATATTCTGTCCATTGATTGAATGGTATCGATGTCCTGATCATCCTCATCAACATCACCGTCATCCTCAATGTGGTAGGGTCATTATCATGATCATGAGAAATGGCACGCTCATCCTCATTATCATGATCATCTCTTATTTCTTGATCATCAATCACAACATCTTCATTGGCATGTTCGACATCATCTTCATTGCGGCTTGTTATATCCTCCATATGCTCCATATCAGTGAATGTATTATACATCACTTTGCAACGTGGTGTAATAGGGATGACATACCACCATTTAATGTCATGCACCATTGGCAGATAGATAACCTACTCAAATACACATACTGCAGTAATTAATTAGCATATCAAAAGTCAAGGGGTACACGAGCTTAGATATATATGTACATGAAACACATTAGTAAAAAAATGTATACCTGCTCACATTGTTGTGGCAATACGAGCCTATCTTTCTTTGTTTGCCAAAACTTTGTAGAGTCAATAGTTACATAGCCACTTGGATGGCGTTTTATCGTTACATTAGGCCCTTTTTCCACCACGTTTATTTGCCATTTGACATCCAAAACATACACAAAGAAGCGACGAAAGTCAAGCCTAAATATGTCTTGGATTGTGCCACAATAATCATCCATTTTTCCATTAGCTCCCTCAAAGCTACTAATGACACCGCAATCTTGTGTATTCCTCTTTTCATCAATTCTTTGTGTTTGAAAATGCTTGCCTTCACACCATATAGCATTGAACATAGTGCACTGGATCAAAATAGAAACAATATTTGTGTAAGCAATGTGAATAAATATTAAAAGCAAATCACTTACAACTAATGCAAAACATTAGTTCTATGTACCTTTAACATGCATCCTCGTACATACTCCCATTCTTCCGCCGTGATATGCAGCCCCTCGTCGCTCTCTGCTCTCTCCATTTCCTCATGCAACCAATCAACATGGATATCATTCGGAAGTGTTGCTAGATGCTTAGGGTATGCCTTACGAGAGCCATGTTGCCTCCGAAAGAGAGCTCTTTCTGCTTGCCTTTTTGTCAGACTTTGCATCCTCATATCTTGTAATCCATCTGCTCATCACATTACTGTTAAATGCAAGTGAAATTGAGATCATCAATCAATGTTTTGTCAATTACTTTACTCTATCCTTTTCCTTGAGGCACAATAGAGGTCATCCTCAAGTCCTCTTCATTGCCCCATAGTCGTGGCAAAGAGCTGTCCACTTGACCAAGAAATTCTAAAATATATACAAGAGACTCTTGTGGATCAATTGCTTTGGAACTAACATATCTGAAAAATAAATAAAAAGCACGTTATACCTCATGCACGTTCATTTTGCAAGGTATAATGAAGGGTGATCTGACATGGGTTTTACATACCTCACAAGATCGCCCATCTTATAAATACATTTTTTCAAACTCTTATTTGCGCAATGGTCGATGCTAGTAGGTAGTATGAACTACGCATATAAGAGCACATATATGTATGGTTTATGGCATTACAAAATTTAATTTCAACGTACAAGACGTGGAAAACACTTACTTGGAGCATCTTGTCCCAATCGTGGGACTTCAACCCATATAGTTGCTCAACGCCTCTTTTCTTAGTGGTTGTAAAGGCTCCCTTCAATGATCTCATGCATCTAGTGGGAGTACGCAAAGTGGTGATGGCCTGCTTTACCTGCTTCTCCTCTTTCTTTGATATAATCCATGGTGCAGGTGGAATACGAACGTGGCCACCCTCCTCTCGTGGCCAAGCTTGGTGCATACGTCCTCCTCTACGCTAACATTGTCTCGTTTACCAATAACATGTTCCCAAATACCAGATCCCACATTCTTGAAGATGTGCATGGGATCAAGAAGATGGTTGATCTTAAGATGGGTCCAATATGGTAGCCGAAAAAAAATGGAGTACCTACACAAGGGATTGCTCTATGTGACCTTTAATCCAATTAGAGACTACACAAAACAAGATTGAAAAACATTACTATGTTCATGCCATCTGGAGGAAGAATATTTGTAGACTCCCAAATATGCTTCCAATCTTTTGCACGAAGTGTTTGTGGAGGAATGTTACTCTTACTAGCAACATATTTAGGACGATCTGAGGGGAGAAATCGATGATGATTATCGAATATGGTCTTACACAAACCGTCAGCATACTCATGTACTAACGAAGGGCCACAAACAAGACATGCATGTTTACCCGATGTTTTCAAACCTATTAAAATATAAATAAAAGTTAGAATAATAAAGTCAATATTTATAATTAATATAGCCAATAGTATTAGAGTAGGGAGGTAATTAGAATTCTTACCAAAACAATTGTTGTATCCTGGAAAGTCATGCATTGTCCACATCAACACTGCTTTTAAGTCGAAGTGTCAAGAGGAGGGAGGCCTACTAATGTCCACCACCACAAAACCTCTCCATAGTTCCTCCAACTCATCAATCAACGGTTCGAGATAAACATCCATATGCTTGACTTTATGTTTCCCTGGAATTAGAAGGGATAACATAAGATGTCCCTTCTTGATCGCCATTGATGGTGGAAGGTTGTAATTCACCAACACAACTGGCCACACACTGTATGCGGTGCTTTTGAAACCAAATGGATTCACTCCATCCATACCTAGGCCAAGTCTCAAGTTTCTGGGCTCTGTTTTAAAGCTGGGCCACTCATCTTCAATATGCTTCCAAGCAGGAGTGTCTGTGGGAATTCTCCACATGCCATCATCCAATCGATGTGAGGAATGCCATGACATGAGCTCTGCTATGGATTTTCACTTGAACATGTGTTTGATGCGAGGAATTATAGGAAAGTGTCGCAAGACTTTACGAGGTACATCAAAACTCTTCACATCTGTTCTATACCTTGCTTCACCACAAGTGGGACAATGTCGAGCCTCCTTATGTATCCCACAAAAGAGAATGCAATCATTGACGCATGCATGTATGCGATCATAATCCAATCCTCCAAGAGATGTCACATAGCACCTCGCTATGTCTCTTGAGGTGGGTAGTCTATTTCCCTTTGGAGCGTGTTTGATAATAGCCTGCATCCAATATCATCAATTAGTCCTAAACCCTAATCCTTAAACCACTAATTCAAATTTGCAAGTTCGAATGCTTACTTCAATAATGCATCAAGACTTGCATTGCTCCATCCATAAACTATTTGTATATTGAGTAGTTCAAGTGAAGCACGTAAAATAGAGAATGTGCACCCTTCAAAAACCGGTGTGGATGAAGCACCCTTCAAAAACCGGTGTGGATGAAGCCTTGTAAAGATTCTCTTGTTCCATATCATAGTCGTCCATACCTTTGGGATCATCCTTAAAAAGATTCCACACCATATCATCAAACACTTCCTCTTCCACAACTTCGTGGGGTGCAGGGCTATTGTCATCCCTTTCCCACTCATCTCTGACAATAGATCCCGAAGCTCCAGCATCATCTCGTCGACGCTTTGCGTGCTCTCGCCGCGCGTAAGGCACCATGTTAGGGTGTGGTACTACATCCTGCTTCAATTAGAGTATATATATTACAACTCCATTAATTTAATTTGGATACCATGAGTCCTTTGAATACTATCAATTTACATCTACTCACCTCTAAACTTGTTTGATTCCATTCTCCATACATGGAGATGTGATTCAAGGTAATTCGACGTGCTCATATAATGCATCCTTGACATCGATTACACATACACTTGATCCTTTGTCCCAACCACACATCGCGATTACGATGACGCATTATCTCATCTTCACCAGAACTGCTTGAGAAGGTTGATGACATCCTATGTATAAACCAGAAGACACAAAATCATAATCTGTTTTTAATGAAAGTATAAAAATTGCGTGTATTAACGCGGGTACATCCTGAAAATCGCGTGTATCAATGCGGCTACATCCTGAAAATTGTGTGTATCAATGCGACTACATCCTGAAAATCGCGTGTATGAACGCGGCTAGATCCTAAAAATCACGTGTATAAACGTGGCTGATTTATCATAAACGTAAAATACACGCGTTTCTACACACGACGACCTGTTCAAACTAAAAATAACCCACCTTCCCCAAATAAACATTTTCAAAAAATAGATCTCTGCTCTCCTTCGTTGTCGCCTCTTCCAACAAAGCACTAAACCTAAGTGCAAGGAGCAGACAAGGAGCACACACGGGTGAAGGAAACCGACCAAAAAGAAGAATCACTTTTTCAGAGGTGAGTCAGTTTGTCCTTTGCCCTGTCTCTTTCCTCAGATTTGTTTATGCTATTGTCTCTTTCCTTTATGGGTTTGTCTCCGTCCTTCTCCTTCTCTGGTTGCCATCCGGTGAAGGTTTCTGACAGGGGCGACAGTGGGCCTTTTATAAGGACACATTGTCGAAGGTCGGTCGCTCTCAAAAAAAAAAATTCGTAGGTCGCGTGTAGGAACGCATGTATGTCTGCGTGTATCCTGTCTGCACAGACTGTTCACGTGCATATACACGTGTTTCTGGACGGGTGTATACACGAGACTGTGTTTCCCCATTCTATGGTCTGTAGGCTGATAGGTGGCTTGGATGATGATATTTGTGTGAGTCAAGAGACAGCCCATGACGTACATGAGGATGGTGATAGTCATGCATGCAATAATGTGTCTGCAACCTTTGAAGATAACCACACAAGATGGATGTTGTGGTGATAGTGATGTAGTTTTTGAAGAGTTGTAGGAGGATAACTCTATAGTTCTGAGTGTTGTTGAAGATGTGAATTCTCTAGATAGTGATGTTAGTTTGATGGTGGAAAATCATATGTGCACCTAGCTTGCATTTGTGCTTTGATGCAATCATGTATATACTTTTACTTTTGCAGATTCTTTATGGATATTCCAGGTTCTTCATCTGATCCATTTGCGTACAGCAATTCGCTGGAGATGCTAAATCATTTTGGGCACCATCCTGGTCCAGTTGAGCTTACAAAGTACATGTATGCCCATCCCCCTCCTTCCATGCCTGGTGTCTATACCCCTACCGCGAGTATCCAGGGCACTCCACTGCCGTCTATGCCTATGAGTCCGACGAGACGGCATGCAGCTTCTCCTCTTCCATGCCCACCGAGGAGACATACCTCGTCCCAGACACATTCACGCACACCCTCCCAAGCACCGTCATGTCAGGGCTCACAGCCACCATCACGTACTCCCTCATTCAGAGCCACCGTCACGTCAGGGCTCACAGCCACCGTCACGCACTCCCTCAGAGCCACCATCATGTCAGGGCTCACAGCCACCGTCACGTAGACATGTTGGAATTAGGATTGCAGGAAAGCACACAAAGCTTGGAGAAGAAGAAGCAAGAATACACACAACACATAATTTATTAGATTGTGTCAATGTACAAAAGATAAGTTAGCCCTAGAAGGATGGGTGTATATATAAGCCGGGGGAAAAACCTCCTAAAGAGGGAAAAAGTGCCCCGACGGTCCTAAGTGTGTTTACACACATCACTGCCTATATATATATATGTGGTAACAAATCCCCCCTTGGAGTGATGGTGTGAACGAGAGCTGGCACTCATGTATAGGGGAGTGCAGCCCGAAGTAGATCAGTCCACAAAGGGGAGCAAGCCCAAAGCTTTGCGGAAAGCTTCGAACTTCTCACAAGGAAGCACCTTTGTGAAAAGATCGGCGAGGTTGTCCTGTGTTGGCACATAGGCCAAGCTGATCTCTCCTGCTGAGAGTCTCTCCCTGACATAGTGATAATGCACCTCAATGTGCTTTGTGCGAGCATGAAAAACTAAGTTTCTTGCAACTGCCAATGCGCTCTGACTGTCAGTGAAGATAGAGGTGGCAGACTCCTGTCCAACACCCAAGTCAGCCCATAAGCCGTCTGAGCCACACACACTCAACCGTAGCTGTGAAAGCTGCCCTGTACTTAGCTTCACAACTAGAAGTGGCCACAGTAGGTTGCTTCTTGCTCAACCAAGATATGCATGAGCTACCGAGCATGAAACAAAAACCACTTGTGGACACTCTTGTGTCATAGCAACCAGCCCAATCTGAGTCCGAAAAAGCATGTAAATCTAGCGGCAACGATCCCCCCTTGGGATAAAACAACCCAAGATGTATGGTGCCACTCAAGTAAGCGAAAGATGCATTTAACTGCCTTCCAATGCTGAGACCTTGGGCTATGCATAAACCTGCTCACCTGTGAGACTGCAAACTGAATGTCTGGCCTCGTAATGCATACATAAATAAGGCAACCAACAGCTGTCTGATAGAGTGTGACATCAAAGTGATCTCCAGCATTATGAAGACTCAACTTCAATCCTGTCTCCATTGGAGTAGCAATAGGCTTGCAGTCTTCAAGGCCAAATCTCGGCAACAATGTTTCAATATACTTTGTCTGACACAAAGCAATACCTCCATCACACTGCTTAAATTGGATCCCTAAATAATGATGCAAATGTCCCAAATCTGACATCCCAAAAGAGGCATTCAAATCAGCCTTAAAATCAACAATATGACTCTCATTTGGTCCTGTGAGCAGCATGTCATCGACATAGAGAGCAATGATTAGATGTACACCATCCACATGTTTAACATATAAAGTGCTTTCTGTTGGACTATTCTGAAAACCATGTGCAGTCAAATATGCATGTATCTTTTCATGCCGAGCTCGTGGAGCTTGCTTTAAACCATATAAAGCCTTTTTCAACCTGCACACTTTGTTTTCCCGCCCTCTTTGAACAAAACCACGAGGCTGCGATACATACACCTTCTCATGCAAATCTCCATTTAAGAACGCAGTCTTTATATCCAACTGATGTACATTCCAACCATTATGAGCTGCCAATGCACAAATGCTATGAATGGTAGTCATACGACAAGTGGGAGCAAAGGTCTCATCAAAATCAATGCCCTTTTCTTGAGCATAACCCTTTGCAACAAGTCTAGCCTTATAGCGATCAACACTGCCATCTGGCTTTTGTTTCAACTTAAAAACCCACTTACATCCAATGGCCTTTTTACCAATAGGCAAATCACATAAAGACCATGTACCATTCTTCATTATAGCATCATATTCACTTTGCATTGCAGCCAACCAATTTTCTGATTTTTGTGCCTCATCAAATGAAAGAGGTTCTTCCTCTTCACACATACTAGACACAGCCAAAGCATAACAATCTGATGCATAAGAGGCATGCTAAAAACCTAAACGAGTACGACTAGATATAGGTGCATCAATTTTACTATCACGCAAGGTTTGCACCAGCCATTTAGGCATATTTCTAGCCTGCTCATTTTCAGCCCTATCCTCAGAAATTACATCCTGTAAATCTGCATCAGAAATAGGCTGATCTATGATGTCGTTTGAAATCTGCATAGGCTAAATATTTTCCTCATTAGGACTTACATTTGAATTCCCACCTGTAAAGAGAGGCAACAATGTATCAAATACATCCCGTGAGCTCACACCTATCTCTTTGGTACATGATAACGAAGGCTGCACAGCATCTTCCACAAAGACAACATCTCGACTAATCAAGATACGCTTTGACTGTGGATGATACAATCTGTAACCCTTGCTCTCAACACTGTAACCAACAAAAATGCATTTGACAGCCTTATCATCCAATTTTTTGCGTTGTTGCACAGGCACTAAAGCATAGGCCAAGCAACCAAAGACACACAAGTGACCAATAGAAGGCTTCCTGCCATGCCAAGCTTCGTATGGAGTAATAGACTGCAAGGCCTTAGTGGGACACCTATTGAGTACATATGTAGCACACATGACAGCCTCAAGCCTCAAGCCAAAACGCATGTGGCAAAGCTTGGCTCTTGACCATACATCGTGCCATCTCCATAAGTGACTTGTTTTTCCTCTCAGCAACACCATACATCGTGCCATCTCCATAAGTGACTTGTTTTTCCTCTCAGCAACACCATTTTGCTGAGGGGTATACGGCAATGTACATTGGTGTTTTATCCCACGACTAGCCAGAAATGCATCAAACTCTTTAGACAAGTACTCCCCCCCTCGATCAGAACGGAGGGTGCCCACTGTACAATTGGATACATTTTCAACCATAAGAAAAAACTGTTTGAAGCCCAAAAACACTTTGGACTTTGCCTTCAGTGGATATACCCATGCATGCCTTGAGTAATCATCAATGAAAGTCACAAAGTACAAGTGTTTACCAAATGACGGAGTTTGCATACGCCCACATACATCACTATGTACAAGTTGCAATTTGCGAGTGGCCCGCACAAAACCATCCTTTGGAAACACAAAACGCTGCATTTTGCCCAAAATACAGCCTTCACAAACATGTTTCAATGGTGCCTCAAGAGGGGGCAATGAAGCAACCATATCAAATTTCTGCAAACGCAGCAAATAGCAAAGTTCAGATGACCAAAACGAGCATGCCATAGTTTTGCATCTGAAACTGCCTTTTCATCAAAAACTGCATTTGCTGAATCTTCCACACACTTGTCATAAGAATTGAGCCTATACAGCCCACAAAACAAGGTGCCAGATGCAATAATCGTATCACTAGAAGTCAAATCATAAACAATACATCTGTCATCCACAAATTTGACTACAAGTCCAAGTCTAGCAAGCGCAGAGACAGACAATAGATTCTTCTTTATTCCTGGCACATACAAAGCATCTGAAAGTGTGAAAGCACTTCCATTTGCAGCAGTAAGCATAATTTTACCAATGCCCTTCACTGGGTAAGAAGCATTATTGGCACATGTGATAGTACTCCCATTAGAGACAGCCTCAAGACAAGTGAACATATCACGATGCGAGGTAATGTGCTTTGTAGCACCACTGTCAAAATACCATACATTAGAGTCAACAGAAACTGCCAAACATGCATCATGTACAGATGGGTCATACTGGCAATACACGCTAAACGCCCATTCTGTATCCTGCACAACATTTACAGAATCTGCATTTGTAGAAGCATCCGCTATTGTGGCTGCATTTGACTCTTTCTTCTTTGCCTCTTTAGTCTTTAACTTAGGGCAATTCTTAATGACATGATCATTTGCCTTATAATAGTTGTTCCTGGTCTTTTTCTTGTCTTTATCAAGAGCCTTCTTAGACTTATTGTTGCTACCTGTGGAAGGAGAAGAAGTTGCAGACCTACTAATAGGAGAAGAAACAGTGGAAGGGACTGCCTTACCACTTCTTCTCTACTCTGCTGGGCAGCAATAAATGCTTGATCAACTGCACGCTGCCTGGCCCTATTTTGCTTGGACTGCGCTTCTTGCAAGAGCTTGTTGACTAAAGTATCATACTTGACAGCATCAGGTCTATCCTCAGCTAAGTCTCCACGTGGAAGCAAAAGTCTGATATGTCTCAGGTAAAGCATCAAGAACAGTCTGCACAAGAGAATGATCAGGAATAATCTCACCTGCAGAAATCAACTGTTCCTTGAGATCTTTAATCTCAGCAAGAAAAACATTCATGTCATCATCTTCCTGCATAATCTTCAATTCTAGCTCTTTACGCAGGTAAGAGATTTTTGCCTCGTTACGACCTGCATACAAACCAGCTAGAATATCCCAAGTCTGTTTTGCTGTTTTAGCTGAACGAATATGTGGGGTGATGTTACGTTTGACAGAAAGTGCAATCAAGGCATGAGCCTGCGCATCTTTACCATCCCAACAACGAGCTTGTTCAGCAGTGGGGGTAAAACAGCAGCAACAATAGAGCTGCTAGAACCTGCAATATCCTTAATAGATCCTACATCCAAAGAACATGGACGTACATCCATATCCTACACAATGTTCCACACTCCTTTTGCAACCAAAACATGCTGCATCATGTATGCCCAAAGTGGGTAGTTGCTGTCTCCATCCAATTTGTCTTTAGCAGACAACATGCGAAATACATCATTGATGTTATCAGCCATGGCCACTGACTGAAACTGATGCAAAAGCTACCTGTAATGAAGCAAAGACTGAACAGAGAACAACTCGTGCTATGTAGCACGATCCACAATAGAATACGTATGCCTATTTTGCAGAAAACTGCACTGTCAAAATTTCTGCAGAAAATGACGAAAACATTTGTGCAGAACTTGAAATGCAAAAACGGAGCCCGAAACGGCCTCAGATGCAAATTTTGAGAACGCATAGCCCTATGGGTTCAATTGCAGAGTACAGGGACCTGCAAGCGCTCGTGAAAGCTGACCTCAATCGGAGAACGTGAGTTGGAGGGTGCTGGCGGTGTAGCCCTGGGAGCCGATGTGCCTGCTCTGATACCAATTGTTGGAATTAGGGTTGCAGAAAAGCACACAAAGATTGGAGAAGAAGAAGCAAGAATGCACACAACACACAATTTATTAGATTGTGTCAATGTACAAAAGATAAGTTAGCCCTAGAAGGATGGGTGTATATTCAAGCCGGGGAAAAAAACCTCCTAAAGAGGGAAAAAGTGCCCCGGCGGTCCTAAGTGTGTTCACACACATCACTGCCTATATATATATATGGCAACAAGACAATCCCCCAGTCGTGACTCCACTCGTAGAGTGGGAGTGGAGGATACGGCGGGTGCTTTGGTGGGGGAGGTAGTAGGGCACGCGGTGAGAGAGGAGATAGAGGGAGAAGAGTTAGAGGAGACAGTTTGGAAGAGGAGGAGATGAGAGAGGTGGAGGGAGTAATCTGCTATGATGTGACGGATAGGGGCGGGATAGTGATGGATGCGAGGGGGAAAGAGGTAATGGAGTACATGCGTGGGGTAGTATCAAACTTGTATAGAAATTGTTTTATTAAATTTAAAGATCAAAATAGCCGATTAGTTGGGGAGGTGATAGAGGCTGTACATAGTCGGTACCCCAATCCCCCACATGCTACATTCTTGGATGTATGGGACAAGACGCGAATAAGGGAGATCTTAAGTAATAAAAGATCTCACCTTAAAAAACTCACGTACGATGATGGGCTAAATGTAGCTGCGGGTGGCTATCCTGCCGAGAAACCTGCCACCACCACTGCGCACAAACGCGAGTGGAAGGAGGCAAAGAAACGAGCAAAGGGTGGCGTGAAGAGCAGGCAGCATGTGGAGGCACGACGGATCCAGATGGAAACCATTGGATCTTCGCATTTTGGATCTGGTGGCATCGAGTCATGGAAGGCAGAGTTCGTAAATATCTTGCCACTTTATTTGATTGTTTACTTAATTCATTGATTCTATGATTGTTTTAATCTTACAAATTGTGTTGATTATGATACAGCGACGACGGGTTACAGGGAGGAAGCCCACAGCCCACGATACTAGGTATGCTCGCCAGCATAGCAGACGTGACACGTGGGTCATCTTCAAAGCCGAGGGACGTATTACGGATGCGTAGTTTGAGATGGCCATGAGACCATACGGTCAACAGGTACTTGAAAACTCTAAACGAATGATTTTGGTTTATTGAATTACATATATATATACTTATATACTATATATTACTTGAACAGGCACAAGCTGCTGATGATCCACCCACTGCCGCTGCAGAGGGTGGACGTGAGCACGAACATTCCGACCGATGTGAGCTCATCTGAGCATGGAGGGAGCACCGAGTCATCATCTGGGTCTGAGTAGTACTCAGACTTATAGTATCACATTCCATATTGAGGATGTGGTTGTATATATATTTTTGTAATTGAAGCCATGGGCTACTTTGACATATGGACTCCCTTGTATATATGTGTACACATTAAATTTTGATAGTAATATTGAATCGTGAATTGATAGTATTGCATTCATGTCTATCTTGAATCATGTATTGACAATGTATGCATTCATGTCGTTCTTGTCTTAATCTTCCTCGTGGGATGGTCCAATGCACCCAAAAAAAATCCAAAGAGTGTTATTGGGTGCTGGAATGCTGGAACAGCATTCAGGTACCAAATAGCACTCTGGATTTTTTTTTTTGCTCTCTGTTCGCATGTATAAACGCGTCGGATCTGCAAAAAGTCGCGTGTATATACGCGGATAATCTGTAAAACACGCTTGTATCGATGCATCAAATCTGTGAAATACGCATGTATAAGCGCAGCTAAACTAACAAAACGCGTGTATAGACGCTTCTATCAACACATCTAAGCGCACAGAATGCGTGTATATGCCCGTGTATCAGCGCGTCTGAACAGTCCTTTACACGTGCTTTTACACGCATGTCTCTGGCCGCGATTTTACACGTGTTGATACACGAGCCCACTACTTTTTCACAAGTCATTTTTAGCGGCTAGGAGCACGGGTATGAGCCCGATCCCTTGTAGTGCATCTCCTTCTTTCTTTTAGTTTTGTGTGATTGAACAAAAGGTGAATGAAGAAATGTGGAAAATCCGAAGGACATGCATTTGAAGCAAGGTCACATGTAACAGAACTCCTCATGGTGGTAGGAGGTGTGTGCATAGCTAGATCTACAAAGTGTGTGCCTATACCATCATTTGAAGGGTATTACAAACACCCTAATGACCTCATCACACAATGAATGTGGTTTTATCGAGATCGCATCCTTTATTTGTTATATTGTGTTCAACAACATAGAACCAAAGCCCAATTCACCACTCTTATAAGATATGGCCCATTGCTATGGGAACTAACCTCATGGACAAGGAGGTGTATTCATTATGGGAAGGTGGATACAAGGTGGAGAGAAAGAATGCAAAAGGTGTCATGCCTACCCCTCCTACTAGCGGTGGTACTACAAGGTCCTCTGTAATGGTAAGTAGGAAAGAACCACCATATGGGTCACTATGGGCACAGAGGTAGATGGCTCAGCCAAATGGCATTACAATTAGGTAACACACATTGGTATAAGAGGAAGCGGCAAAAAACAAAAACCTAGCTTTGAAAATGAAAGCCAGGGTGGTAGAAGAAGTGTAGAGGCTAGAGCACAAGCGTGAGGTTTTTAAGATTGAATCACACGAGGATGATGCATATGTTAGAAAATACGATGTGCATGTGAAAGACAAATTGTGTTCTATGTGTCCAAATTGTGTTCTATGTGTCCTAATTTTTCAGATCAAGAATCCAAGAAGAAGCCTTATCTTACATGTAAGCACTTGTACTTCATATTTTTGTGTGTTCTTGGCTTGAACGAAAACGAGAATATGTTCCTCCACCAACCTATGCTTTTTGACTTAGAGCTCTGTAAATCCTTGTCTCATAGGAAAACCTATCCTAATTTAGGCCATTGAATGTATGGAATTCCACATGCCCAAAGTTTGACATTTCACGTCCTATAGTATTTTTGGAACTTTTCTAAAAAATGTCAATAATGCAATCTTTTTTTTTCTATTTTTTAGTCATCTTGAAGGAAACTTCGTCGTAGAGGATTCGGCTGTACAATATCATTAGGAAAATTATGAGCTCATTTTGAGGCTCTCTAAGGAGTTTCATGCTCTTTATCTCTCTAAAAAATGGGGCCATAGTGAAATTTGAGCACATCATTCCCAAATTTTTCAGAGTCGGTAGATTTAGAATGTACACGTCAAGGTCTTTCCAATGGTATATAACACGGTGGTTCTAACATAGGATAGTGAAGCTCCCTAAAAAGTGGTTTTAAAAGTGATGATGTGGCATGCAACGTTACATTTGGCATCTTAGATTTTCTTTGTGGTGTATCTTGAGGATTACTACTTGAAAGTTATCGAAGATTGTATATTTGGAATCTACTCATCAATGATATGTCACATGGAGTGGTTTTGACATAAGATTGATAGGGCTCACCATGGATCCATTTTTTAGAGAGAGAAAGAGCATGAAACTCCTTGGAGGGCCCTAAAATGAGCTCGTAATTTCCCTAATACTTGTTTTGTGTTACCTTTGTGGTAGGCATTTAAGAAAGTGTGTGTGTGTGAGAGAGAGAGAGAGAGAGAGTTTTAGAGGGAATCTTATCGATCGATTCTAAAAAAGTTTTTGCTAGAAATAGCTCACCATATAAAATACCCCAATCATGCCTGTGATTCTAAGCCATCTTGGCAACCATAAATGAGTCTGAAAATGCATAATAAGCCAATTTGGGACCTTACAAGCCCATAAACATCAATTCCTATTCTCGTGATTCTACATGAATCATAGTCACGATTCTTAACCCTAAGAAATCATGCCAAGAAAAATGAGCCAAAACTATACAATATTGAGTCCCCGTGATCTGTTGTGATGTCTTGTGCTTGAATTCCACCAGTCTGATATAGTCCATCTACCGACGTGATTTTGATCATGAATGCTTGAATTCCATTGGTCTGTTGTGATTGCCTGAATTTCATCAATCTGCTGTGCCTATGCTTGAATTCCACTGGTCTTTTCTAATTGCCTATTCTTGAATTCAATCCGACCGATTGGTTATGCCTATGATTGAATTCCACCAATGTGATATAATCTATCTGACATGATTCTCACTGTGATTAGCCAAAGTGATTATGGCCATAGTTGATGTGATATCCCAACACCATAGGTGTGATCATGGCAAGTAAACCCAGGTGTACAGGTTGTTGCCATGTGTCACTTTGCATTAACACCCAATCGTCATGTGATTTGTCCTGCCTTTTTTGTCATTTCTCTCATTTTCAAGCTTCACACTTTTCTGTTGGCAATTTTCTGGTGTGCCGATTCATCTCACCACCATACACAAATCTCTCAAGAAAGGATCGTCATGTTTCTTCTTCGTCATTATTTTATACTACTATGTTGATCAAAATTATCTTGGGTTTCGGTGCAAAAGGTAAGATTGGTTTTCTCATGCATATGATTCCCAATAAATATACACCTCTCCTCTATTATCTTCCACTAAAAGCTCATATATGGAATTCCCAATGAATAATAAATAGGCACAACCTAGAAAATCTACAAACTCATAATCCTTGACCCTGCCAAACTACAATTTGAGGTGCCAATGACCCTCTTTTAAACAAACATTCATTGTGGTTCTCTAGCCTATGGAATCATGGCCATGATTGACACACCATCAATCATGGTGCCATGTCATTAATTACGTTGACACATCATCAATCATGTCTACAAAATCACACCAACAACCTATGGCATGACTGCCAAATAATGGCGGCTATTTGTCCCCCACAAAACCATTACAATCATGGACCACACCATGTTCCCATGCCTCTGGTACATGAAAACTAAAACATCAAACTACGTGTCACACTATGATTTTGTAGTCTATTAAAGCACAGCTAGAAATGCCACATCAACAAGAATAAAAAAAAGTAGAGACTTCTATCAAAACATTAATTATTAGCTACTCCAAGTATCAAGAAGTTGGCCTTTCCCAAGATAAATCTCCACAAAACTCTCAAACAAACAACCTATGGCATGACTGTCAAATCTTGACAACTATTTGTCCTCCACCACAAAACCATTAAATCATGGGCCACACCATCTTCCCATGCCTCTGGTACATGAAAACTAAACCATCAAACTATGTGTCACACTATGATTTTGCAGTATGTAAAAGCAAAGCTAGAAATGCCACATAAACAAGAATCACAAAAGTAGAGACTTCTATCAAAACATCAATTAACTACTCCCAAGTATCAAGAAGTGGCTAGGAGCCTTTCCTAAGATAAATCTCAACAAAACTCTCCTATCGTCGGGATTCTACAACCTATAGTATTACGACCGTGATTGACACATCATTTTAATCATGATGCCACATCATCCCTACATAATCATGCCATTACACACATCGTGAGTGCATAATCACTAGTGATAATCCATCATGAACAAATCAAATTTTTAATCCTTGATTCTGCCAATTGATAGGTACCATTGGCAAATCCTTGCATCACCAAGAAAGGTCTCTCCCACTTAATTTGAAACTTCTTATGAAAGGAATTTATAACGTAATACCAAGTCATCCTTCATAATTCCTTTGCTTTTAATTTTCTTGTTGAACTTCTCCAACGTCCTTGCCTGCATATCTTCATAATGCTTCAAAGCATTATCCCTGTTCAGCTGTGCTTCTTGTAAATATAATAGCCGCTCTTCAAGGGCATCTTTAGGTTCTTCCAAAAGCTTTTCCAACATTTTAACAGCTGGTATCTCCACCTCAATAGGCAATAAGGCTTCTTTCCCATAAACAAGATGAAATGGAGTGAAACCCGTACCAGTTTTAATTGCTGTCATGTATGCCCACAAGGCAGCTCGCAACTCCAGATCCCAATTCTTGCCTTGTTGCTCTGTCACCTTAGACAAAATCTTGATCAATTCACCATTGAAACGCTCATTCAGGCCATTACACTGTGGATAGTAAGGTGTGGTAAAACTGCAACTGATCTTCATCTTTGTACACAAATACTCCATAAGCTCTGAAACCTAGACCCTGATCAGAAAGCAATTCCAATGGCACACCAATTTTACAGCAAATATCCTGATATACAAACTTTGCCACCTCCTTAGCAGTAATTTGTTTCACTGCCTTTGCTTCCGCCCATCTAAAAAGGTAATCAATTGCAGTCAAGATATAGCACTTCCCTCGGCTGGTAATAGGCAATGGTCCCACAGCATCAATTCCCCATTTTTCAAAAACATCTTAAGCAAGAATTGTCTTCCTCATTTCAGGCCTTAATATCCGTCTACTGTGAGCTTGGCATTGTTTGCATGACCTGCACCAATGATTAACATCCTTATGTATACTTGGCCATACATAACCTTCCTGCAATACCTTATGCAAGTAATCTTTGAGGAAAAATGTCCACCGCATGCTCCTTCATGGTTTTCCTTAAGAATTTTGTAGATTTCTTCCTTCCAAGGTACCCGTCGCATTATCAAGTCAATTCCCTTCAAATACAAAGCATCACCAACCATCACATACCTTGCAGCTTTCCTGATGAAACCATATTTTTTTGATCTTTCAATACCATTAGGAATCATCCTTGTTAACAAGAACTCCTCAATATCTTGTAAATTCTCCCTGCCACAATAAAATGATGTATGAGCTTTAAGAACAAAAACTTCACCAATCATTCCGTGAGCTACTTCATGAGCCTTCTCATTATAGCCTCGATCCACATGCTTGAGACTCCAAGCTTCAAACTCCTTCAACAGACCTTTAATCTTGAAACACATTTCTTTGAGTAACATATTTTTTGACTTCCAAACTCCCAATACCTGTTTTACCACAAGCAATGCATCTCCTCGAATGCGAATCCTGTGTGCACCATGCTTCAAACATATTTGCAATCCAACTTCCAAAGTCAGATACTCCGCTTCATTGTTGCTATGTGCATCCACCTTAACACCCTTCTTAAAAACAAGGCAACCCTGTGGATCATAAAGCACCAAACCTCCTGAGGCTGTATCATGGCTTTTCCTGTAAGAACCATCAAAATATAATAAGTGTGCATTCACTAATTCAGCCGCATCCTCAACTGGCTTCTTGATGGTCTCCTCCTTTATAAGAAGAGGACTCTCCTTATATGTTAGTAGATCAGCTAAAGTAGCCCTAGTACTCTCTTCCACCAAGAATGAGAAGGTAAACTCCTACAACTCAATCACCCACTTCATCATAGCTTTAGATATATTTGTGCCATTTATCAACTGAGGCAAAAAAGTGTAGCTCGTCAAAAACACAAAGGGGCGAGGCAACAAGTAATGGCGGAACCGCCTACATGCATACAGCACACTAACCATAACAAGCTCCACTTCTGATAAGAACCTTTCTCTAGCAAGTTTTACCCTGCTAGCACAGTAGACTGGTTGCATATAATGTGATTCTTTCCCTTTCTGTAACAACATAGCTCCAATTGCATCTTCACCTACTGAAGGGTTGACATAAAATACCTGTTCCCAATTAGGCGCCTGCATTGTAGGAATAGCACCCAACACCTCTTTCACTTTTTGGAAAACTACCTCACACTCCTCTGTCCAATGCAAAGGATCATGCTTTGCTGCTTGCTGCAAAGCATGGGATATAACAACTGTGAAGATAGAGAAATGAATCGAGCCATATACTTCACCTTTTGCACAAAAGTAGCCAATTGCCTTGTATTCTTTGGTGTAGGAAGAAGAAGAAGAGACTTGACTTTATCAGGATCCGGATCAATACCATTCTCTGAAACAACATGGCCCAAGAGCTTCACCCTCGGTTGAGCCAAAAAACACTTTTTTGGATTTAATTGACCACCACACTCATCATAACGCTGAAAAACTGTAGCCAGCCTATCACAATGCTCTTGTCTGGAGCTGTATATACAAAAATCATCAATAAAATCCTTCACAAACTTGTTCAAAAAAGGAGATAATACCCAATTTGCCATTCTCTGATAGTAGGCTGGCCTATTCATCAATCCAAAAGGAAGAACTTTGTAGCAGAAACACCCCCACGGTGTAATGAAAGTCGTCTTGCGCTGATCTTCTTCTGCAATCTTTAACTGGAAATAACCTGAAAACCCATCACAAACACTATACCTTTCATATCCAGCTACAGTATCTAAGATCTCATCCAAAAAAGGTAGGGGGTAAGAATCCTTCTTTGTAGCAGCATTCAAAGGCTTGAAACTCACACATATACGCCACCTGCCATCCTTCTTTGGACTCACCACCGTAGGACTTACCCACTCAGCTATGTCCACTTGTGTAATGAAACCTGCACTCAACAGCTTATCAACTTCCTCTCTCAGGGCCTGCATTTGTTCTCGTCCCATCCTGCGAAGCTTTTGCCTAACTGTTTTTACACCTTCTTTCAATTCAATCCTCAAGTCTGGCCCTTTAAATCCTCGAATCTCCCTATAAGAGGTGATGAACAATTCTGGAAAATGAGACAGCATATTAACATACCTAACCTTTTCTCCACTCTCGAGAGATCCGGACTCAGCATTCCTTCAATCAGCTCCTGCTTCTTCTTCACTTCTATCTTTGGCTGCAGTAATTCCTCGATCACTTCATACGACCCCAAGGTATCTTCTCCCTCAGCACCCACTTCATGCACTTATTTATCTTCATTACCTTGTTGCTCTGATATTAGGAAAGCCACATCTGCCTCTTCTTCACTAGAAGCAGTGGTCGATGAATCCATCTCCGATTCAGAAGTAGTTTCCTCTTCACTCGAATCCTGTGGCCTCTCCCACGCATCATTCAAAGATCTCCTACTATGCATCTCAAAAGATTTTTTATTACCCCGCTTATTATGCAAAGAAATGGTCCCATACCTCCAGTCTTGTACTACACCCACCACTCGCAACAACGAGGGTCGTCCAAGAATAATTGGAAAAGCACCAAGACCCGCAGGCATCACATGAAAATCTACAGTAGCTTTGACATTAAAAGCTTCAATTTTCAACTCCTTTACCATACCAAGACATTTTACCTTTTGATGATTAGCCATCCTGATTCGAAAACCAGAAACCCCAGACACCCTTAAGCCTGACTGCTCCACACATGATTGGGTAATCACACAGATTTGAGCTACTCCATCTATATAGGCCTGACCAAGGTTCCTACCTTTACTTCACACCTCCACAATAGGGCAAATATCTGGAAGCTCTTCTAAAGATAGTACTTTGACTGACCTCTTCTCTGACTCCTTTTCCATTGGATTTACAAGTCCCTTCCATTGCCTTCTCAATTTTGGCACCATTTCCACCAACTGCCCAAAGGTGATGTTGGCCTTCCTGTTCACCAAATCAGATTTCAAGTCATAGCTGGTTTGCCCATCCCCCAGTGGGAAGTCTGACACCTGGAACCTTCTACGAGGCTTCCATTTCCTTTTAGCTTTCACATCTTCTCCTTCCTGCTGCTTCCCCTTCTTACGGCTGGGTCCAGCCACCCCTTTTCCTTCTCTTTCATCCGTTGTGCGCTTGCCAACAGGCATCACATCCCCTTCTTCTCTCACCTGAACATTCTCCAGAGTAACAACATTCACAACCTTTGCCTTCCCCTTCTCCTCAGTTGTGATTCCACTGGGGCCTGCTTGATCCCTCATATCAATACCATAATCATTTGACCTATCAGGTAACTGTGAAGGTAGTGGGTACATATCACCACCCATTCGCTGAGGCTTATCACAATCTGTACTTAGATGACCAAGCTCACCATAGTTCTTGCATGTAGGGATGAAATGACGGCCCCTACCACCGCGACCACGTCCATACCTTGCTTGTCCATCTCCCCCTTCATGATTATTGCCTCTGCCTCTACCACGTCCACCACCTGTACTTCCCATTAAATTTAAGCTCAAATTCTTCGTAAGATCAACTATCTGTTTCATATCCTGTCGCAATCCCTCATCAGAACCTACAGGAACCATAGGTACTTCAGTGGGCTTCATCCTCTCAATCACTGCATTCATGGGTGTAGCCTCCACTTTACGAATCTCCGGCTGTGCTACAACTGGAATCATCCCCAGCTGATTCATCCGTTGCAACTTCCAATCCTTTGATTTGGCAATTTCCACCGCATCCTCATAAGACCTAGGCTTCTTCAATTCCACTTTCCAGCGAATACTCCTCTTAAGACTGGCTACAAACTTGTTTTTCTTCATCATGTCAGGAGGTACCTCGTCTTCCCCTAAAGCCCTGCATAAAGTTCCCCACAGCAAAGTGAATTTCTTGACATAATCATCAATAGATTCTAACTCACCTTATGTTAGAGCTTGCACCTTATGCCAAACCTTGTCAGGGTCTTCTACCTTCTTGAACCTGTTGCTAAGTGCTATCTTTAGTCCATTCTCAGTCATATCAATACATGGAACAGCAACCCTCAACGACTCCTCATAAGCCCACCAGGTCCTTGCATCCCCTTTCAAGCAAATGCTCAGTAGCCGCAACACCTGTACCGACTCATTAATGTGGTTGCTTATGCATGCAACCTCCATCCTTTCCAAGAAATTTGCCACATCCTCATTAGGGCTACCATAAAACTCTAGATAAGACATCATTTTAATCCCCAAACTTCACCTCAAAACCCAAGAAAAATCTTCCCTGAAACCCTCAACTCCTAGGGCATACACCCTTGTAAACTGAAGAAAATACCAGAGCTATCCTCAATGGGGGCACCAAAAAGATGTGAGGCAGCTCAGGAACACAGGAAGGCCGCTATAGCTCGCTGACACACCACCTTCGGAACACTCACAAGCACAAGGGGCACCACCAGCTTCTCTAGCTGGAGAGAAAATCAGCAGCAGCAAACCACACCTTTCCTCATATCCCTACTCCTGTACTCTCATCCATCCACCACCATCACACACCACAGGCTCAAATCGGAAAAGCAAGACACCTCTATTACTCAATCTGCAACTCAATCGGCGGAGTACAGAGGAGAACTTACAATTGTCCAAACACAAACACAGAAAATAGTGACAGAAGCTTGTCGAGCTCCAGCCTGATCACATCAACAGGCGAGCAATCACACAAAGACGTTCACAATTGCCACCACTTCTGTTATTAACACATCACACACTCCCTCTCATAGCTCACCCACCTTGCAATCTTGCAATATATTTATTTCTCTTGTCTGTGTAGCAGCCCACGACTCAAAAGAAACTGAACCACACTTGGTTCACGTGTCCACTAGACCCTTGCCATACACAATTCAAGGTTTCAAGAACCCCTACATTGATTTCTCATCACAGTCTTCCTTCCCCTTGCTACTACGAACAGCACTTCACGTGGCATACGAGTCTACAAGACCTATGTCCAGCCCACTGTACGAGGCTCCAACAGCCTGTGCCTTTGTATCTCGTCATGATCTTCATTCCCCTTTCTTGAAACAGCGCTGCACACGAGATTCCAGCAGCCCTTGCTTTGGATTCTGATCACGAGAGAGAGAAAAAGGTGTACATATGTGTGTGGTCAAGCTTCTTGACGGTAGCCATCAAGTACTAGTTGTACTTATGGAAGAGGCACCACACAGCACACCTATCAAGTACTAGTTGTACTTATGGAAGAGGCACCACACAGCACACCTATCCACCAAGAAGCAGCGCCTATAGCAGCCGCAAGAGCAACACTTCGCCCCCTCTCTTGTCTTTCCTCTCTGCGCAATCACCACAGCAACGCCTTCTCTACGCCAGGCGGATCATCCTTCCTCACTTACCCAACGGCCCATCCACTCACGCTTTTTCCACACCGTGGTCTTCAGTATCCCCAGCCCCTCTATGCAGCTCTTCGCCAGGCATCCTCCACCACCATAGGCTACGCCTCTGCAAGGCCAATCCTACCTTCTACTCGGCGACCCTCATTGCACCCTTGGCTAGCTTCACGTCTTCGACTGCAGCACCTGCGCAAGGCCAATTTTTTTCTTCTGGATCCGGCTCTTTTTCTCGAAGCGGCCATCTCTCCTCCTTCACGCCTTCGCCACCTTCTCGATGGTGCGCTGGCAGCCTACAACCCTTCCACATGGCCTACAAGTTGGCCATACTATTTATTATATTTTTATTATTTTTTCAAAGCTTCAAAATGGCCACCACCAATACTCCTTTTATTTTGCTTCATTTGATTCACGTGCGGCACCCATACTTCCAAAAATGACAAGAGCTACCTACGCCCATAATCATCAGTACCATTATTACCAAGACACGACCATTTCCCAGTCGGTGCTATGCATTTAGCAACCACAATACCATATTGCTGCTATAAAACTTTCAGATCCCAGCATTTGCTCCCAAAAAAAGACACGTGCATATACCAGCTCACTACCAAATCACTCAGCCTGTACATTTGCCAGGGCAAAGTTTTATTGCACACCATGCATCCCATATGTACACGGACTCAAAACACCTTTACAAAAAAATGCCTGACAACGTCAAGGTCTTTCCAATGGTATATAACATGAAGGGGTTCTAACATAGGATAGTGAAGCTCCCCAAAAAGTGGTTTTAAAAGTGATGATGTGGCATGCAACGTTACATTTGGCATCTTAGATTTTCTTTGTGGTGTATCTTGAGAATTACTACTTGAAAGTTATCGAAGATTGTATATTTGGAATCTACTCATCAATGATATGTCACATGGAGTGGTTTTGACATAAGATTGATAGGGCTCACCATGGATCCATTTTTTAGAGAGAAAAAGAGCATGAAACTCCTTGGAGGGCCCTAAAATGAGCTCATAATTTCCCTAATACTTGTTTTGTGTTACCTTTGTGGTAGGCATTTAAGAAAGTGTGTGTGTGTGTGTGAGAGAGAGAAAGAGAGTTTTAGAGGGAATCTTATCGATCGATTCTAAAAAAGTGTTTGCTAGAAATAACTCACCATATAAAATACCCCAATCATGCCTGTGATTCTAAGCCATCTTGGCAACCATAAATGAGTTTGAAAATGCATAATAAGCCAATTTGGGACCTTACAAGCCCATAAACATCAATTCCTATTCTCGTGATTCTACATGAATCATAGTCATGATTCTTAACCCTAAGAAATCATGCCAAGAAAAATGAGCCAAACTATACAATATTGAGTCCCCATGATCTGTTGTGATGTCTTGTGCTTGAATTCCACCAGTCTGATATAGTCCATCTACCGACATGATTTTGATCGTGCTTGAATTCCATTGGTTTGTTGTGATTGCCTATACTTGAATTTCATCAATATGCTGTGCCTATGCTTGAATTCCACTGGTCTTTTCTAATTGCCTATTCTTGAATTCAATCCGACCGATTGGTTATGCCTATGATTGAATTCCACCAATGTGATATAATCTATCTGACATGATTCTCACTGTGATTAGCCAAAGTGATTATGGCCATAGTTGATGTGATATCCCAACACCATAGGCGTGATCATGGTAAGTAAACCCAGGTGTACAGGATGTTGCCATGTGTCACTTTGCATTAACACCCAATCGTCATGTGATTTGTCCTGCCTTTTTTGTCATTTCTCTCATTTTCAAGCTTCACACTTTGCCGTTGGCAATTTTCTGGTGTGTTGGTTCATCTCACCACCATACACAAATCTCTCAAGAAAGGATCGTCGTGTTTCTTCTTCGTCATTATTTTATACTACTATGTTGATCAAAATTATCTCGGGTTTCGGTGCAAAACGTAAGATTGGTTTTCTCATGCATATGATTCCCAATAAATATACACCTCTCCTCTATTATCTTCCACTAAAAGCTCATATATGGAATTCCCAATGAATAATAAATAGGCACAACCTAGAAAATCTTTCTAAAAAATCTCAAGATCACGAAAATAATGACTTGATACATTGTGATTCTGTAGTCCATACAATCACTCCATACAATCACACTAACCCATCGCCATGCTACAAATTCATAATCCTTGACCCTGCCAAACTACAATTTGAGGTGCCAATGACCCTCTTTTAAACAAACATTCATTGTGGTTCTCTAGCCCATGGAATCATGGCCATGATTGACACACCATCAATCATGGTGCCATGTCATTAATTACGTTGACACATCATCGATCATGTCTACAAAATCACACCAAAAACCTATGGCATGACTGCCAAATCATGGCGGCTCTTTGTCCCCCACAAAACCATTAAAATCATGGACCACACCATGTTCCCATGCCTCTGGTACATGAAAATTAAAACATCAAACTACGTGTCACACTGTGATTTTGTAGTCTATAAAAGCACAGCTAGAAATGCCACATCAACAAGAATAAAAAAAGTAGAGACTTCTATCAAAACATCAATTATTAGCTACTCCAAGTATCAAGAAGTGGGCCTTTCCCAAGATAAATCTCCACAAAACTCTCAAACAAACAACCTATGGCATGACTGTCAAATGACAACTATTTTTCCTCCACCACAAAACCATTAAATCATGGGCCACACCATCTTGCCATGCCTCTGGTACATGAAAACTAAACCATCAAACTATGTGTCACACTATGATTTTGCAGTATGTAAAAGCAAAGCTAGAAATGCCACATAAACAAGAATCACAAAAGTAGAGACTTCTATCAAAACATTAATTAACTACTCCCAAGTATCAAGAAGTGGCTAGGAGCCTTTCCCAAGACAAATGTCAACAAAACTTTCCTATCGTCGTGATTCTACAACCTATAGTATTACGACCGTGATTGACACATCATTTTAATCATGATACCACATCATCCCTACATAATCATGCCATTACACACATCGTGAGTGCATAATCACTAGTGATAATCCATCATGAACAAATCAAATTTTTAATCCTTGATTCTTTCCAGTATTCTATTGCACACAAAAGTGCAATCCATAGGGTGTTTCAAACTGTGATTCTACAGTGTATAGAATCACAACCGTTGATGGTCATATTTGAGAGAAGTATAAATTAGTCTCTAGTGCCCTCAACTACCTCTGTACTAATGCCCAAATCATATTCTAATATCAACATTCCCAACCTAATAAAAAAGAGCTTTAACAAGTGAAGAGATGCTCTTGACAGTCTTTGACTGATAAGTTTCAATTTTTCAATATCATGGTGGTAGGCAAAGAAGTGAACCTCAAGCCCATATATGAAGACCCAAGGTCACCACTATCCTCAGGAGGAGAAGACAAAAGGGCAAGGCAACCAAGATAGTCCACCAAAAGGCTAGCTACCTCAGCCCACTTAGACCAGCCTCAGTCATCACAGAGACAGTGGGATAACAAGAAGGTTTATTTTTCGTACCATTTCCTAAAGTGCATGGAATTGGTCAATGATACTAAAGTGAAGGAGAATTTGGTCTAGATAGGGATAGGGATGCTAGAAGCCGCATTGATAATGTGTGTGTAGCAATGCTAAATTGGTGGGATGAATGGGTGGATGTAAAAGTGAAGAGTGAGGAGAGATATTTGAGTACTCATGCGGAGAGTGCAATGCCACATATGTAAAGGGGATTTTGAGTTAATGGCTATCTATATTATATTTAAGCTTATTGTATGGTTAATAATATATATGAGTATTAGAGAAATTTAAGTATCTGGTGTGTGTGTGTTTGGTGGCAACTCATGTGCATAGTGCAATACCACATGCAAAGGTGATTTGAGTCAATGGCTATCTATATTAGAAGCCTTATTGTATGGTTTAATAATATACATTGTAATAGAGAAGATTTGTGAGTGTGCTACTTTTTGTGTCTCTCTCACATCACGCAGTTTTTGGTGTCGTATAATCCACCGTAATTATTATTGCTAATTATGTGCACCATCATGATTAATCCCAAGTTTACATTCTTGACATGGTATTAGAGCCATATTTGGCTCTTAATCATGGTGTGATTATGTATATTAGCTTTGTGTATGAGTTTACTTTATTAGCATCTTTACGGTTTAGTATTTTTCATTAAGGAAAATTATGCACACTCATTATCATTACAAATTGCATGAGAGAGATTTGGAGCTGCCAATTGAAGTATCAAGTAGAGATTTCCCCCATCACCAGCTCCATCACTCTCTAGTTTCTCATGATCACCAGCTTTAAAGGCTTCTTCCATAGCGTAGTTCATGAGTGTAATACTCACTCTCTCTAGCCTCCTTCCCTTCACTGTCTGACACTCATCTAACTTCCAAACAAATGCGACTGTTTGACCTATGAGATCCGCAAACAAACACAATGTTACACTCTTAGCGAAAACGTGCACGTGAAAAAAACATTATAATGTTACAAAGCCCACTTACATCCTACAGCAAGACAATCCATAGAATAATATCATAGCCTTTTATATCATCTCCAGGTCCAAAAACATGTTGAATTCGTTGTAAGGGAACAAAACCATATCATGTGCGGTCTTCTTTTCCCCCCATGCTACAATGGAGAGAGTGTCGTTGATGTGATAGTACTCACCAATCTTGCATTTGACGTCTTCATTGCTCACACTCCCTTAGCTAATGATACCCTCTTAGGCAGTGGGAAAAGGTTGTGCATGATACCTTTATTTGCGAAGGGTGTCTGCTTCTGCTAGAAAATAAAGAAGTGCCTTATAGCCCTTGGTGCTAATGCCTACCTCATCGTACATATTAACAACTTTGAACAGCACACTTCTAATAGTTTGGGCTACCTAGCACATGATATCATTGGCCACCGCTAAACTTATTTTCTTGCCACCACAGGGATCCTTGATCATTTTAAGCACATGATGGCTTGTTGTGATCGAGCACAAGAGCTCTTTACAATCCTTAGACTCATTAGCACCTGCAAAATCTTGGAGGATAACATTGACATTTTGAACTTGGAAGTGCACTGACAGTGCATCAACATTATGAGTGGAATGGTTAAGAGCAATACTGCGCTGCGTGAACTCTTACGAGCACCCCCTCCCATAGAAAGTGTTTCAATGTGGTTGAGTGGCCTCTTTTATGCTCCCTAGCTCCAACAGTGGTGCTCTTCATGTGGGCGATGGTCTGCCTTAGCTTTTCAGTGCATGCTGCACCCTCTCGATTTGCATCCCGAAGATCCTTAACCTTAGCCTGAGACTGAAGTAGGCCTTGGTGCAAAACACCTAACGTACCTTAGAGAACATGCAATTGCGAGGATAAGTAAAATACTCTACCAGCATCACTTGTTGATAATCTCTTACAATACTCGAGCATCCCATTGTTATCATCTCCCACATACTGAATAAATGAGGGCGTCTCTGAAAGTTGGTGGGTATCATGTAGAAGGGTCTGATGGGTATAGATTTCCATCAACCCACAAATCACATTTGTGTAACCACCTTGTCTCTGTGCAATCTTCTCATGTTCTGTGAGATGATCCTTGCCAAAGACGATCCTCTGTGCAATCTTCTCATGTTCTGTGAGATGATCCTTGCCAAAGATGCATACTCTTCCAACACTCAAACATGCAAATCCACCTTACGTCGTTGCAATGGCATATTCACATTGGTGATTTTGTGCAAGGACATGATTCTACTTAGGTGACAAGTTACACAACCAGATGAGCTTCAAGTCGAGAAAAGAACTAATAGGCCAAGTAATGTTGGATTAACAGCTCCATGTTGATGTTAAGCCATGAAAGCACAATAGAGAGAGAGTGACAATGGCATGAAAGCAAAGTAGAGAGAGAGAGAGAGAGAGAGAGAGAGAGAGAGAGGGAAAGTGAGTATGCAAGCCAAAAGCTCACAATAGAGAGAGAGAGAGAGAGAGAGAGAGAGGGAGAGAGAGGGAGGTAGGGAGTTGATAGTAGAGAGAGGGATTTTGTGTATGTAGGCCATTAGCTCATAGTAGAGAGAGAGAGAGAGAGAGAGAGAGAGAGAGAGGGGAGGGAGTTGTTAGGATAGAGAGAGGGACTATGTGTATATAGGCCATTACCTCACAATAGAGAGAGAGAGAGAGAGAGGGGGGGGGAGAGAGAAAGACAGAGGAGGTTGATTTGGAGGGAAAAAGGTAGGGTACAGATGGTTTTAGGTGAAAATTGAGTATAAAAAATGAATTATATATATATATATATGGGTTTGGGGTAAGTTTTAAAGCAGGAGAATTCAAAAAAGATTTAAAAAACACTATTTTTAGCCCCCACCTAGTTGCGAGAGTGATGATGCCGAAAGTGATAGGAGAATTTGGAGTCATTAAATGAGGGCGATTTGGTGGGGAAGTGGAGGCAATAAATAAGGGAGAAAAAGATGTCACATTTAAGGAGATAGAGGAGGTTTGGGGAGGAAATGGAGGTTGAAAACTGATTTTTTGCTCTATATATATATATATATATATATGCATTTAGGATAAGTTTCAAAGCCAAAAAACTTGCTAAAAGAAAAAAACACTGTTCCCCCCCCCCCCTCCCCCCTAGTTACGAGCTTGGTGATGTGGAAAGTTCTTGCTAGAAAGAGAAGTGAAGAGAGTGGAAATGACTACTTTAGACCCTAAACTTTTGGTTGGGAACTATAGGCTAGAAAGGGAAAATTATTGAAGCTCCAATTGGGACTCTTTATTGCCCTTTTCTCCTTAAGAATTCTCAAAATTATCCTTAATCCCTAAAAATTAGGAATCCTTACAAGCCTAAAAGATGTCCAAAGGTGGCCCCCTTCCCTCACCCATGGCATGGACTGCTGGGAGCTGCGTGGAGCAGATGCAATAATGGGGGCCACCACCTTGGCCCTCCTCTCTTCTATATCACCTCCTCTCGGCATAGTTATGCACATGACCCCATCCCTCCTTCAATCTCTCTCTCTTGGCTCTGAGGCGACACCCACCCATTCACCCTTCTCACAGCGACTTCTCCTCTCTCCTTCACACAGTGATGCCGGCCGGTCTCATGGCCATCTTCTCTCCCGGTGCTCAAGCTATGGACAAGCGGCCTTGCCTGTGTACAAGCCATGAATACGATGAAGGGGACCACCTTAGGGCCCCCTCTCCTTCCATGTGCATAGAGGCTCGTAACCCATTCACCCTCTCATGACTGTGCTTACATCTCCTCTCTCTCTCTCTTGGCTACTACTCACACACACACACCTATTCACTCACCATTTAGAACTAGACCTTCCCTCTCCCTTGTTTCCCACCCCACACACACACACTCTCTCGCACTCTCGTCGCTCTCCTAGCCGCCATAGCACACACACACACTGATGCACTAAATATGGATATAAACATATATGTATATGTAAATACCCACCATACCCACTTATATTTATACCATTTCAAAAGGTGTAAAATATATATGTGTATATAAATGGCTAAAGTATTTAGTATGTATGTATGTATGTATATATATATATATATATATATATATATATATATATATATATATATATACGTAAGTAAATAAATCCTCATCTAATAAATATAGGCACCTATGCATATATGCTTTAAGTTCTATGGAATACACCCAAGGACATGCATGGATATGTTCTTTGCATAGGCATAACATGCTTAAGTACCATCCATGCTTAATTATGCTATTATTAACATTATCATCATGCAACATAGACATATGTATATAAGCTATAAGCATACTTTTATGTATAGGCATCTTTTGCATCCATCCATGCATATACCCATGCATGAAAAATGGTGATTCCATGGGATATGTACTCCAGTGAGCCAATCTCATGATTGATTTAAGATAAATGTCCATGCATGAAAGGGCACATTTATGGTTAGCAAAAGGTCTACCCATGGAGTACTAGTACTTTTCATTTCCACTTAGGGATGAATTCCCTAGTACTTTTCATTTCCACTTAGGGATGAATTCCCTAGCCTATGTACATACATATGAGCATGTCCATGGTCACTCCAAAATTGATCAAGGGCTTATCTAGGTCATGACATCTTTAGGGAAAATTCAAAAAAATCAATCTTGTTCACCATGTTACATCCAACAGGGGTGAGTTTGGAAGTCACTGGCATCTCCAGTGGTGCAGACATGGTGAATGGGATCTTCTTTAGCAAGAGGAATAGATGAAATGTTAGCACAACTACAAACCAAGAGTCACTTCCATTGGGGGAGCATCCAAGAGCTCTCGACGGTCAAGTGGGCATGGTATCCTTGCCATCAACCCTTTCCCTTTTAAAAAGCCTTGTAAATCTACCCTTAAGAATCTTATATCTTTCCCAATAACACGCCTACGGAATCACCCCTTGTAAATACATTTCACTGCAGATTTTCTCTCTAGCTTTGTCCTCACCACCCTTAGCTCCATCATGAGGGCCTAGGGTGGGGTATTTGTAATCATCCTTAAAAGTGTACCTCTATGGCCCCTCTTCATGATCTCCCCAACCATGGTTAGGAGCTCAACCCAATACCTAACCCATGGTCTAAATACCACCCCCCCTCTTCTCTATGAAGCACCCCCAAAATCACACCCCTCATACCCAATTCAACCCCTAGCACACCTAAGCATCCACAACGTATTTGCACCTTGTATCTCATGGAGCATCCATCACAAACACACACTCCCACATAGTGTAAGCACCCAAATTAATTCAAGGAATCATTAAATATGTCACTTAGGATATGTGAGTAAAACACCATGGGAGTCTTGCACCTAGCACCAATGCTCTCATAATTCCATGCATCCTTACCCTCATCACCTCACCATTCCCACCCTTTAGGAATTAGGGAATACTGGCTAGGTTAGAATTCAAGGGAATCATGTTTCACAAAATAATCATATCTATATAAACATAAAGTCAAGCTTGCACAAGCACTTCTTAGTGTGAACTTTCAGCACCGTGCTTAGGAAACTCCTTTTTTTTATAAGGTTACGCATCATAGCCCCAAGCATTTAAGGAAATCTTTGAATAAATGATCACTCCTTTCCTCTTTCATGGCTTTCATATGTTTCTTAGCATTTCCTCTTTCCTCTTTCATGGCTTTCATATGTTTCTTAGCATTTTATATGTTTCTTAGCATTTCATTTGGGGGAGTTTGAGTTGTGTATTTCATGTGATGTTCATTTGGGTTCATGTCCTGTTAGAAAATAGATGAGATTGCAATGGCAATGAAGCTAATCACTTAGATTTAGAAGCATAAACAATCCCACAAATAAGCATACACAATGCTAATGAAATAGAGTGAATAGATGCACCAATCATGTAAGTGATCAGGCAGCCAATAAACATCCTGAATGGAAATGATAAATGATAAACACCATGATTACCTCAATGTAATAGAGAGAAGCCTTTTGACCACAAAGGAACCATCAAGCATATTGCCAACAAATGGTATGTAGCACAAAGCTATAACATAGTCTCCTCTCTTGTACACAATGAGTGTATAGACCACACATATATATATCTCCATGAAGGTAACTAGGAATCCCTAAGATACCTCCATCTCTCCTTGATTGTCTCACTCATCTAAAAGTGACTCCTCAATGAAGGGTAGTACCTACCATGCCTACTCTAGTTAACCATGGTAATTAGAGAGCTTACAACCTTAGAACCTCTATCCCTAAGGTGCACATAGCATTATCCATCACTTAAGGACTAATAGAAATGGATGCTAGATCACTAAAATCTCAACATGTCCTACTTTGTTTCTCATTGTTAATGAGAATGGATGCTAGATCACTAAAATCTCAACATGTCCTACTCTAGTGCTCATTTTTTCTCATTGTCAAAATTACCACGTATTTGTGTAGGTGTCCTAGCCCACCCTCGTTTGGCTAGGTAGTGCCCCCTTCTCCTTGGATGCTAGGGAAGCCCTTCCCCTAGTAGCCCTTAGTGAGTTAGGAACTTTGTGGTTGGGGTGTAGAGGCCATCCCGTCCAATTTTTTCCCCTCACTAGATATACATACCCCATAGTCATTATGGCTATCTTTAATGCAAATTTAGAGCTAAGGGAGGGGAAATAAATATATATATATATATATTCCCTACATCACGTTGTCCTTAATTTCTAATCCTAGTGTAGAATAGTAATAAGTTCCACTAACTTTATTGAAGGTGAGGACCTCCTAGAGCTCATGAAACCTATTAACATTGATTCTTTTATTGCCCCCTCCCCAAAATACAAAGAAGCCTAGAGTGTATGCTCACACACAGGTGGGTGGAGGCATGGGGCAGTCACCAAAATCTACTTCTGCATAATAGCAAAAATTACCATCCTTATAGTATTCTTAAGCTTTTTGATAGCATATGTGCACATCTCCATACTCCTATAACCACATTTATTTATGATTTTGACCAAATGCACATAGAATACCCTACATTCCTTGAGGAAGATGATCTACATGCCCTTCATGATTTTGTCATCTCTACGAAGCCTCCACCACCTTTCGATGATCAAGAGGTGGGGATAAGAATAAGCATGAAGAAAATGAGGAACACACCTACCTAGTTTTTAACCTTGTAACATCATATTTATTTATTATCTATGATAATAAAGAGAAAGGGGACACTAACCCACCACTAACTAAGAGATTTTTGTTGTTCTTCTTCTTCTGATTTTAACACTAACCCTCTAAACCTGAGGAAACACTAGACATTCAGCAGAGTAGCTAGAGGCCAAACCATCTACTCAACATCATCAAGAAGATCTAACCAAACCATCTACTCGGCTAGAGACCAAACCATCTACTCAAGATCGTCAAGAAGATCCAACCGATTATAACCAAATACAAAATCTTGGATCTCCTGGAAGATGATTATGCAAAAGTTAGGTAATCCATTGTTTAAACCCCATCTCATTCAACATGCCCACTTACAAAAGTTAGGTAATCCATTGCTTAAACCCCATCTCATGCAACATGCTCACTTACAAATAACACCCTTTGATCCCACAAAACCAATTCAAGGTGAGGCCTATGTAATTATCTCCCAAGCACCCAGTCTCCCATATCCCCTCTTGGTAGGGGATAGGCTAAAAGTAGTGGAAATTAGACCACTAGAGCAACTAGAATCATTGTGGGACAATATAGCAAGAAGATCAATACTCGCAACCCGAGGGCTTGCTAATTTACCAAGGATCTAACTTATCACATTCATGTGAATTCCCATGCTTATAAAAGATAGAAATAAGGGCATTTAATAGAGTCACATGGAGGAGAGTTTGAGCGGTGGGTCGAGATTCACATTTCACTTACAACTTTCCTTACTTTGAGCATAGCAGGTTTGAAACTCTAAACAAGCAAAGATAGTTTATACTCACAACAATGCACATATGGAGGGCAATCCCTAATCTAGTTGCCATAGTCACCACTTGTGAGGGTTTTTAAGCTCATTATCTATTTCCCTACAAGCAATAGATTATGAGGATGGAATATAAATGAAGGGATGTTAACCCCATTTAGAAGCTAACTTAGCATCTCTCCGCTAACATATAAGAGATAGCATAATAAGTGTCATGAAATGTCACTAAAAATATTGTAATTATGCAAACGCCTGGCCATGCCCAAGCCTATGTGACTCTTGTAATCATTTGGTTCATCTCTTTTTAATTTTTCATACTACCCAAGTGTGAATAAGGGCCAGCTGTATAAATACCGAATTCTCATAACGTTAACACACAATCCCCCTTTGTGCCAATTGAGTCTTTCTTATCTCCTTGATCTCTTATGTGTCTATGTTGTGTGTGTGTGTGTATGTGTGTGTGTGTGTGTGTGTGTGTGTGTGTGTGTGTGTGTGTGTGTGTGTGTGTGTGTGAGAGAGAGAGAGAGAGAGAGAGAGAGAGCAAGGAGGAGAGAGAACTTAATTACTAGTGCATGTTCCTCTTATGCTTGTTTTCATAATTGTAAGAATAGAGAGGAGTGAGAATATTTTTATGGAGAGAGGCCAACCTCTTGGTGGTGGTAGCTTTAGGATAGAGGCAAAGGAGCGGAGTTAAAAACCATATTAGCTTGGCCCTAGGGCCAACCTACCAGCAAAGATGGTGTTGGTCTGGTGATGGTAGCTTGGTCCTAGGAACAAGCTACCGGCATTTTCAGATAAATTTGTGAAACCAAAAAACCAAAATTAAAACTGTAAAAAGTAAAAAAATTAATAAATTCAATAAATTAATTTAAAAAATGATAAGAAATAGTTGCCACTACACAATGATTTTTTTAATAAAAGTGCACGTACAAACTTGCATGTTATAGATTTGAGGCTGTGCAGCCATTTTGGCATAGACTATACAAGTCCCAAGAAATTAACAATTTTCCATACTTAAGGGAACTAGCTTAGCTATAGGAAACTACCTCTAGTCGACTAGAAAAAGGTGTATTATTTCTTTTCGCAGTAGTGTCTGGTAGTGCTTAAAATCCACTTTAGATATATTTTAGTAATAAAAATTTAATTAATTAATCAATTAAAAAATTTAAAAAAACAAGAAAATAGTCTAAAACATGTCCTAGCCCTAAAACAACTTGTAATGATATGCAGTTATGAACTAGGCATGTTTTAGAGACAGGTTTAGAGCAAACTGTGTCAACCCAATTAGGCTTTTATCAATCCACCTTTGTCTTGGGACCCTCTTCAGAATGAGATTCAATGTGGTATAAGGCCTTAGACTCTTAACAAGTAGCAACACTTCCTCCAATCTTGACTAAATGAAAGGGATATTGGACAAAGGGGTAGAAAACCCCACTCAAACAATAAATTCTACCCATTGATAGGCCGCATGGCCAATTACTACCTCTCTATGGTCTAGGAATGTGAAACTTGTGTTAGTAAATTCTTGGAATCCTATGGAACCTTGAGGAATAGTAGCAGCAACCTGGGGGCTTGGTCCATCATGTAGCCAGTTGTCACCACATATGTGGGATCAGTAGGGCTTATTAATGGTGTCTCCATCTCACTCAAGGCAGGACCTCACACATTGCTTGTCCCAACCTATGTCATAGGAAGTCGCATGGGCATGATGATTCCCTGTGTAAGGCTCTCTTTCTCTATAATAGCCCGAGTAGATTCCATGACCATCTGAAGTTGCTCTTCCTTGTATGTGGAGGTAGAGAGAGATTCCATAGTAGCCAGGTCTGTCTCAAGGTTTCATGGGTTGCATCGGATTCCCAGCTCTCGGTTTTGTACTAATGTGTCTGAGAATATTACACACTTGGAGATAAATTCATGTGGTTTGGCACTCTCTAGGCTATCATTAAAGTGGGTGATTATGGTGTAATTTGGGTGGCTTGTAGTTTAGGTTATTGTTGAGCTCAATGTAACGTCTCTTCCTCTTTTTTCTTAGTAGCCTGATTAGGGCTTCTTATACTTCTTATACTTCCTCTTTGGTCCTGCCATCTGGCATTAAGGTTTGGGAAAGGTTTTTGTCTACAAGAATTGGGTTGCCAATTAAGATTGGTCCCATGTGGACTAGGATTTCCACATGTGTGGGGCTTGTGTGTAAGGCAACACTAGTTGGAGCTAACCTGAACTCCTTCATCCCCAAATTGCTATGTTGCTTGGTTAGGTGTAGAGGTTACAACTAAAGCCAAACCCTTGAAAAGATGGTCTCAGAGGAATCAAATGATTTATAGATGCTGGATTAGAACACACAGAATGGGTTTCACCCATAGTGATAGTGCCCAAAAAGAACGATAAAGTGCAAGTCTGTGTGGACCTCAAAAGGGTCGATGATGCCACCACAATTTGGGATCACTATCCATTTCCTTTCATAGAGCATGTGTTCAAAAGAGCCGTAGGAAAGAAAGCCTACAACTTCCTTAACGAATTCTTTGAGTACAATCAAATGTTGTGATCAATCCAAAGGATTAACATAAAATAGCTTTTGCATACCGAGTCATGCCATTTGGGTTGACCAATGCCCCAGGAACCTTCCAATGCCTAATGTGCACAACCTATAAGGATTATCTTCAAAAATTCCTTGAAGTCTTCATGGATGACCTTTTTGTCAACTCTACGTGTGGAAAGCACATATGTGGTGTTTACAAACAGAGATTTTGACTCTACAGGATCTCTCTCAACCCTATCATATGCCAATTTTGGGTTCGGCATGGGGTAATCTCTTGGGACATATATTGTCTCAAATTATGGAATCTCCATCGATGATAGCAAGGTGTGACTTATTCTTGAGTTGCCACCCCCAACCAATTTCAAAGGATTCCAAAGATTCATGGGACATGCTGGATATTATCGAAGTTTAATCTTCATGTATGCCAACATTGCTCATATCCTTCATGGACTCATAGTAATCTTTGAATGGACAGAGGAGTGCCAAATAGGCATATGATACCCTGAAGAGAGCCTTGGCAAGTGCGCCCATCTTGTGATCTCTAGATTGGGAGATCAAATTTCATGTTCACATTGATGCCTCTGCCTTTGCAATTGGGTGCTTGCTAGCTAAACCCGACAAACACAATAGGGAGTTCCCTATTAGCTTTGCTGCTAGGTGCCAAATAAATGAGGTAGAATGGAACTATACCACGACAGAAAGAGAAGGGTTAGCCATGGTCTACACGGTTAAAAAGTTTCACCATTATCTTTTGGGTGACTAAGCTCGTTTTCTTTGTGGACCATCAAGGTCTCCTTTATCTTATAAATAAACCATGTACCACTAGTAGAATCACCATAGATGGCTGATTATGCTAGAATTTAACTTTACTATATGATACACAAAGACTCACAACATATCTTGGCCGGCGCATCCCCAATGGTGAGCCATGATGGGTGTTTATGATGTTCTGCTAGATGCCCCCTTGTTTAAGCTATGCTCAATTCTTGAATGGGGAGAGGAAATTCCTTGTTTTAACTATGCTCGATTCCTCAATGGGGAGAGGAAATTGTATGCTTCCTTGCTCTAACGGCCTACCCACTGAACCACTCATCACAACAAATACATAGCGAGACGTCTCATCAAAAAGGCCAGCCCCTATCAATTGATCGCAGGGCAACTTTATAGGCAAGGCAAGGACAACCATGAGATGCCGTGTTTGAGAGGATGAATATGTCTCTGCTCTAGAGAAAGCCCACTCTAGAATTGCAGGTGAACACAGCAAGCATCACTGCTTGAAAAATCCCACTTTGTTTGGAGACGTTTGCAGAGTACATCAAACAATGCAATGATAATGCCAACGAGTGGAAATTCCAGAAAGTAAGGATAGAATACCTCTAAATCTGATTGTGTCCTTTTACAGCCATTTGAGAAGTGGAGCATCGATTTCATGGGACCCATTAATCCAGCTACCTAACACACTCAGGCACGATACATTATAGCAGCCACCACAGACTATTACACAAAATGGATTGATGCTAGGGTCACCCAAAAAGATGATGCAAGGTCCAATGTATAGGTACTATTACAATTGTGTTTCACATTGGAAATAACCCCTTGGAAGAAAAGTTTTATGTTATGCTTGCAGGGACAATGCGTGAAGAAATTCTTCTAGGACATAGATCGATGGGACACAACCGATGTCAGGTTGATTACGATGCAAGGACAACAATTGGCCTCGGGGCAAGTTAGAGGTGATGACAGACAAAGATATCTTGTCACCCAATCCCCCACCCCAAGTTAACCACTCTCTTCCACCAATCACAATCACCTTACTCCCCAACCAACATAAAACTATGCCACCCAAAAAGAGGCCTCTCCCTCACACCTGAACATTCCATTGCCTCATCTGCACTGAGCTTGGAAGCAACTCAAGAGCCACAAAGAGAGGAAACTAACAGCTCTAACTTCATTAACACAACTAACGGGCCATAAGTACACACTCAACCCCACTACACCCAACTTAATAATCCTCTCATTATTCATAGTTGGGTGCCCAAGAAGATCCTTAAAGCCCAATATTATAATGAGGGTGCTACAACTCTGTGGATTCCACGAAGATCTAATTTCCCCACTGAAATCTCGGTAAAACCCAATACTCGTACCTCGTGCCGCCTTCTAATAAGACAACCACAAGTCCACATGATATAGGAGAACCTCAAGGGAAGACCTTCAATGCATAAAAACCGTCATTGCCCACTAACCTTGTCCTCACACCATGACTACCTACTATAGGTGGGTCCCTAAATCTCCCCTAAAAGGTAGCACATCTGGTTATCGCCCCCTAGGGGGGCTAACATCATGTACCATTCGTGCTCCGTGATCCCTACACCGCAAAAATTCCAATGGAAACCCAAGATAGACTCTATTGTCTCCACCAATACTACAGTGTAGAACAAAGGGAAAGTAAAGATTCTGGAGGGAGCCACGGCCATACAACCCCATCCACTATCCCCAATAGTGATATGCCGCCAACCTCACTACTCCACCAGCCCTTATCCTCCAACTCCCTCGATGCACCCCCACATAACCCAACCACTCCCTTGGTGATGAAGCATCCAAGCTTCCGAAGGAGCTACCAACCTCACCAAAACCTAATTGGAACCACCTTCTCACTCTTGCGAATTGGATAAGGAGTCAATAATACAAAACCTGCAATGGGGTGCTGGCTATATAGCCTTGGAGTACAAAACTTGTTTAGAGGGTTCCCTTAAAAAATAAAAAACAAAGATAGAAGCCACAACCATTCATTTTCAGAAACCACGACCGTTCACTTTAATAAGACTCACTTTCAGTACCCATGGTCATTCACTATCACTCTCCTAAGACATGGTATTTCACTATGAATCTACTACCCCCATGGCCATTCACTTTCAATCTACTAATCCATGACCATTCAATCCGATAAGCCACACCTATTCACCCCGAGATGCCACACCCATAACTCTAGAAAAGCGATGGTCATACCTCCAAGAACCCACACCCACACCTTCCTAGGAAATCTATATAAAGGGCCCACCACCTTCATTTCACCCACTTTTCTCCCTTCACTCACGAAACTCTTGCAGGTTTTTCCTCTCGTGCTTTTTAATCCTCAGACTCATGGTGGGAGCCCCCACACAGTCAGACTCCTCCTATGACATCCTTCCTCATATCCCCTAGAAGAAGAAGAGACATGTCAGACACCGCTTTGAGGAGTCTGGCAAGCATCCCACTTAGCTATCCCATCTAGGTGAAACTTTCATGAAGCACGTCATCGGGACACACCATCCATAGCCTTATGAAGAATACCCACAAGGTTGAGCATAAACTACTCTCTATTACACTGAACCTTGTTTATGGACCCAGCCATTGTGGACCGCCTGGAGCTAATAGGGCTCACCTTGCCCATCCTTCAGTCCTAGAGGGCTAATCTCCTAAACTACTTGTATTTCAGGGTAGGTCATTGATATACAAGGACCAGACACAAACGGTTCACCTCAACCTAGACCTTGGTTGAGATGCTCTTCATCTTTTCCACATCGAGCAACCCTATGTTCGGTTCAACAATGTCATGCACTATGTGCTCGATGCTCTTCATCTTCCTCGATCGAGCAACCCTATGTCCGGCTCAACAATGTCATGTGCTATGTGTGCGATGCCTACTAGGGGCAGACCACAAAGGACAGAGTGGAGTGGCACCACATCTCTCATCCCAAACTCGTAATTCCGGCCAGGGCCCTGACCTTCCTCCAGGCCACACTCGCTGGATCAACAAGTTTAACCATAACCTTCCCACCTTAGCCCATGTCCACCAAGGTGTCCAAGTAAATTGGGCTGAGTACCTCCATAAGGAGTTTCATTCAGTCTTCTCCAACCCCCAAAGAAAGCTAGTTGCCTCCTCTCTCTTAAAATGAAGGTGATCTACCATGCAGCGGGCTGGGAGGAGCTCCCACAATAGGTTTGCATTCAAAGCCTTTCTACCATTCCACCCCCCTTGTCCTCAAACCCAAACCCTTTCCAACCTCTCTTCCCCATAAACGACATCACATCGAGACCCAGCGACAACGAGAGGAAGCCTGCAGACATGCTGATGTCTGTTGTGACCAAAGCTCAGCTCAAAGTTGAGAATAGGAGGAAGAAGCCCGACACAAAGCATATGAAGAGGAGGACATCTGCCGGACCACTCAGTTATTCGATGAAAACCTCATCAAAGATCCTAGCCCTGGAGGCCACTACTTCCCCTGAAGAAGGAACCTCGTCACCTTCTGCCTCTCAAAGGCCACACGATGGACACACTCCGTTGGGTCCACGTGTGGGCCATTTCCGCTCCCAGGCCGCCTATTCCAAAGGCATTACATCCACTCATCGAGCCATACTAGATTTTGCCCAACGCTTTTCTAACCTCACCGATGAGCTTGTCACCTCAATGCGGATTACATGCAACGTCAGCAGGAACAGGTGACAGTCGCCCAGTAGCATATGCTCCTAACAAAGGTAGACCAGTAGAGCAACAAACCCACTAGGAGACACTGCAGGAAGCCACCCTTGCCAACCAACGATTGCACGAGGCCCTGGAGGAATGAGAACCCATCCTAGCCACCACCCTCGCCATGATAACAGAGCTCCAACAACAACTCGAAGCCGCTCAAGAGGCTTCCCACCAGGCCACCCAAGCCCTTTCCTCACTCACAAGCTTTCAAAGCGAGCAACACATGTCGAGGCTGATTGTGCAACCACCTTTGGATTTCTTTCAACCAATACTAACCCCTCCCCTTACCCTCACCAGTTTTCCCTAACAAAGACCCCTCTGAAGCACCCTCCACATCTCAATGCCATACTATGGACACATTTTGTTGGGATTAGGCCGGATGTTTCCACTCCCAACATGCCTTCTCCAAAGGTATCCACTCCTCCACTACAAGACACTGCTACCATACACGCCTTCAATACACGCAATAAGTTACCGACACGTGTATGGTCGCGCATGTATATGAGTAGTATCGGGCGCGTATATATTGGCATCTAAATTTATGTGTATACTGGTTTCAGAAACGCATCTACTAGTGCGTGTATATTGGCATCTAAATTCGCGTGTATACAACACGTGTATCAGCGCGTGTATATACACATAATTATACACGCATTATTACACGCGAGAACTTTATTAAGAAAAACTCTAATATTTCTTTACAAAATTAAAAACCATTTTTTTAAAACCATCTCATAGTACATTACAGTATATATCATTACACAATCCCACTACATACATTTACAACAATGAAATATATTCAAAAATAAATCATGAGATAATAATTAAAAGACAACATATACAATAGAAATGTCATCAATTTAGAACGATACAGTGATGGATTGGTTAGGGTTCGATCTCATCTTCAATAAGATCCATCCTTGCCAAACGAGCAACATCAATATCCATTTGATCAATTTGTAAGGCTACGATTAAATTTATTCCACCATCGATATTCTGTCCATTGATAATGGTATCGATGCCCTGATCATCCTCATCAACATCTCCATCATCCTCAATGGTAGGGTCATTCTCATGATCATGAGAAATGGCACGCTCATCCTCATTATCATGATCATCTCTTATTTCTTGATCATCGATCAAGAAACACAACATCTTCATTGGCATGTTCGACATCATCTTCATTGCGGCTTGTTACATCCTCCATATGCTCCATATCAGTGAATGTATTATACATCACTTTGGAACGTGGTGCAATAGGGATGACGTACCACCATTTAATGTCATGCACCATTGGCAGATAGATAACCTACTCAAATACACATACTGTAGTAATTAATTAGCATATCAAAAGTCAAGGGGTACACGAGCTTAGATATATATATACATGAAACACATTAGTAAAAAAATGTATACCTGCTCACATTGTTGTGGCAATACGAGCCTATCTTTCTTTGTTTGCCAAAACTTTGTAGAGTCAATAGTTACATAGCCACTTGCATGGCGTTTTATCGTTGCATTAGGCTCTTTTTCCACCACGTTCATTTGCAATTTGACATCCAAAACATACACAAAGAAGCGACGAAAGTCAAGCCTAAATATGTCTTGGATTGTGCCACAATAATCATCCATTTTTCCATTAGCTCCCTCAATGCTACTAATGACACCGCAATCTTGTGTATTCATCTTTTTATCAATTCTTTGTATTCAAAAATGCTTGCCTTCATACCATATAGCATTAAACATAGTGCACTGGACCAAAATAGAAGCAATATTTGTGTAAGCAATGTGAATAAAGAGAGCAAACGCCACAGTAGGAAGAGTAGGAGTGGACACGACGGGTGCTTTGGTGGGCGACAAAAATCCCATGATTGTTCAATTTCATCTGTCACCTCTTGTGAAACACCATCCGAAAGTGTTGTAGATAAAATAAACATTCCTTTCTGTTGAATATATTTTTCTGCCTCTAGAGCTTGCTTTAGGCTATCCATATCAGTTCGTAGGCCTCTCACTCTTGTGTTTACAACACAACGACATAATGGGATCAAGGGAGCAATCTTTCCAGGATTGATTGCAAGAGATTCAATAACATCCTTCCCTTGACCAATATCAAGTGCAGCAGGAAACTCTTGCTCAAACTCCTCATCCAGTTGTTTATCCTCTTTCTTTCTCTTCTTAGAAGATTCCTCCACAATTATAGTAGTGTCTTCAAAGTCTTCCATCTCCTTATCCTCTTCAACTTCAATTTCAACCTCTTTTTGAATCTCTAAATTTGGTGTAGATTTCACTTGCAAACTTCTCTTGCTACTTGTCCTTCCACCTCTCTTGCCTCCTCGTTCTCCTCTTCCACCTCTCCCCCTCCTCTCAGAAGTTCTTAATTTTACCATCCTGCCAATGTGACAAAGATGCATTTAAAAAAAGAAGTCATCACATGGCATAGAATAGACTTACAAGGTCAATTAAGTCCGAGCATTACTTTAATAGCATACAAAGAAACCCCAAGAGGCTTCAAAATAGAAAATACCTGAAGCTTGATCGTGATGCTGCTAATTGAAGTTGCACTTGACGAGATGATGGGGCTTGAGGAGACTAGCTGGACAACAAAAACATATAAGAAAAAGTTATTAAGCATACAAGAACAAGTTATTAACCTTAAAAGCGTACAATCAATCCTTTAATTGTGGTTGAAAATAACAACACAGTCCTGCACGATGCTTGGCACTGACGTTGCAAACAACAACATACATACGACAGGCAATGATGGACATGATGGACATGACAATGTATTAGTCTTCTGTTTCTTTAATTAATTAAGAGCCTTACTGATGCATCAAGATCTACAAGAGGGCCCGACGTGTGCATATATATAGGGTTCCGCTTTAATAAGTTTTACTTTAACTTTCCGCAACTCAAAGGCTGAAACGTGGCGAATTTGTATTCTGCTATATATATATATAGGGTTCCGCAGTGTGATCTCTGGAGCCGTCTTCATATATATTTTGTGTGTTGCATTTTGCCAACTTCAAACCAGTTAGTTCATACTCTGTCAAGCTGGGAGGATACACGCAAGCTGTCTCGTGGAGCGAAAAGAAGGCCAGCATCCTCGAAGTCTCAACTTACGTACTATATTGTTTCGCTCCCAATTATAAAAAGATCTACAAGAGGGCCCGACTTGTGCATACCTTTAAGACTTGCGTGGCCATGACACCAAGCTTGCTACGTGTTTCAGGTTGAGATGCCGTCCACCCACAGATGCAACGACCCCTTCTGTCAGCACCTCTCGACGTCGCGCCGCCAAGCACATGGGGAGTTCTCACTGATCGCGGCTTACTAACCATTGGATATGGAGGTTCTCACTGATATGACGATAAGGAAGATGAGCCAAATGTTCAAGTCACAAAACCACCTGTACAAAGGCCAGCTCCTTTGAGACCATACAAGTGTGGTATGCGTGCCTCATGATTTGTATACCGCCATGCAGAGCAAGGGCGAGGGAGGCAGAACGTTGATGATTTGTATACCGCGATGCAGAGCAAGGGCGAGGGCGAGGGAGGCAGAGCGTTGATGATTGAAAACGAAAGGCGTTGAAGATTGAAAACGAAAGGCCAAAATACCCCTTTCGTCGACGAAAGGGGTATTTTGGCCTTTCATTTTCATGAGGAAAAAGGGGGGCCACCCCCTAAACGATGCCAAAATTTGTCGGTCATTTAAGGATACCGTCTTCTTGTTATTTGTGTAAGATTCTCATGATTTTATTGTTATAAAAAATTTCATGAAAACGATGCCAAAATTTGTCGGTCATTTAAGGATACCGTCTTCTTGTTATTTGTGTAAGATTCTCATGATTTTATTGTTATAAAAAATTTCATGAAAATATCGTGTGTCTGCTAACACAATTGCAAAAAAACAAAATGGTTGTTTGAAGTTTTAAGTCGCTTTTTCATAGGGATATCAGTTCAAGTTATGGCATTTATGGTTGGTGTTTAAGAGACTAATGAGGAGAATTAAGACAAACGTTTTTTTTTCAAATTTGGGGCCCCTTTTTCCTCATGAAAATGAAAGGCCAAAATACCCCTTTCGTCGACGAAAGGGGTATTTTGGCTTTTCATTTTCATGAGCCCTTAAGAAAATTTAAAGGCCAATAGACCCCTTTCGTCGACGAAAGGGGTCTATTGGCCATTTATTTTCATGAGAGCCTAGAGTACAGAGAGACACGAGGGTGCGAGAAAGGGGGCGGCGTGCGGGTGGGTCGCGAGTCATCACGAGGGCGAGGGCGGTGATGGCCGATCCAATCCATAATTCATCCAAGGGCTCTCATGAAAATGAATGGCCAATAGACCCCTTTCGTCGATGAAAGGGGTCTATTGCCTTTAATTACAATCTATGCTACCAAACTATGATGTTAATAGGAACCATGACTTATAATGATTATCATACGAATTCGATTGCTAATGAGAATGCAGCAATGACGAGTGATCATTTAATTAAACATCATTACTGTGTGAGGTTGATAATTTTTCATAATTGTGAGGTTGATAATTTTACTGTGTGAGGTCGACATACAATTAAATATCTTTTTGATTAATATTCAATTAATGATAGACCCCTTTTGGAGAGAATAATTAAATATAGAGGCCAATAGACCCCTTTCGTCAACGAAAGGGGTCTATTAACCTCTATATTTAATTAATGGTTCATGAAAGATAGAGGCCCATAGACCCCTTTCGTCAACGAAAGGTGTCTATTGGCCTCTACCTTTCATTAATAATTGATGAAAGATAGAGTCCAATAGACCCCTATAATCGATGAAACAGTCTTTCGGCATATTTTTAACATCATAATTTATATTCAAAAGGTTAGAGATGTGCTAACCAACCATTTCTTGTTCGCCACAGTTATAATTTATATCTATCTATCAACTTTATGTAGCAATAATGAAATGTCATTGCTAGCGAGAATGGCTTGCAATAACTCCCATACGTGTCAAAGAAAGGTTGGGGATTAAAAGGTCTAAGAGTCCATGGTATTATAGTATTGTTATTCACAAATGATGGCTAAAATTTACATCATGGTTCAGTACCATTATCACACTTGTGCCGACTTTCACAAGACCTATCTTACAAAGTTGTGAGAATAAACAATGGGCAGTGTGTGCAAAGCATTTGTGAGCATGTTTTCTCGGCAGACTCTTGTTTCAAATGAGTTCTTGAAACGAACACTCTGCTCTTGATCTCACCCTTTGGACTTCATCTCATTGAGTTGCACAGCTCAACCATTCCGTTCTTATGGAATCTGTCACAATTCAGAATGAGGATAGATCTTTGCATATGTTTGTTCGCACTTCCATAGGTAGAGGAGTGTTGTCAGAGATGGTGCTTGCTAGCCATTTTCAATTCACACTTGGGTCCATATCTGTCCATCAGCACATTGGTGATAATGGGTCTGATTTGACAATGGAGCTGCAATACGAAGTCCATGACGATGGATACAAAATGTTTCACCTTGATGCACAGTTTGGTGATATTTTCACCGTGAAGGGAGAAAGATTCAAGCTTGATGACAATGAACTTCAGAAGACTCTAGTGCACGAAAACAAAAAAGATTTCTACTCTGTTTACAACAAAAATGATGAGGCAAGGAAACATGTTTCAGCTAGCAACATTGAGAATGACAAACAACATAGTGTCATTGAGATTATTATGCAACTACCTATAAAGAACAGATTGCGTGAGGCCTATGAGAAGGTTGGAATGCATGTCACTGTGGATGAGTTGCCTTCTACTTATGATGGTGATGTTTTCTTTGAGCTACCAGCTACTTCAATGAAACATCGCACAAAAGGTACGGAGTCAAAATTTGATGGTCATGTTTGGAGTGATCCTATTACAACAAATATAGTATTTCCTGGTGTGGTTTGTAGAAAGGAATGTGGAGGTCACCTCCGTTGTATAAATGCAACTTGTGGTTATAAAGAAAGAATTGGGATAGAGAATGAGACACAATGGGATGGGAGATTGATTAGAGTGGCCCCAGCAAATGTGTCAATTGAATCATATGGCTCCTTATCATGTATACATTGTGGTCGTCCACCAATTTGCTTGGAGAGATGTTACTGTGAAATGTTACTCTGCATGCCAGAATGTAGAGATGGTGTGAATCTTACTCGTGCAGTCATACACCATGGCCATCATAATCATCCCGTTGGAGATGGTTTGACTAGAAGAACAAAGGATGCCATTAAAACCAAAGTTTCTGAAATGGTGAGGGCTGGTGGTGCTGTATGCCCTAAAGGGATACAAAATATAATTGTCCAAGACATTATTCTGGAAACTTTATTGTCTAAAAATGTGCAAGATGGGATTAAGATGTCGGATGTTGAGCTACAAGATTTGCTAAAATAATGTGAACCTTTGCTCAACAAAAGAAGGTAATTACCATAACATTTGTTATTGCATTGGTTTATTAAATTATGTTATCACAATGAATATTGATCAACTTTATGTCTGTGTAGATTATCAAGATGGATTGAGGAGGGTCGACGTGACTCTCGACCTGTGTCAGATGGGCTAGATGGAATTTTATACTTGAAAAGACATTGTAGATATAATTATTTCCAAAGTGTAGTGTTTCCTGGATAATTGCAACATAGTTCATTCAGCAGGTGTCATGTATTTAAAATGTCTACCCAAGGTTCTGGTTCAGGGGTTGATTTGGTAAATAAAATGAGACCTGGAGGAGAACTGGGTCATTGTTGGGTGTTGTTTGACTTTGTGAAGCGAATGAAAGATTGGACTACCATTGCTTGCCATGTGTATAATCCTTTTATCCAAGAGTTGCAAACAATTGCAACTTGTGACTTCAAGGTGGAAGATACTGACGCACAAATTCTATTTTGGGATACTCTCAACAAAGTAATGGTTTCAGAAGGGTTTGACAATGCTAAATTCAAAGGGTTCATGGCAGATGAGGCCCAAGCCAACTGGAGAGCTGTACGTGCCACTTTCAATGGTGGCCCTGACAATATAATGGAAGGGAAAGAGCGTTCTTGCCTTTTCCATTGGGAGCAAAGTCTTCATTCCCATGCAAAGGCATGTATAAAAGTTGGCAGCCAAGAGGAATTTAAAATCCGATGTAGACGCTAGAAGGATGCCTCTACAGAGCAAGCTGCAGAAGTCGAAATGAGAAGCCTAAGGGCATGGTGGAATGCAGGCCATGCAAGTGACTCAGACTTGCCACGGCTTGAAACTTGGTTTGCATGGTGGCATGCTAGGATTTCCCATTGGGGCCACTACATTATAGAGGTTGGTTTTGTATTTCTCTTGAATTTTTTTTGTCATGTTAATAATGTAATTTTGCTATTACAATATCTCTGCAGAGTATGTCAGATAACGAGAAGTACTTGATACCTCGAACAAATCTAGCAGAGTCTATTCATGGTAGTTGGAGGGCTGGATTGAACCATGTCAAATATGTTGGTCTCTACAATGCCTCTATTAGTGACCTCTCAAATGCAATTTTACAAAGCGCTAGATACACATCTTTTTTGAAGGGCCCGTTTATCGGAAGTGGGCCGAGTCTGGAGACCTTAAAAAAAAGATCTTTAAAATCTCGGATTGACATTAGTGCCAAAACAGTTGTTGAGCTAACAAGTGATGTTGCAAAGGAAATGGGTGTTGCATCTAAAGTATGTTTTAATGATGGAGATGACAAGACTGTGCGAAAGAAAAGGCCAAAGTCAATGCCTTCAAATATATGTGAGGATGATAGTCACCGCCCTGAGTACAGTTATGTAAATAAGAAAAGATACTCCATGTCTTCAAAATCTAGTACTAAATTTGCAACAGAGAGTTTTGAGGATGATGATTCCAAGAGTGTACAAGAATATGAAGTGCATGATGCAAATTGGGCATTACGAAGAGTTCCTGTAACAAGCCAAGTCCGTTGCCAGGCTTGGCTTGGACAAGGAGGAAAATGTAACAAGCTTGTCAATATAAAGGATCATGAAAATCGACGTGGAGTTGTTGCACCATCATTCTTTGGGAGGATTCAAACACCAATTGGAGTGCGCTCCCAAATGATTTGGTTTTTTGGAAATGATGTAACCCACACGTGGAAGCCATCAACTAGCATTACAGGTATTCCAGGACCATCACCAGGAAGGTGGAAGGTTCAATCAGGAACATCCTTGACAAGTGTAGAGATTGCCAGGTTGACAAGCTCGGGGTTTGTCATATTAGGAGTGTCAACTCCGATGGTGGGTGCAAGTTGTGCTTCACCAATTCAAGCCCATGATGAAACAATAGTATTGCATGAAGATCGACCTCGGCGTCGAGATGGCAAAGCAATCAGATGGCGAAACAAAATCTCCAAAGAAATGGAAGATAGAATTCAGAGGTCATTGGTCATGAAATGCATTGTTAAGGACGCAACAGTCGTGAAGGCCATGGAGCATGCTGAGTTCATTGTTTCTACAGAAGGATCAATGCAAAAAGGTATTGAATACAAGATTGACATTTCTCCATTTCCTTCTTGCAATTGTGAAGACTTCATTGGACGATTCCGCAAATTGGATGCCTATATTCCATGCAAACATATTTATTACATCTTCCTTTCATACCTTGGATTGGATAGCAGAAATAATATGTTTGTTCACCAAGCCACCTTGAGTAAAAAAGAGATATTCCAGGCATTGTCCCGCATGCCTTGAGGTTTAGTTTTTGGAGACTATACTTTCATGATGGTCAACAAAAAATGGAAGGGCTATTATAATAATCCTTTTTCCATAAGGATTTTGAACCACAAAAATGGTATTTTTTTGAAGACTGAACCTTCATGATGTTGAATACAAAATGAAAAGATATCTATAATAATCCTTTTTTCCATGAAGATTTTGAACCACAAGAACAATGTTTTTGGGGCCTTTTGCATTTCTCCTTGTGTAAATTTTTGGTTTGTTTCTCTGCTTGTTGATAATTGTGGCAAGACGCTTTGTAGGAAACCTTCTGCTTCAAAAGCATCTTGACATCATGTGTATGTCTGAATCACTATCACCAGTTGTGATAATCAAGTCATCACATAGATGACTAATAACACAATCCCTCTATTTGTCTTTTTCACATATAGTGAAAAATCTACAGTGGATATCTGAAATCCAATGGTAACAAGATGCTCCTCGATCTTGTTTGACCATGCTCTGGGTGCCTGCTTCAAGCCATACAAGGCTTTGTGTTACTTGCACACAAAATTTGGATGTGGATCACTCTCATAACCTAGTGGCTACATCATGTACACTTCTTGCAAATCACCATGCAAGAAAGCATTCTTTACATCCATTTGATGTAAAGACCAACCCTTTGCTCTAGCCATAGCAATGACAGCTCTCACAGCTGCCATTCTTGTTGCAACCGAGTTGAATGTCTCCTTATAGTTATCTCCTTATAGTCTATGCCATAAGTCTACGCATAGCCCTTGGTAACCAATCTTGCCTTCTTGTACCTTCTCACTGAACCATCAGCATTGTGCTTGACTTTATACACCCACTTACATCCAATTTCCTTCTTTTCCTTAGGTAAAGGCACTAACTCCCATGTTGCATTTGTATCCAATGCTGCCATCTCCTCATCTATGGCGTCTTCCCATTTTGTATTTCCAATTGCCTGCTCAAAGCAAGTGGGCTCAACCTCCTGTATTGCTTTTACCATGTAAGCATAATGATGGGCTATATATCCATTATATCTCAACCTGTTAACATAAGGTATCTAACCCTCCTAGACCTGCGTACACTTGGATCACTGCCAGGTATCCTCAAAATAGCCCTGGTTCTCCTTACACTAGGAGTAACCACAAACAGAATGCCAAGATCCTCATAAAGGCTCTACTTAGAGCTACTAGAGTCACCATCCACATGCCTTTTCCCTTCTCGACCAAGGCTTTAAATCTATGAAAGTGAGCAAACACCTCACTTTTCTCCTTCATTAAATAAACTCATACTTCCCTAGTGTGGTCATCAATGAATGTAACATAGTACCTGCAACCTGCAATTATTGTAGTCTTGTTCTGTCCACATACATCTGAATGTATGACACCCAATGGCCTTGCACTGACATGCTTTTCATGTGGGAAAGCATGTTTGGCCCTGCTTACCAAGTTGGCATGATTCACATACCTTATGCATACCATCAACCTTAAACTTTGGCAAACCTACAACAATATTTTGGGCCTGCATAGACTTCAAACCACTTTACATTCACATGACCAATGTGCTTGTGCCATATGTCAATATCTACAATGACACCTGTTCCATGCGCAAACATGGCTGCCTTTATCTCAAGCATGTTCACATCCACAGTAAACATCCTGCCATTTATTTTACCCTTTGCAACGAAGCAAAACTTATTTTTGAAGTCTTCCACAAAACATCCTTGAGGATTAAACCTCACTTGTAGACCCTGCTCAACCATCTGTCCAACAGAAACCAGGTTCTTTGCAATATTCTAAACATGAAGTACATCAGCCAAGTACTTCATTTTGCCATCCTGTATAGACAATGGCACTTTACCAAAATGCGCAATGGGATGCGTAGTATCATCACCTGTTTCTACATAACCTGGTTTTTCCATTTTTTGCATATCTCTAAACCACTCATTCAGCATGACTGGTCATGTGGTTAAAGGCACTAGAATCCACATACCATATATCTTGAGATCCTAACACATCCTCTATTATGGAACTGAGCATGTGCTGCATCACAAACAGCTGCTCACTTCTGCATGACCTCCATGTTTGCTAGATGACGCATAGTTGCCTTGCTGCAACTTCCCACTTATAATGTCATTCTGCTTTTTGTCACAAAGCAAGAACACATCAGAACATGCCTTCTACTCATTGAATGCCTTTATATCTGCAAGATGGCATTCTCCTCAGATAACTCTCGAGGCTCCTCATTGTCTCCTTCTACATAATCTCAAAATCCTTTACCCATTAGGGAATTGGTCATTCTGAACTTCCAGGCATGGAAGTTATTCTTATCCAGCTTCTCACTAACAATCTGTTTAATTTTGTCAGACATGTTTTCCTATAATAACAATCAAATAACCTGCAAATAGACAACTTCTGTATATGCAACCTATAATACAATAGTATCTCCTATGATTACTGCAGCAACAAGCGGTACTTCAACACAACCTATGTGTCACCAAATGTGACCAGAGTACATGTACATACACCTAGTATCAATAATACATGTGAAAATCCTATCTGCACTTCTAAAATGCACTGCAATAACTAGATTTTGAGCAGAAATAGTTCTCTACCAGAACTTCCAGAAAACTGCCAAAAATACCTTGCAGTGACAAAACAGGGACCGTAACGTGCCCAAAATGCAAATCTAGCCAACAAAACATTGTCCAATAAGATAATATACCTGCCTTGTAGCTCCTTTCCCACAAAGATAGCTCCTCAATCGGAGATGTGTAGCTCCCAGAGCTACTGAGGGGATGTTGTACCTAAAGCAAGAAGGGGAAAGAGATGATGATGTTGTTACCCATGTAGTACCGCTTCCTTCCTTGCTTGTTCTTGCCTCTTGCTTTCCTCCTTAGCTCTCACACGAAACAGGCTCTGATATACCATAAAGAGAATGTGGGGGAGAGGGAGAGCTTCAAACCCTAGCAACAATCAAACACACACAAGAGAGAGATGGATAGCTGAATTTTCTTCTATCTTCTTCTTCTCTACTCAACCAACATAACATAAAGATAAGAGTACACACTATATGGTTAGTACTCAACCACTACAACATACAAGGGTCAGTCCATAATGTGAACTCGACTAAATGAGCTAGCGCTATAACTATGCCAGTCTCTAGTAATCCAAAATGGCTGTCACACAGCCTATCATCTCACTGGCCACATATCACCCATAATCTCACCAACCATGCCAATGGTATAGATGCGAAAGCTATCACCCAGGCGGGTCATCAATGTCCGCCGCCATAGCACTAGTTGAGCTTGATATCTCAACATATAGTGGGGTTTACATCCCTATGTGAATTTTATTATAGTAGTCCTATATCCCGCCTTGTTAGGTCTTCATTAATGGGTGGTTACAAGATGAGGTTATCTAGTTTCACTTAGTGGGTGTCCTTGGCTTTAGCCTAAAAACATGCATTTTTTCAAGAAGAATAGCCAATCTCTCCTAGTTAGCCAAGGAGTTTCACTTCAAGGTCTTCTAATGAAACATCATTTGCAAAGTTGGGCACCTAAAACTATAATCTGATCGAATATCCAATAATTGCAAATCCCCTTTTCTTCGGGAACCAAAATTGTATACAGGCCCTGTCGGAGGTTTAGACACTGAATGTGAGTAAATTGTCTATAACTTCTACATTATTACTCATATGATGTTCCCACTTTGCATATCACAAATTCAAATAACACAGAGCTTAACTTAACTTATTGAGTAATTTTTGATGTGTTTTACTATTTTCTATATTATTTAAAAGGTATTAGAATTGTTAAAAAACATACTATTTTGTCCTCCCACCATATCTACAATTTAAAATGCTCAATCTGTATGGATCTAGTGATGATTAGATTGGGAAAGATTTGTAAGATTCCTCCCCCAACCCCTTTTTGATGTCTAGTATCTTCCCCTGTAATCAATCCCTCTTCAGAAATATAAAGGCCTTGTTCTAACTGTTTTAGCCTAGAGAGAGAAAAATATGCTAGAGAGAGAATATTCAGATTATGAATATTTTTGGATAGAAAATTAACTCATCTTATTAAAATAAGTTCCCCTGAAATAGAAATTCAAAAAGAATTTTCCAATGTGCAATTGGAATTAATTGGAAATAAGTATAAAGAACCTTAGTCTAAGGGTCTAGATTTTCAGAAATTTTTAGATTATGGTCCAATTAAGGTTCCTATGGGCCAATAGCATCAATCCATGTGTAGGGAGGAGATAAATCCAATTTGTAAAAGAAGATACCCAAAAATGAGTAAATGCTCACATAAGATGAAGAGTTGAAAATGTACAAGGTTTATTAGTAAATAAACACATATGTAAGAAAGGGGAGTTCTTTAAAGGAGGTGCATATTTCACATAAGATGAAGAGTTGAAAATGTACAAGGTTTATTAGTAAATAAACACATATGTAAGGAAGGGGAGTTCTTTAAAGGAGGTGCATATTTCACATAAGATGAAGAGTTGAAAATGTACAAGGTTTATTAGTAAAAAAAACTATAACACATATGTAAGGAAGAGGAGTTCTTTAAAGGAGGTGCATATTTCACATAAGATGAAGAGTTGAAAATGTACAAGGTTTATTAGTAAAAAAACTATGAGCAATAAAATTTTGACACATATGTAAGGAAGGGGAATTCTTTAAAGGAGGTACATATTTCACATGCTTGAATGAGTTTTAAACTCAAAAATAATGTGATATTTTTATCTCTCATCTCTCTTGAACCAAACCAAATCAAAATGGAACCAAACCGAATCAAAAAGTAACCAAACTAGGTCCAAATCTAGTCCAAATTCAACCAAACTGACTTGGAAAATTCTAGAATCAAATTGTTTGGTTAGGAGCTCAAATTTTCCTATAAATAGAAGCCTTCCCTTGTTGAAAAATATATAGGGTCTTATGCTTTGTTACTCTACTCCACCTAAGCCAAATTAGATAGTGTCTTATGCTTTGTCACTCTACTCCACCTAAGCCAAAATATAGAGTGTCTTATGCATTGTTACTCTACTCTACCTAAGCCAAGAGTTGTGAATTCTTTAATAATTCACTAGTTTTTGATACTTCTCTCTTTCTTCAATCCCCATTGGTGGCTCCATCAACATACTAAACCAATTGATTGGTTGGGGGCCTCTACCGTGAATAAAGAATCAAGCAAATTATAAGGTAAGTATATTGAATTTTGATCTTTCTATAATTTCTCAATGATTCTCTCTTCTCAACCCCTCTCAAGCTTGAGAAGTTTAATTGGTATGGTTTTTTAAATGCTATTGAAGTTAATTGGTGAATAGTAGTGAAGAGTTACATAATTTAATAAATACTATTGAAGTTAATTTCCATTTATGTTTAAATTCTAATGGTTTTTATGTAATTTCTCTCTCTCACTCAAGAAATGGTCATACTCATGACCCATTCTCAATCCAAATGAAGCTTTTCATAAAGCTTTTCCTTAATCCAAGATTAAGCTATGCTTGAGGCCAAATTAATGGCTTTTTGCTATGCTTTTAGTTTATGCACATTGATGATTCAATCCATTATGGATTGATGACCCAATTAGAGACCATTCTAATTATTTCCTTAATGATAAGCTTTATCCCTTAGAAAAAAAAATTGAGATTTATCAGTCATAGTAGCGGAGCTATGGCAAAATTTTTATAGAAATCACGCATAAAATAAATTCATTCAAAGCATAAAAAGAGGACTTCCTACCATATCCTAGGAACTATCATCCTAGATTAATTAAAAGAATATTATTATGCATGGAGATATGGATGTTTGCATGTAGATGTAGAGGTATGGATGTGAGTGTGAATGTGGAGGTGGATGTATACATGTAGATGTAGATGTATAGATGTAGATGTGGATGTGGAGGTGGGTGGATGCATGAAGATGTAGATGTATAGATATAGATGAGAATGGAGATGTGGATGTATATGTGTAGATGTAGATGTATAGATGTAGATGTGAATAGAGATGTGGATGTATGCATGTAGATGTAGATGTATAGATGTAGATGGGAATGGAGATGTGGATGTATACATGTAGATGTAGATGTATAGATGTAGATGTGAATGGAGATGTGGATGTATGCATGTAGATGTAGGTGTATAGACGTAGATGTGGATGTAGAGGTGGATGTATGCATGTAGATGTAGATGTATAGATGTGGATGTGAATGTGGAGTGGATGTATGCATGTAGATGTAGATGTATGGAGGTGAATGTGAATGTGGATGTGGATGTATGCATAGGGATGTAGATGTATGCATGTAGATGTGAATGTACGCATATAGTTGTGGATGTATGGATGTGAATATACGATTGTGATGTGAGGGAATCTGAAGTGATGAGATGGAAATGATGTGATGGGATGAGTATACATATAAATGGAATATGGAATAAGTAATGTAGATTGAGGAGGGATAATGTGGAAAAATGAAAGTTAAAATAGAAATTGTATTGTAAACTGTTTGTAAATGCTGTTTGTAAATGCTGTTGTAAATGATTGTTTTATGTCAAGAATGCTGGGGGGAGCATTTTGACCGTCTTGTGATTAAGGTTGTGATGAGAAAGTTGCAACTGCTGACGGGGAGTCAATGAAGGACGTCTCGCGTAGCAAGGTCGGCCGAGGTCTTGACCAGCCTCGGTGCGATTAAAATGGTGAGCTTCCGGTACGGTGGATGAGGGGCCAAGGAAGCGGCCTATGCGTGAAGCGCTAGGTTACCTGCGAAGGTTCCTAGAGGGTGCTGACCATACGGTGCTCGGGCTCTGGGTCGCCTAGGATACCCACGCGTGCGTCGAGAAAGATATTGGAATAGAGTTGGAGTTGTTTTCTGAAATCGAGCATGGATCTGGTTGATTGACCTTGCTGGTCTTCAATGGATGAGTCCATGGCTCCTTATATGGATCTGTTGGTTGATCTTGCTGATCTTCAACGAGAGTCCATCATGTTAAGTGATTATATTGCCAAGTATTATGGGCTAGGAACTATCGAAACGGCTCCTGAGCGTTCTAGTTGCCAATGATGCCATAGATACTCTGATGAAGGAATGATGGGAAATTAAGAATCAATTGGATAAATTGGAAGATGGTGATCAATGATACTATGGTTTTATTAAAGGATTGTTTTAAACTGGTTGAATCTGGTTGAAAAAGGCAATTTCATATTGGGTGTGTGAGTGGTGTGACTAGTTTTATTTTGCATGAACATCCGGCTAGGGGGCCTTGGAACTCTTTTCCTTGGTACCCGGGACAAAACCTAACCAAATTTTTAATTGGATCCCATCACTACAGTGGTTGGGCGGTTGGCTAACCCATGGGATCGGATGGGGTTAGGCTGGACTGATGGATCCACAAATCGAGACTCAAACTTTTGTTTTTACGATAGATAAAATAAATCCCGGACAGTAACTGTTCTATGGATAGGAATCAACGGCTGTGCCTCTTGAATGGGAAAAAAAGCGTTGATCCCAATGATCCAAGTGCAAGTTTCTTCCTTGAACTGGCTAAGTATCTTATAGATGTAATTGGATCATCTCGATCAGAAATGATCTTGACTACGTTAGAGTAAAAAGTTATCCTGGTGGAATCGCCCGTGCTTTTCGGTTAAAGAAGTTTTTCCGAGTTCAGTTTTGGAACAACCAACGGATTAGTCTCTTGTCCGGATATCCGTGGGCGAGGCCCCGAGTGTGGGACCCCTGTCCCGCGCGAGAAGCGCTACTTCCGCTGCCAGTAACCCAAATCCGTTGCTCGGTGGGAACAGGGATCTTACAGTTGGTATCAGAGCAGGTTTAGTTAATAAAGATCAACTGAGAAGACAAATATGTCAAAAATTTATCAAGAAACACAAAAAGGTTATAATTGTGTGATATAATTCATACAATTTGATATTCAAACTGAAACTCGTAATTTTGGTAATTGGGTCTTCAGATGGAAGTACCGCAATTATATAGAAACCCTGACATGCTTGAGGCCTAGACATGATAGTATTTACCTTATAATTCCAAAGGCCGTGACTACCCGTATATACCGAGAGTATACTGCAGCTCTTTACTGACAGTATATACGAGTAAATCTAAGACTTGAAATTATAAGCGTTAATGCTATCTAGATGATGATTTCGAATGTGATTGATATGATTTTTAATTCTGTTTGAGAATGAATGAATTGATTTGGATTCTGATTGAAAATGCTGATTGAAAAATGTTGATTTTTAAAAATTAGTTGAAATATAATGAAACCACAATGAGGGGGAATGGGACGAGTCTCTGTGATGATATTCATAACTAGAAAGATGATAACGAATTCAGCAAATCATTATGAGATTAGTGGGTTGTGCTGTTAGATTGCTACTGTTAATACTTGACCGGTAGATCAAGTTAAGGGATGTCAAATTGAGAACTTGCTTGACTGAAATTTCCGTGGGGAGGAATGTTCCGAAGGAAACTTTTCGGTCTAATGGACCTTTATCATGTTAAAGATATGAATGATATGATCTGAATGAATTGTTATTTAATGATGAGTTCTATATAAGGGATATTTATCCCAGTGTTCTGTTGTGTTGACCAGAATATAAGGAACCCAGAATAAAATTGGATCTTAAGAAAAAGAGCTGTCCTCTACCTTGCGAGATGAGGACATCTCGCACTTTTTAAGTGGGGTAGAATGTAAGATTCCTCCCCAACCTTCGAGGTATACTGGAGTAAGAATCTTCCTTTCGGATCTTATAATTATTCCCTCTCTAAAATAAAAGAAAGTTTCTGTTTAAAAAAGGAATACCCTTTTCCTAAAATACGTCTCAGGAGTCACACCTATTTTAAGGATTTAGAACAATGAGTTCAGAAGTGAGAATCGGTGTTTTGGATACCAAGGTTTTGGCTTTCATTCGAGTACGACCCAAAAGAAGTTCTTTAGCTCTTGGGAAGTATAAGAAGTTATCCCCCAGATATTGTGACCCTTATATCTGAATTCAATGAAAGTAGGTGACTTAGCCTACAAGCTTCTTTTATCTCCTCATCTCAAAATTCTTAATGCCTTCTATAGAAAAATGTGTCAAACTCAAATCATGGAAAGACGGTAAAACTTCAGTGGCAAGTTACCGTTGGCTTCTAGGTTACGCTAGCTCCTTCCTTTATATAAGTCGTAACTTTTACTTGTCGCTCACAGTAATCTTACTCCCATCAATCTCCTTTCTTTCTTAATGTCCTTCATGGCTTGGCAACAAGAACTAGTTTTATCCATGATGATTTCTCACCTTCAAGACGCAAGAGAGTCTGTGAAGAAAGACTTTATAGAACAGTATGAGCGCTCACTTTTTCCTCACCTAGGAACTTCTGTAGCGCAGACCAAATGGCGGACCTATCAAAACATAACTAGGGTAACACCCTGGGGTCAGCAGCACTTTCGTAACAATGTCCGCTTGGCCATGGTTATCGAAGCTTTAGGTTTGGGTCCCCGATACTACTGCGTCATGAGATCAAGGCATCTTGGGTTTTCTGAGCGGGTCTTCTTACTGGCGTGTTTTCTTCCTCATGAGAAGATATGCCTTTATCCCGTTTTTGGCTTGCCTCTCAGAGGTCCTTTTGTTAGATCACCTCATACCACTGAGATAGGTGCGGCAATAACCAGTAGAATCATTCCCATAGATGAGTTACCCTATACTTGTGCAGCTTGTGAGGACTGCTTTTGTGACCATATGATGGACGGGCTTATGGAAGTGTAAAGAGTTCTTCTATCTTTACTGTATAAGTTCCGTGAATGAATAAAGTTTAAATCTTGTTCTTAATTTGAGTCTTGCTCTCTTTAAGACTTTTCTTGGTGGTTAATCGTGATTAAAATTTTCTCTAAGTCTCATATTCGTGCATCTTGCGAAATTATCCCAAGTTGCGAGATGAGGACATCTCGCGTTTTTTAAGTGGGGTAGAATGTAAGATTCCTCCCCCAACCCCTTTTTGATGTCTAGTATCTTCCCCTGTAATCAATCCCTCTTCAGAAATATAAAGGCCTTGTTCTAACTGTTTTAGCCTAGAGAGAGAAAAATATGCTAGAGAGAGAATATTCAGATTATGAATATTTTTGGATAGAAAATTAACTCATCTTATTAAAATAAGTTCCCCTGAAATAGAAATTCAAAAAGAATTTTCCAATGTACAATTGGAATTAATTGGAAATAAGTATAAAGAACCTTAGTCTAAGGGTCTAGATTTTCAGAAATTTTTAGATTATGGTCCAATTAAGGTTCCTATGGGCCAATAGCATCAATCCATGTGTAGGGAGGAGATAAATCCAATTTGTAAAAGAAGATACCCAAAAATGAGTAAATGCTCACATAAGATGAAGAGTTGAAAATGTACAAGGTTTATTAGTAAATAAACACATATGTAAGGAAGGGGAGTTCTTTAAAGGAGGTGCATATTTCACATAAGATGAAGAGTTGAAAATGTACAAGGTTTATTAGTAAATAAACACATATGTAAGGAAGGGGAGTTCTTTAAAGGAGGTGCATATTTCACATAAGATGAAGAGTTGAAAATGTACAAGGTTTATTAGTAAAAAAAACTATGACACATATGTAAGGAAGAGGAGTTCTTTAAAGGAGGTGCATATTTCACATAAGATGAAGAGTTGAAAATGTACAAGGTTTATTAGTAAAAAAACTATGAGCAATAAAATTTTGACACATATGTAAGGAAGGGGAATTCTTTAAAGGAGGTACATATTTCACATGCTTGAATGAGTTTTAAACTCAAAAATAATGTGATATTTTTATCTCTCATCTCTCTTGAACCAAACCAAATCAAAATGGAACCAAACCGAATCAAAAAGTAACCAAACTAGGTCCAAATCTAGTCCAAATTCAACCAAACTGACTTGGAAAATTCTAGAATCAAATTGTTTGGTTAGGAGCTCAAATTTTCCTATAAATAGAAGCCTTCCCTTGTTGAAAAATATATAGGGTCTTATGCTTTGTTACTCTACTCCACCTAAGCCAAATTAGATAGTGTCTTATGCTTTGTCACTCTACTCCACCTAAGCCAAAATATAGAGTGTCTTATGCATTGTTACTCTACTCTACCTAAGCCAAGAGTTGTGAATTCTTTAATAATTCACTAGTTTTTGATACTTCTCTCTTTCTTCAATCCCCATTGGTGGCTCCATCAACATACTAAACCAATTGATTGGTTGGGGGCCTCTACCGTGAATAAAGAATCAAGCAAATTATAAGGTAAGTATATTGAATTTTGATCTTTCTATAATTTCTCAATGATTCTCTCTTCTCAACCCCTCTCAAGCTTGAGAAGTTTAATTGGTATGGTTTTTTAAATGCTATTGAAGTTAATTGGTGAATAGTAGTGAAGAGTTACATAATTTAATAAATACTATTGAAGTTAATTTCCATTTATGTTTAAATTCTAATGGTTTTTATGTAATTTCTCTCTCTCACTCAAGAAATGGTCATACTCATGACCCATTCTCAATCCAAATGAAGCTTTTCATAAAGCTTTTCCTTAATCCAAGATTAAGCTATGCTTGAGGCCAAATTAATGGCTTTTTGCTATGCTTTTAGTTTATGCACATTGATGATTCAATCCATTATGGATTGATGACCCAATTAGAGACCATTCTAATTATTTCCTTAATGATAAGCTTTATCCCTTAGAAAAAAAAATTGAGATTTATCAGTCATAGTAGCGGAGCTATGGCAAAATTTTTATAGAAATCACGCATAAAATAAATTCATTCAAAGCATAAAAATAGGACTTCCTACCATATCCTAGGAACTATCATCCTAGATTAATTAAAAGAATATTATTATGCATGGAGATATGGATGTTTGCATGTAGATGTAGAGGTATGGATGTGAGTGTGAATGTGGAGGTGGATGTATACATGTAGATGTAGATGTATAGATGTAGATGTGGATGTGGAGGTGGGTGGATGCATGAAGATGTAGATGTATAGATATAGATGAGAATGGAGATGTGGATGTATATGTGTAGATGTAGATGTATAGATGTAGATGTGAATAGAGATGTGGATGTATGCATGTAGATGTAGATGTATAGATGTAGATGGGAATGGAGATGTGGATGTATACATGTAGATGTAGATGTATAGATGTAGATGTGAATGGAGATGTGGATGTATGCATGTAGATGTAGGTGTATAGACGTAGATGTGGATGTAGAGGTGGATGTATGCATGTAGATGTAGATGTATAGATGTGGATGTGAATGTGGAGTGGATGTATGCATGTAGATGTAGATGTATGGAGGTGAATGTGAATGTGGATGTGGATGTATGCATAGGGATGTAGATGTATGCATGTAGATGTGAATGTACGCATATAGTTGTGGATGTATGGATGTGAATATACGATTGTGATGTGAGGGAATCTGAAGTGATGAGATGGAAATGATGTGATGGGATGAGTATACATATAAATGGAATATGGAATAAGTAATGTAGATTGAGGAGGGATAATGTGGAAAAATGAAAGTTAAAATAGAAATTGTATTGTAAACTGTTTGTAAATGCTGTTTGTAAATGCTGTTGTAAATGATTGTTTTATGTCAAGAATACTGGGGGGAGCATTTTGACCGTCTTGTGATTAAGGTTGTGATGAGAAAGTTGCAACTGCTGACGGGGAGTCAATGAAGGACGTCTCGCGTAGCAAGGTCGGCCGAGGTCTTGACCAGCCTCGGTGCGATTAAAATGGTGAGCTTCCGGTACGGTGGATGAGGGGCCAAGGAAGCGGCCTATGCGTGAAGCGCTAGGTTACCTGCGAAGGTTCCTAGAGGGTGCTGACCATACGGTGCTCGGGCTCTGGGTCGCCTAGGATACCCACGCGTGCGTCGAGGAAGATATTGGAATAGAGTTGGAGTTGTTTTCTGAAATCGAGCATGGATCTGGTTGATTGACCTTGCTGGTCTTCAATGGATGAGTCCATGGCTCCTTATATGGATCTGTTGGTTGATCTTGCTGATCTTCAACGAGGGTCCATCATGTTAAGTGATTATATTGCCAAGTATTATGGGCTAGGAACTATCGAAACGGCTCCTGAGCGTTCTAGTTGCCAATGATGCCATAGATACTCTGATGAAGGAATGATGGGAAATTAAGAATCAATTGGATAAATTGGAAGATGGTGATCAATGATACTATGGTTTTATTAAAGAATTGTTTTAAACTGGTTGAATCTGGTTGAAAAAGGCAATTTCATATTGGGTGTGTGAGTGGTGTGACTAGTTTTATTTTGCATGAACATCCGGCTAGGGGGCCTTGGAACTCTTTTCCTTGGTACCCGGGACAAAACCTAACCAAATTTTTAATTGGATCCCATCACTACAGTGGTTGGGCGGTTGGCTAACCCATGGGATCGGATGGGGTTAGGCTGGACTGATGGATCCACAAATCGAGACTCAAACTTTTGTTTTTACGATAGATAAAATAAATCCCGGACAGTAACTGTTCTATGGATAGGAATCAACGGCTGTGCCTCTTGAATGGGGAAAAAAGCGTTGATCCCAATGATCCAAGTGCAAGTTTCTTCCTTGAACTGGCTAAGTATCTTATAGATGTAATTGGATCATCTCGATCAGAAATGATCTTGACTACGTTAGAGTAAAAAGTTATCCTGGTGGAATCGCCCGTGCTTTCCGGTTAAGGAAGTTTTTCCGAGTTCGGTTTTGGAACAACCAACGGATTAGTCTCTTGTCCGGATATCCGTGGGCGAGGCCCCGAGTGTGGGACCCCTGTCCCGCGCGAGAAGCGCTACTTCCGTTGCCAGTAACCCAAATCCGTTGCTCGGTGGGAACAGGGATCTTACAAGATTAGTAGAATGTGTGTATAAGGTAAAATTACAAATCTAACAGTTGGATTTTTGTAGATTTACTTTGGAAAATGTGTTATGACTGTTAGAGGCCCATTAAATCAATTGTAATTTAATTCTAGAAAACCAAATATTGAATCTTTCAATCTAAAAACTCTAGGGAGCAATATATTTGGCTTAATTTGAGTATGGGAAGGTCCATTTTCAATCCTCCCAAGTGAAAATTTCCATATTGTGTCCACTCTCCCCTTTTCAATCTAAAACCAATCCTAGTTAGGTTTGGAAATCTAGGCTTGGTAAACTTCAAAGCCTAGATATCATTCCATGTGTGAGACTTGGGTAGGCACAAATATTATATATGCATGCCACTTTATGTCCACATCAGCTTCGAGAGGATCCACATAAGCAGCTTGCCACCTCCACCCTCCATGTCAACATGGTCAGCCTAGTTGACTCCCCACCTCATCATCTTAGTCATCATTAATGCCACATCTTCTTGCCACCTTTGCATGCCACCTCGCACTTGGTGACATGGCATGCCACATCATGGAATTACCACATCAGCCATAATAGTGCCACATGTCAAGAAAATGCCACGTGTCATTTTGACGCATGTGACACGTGGCACCTCTTTCCTACCTCTCCATTTTTTTTCAAAAGCATATTTTTGAAAAAGTTAATTTAGTAATTTAGAGAAATAAAATATAGAATTTTAAATAATAAAATATATATAACTTATTAATATAAAGGAATTTAAAATCATTAATTTTAAAGGATTATATTTTAAAATTAAATAAATAATATTATTTTTAAAGTTCATGTTATTTAATTTAAAAATAATAATTTTTTAAATTTTATATATCTTAAAAATATTTATGTATAGGATAAACCTTTGAATAAAATTTTAAAAAAATTACATTATAAAAGAAAATGTAGTTATATAATTATAAAATAAAAAATAAATTTAAAGATATATGTATATATCTAATAATGATAAATATTTAGACTTGTTAATAAATATTATTAATAATATTAATTTTTAAGTGGATAATAGTTTATCTTAATTATCCAATTAATCTTAGATAGGAAATCCAATGAGATTTGAAGTGGATAACCTATTTTTCCTATATAGTCACACATCTCTAGTACTATCCCACACTTATCCCTAGTACTATCCCATCTCATTAAGCCTTCATAATTTTTACTCTCTTAGCTTCCTTGAGAATGGGTTCTCAAAGTCGTAGGAGTCGAAAAAACGTGATAGGACTAGACTTCCCCCCGTCCACCGAGTTCAAGAGGAGGAGAGGAAAAGGGTAGCTTGTGAGAGAAAGAGAGAGTGGAGAGCACGTCAACGAGCAACACCTTCCATTGGCGGCGATGATCCAAGCCTTGGTCCTCCTCTTCCACTTCCTCTCCCTCCGCCCTCTTCCCCTCCACTACCCCTTAGTTTAGAGAATCCACATGAACCCACCCTTCCTAAGCCCCCTTCTCTTCCACAAAAACCCACCCCTCCTCCTTTGGGAGCCCATAGTGTGGATAGGAAAAAACTATCAAAGTCAGCGACGCATTGTCGTGCCCATGCAATCTTCCATTCCTATTTCAAAGACCTCACGCCTTCATCAGAGGCATGCGTGCTTGATGCTTTGATCAATTTGCCCAACATGGCCAACTGTAGGGCGCTTTCTGACATTGAAGATCGAAGAGAGAGGAGAGCTGGCATGGCGGTGCTACAAAGTGTTCGTCATTCCTATACAGTTAACAAGAAGAGGAACTCTATGGACGCTTTGGCTGCTCAACGGGCTATTATGGCAGCCATAAGTAGCACCCAAATGAAGGGTTAGGTGAGTGCCACATCTTGCATCCTTTCCACAACACCACATGCACTCAGAGTAAGGTCTATTAGATGGCAAAGTTTAGATGCCAATGAGGTTGGTGCTTTGTGGGCGAGTAGTGGTCGTGTAACTAGGCATGATCGCGTGTACTAGATAAAACCACTAGAGCCTTGATAAAAAGTTTTTGGGAGGAGAATTGTCGTGTCTTGCCAGTTTTTAAGAAAGCTTTGCGTAAGAGAGTGACAAGAGGAGTGTTCATTCAGCACGGTGCTTGCTTTCTTGAAATGACCCAAAAAGAGTTGTATTCTCAGTTTGTGGCATCGTATCCAGAGCTTAAAATTGTGCAAAGGTCATTTAAGGGGTGTAAGCCTTGGTTTGTGAGGTACTCATGTCAGCATGACACATGTTGAGTTCAAATTTTTTTTGATGTGTTCCGCTCTCTTAATGGGCATAGAGAGTTGCCATTTCATCCTCTCTTTTGTGTGCACACACGGAGGATGCCCAATTCCATAGGATGCCTTGTGTGGAGAGCAATTGCACATTATGTGTTCACTTGCATATCTATAGATGGTAGATCTTGATGCAAGTGACCAAGAGATAGTGCCATGGAAACGTTATGTGAGTATGTGACACACCAACTCCAAAGTGGTGGGCAGTCTAGAAAGTTACAGCTCGTGGACAAACATACACCATGTTGTCACTTCTTAACCACATTTAGGGAGCAGATCTACCCCTATATATGGCATAGTCATTGTGCCAAGTGGCAGGATCATCTCAGTTCCGAGCATGCCTGGCAGAGTTTCCTATTGGTGTGGTCGTCTCTGTGATTGATTTTGCAGAGAACTACACCTTCACACCTTTTCAGGAGATACAATTTGAGTATTACTTCTTGTAGTAGGTAATGGTTATATTTCATAATATTTGTCTCGTGTTTGAGCTATATTACTTATTTGATTTTTTATGTCCTAATCGTCTCTCTTTCTTACCTCACCAGGTTGATATTATGGTCCACATTAGCTATCGACATGCAGAGGCCCATGTAGATGGGATAGCGAGAACCCCCGAGGCCCATGTCATTATTCGAGAGTATCATTTCTATATCAGTGATGAAGATGATCGTTCACATGATGCGCATTTTGTGCAACACTGTTTTTGTCTCCATGATGACGATTTTTTACAAGATTGGGGGATCACACGTGGCCAACAATGAGTTTGGTTGGATGGTTATGGCGCACAGTTCAAGTCGTCACACGACAATTCTATTGGCTCTATAGGTAGTACTTATGGTGCTCTTATATTCGCAACTAAACTAAATTCACTAGAATATCTTAAAGAAAATAACAACTAAGACTTTGTTTTATGGATTTATAGGTGGCATTGCAATCTAGTATCCCAGTGATTTGGTCATTCTTTGAGATTGGTCAGGGGAAGAGAAGGCGGCAGGATACTGAGTGGTTCAGAGATGTGGGCCACGTAGTCGAGTAGTGATCCCAAAATTTGTGTGGGAGTGCAGCATCATTGTATCCCAAACATGATGCTCGGATTGTCAGGAGATGTTTTTGGCATGTGGATGGTGGCATGGCTGATCGTAGAGCCTCCCATGGTTGTGACACAGTAGCTAGCACCTTGGGCTTACATTCCATCACAAGCACGTGCATGGAGGCCCCCATAATTTACACATGATAGTTTGCATGCTTTTGTGGAGCATATTTTATAGATGGTGATTGGTCACATTCTCGTCACATTGTGCCTCAAGAGGATGGGCAGATGCATGGATACAAACATTCCGCACTAGGCGCTAATCATATTGTTTGTTGAAAATCACCATCACCATATTGTTTGTTGAAAATCACCAAACTTTGCAAGAATGTGGGGATGGGTCCCCCCACATTCTTGTAAGTTTGGTCCCCATCGAAGCATGTTTGGGTAAGATGGTATGGGAAAGACCCGGATTTTCCATGGCCTCTTAAGCACCAAGAGACTTTAAAAATCCACACTGGGCGCTAATTACTTATCCAAAATGCTCTGATCATGACCAAACTTTACAAGCATGTGGCGGTGGCCTCCCCCCACATGCTTGCAAAGTTTGGTCCCCATCGGAGCATATTTGGGTATGATGGTATGGGAAAAACCTGGATTTTCCATGGCCTCTTAAGCACCAAGAGACTTGAAAAATCCACACTGGGCGCTAATTACTAACCCAAACATGCTCCGATGGTGACCAAAATTTTCAAGCATGTGGGGGTGGATCTCCCCCTACATGCTTGCAAAGTTTGGTCCCCATCGGAGCATATTTGGGTACGATGGTATTGGGAAGACCCGAATTTTCCATGGCCTCTTAAGCACCAAGAGACTTGCAAAATTTGCACTGGGTGCTAATTACTAACCCAAACATGCTTCAATGGAAAACCAAACTTTTCAAGCATGTGGGGGTGGGTCCCCCCCACATGTTTGCAAATTTTGGTCCCGATCGAAGCATGTTTGGGTAAGATGGTATGGGAAAGAGCAAAACTTTCCATGGCCTCTTAAGCACCAACAGACTTGAAAAATCCGCACTAGGTACTAAATACTAACCCAAAAATGCTCCGACGGGGACTAAGCTTTGCAAGCATGTGGTGTTGGTCCTCCCCCACGTGCTTGCAAAGTTTGGTTCCCATCGGAGCATGTTGGGGTACGATGGTATGGGGAAGACCTGGATTTTCCATGGCCTCTTAAGCACCAAGAGACTTGAAAAATCCGCATTGGGAACTAAGAACTAACCCAAACATGCTCGGGTTATGACTAAACTTTGCAAGCATGTGGGGGTAGGTCCCCCCACATGCTTATAAAGTTTGGTCCCCATCGGAGCATGTTTGGGTATGATGGTATGGGGAAGAGTGGGATTTTCCACGACCTCTTTAGCACCAAGAGACTTCAAAAATCCACACTGGGCGCTAATTACTAACCCAAACATGCTTTGATCATCATGACCAAACTTTTCAAGCATGTAGGGGTGGGCCCTCCCCACATGCTTGCAAAGTTTAGTCCCCATCGGAGCATGTTTGGGTACAATGGTATAGGCAAGACCAAGATTTTCCATGGCCTCTTAAACACCAAGAGACTTGAAAAATCTACACTGAGCGCTAATTACTAACCCAAACATGCTACGATGGTGACCAAACTTTGCAAGCATGTGAGGGTGGGTCCCCCCCACATGCTTTCAAAGTCTGGTCCCCATGAGAGCATGTTTGGGTACGATGGTATGGGGAAGACCCGGATTTTCCATGGCCTCTTAAGCACCAAGAGACTTGAAAAATCCGTATTGGGCGCTAAGAACTAACCTAAACATGCTCCGATGGGGATCAAATGTTTCAAGCATGTGTGGGTGGGTCCTTGCCACATGCTTTGCAAAGTTGGACCCCATTGGGGCATGTTTGGGTACGATGGTATGGGGAAGAGCGAGATTTTCAATGGCCTCTTAAGCACCAAGAGAATTGAAAAATCCACACTCGGCGCTAATTACTAACCCAAACATGCTCTGATCATCATGACCAAACTTTGCAAGCATGTGGGGGTGGGCCCCCCACATGTTTGCAAAGTTTGGTCCCCATTGGAGCATGTTTGGGTATAATGGTATGGGGAAAGAACTAGATTTTCCATGGCCTAAGCACTAAAAGACTTGAAAAATCTCCACTGGGCGCTAATTACTAACCCAAATATGATCCGATAGTGAACTTTAAAAACATTTGCGGGTGGTCCCCCCCACATGCTTGCAAAGTTTGATCCCCATCGGAGCATGTTTAGGTAACAATGGTATGGGGAAACTCGGATTTTCCATGGCCTCTTAAGCTCTCTTAAGCACCAAGAGACTTAAAAAATCCAAACTGGGCACTAATTACTAACCCAAATATGCTCCGATCATGACCAAACTTTGTAAGCATGTGGGGGTGGGCCCCCCCACATGCCACATGGTTGCAAAGTTTGGTCCCCATTGGAGCATGTTTGGGTACGATGGTATGGGGAAGAGCGGGATTTTCCATGGCCTCTTAAGCACCAAGAGACTTGAAAAATCTGCATTGGTGGGTGCTAAGAACTAACCCAAACATGATCGGATTGTGACTAAACTTTGCAAGCATGTGGGGGTGCGTCCCCCTCACATGCTTGCAAAGTTTGCGGAGCATGTTTGGGTACGATGGTATAGGGAAGAGCGGGATTTTCCATGGCCTTTTAAGCACCAAAAGACTTGAAGAATCCGCACTAGGTGCTAATTACTAACCCAAACATGCTCCGATCATGACCAAACTTTGCAAGCATGTGGGGGTGCCCCCCCCACATTTTTGCAAAGTTTGGTCCGCATCAGAGCATGTTTAGGTATAATGGTATGGGCAAGACTTGGATTTTCCATGGCCTCTTAAGCACCAAGAGACTTGAAAAATCCGCACTAGGCATTAATTAATAACCCAAACATACTCCAATGTTGACCAAACTTTGCAAGCATGTGGGGGTGGGTCCCCCCCACATGCTTGCAGAGTTTGGTCCCCATCAGAGCATGTTTGGGTATGATGTTATGGGGAAGACCCGGATTTTCCATGGCCTCTTAAGCTCTCTTAAGCACCAAGAGACTTGAAAAATCTGCATTAGGTGTTAAGAACTAGCCCAAACATGCTCCAATCGTGACTAAACTTTTCAAGCATGTGGGGGCGGGTCCCCCCCACATGCTTGCAAAGTTTGGTCCCCATTGGAGCATGTTTGGGTACGATGGTATGGGAAAGAGTGGGATTTTCCATGGCCTCTTAAGCACCAACAGACTTGAAAAATCTTCACTGGGCACTAATTACTAATCCAAAAATGCTTTGATCATGACCAAACTTTGCAAGCATGTGGGGGTGGCCTCCCCCCACATGCTTGCAAAGTTTGGTCCCCGTCGGAGCATGTTTGGGTACGATGGTATGGGGAAGACCCAGATTTTCCATGGCCTCTTAAGCACCAAGAGACTTGAAAAATCCACACTGGCACTAATTACTAACCCAAACATGCTCTGATGGTGACCAAAATTTGCAAGCATGTGGGGGTGGATCTCCCCCTACATGCTTGGAGTTTGGTCCCCATCAGAGCATGTTTGGGTACGATGGTATTGGGAAGACTTGGATTTTCCATGGCCTCTTAAGCACCAAGAGACTTGAAAAATTTACACTGGGCGGTAATTACTAACCCAAACATTGTTCGATGGTGGTGACTAAACTTTGCAAGCATGTGGGGGTGGGTCCCCCCCACATGCTTACAAAGTTTTGTCCCCCCCATCGGACCATGTTTGGGTACGATGGCATGGGGATTTTCAACAAACAATATGATAGCGAAAGTGGTAAAAAAAAAACCATGAACATCAACTGAAATGTAATGATACTCAATAATGAAAAAACTTATAATAATATAAACATCAAATAAGTACATCAGAACGTGAGCTATCCCAGATACTCTGGGATAGGTTAGCCACTAACTCAAAAGATCAAGGCATAATGAAAATGAGATACCCCAGCTAGTCTGAGGTTAGTCACTTCTGCCAATAAATCTAAGAACAATGTAAGTGAGCTAACCCAGCTAATCTGAGTTTAGTCACTATCAATGGCAATCCAATCAAAATCATCATCTCTAACTGCTAGTTTACGTGCGTGTTGAGGCTATTGTGCATGTTGAGGAGGCTATGCCGGCTATGCGAGGGTCGTCGAATATCTACGGGGAGGTTTGCCTCAACGGCAAGATCATGAGGTGGTGCCGCTATACTCGCGGGAGCTCACGAGTCCCATAAGATGCTATAGCCCTCTCCCTCTCTCTACGTTGTGCTACTGCAAGATGTCTCTATTTGTAAACCCAAACTCTGTAATCAATAATGGTACGTGCCTGCCACTCTGTTAGTGGTAGGTGTGGGACCCTATGTGACACAATCAACCATGCTTCTCATGTAAAAATATAAAAAAGTACATATAAACATGTAAATAAATGACTATGAAAAAACTTAAGAAGTAATAAATGTGTAAATACCTCGACATCTGTCGTCGATATATCGATCATGTGAGAACAAGCATACCACGTGCTGGATGCTCTCCGTGTGTGGTACTCTGTAACGTCGATGCCAACCTGGTGCCAAGAGCCTCAATTGTCGCGTAGTAGGCACAAATGCCGGACGTGTAGGAGCTACACAAAGGGCTGGTGGAGGCCACCTACCTTGGTACTGGAGACGACCTCGACCAACACCACCACCAAGGCGATGGCTAGTGTAATCCACCTCCTCCCCTAAGACAACTCCGCATATAATTGCTTTACGAAGTATACGGGAATCTGGTTGTTCGGCATTCTCCCATGTGCGGCATTCTCCCATGTGCGGTAACATATCGACTATAGATATGAGCTGCCACATACGAGGATGCCAACACCGCGAAATAGTAAGGGGCTTGCCCGCCCCAGGCCTCATCCCATGTCTATTGAGGAAAAGATCTAAGTAGGCTGTCCATCCCTAATCAAACAAAGATCAAAGACCTGACGATATGTCAGGCCATGTGACACAAGAGCAGTGCGATGGTGGGCTATCCACTCATCTACATAAACAATATCATGAAGGCTACGAAGGGACGATAGCATTATCTCCAAGTCTACCACACTATATGTAATGTAGACAGTGTGTCTCTAGCACTCCTACTACGTATAGTCGCTAGCTCACGGTCTATCCACCCACAATGAGGTCCACAATAGACGAGCGGCCCTCCTCACGTGACTCCATGCTAAAACCTAAGCCTAACACAAACAGGAAATGTGTAAGGTCCAATGTAAAAGGTCCAATGTGAAAGGCCAATGTGAAAGGTCTAATGCTTAGTGCTAAGTAGCACTAATGAAGCTATAAAACAATGCTAAGTAGCACTAATGAAGCTATGAAACAATGCTAATGGGTCCACTAATGCTAATCCAAATTAAAAGAGCAAGGAGAGTGAAAATGACTTGTGACAATGAGGTGAAAAAAGAATCTTTTCGATTTTATAACTCGATCGAGTTTCAGTGGCATGCACTTTAGGGTTTGCAAAATGTATGCTCTGGGATGTACGCGGGATTTTAGGGTTAGTGAGACAAACGACCAAGATATGCATTTGATTTTAGGGTTGGTGAAGGATCGACGGCTACGATTTGAATTCAGTATCTCGTTTGAGGTACATGGACGTTTGAGGTTTTTAAACGGTCTTGATTTCATCTTGTTATCTCGAACGAGATATGTGGCGAATGAGATTGCATCTCTATACCTCGAACGAGATATTTCAATGGTCGAGATTATATTTCAATATCTCATATGTGGACGGTGGAGATGGGGGGCTGATTGAATATGCTAAATGTACATTTGAGCAGGGGATCCATCGTGGCATTGATGAGGATCCAAGTGGCATGAATATCTCGATCGAGATAGTGTGGTGGCGGTGACCTGTACTGGTGACATGGATGGTGACTTGAAACCCGAACCTACTAGCATGGCATTAGTTGGTATCTCGTTCGAGATATGTCGCTTTAGGCTTGGGAGGCATGTGTCATGTTTTAATTGATCATCGCGATATCACAATTGAGGTACTCTGCCCGAGATGTGTCGATGTCCCAATTTTAGAGAGAGTGAATGAAAGTGAGTACCCTCATCTTACAAGGACCCTAATATCTATATCATATTGAAAGAGAGAGAGTGTTAGTGAAGAAAAGAACATGGTGAAGGTTTGAGGAGGGGTCCTTGTAATCATTGGTGGCGGGCAAGGAGGCCACCTACTATGAAGTGTGCTCCATGAGTTATTTCATTTTCTCATCATTCTTACTGCTTACAACTGTTTCTTTTGTGTAAGATTCCTCCCCCAGCCCCTCAAGATGTCCAATTTCTCTCCCTGTAATCAATCCCCTTTTCAGAATAATAACAGATCTTGTTTCTCTCTGTTTTGGCCTAGAGAGAGAAAATATTATAGAGAGAGATAATTCAGTTTCTAGATATCTTTGGATGGAAAAATATCCCTTCTTATTAAAATGATTTTCCCTGAAACAGAAATTCAAAAAGAACTTTCCAGTGTGCAATTGGAATAAATTAAAATTAGGTAAAAAGGACCTTAGCCTGAGGGTCCAGATTTTTTGAAAATTTTGGATTAAGGTTCCTATGGACCAATAAGATTAATCCAAATATAGGGAGGAGATAAATTTAAGAATAAAAGAAAAATTTCCCAAAAATGAGTAAATACTCACATAAGATGAAGAGTTGACTAAGGACAAGGTTATTAGTTAAAAAAGAAGAGATATTTAGAGGAAATGATGCATTTTTGACACCTGAGTGTGGGGGATTTCTCTCATGAAGGAGGCACCTATTTCACATGTGTGGATGAGTTTTAAAATCACAAATAATGAGATATTTTCATCTCTCCTCTCTCCTGTTTCAACTAGATCCAAAAAGTAAGCTAAACTGACCTAAAAATGGTCAAAAAGTAACTAAACTGATCTGGAAAATTTTAGAATTAGCTTGCTTGGTTAGAGGCTCACTTTTTCCTATAAATAGAAGCCTCCCCCTTTGTAAAGGCTAATAGTGTTTTATGCACTGTTACTCTACTCCTCCCCAGAGCCAAAAACTTTGAATTCATTGATAATTCACTTGTTTTTGACTACTTCCTCGACAAAGAATTGGTGGCCACTCTTGATCCAAGCAAGAGTAGAACCCTCAATCCCTCAAGCCAAAGGATAGCTCACGAAACCCCATGTAAGTTAGAAATTCTACCTTTTTCTAATTCTATTCTATGGTTTTATGATTTCTTGCTTGTTTTAAATTGAAATTGGATGTTATGCCTTGATGGAAAGGCTTCCCCCTTCTCTTCATTGAATTCATCCCTTCTTTATCCAAGATGTGTAATCAAATAAATAGAGTTAAACTTTTCGTATTGTTTTCTCTTTTAAAAAAAAGAGAATTGATTAAATTAGAATGCTAAATTCATCTTGGGGTAAATTCTAAGTAGATTTAGAGTGTAAAAATTAAAAAATGGTCAGCCATACAAAGGACACTCATTGCTGCACAAGCGCACTCGTTGTTGTTGACTACATTACTTGTTTGTTGATTCTCACAGTTCAGAGAAGCTAGCTTCTCCTTCTTGCATGTTTACAGGGTGGTGCTTTTCTCTGTCCCTTCTTACAGCTTTGGCGATGGCTACCTCTACTGGGCAGCTTAGACTTTCTCTCTCTGTTTGCTGATTTGCGCTGCTGATTTGTCGCTACGTATATAACTTTCTCTTTCTCTTTGCAGATTTGTGGTCCTTGCTTATGCTAAGCTATCGGCAGTGGGCACTACATCTGATGCTCGTTGCTACTTAGCAACTCCACATGCCATGGTAGCTTCTTCTTGCTAACTTGCTTTATCTCCACACAAGCATTTCTTTTTCTCTTGGCATTTTTTTTAAATTGTTGGGCCTGTTTTTGCTGCCTCTCTCTTGAGTGTTGAATATGCTTCTAGCTAGATTTGATGAAGCTGAGCTTGCTTGATGTGTTGTCCTCTTGTTGTAGGTTTCTATGTTGCCACTTTGATATGAAGATGAAACCAAGGATAACTAATGCAAGCCTAAGTGTGGAGAAATGAAAAGAAAACCAAGGATAACTAATGCAAGCCTAAGTGTGGAGAAATGAAAAGAAACAAACTGAGTAACTCTAACTGGACAACAGGGTTACCCTGTTCACCTTGCTATTGAAATGAAAAACTAAGCTAATGTGGAGAGCCTCACCCTAGTTCTGATACTATGTTGAGAAACAAGGATCGAGCTCTCCTACACTCAATTTTCTAATGAAATGCTAATCCTACTCTACTGATAACACAATTAACATAACTAATCTAAGGTGGATGATGCCTAAGTGAACTCATGATGATGAGTGTGCTAATTAAATTGCACTCAACTTAATTAGACTCCAAGATAGATTAACTTGGACACATAAAGAAACTTGAGATAAGTGCAAATGATATATTCATTGCTTGAAATGCCCCCTTTTATATGAGGAGGTACACCCTTGGGCTTGTACATCAATGTGTGGGATAATTGCGTTTGCACATGTGGCTTCATGGTAGACTTTGCTCTTACTTGGCTACTCATTCTCACTCCCTTCCTTGTGCATGGAGCTTTGCCTTATGCATTAGAGATCTCTACATTTATATAATGTCTCTATCATCTGCATGGAGCGCTTTGTGCATAAGGTAGAGCCTTTATGCAAAGGCATAGAGCTCCATGCATTTGAATAAGCGCTCTATCTTATGTAAGAGTATGCAAATAATATTCTTTTTTTATGTTCTCTTTTCTTCTTTTGTGTAGGTCATCACTCTACTTTGGTTAGGTCTTCACTTATTACTGGCTCTCCATTCTCTTACAGTAAGCTCTAAACCCAATGCTCTTTTTTTATGCCATAGTCCCTAGTGTTGTGAAGTTGTATTTTTTCACATGTTTCAGAGCTCTCATTTGTCAGAGATCTATGCATTTGCATAAGGGTTATACCTTATACGTATTGTAGCTCAAAGAGACTTATATGCATAAGGTAGAGGCCCCATGTAAATGTGTATAGCTCTATGCATTTGCATAAGAGCTCTACTTATATGCGTAAGGTAGAGATCTTATGCAAATTCATAGAGCCATAAACATTTACATAAGGCCTCTACCTTATGCATATAAGTCTCTTTGAGTTGTATGCATAAGGTAGAACCCTTGTGCAAATGTATAGATCTCTGATAAAAGATATCTCTCATCGAGATTTTCCTTATGCATAGAGCTCTATGCATAAGGTAGAGCTCTTATGCAAATGCATAGAGCTTTGCCTTATGCATAGAGCTCTCTATACATTTGTATAGGGGATCTAGCTTATTCAAAGAGCAAAAGGAGAGCTCTATGCGTAAGGTAGAGCCCTTATGCAAATGCATAGAGTTCTGTGCTTTCAACTTGACCTCTTTGTCTTGTTCTTTGACTTAATGCCACAAGCACCCTCACGTATATATGGCAGTTGATCTTCTAAGGAGCCAGTAAACCTTACCTATATATGGGCTGGTTAGTAGTAAAATCACCAACTATAAGCCCATTTCCCCACTTTATTTTTTAAGAATTTATACCACACTTAACTTGTTTTCGCATCTACAAAGCCTTCAAAGGCCTCTATCACTCCTCTTATATGGGCCAGTCTGTTATGTCTAATGAGCCCTCCTTAAACCTGGCCTCTACTAATTACTTCTTCTATCCCTTGAATATCAAAAGTGCTACTTTGGCATTCCTCAACACTGTTGGAAATAGGGTTGTAGGAATGCACACACATACACACACACACAATGGAGAATCTCAAGGGGGCATACAATGAGATGATAGATAGATTATGAATGTGTAATGTACAAAGATGATAAGTATACACCCAAGATGGGTGTATACTTGCATGGGGGGAAAAACCTCCTAAAGTGCCCCAGTTGGTCCTAGTGTGTTCACACACATCACTACCGAATATGGATACAAATCCCCCCTGGGAGTGATGATGTGAACAAGGGGTGAGCTGGCACTAGAAGTACAAGTGAGTTGGCACTAGAAGTACAGAGATGTGCTAGGCTCTTTGGACTTCGAGATGATAGGGAGCCCAAACTAGTTCCCAAAGGTAAGTTTAAAGCTTTGCAAAAAGCTTCAAACTTCTCTTGTGGGAGAGCCTTCGTGAACAAATCTACCAAGTTTCGCTCTGTTGGCACATAAGCCAAACTGATTTTCCCTATAAAGCATCTCTCCATGACATAATAATAATACACCTCAATGTGCTTTGTGCAAGAATGAAAAATTGGATTCCTTGCAATTGCCATAGCGCTCTGACTATTAGTGAAGATGGTAGTAGTGGGCCTGAGGACTCGCCAATATCCAAATCAACATAAGGTGCCTAAGCCAAACACACTCAACTGTAGCTGTAAATGCTGCCCTGTACTCAGCTTCACGGTAGCTAGAAGTGGGCACAGTGGGTTGCTTCTTGCTGAGCCATGATATACATGAATTACCACGGTAAAAGAAAAAACCACTTATGGACCCTTGTGTGTCTGTAAATGCATGTAGCTATGATTTACCCCCCTTGCGATAAAATAAGCCTAGTGTTACACAAAACTATAAGGCATCCAAGAGCTTCCTGATACAAGCCAACATCAAAAGAGTCACTTGCATGTTAAATCTACTTAGTTGTAAACCTCGCTACATAGGTGTAGCCACATAGGTTTAAAATCTTGAAGATTGAACCTCTTCAAATAATGCATCTATGTATTTCCTCTGCATCATAATAATACCATCATTACGGTGCCAAAACTCAATGCCCAAATAATAGTGCAACATTCCAAAATCTGATACCTCAAAAGATTTCTCTACATTAACTATAAAAGTTGAAATATGATCATCATTAGATCCTGTGAGCAGCATGTCATCAACGTATAGCATAATGACCAATAAAACATATTTAGTCCCCTTAATATAGACGGTACTATCAATTGGACTATTTTGCAAAAATCCTTTGCAACCAAGTATGCATGTATCTTTTCATACCATGCTCTCGGAGCCTGCTTAAGACCATATAAAGCTTTCTTCAATTTGTATACTTTTAATTCCTGAATTTTCGAAAAAAACCCACAAGACTAAGATACATAGAACTCCTCATGCAAATCTCCATTCAAGAAAGTAGTTTTGATATCCAACTCACGTACATTCAAACCTTTATGTACTGCAAATGCAATGATAGTCCACATGGTAGTCATAAAACATGTAGGCGCAAAGGTTTCACCATAGTCAATGCCTTTCTCTTGTGCATAGCCCTTTGCAACAAGCCTATATTTGTGTCACTCAACACTACCATATGTTGTACATTTGAGCTTATAAACCTATTTTGTACCAATGGCCTTTTTTCCAAGAGGCAAGTCTACCAAATCCCATGTATCAGCAAAGGAGTGACCGATTTGCTATCATGTAGTGTTTTCAGCAGCCATTTCGGCATAAGTTTTGACTCCACAATTCCCTTCTTTCCCCATCAACTGCATCATCCACATTTGCCTCATCAATAGGCTGATCTGTGGGCTACAAAACATGCTGACTTGTAACCTATATGGGCTTATTTTTGGCATTCCTTGGATTACCCAAATGCTCTATATCAATGTATCTTGCATTGAACAATGGAAGGAGAGTGTCAAATATATAACCCGCGAACATATATTTTGTTGTTTTTTACATGAAAGCAAGGACTAAATTGAACAATGTAAGGAGAGTGTTGAATATGTCTTGCGAACATATATTTTGTTGTTTTTTACATGAAATCAAGGGCTGAATTACATCTTCCATAGATACAATATCACTACTCACAAGGATCCATTTGGTAACAGGATGATAGAGATGGTAACCTTACTTTTCAAGTTGTATCCCACAAAATACATTTAACAGCCTTATCACCAAGCTTGCTATGAAGCTGTTCAGGCATAAGTGCATAAGCAAGAAAACAAAAAATGCATAAGTGAGCCACAGAGGGCTTTCTTCCATTCCAAGCTTCAAAAGGTGTAGTTGTTTGCAAAGAATTTAAAGGATACCTATTCAAAACATATGTTACAGATATGAACGCTTCTAGCCAAAAACTATGAGGTAACTCCTAACTTTTGACCCCATAAAACATGCCATCTCCAATGAGAGACCTGTTTTAACATTCAACTACATCATTTTGCTAACGTGCAAAAGGCATAATACATTGGTATTTTATCCCATGATCAGCCACCATGAATGAAAGAAACTTTTTAGACATATACTCCTCCCCCTCGATCAATACATAGGATACAAATCTTACATGTAGAAGAATTTTGAACCATAGCAGCAAAATGCCTAAAGCATATAAAAACCTCTACTTTAAATATCTATCAATGAATATACCTAGGTATGTCTAGAATAATGATCAATCAACGTGACAAAATAGAGGTAGCCCCAAATAGATGGTGTCCTCATAGGACCACATACATTGATGTGTATAAGCTACAACTTTTGGTAGCTCTAACTTTTGAACCATCTTTGGGAAATGATGCTTGGTGCATTTTTCCAAGAATACAACCCTGACAAACATGTTTAATAGGTGCTTCACAAGATGTGGTAGCCTTAGACACCATGCCATGTTTATGCAAATGCAGCAAACTACCAAAGTTGAATTGACCAAAGCGTGCATGCCACAACTTAGCATTACCCATCACCTTTGTGGTAGAAACTATACACATAGCATGCCTTTGTCTTTGATATGCATCTAGCTTGTAAAGGCCATGAGATAAAGTAGTAGAAGCAACAATTGTGTCGCCATCATTGCCTACAATCATGAACAATACATATGTCATTCTCAAACTAAACCATTGATGTGAGCGAGCCTTAGTAATTGTAGAGACAAATAACATGTTCTTGTTGATCCTTGGTGTATATAATACATGTGAAAGCGTGTTTGTTCCACCATTTATAGTAGTGAGAAAAAATTTTCCAACTCCTTTTACAAGATATGAGGAGTTGTTTTCACATGTTACAGTGTTTCCTTGTGAAGCATATTCAAGTGATGAGAACAAACTATGATGGGAAAAAGGGGATGTCCAAAAAGCAAGCACAATTATGTGAGCAGATTTCCTTCTTTTATGGTTTGGGTTTGTGAGCGAGCATATTTGAGTTTTGTGATTGATTACACTCTTTCATGAAGTGCCTAGAAGAGACAATGCCAATAGAAGTATTAAGCAACATTCCAAAGTTAATAGTGAATTCAACAAATTAATCCAAAAACCATGTACCAGTTTTTGCTCATCAAGGTTTCCTCTATTCTATGTTGTTTCTTCTTTCTTATTGGGTTGTTGGGATTGGATTTGTATTGGAAATATTAAGAAAATAGAGTGTTTTGTTTTGAGAATATTATGAGTGGTGGATAATAAAGTTTGTGATTTGATGTTCAGTTTTATGATTGGATATATTGTTTTGAATTAAATTGTTGAGGAAAATCAATTATGTGTGAAGAATTGAACTCTTCTCAATCAGCACTGAATCCAGGTGATGTCAGATAGGGTTAGCTATGTTACTCTCAATAGAAGTTAGCTTAAGCTCTCTATCTGCATTACGTATGTGATGCAACAAAGATACCCCCAATTCAAAAATTCGAATCCAATAAACAAACATTTGCAACCAATCTCATATCTTCCTCTTGTTGTCACTAAGTACTCCAAGGTGCATATAAGAAACTGGGAATTGTCAAGCATCCCCAAAAGAAAGGATTTTTCTTCATCTTCAATGTAAGCAACATAAATCACATTCAATTACTCCTCTGGTGGCAATGTGCTTGCTTGAAATAATAGTGCGCTAGTAACACTTAGCTTGGTTCCAAGGCTTATCTGGCCATGGCATTCAATCTCACTTTGCACGATTAAACACCAACCTAGCTTGTGGAGATTGGTTTGATCTACACAGCAGGGTGGTTCTATACTCCATAGCATTATAATCATCATAATCTTGTTATCTGCAATGTAAAATCCCCACAGTACTAGCTCTTGGTGTATCTCATTATTAAATCATTTACATCAAAGCAAGAGAAGTTTGGCTCCAAATATTATATGGCCTTGGCATTCAATCCTGCTGAGCGTGATTTAATGCCATGTCTAGATAAGCCATGGAAACTTCCCATTCTCATCATCATAGAAACTGCTTGGCCCTTCTTTGTCACCTAAAGGGAAAAGTTAGAGGAAGGGTAAAGCCCCCCAATAGTGTAAAGTTAGAGGAAGGTAAAAGTTAGAGGAAGGGTTTATTAGTAAGGGTAGAGCCCCTAGCAGGGCCCCAAGTACCCACACTGATACCATTCTCATTGCCATAGCCACTGCTCCTCAATCCAGAATTATTTAGAGTCTTATGTTGGAGCCACATGTCCATGCCTTGGTTCCATGGCTTATCTGGCCATGGCGTTCAATCGTGGAACACCATGGCCAAATAAGACAAGGAACCAATCCATTGCTAGTGGAGATTAAGCAGAACCAATGCAACTAGTGACCTAAAAATGACATTGGATAGCTTGTACTGAGATTGAGGAGAGAGTCGTGCACTCCACCTTTTTCTTAGGACTAATTCTGATCTTGAAAGGGGAATATTTCCCGAGGCATAGATCTCTCTTCATTTTGAGAGAGAGAACAATATTATGAGAGAGAGAGAGAGATACGTCCATCACCTTCTCCCTTGTGTCTGTTGCCCTCTGTGCACGCCACCTCATAGCTGTGCATGGAGAGCAAAAACTTAGAGGTTTGATAAAACATACATAGATATATATAGATCCCCATATATAAATATACATAGATATATACCTAATATACATATATATAGATCCCCATATATATATATATATATATATATATATATATATATGACCCTCAAATTGATAGCAGCTTACACTTAGGTCTGACTTTAGAACACTTTCATCCAACTGTTTGTTGACTGATTTAGATTGACCCTAACTATCAAACCCAATAAACCACACTTCATCTCAACCCATTTAGACTATGTCTACCCTTTTACCCTTTTAGATGACTTCCCTTGATGCACTACTGGCTCCAGCTAACCTGTAAACTACTAGTTATCTTTAGATCTGACTCTGAGATGACTCCTCAGATCTCAGAGCTTCATGAGCACAATCGATTTCTCAAAACAAAATTCATCAAAAAAAACTATAGATGCTTTCCCAAGTGACTCAACCTACACACCATAGCTGACTTCTATTTGACACCCTTCTGACCTGAATCAACCCCAATTGATACTGCTATGACTACAATCTGATAGTAGCCTAATTCAGTTCCCTAATCTAACCACTATCAAATATTTTCCCTCCAGCATCATCCAAAAAGCTCAAGTACCTTGCCTTTGTTGCCATATATATAGGCAGTGATGTGTGTGAACACACTTAGGACCGCCGGGGCACTTTTTCCCTCCTTAGGAGGTTTTTTCCCTCGGCTTGTATATACGCCCATCATTCTAGGGCTAACTTATCTTTGTACATTGACACAATCTAATACACAAGTGTTGTGTGCATTCTTGCTTCTTCTTCTCCAAGCTTTGTGTGCTTTCTTGCAACCCTGATTCCAACAATTGGTATCAGAGTAGGCATCGGCTCCCAGGGCTACGCCGCTAGCACCCTTCGACTCACATTCTCCGATTGAGGTGAGCTTTCACGACCGCTTTGCAGGTCCCTATGCTCTGCAGATAGGCCCATAGGGCTTTCCGTTCTCATCAGAAATTGCATCTGAGGTCGTTTCGGGCTCCATTTTTGCATTACAAGTTCTGTACATGTGTTTTTGTCATTTTATGCAGAAATTTTGACAGTGCAATTTTCTACAAAACAAGCATAGGTATTCTATTATGGACTGTGCTACATAGCACGAGTTGTTTTTTTCTTTGCTTCATTACAGGTAGCTTTTGCATCAGTTTCAGTCAATGGCCATGGCTGATAACAGCAATGATGTATTTCACATGTTGTCTGCTCTACTGATGACAAATTGGATGGAGATAGCAACTACCCACTTTGGGCATACATGATGCAACATGTTTTGGTTGCAAAAGGAGTGTGGAACATTATGTAGGGTATGGATGTACGTCCAGGTTCTGTGGATGTAGGATCTGTTGAGAATGTTGCAGGTTCAGTAGCTCTACTATTGCTGCTGTTTTACCCACTGCTGAATAAGCTCATTGATGGTAAAGATGCGCACACTCATGCCTTGATTGCACTTTCTGTTAAATGTAACATCACTCCACATATTCATTCAGCTAAAACAGCAAAACAGGCTTGGGATATTCTAGCTGGTTTGTATGCAGGTCGTAACGAGGCAAAAATCTCTTGCCTGCATAAAGAGATAGAATCAAAGATTATGCAGGAAGATGATGACATGAATGTCTTTCTTGTTGAGATTAAAGATCTCAAGGAGCAGTTGATTTCTGTAGGTGAGATTATTCCTGATCATTCTCTTGTGCAGACTGTTCTTGATGCTTTACCTGAGTCATATCAGACTTTTGCTTCCACGTGGAGACTTGTTACTGAGGACAGACCTGATGTTGTCAAGTATGATACTTTAGTCAACAAGCTCTTGCAAGAAGTGCAGTCTAGGTATAACAGGGCTAGGCAGCATGCAGTTGATCACGTATTTGTTGCTGCCCCTAGCAGAGAAGAAGTGGTAAGGCAGTCCCTTCCACTGTTTCTTCTCCTATTAGTAGGTCTGCAACTTCTTCTCCTTCCACAGGTAGCAATAATAGGTCTGAGAAGGATCTTGATAAAGACAAGAAAAAAATCAAGTGAAACTATTGTAAGGCAACTGATCATGTCATTAAGAATTGTCCTAAGCTAAAGGCTAAAGAGGCAAAGAAGAAAGAGTCAAATGCAGCCACAACAGCCGATGCTTCTACAAATGTAGATTCTGTAAATGTTGTGCAGGATACGGAATGGGCATTTAGCGTGTATTGCCAGTATGACCCATCTCTACATGATGCATGTTTGGTAGTTTCTGTTGACTTTGATGTATGGTATTTTGACAGTGGTACTACAAAGCACATTACCTCGCATCGTGATATGTTCACTTGTCTTGAGGCTGTCCCTAATGGGAATACTGTCACATGTGCCAATAATGCTTCTTAACCCAGTGAAGGGCGTTGGTAAAATTATGTTTACTTCTGCTACAAATGGCAGCGCTTTCACACTTTTAGATGCTTTGTATGTGCCAGGGATAAAGAAGAATCTATTGTCTGTCTCTGCGCTTGCTAGAATTGGACTTGTAGTCAAATTTGTGGATGATAGATGTACTATTCATGATTTGACTTCTAGTGATACGATTCTTGCATCTGGCACCTTGTTTCCTGGGCTGTATAGGCTCAATTCTTATGACAAGTGTGTGAAAGATTCAGCAAATGCAGTTTCTGATGAAAAGGTAGTTTCAGATGCAAAACTATGGCATGCTCGTTTTGGTCATCTGAACTTTGCTAGTTTGCTGCGTTTGTAAAAATTTGATATGGTTGCTTCATTGCCCCCTCTCTTGAGGCAAACATGTTTGTGAAGGCTATATTTTGGGCAAAATGCAGCATTCTGCATTTCCAAAGGATGGTTCTGTGCGGGCCACTCGCAAATTATAACTTGTACATAGTTATGTATGTGGGCCTTTGCAAACTCCGTCATTTGGTAAACGCTTGTACTTCGTGACTTTCATTGATGATTATTCAAGGCATGCATGGGTATATCCACTGAAGGCAAAGTTTGAAGATTTTTTGTGCTTCAAACAGTTTTTGCTTATGGTTGAAAATGTATCCAATTGTACTATGGGCACCCTCCATTTTGATTGAGGGGGGGAGTACATGTCTAAAGAGTTTGATGCATTTCTGGCTAGTCGTGGGATAAAACACCAATGTATAGTGCCGTATACCCCTCAGCAAAATGGTGTTGCTGAGAGGAAAAACAGGTCACTTATGGAGATGGCACGATGTATGGTCAAGAGCCAAGCTTTGTCACATGCATTTTGGCTTGAGGTTGTCATGTGTGCTGCATATGTACTCAATAGTAGGTGTCCCACTAAGTCTTTGCAATCTGTTACTCCATACAAAGCTTGGCATGGCAGGAAGCCTTCTATTGGTCACTTGTGTGTCTTTGGTTACTTGGCCTATGCTTTAGTGCCTATGCAACAACATAGAAAATTGGATGATAAGGCTGTCAAATGCATTTTTGTTGGTTACAGTGCTGAGAGCAAGGGTTAGATTATATCATCCACAGTCAAAGCATAGCTTGATTAGTTGAGATGTTGTTTTTGTGGAAGATGCTGTGTAGTCTTTGTTATCATGTGCCAAAGAGACAAGTGTGAGCTCACGGGATATATTTGATATGTTGTTGCCTCTGTTTACAGGTGGGAATTCAAATGTAAGTCCTAATGAGGCAAATATTCAGCCTATGCAGATTTCAAACAATATCATAGATCAGCCTATTTCTGATGCAGATTTATAGGATGTAATTTATGAGGATAGGGCAGAAAATGAGCAGGCTAGAGGTATGCCTAAATGGCTAGTGCAAACCTTGCATGATAGTAAAATTAATGCACCTATTTCTAGTCGTACTCATTCAAGTTTTTAGCATGCCTCTTATGCATCAAATTGTTATGCTTTGGCTATGTCTAGTATGTGTGAAGAGGAAGAACCTCTTTCATTTGATGAGGCACAAAAATCAGAAAATTGGTTGGCTGCAATGCAAAGTGAATATGATGCTATAATGAAGAATGGTACATGGTCTTTGTGTGATTTGCTTATTGGTAAAAAGGTTATTGGATGTAAGTGGGTTTTTAAGTTGAAACAAAAGCTAGATGGCAATGTTGATCGCTATAAGGCTAGACTTGTTGCAAAGGGTTATGCTCAAGAAAAGGGCATTGATTTTGATGAGACCTGTGCTCCCACTTGTCGTATGACTACCATTTGTAGCATTTGTGCATTGGTAGCTCATAATGGTTGGAATGTACATCAGTTGGACATAAAGACAACGTTCTTGAATGGAGATTTGCATGAGGAGATGTATGTATCGCAGCCTCATGGTTTTATTCAAAGAGGGCAAGAAAACAAAGTGTGCAGGTTGAAAAAGGCTTTGTATGGTTTAAAGCAAGCTCCACGAGCTTGGTATGAAAAGATACATGCATATTTGATTGCACATGGTTTTCAAAATAGTCCAACAGAAAGCACTTTGTATGTTAAACGTGTGGATGATGTACATCTAATCATTGCTCTCTATGTCGATGACATGGTGCTCACAGGACCAAATGAGAATCATATTGCTGATTTTAAGGCTGATTTGAATGGCTCTTTTGAGATGTCAGATTTGGGACATTTGCATCATTATTTGGGGATACAATTTAAGCAGTGTGATGGAGGTATTGCCTTGTGTCAGACAAAATATATTGAGACATTGTTGCAGAGATTTGGCCTTGAAGACTGCAAGCCTATTGCTACTCCAATGGAGACAGGTTTGAAGTTGAGTCTTCATGATGTTGGAGATCACTTTGATATCACACTCTATCACACAGCTGTTGGTTGCCTCATTTACGTATGCATTACGAGGCTGGACATTCAGTTTGCAGTCTCATAGGGGGAGCAGGTTTATGCATAACCCAGGGTCTTAGCATTGGAAGGCAGTTAAACGCATCTTTCCCTACTTGAGTGGCACCATACATCTTGGGTTGTGTGATTTATCCCAAGGGGGGATAGTTGCGGCCAGATTTACATGCTTTTTCGAACTCAGATTGGGCTGGTTGCTATGACACAAGAGTGTCCAGAAGTGGTTTTTTTTTCATGCTCGTCTCGGTAGCTCATGCATATCTTGGTCGAGCAAGAAGCAACCTACTGTGGCCACTTCTAGTTGTTGTGAAGCTGAGTACAGGGTAGCTTTCTCACAGCTATAGTTGAGTGTGTGTGGCTCAAACGGCTTATGGTGGCTGACTTAGGTGTTGGACAGGAGTCTGCCACCTCTATCTACACTAACAGTCAGCGCATTGGCAGTTGCGAGAAACCCAGTTTTTTATGCTCGCACAAAGCACATTGAGGTGCATTATCACTATGTCAGGGAGGAGAGACTCTCAGAGCAGGAGAGATCAGCTTGGCATATGTGCCAACACAGGACATCCTCGTCGATCTTTTCACAAAGGCTCTTCCTCGTGAGAAGTTTGAAGCTTTCAGCAAAGCTTTGGGATTGCTCCCTTTTGTGGACTGATCTACTTCAGGATGGCACTTCCCTATACACATGAGTGCCAGCTCTCGTTCACACCATCACTCCCAAGGGGGATTTGTTGCCATATATATAGGCAGTGATGTGTGTGAACACACTTAGGACCACCGGGGCACTTTTTCCCTCCTTAGGAGGTTTTTTCCCCCGGCTTGTATATACGCCCATCATTCTAGGGCTAACTTATCTTTGTACATTGACACAATCTAATACACAAGTGTTGTGTGCATTCGTGCTTCTTCTTCTCCAAGCTTTGTGTGCTTTCCTGCAACCCTAATTTCAATAGTCTCAAACCCCTACTAAATCACTCAGTAACTCTCTACTGACCTTCTGTTATGTCCCACTTAACTGAATGCTGATTGAATCTGACACACCTAATTCAGTTGTGTTAACAGACCCTTGTTGAACCACTCATTAACTCTCTGCTGACTCCCACTTGACTAAATGCTAACTGAATCTGACACAAACTGATTTAGGTGACTCCAACTTCTTCATCCTTGTGTCATCTATCTCATCTAAATACTCAAGATCCTATATAGATTTAAAAAAAATAAGCACATTTCATACTTGAATGTAGTTTATCTTCCTGCTTTTTAGAAAGAGTAGATAAAAGTAACCCAGAGTCTTTTAGGTCACATTGCAACACCAATGTAACACAACAAAGTGGGGGTTTCAACTCTTTAATGTGAGTAGTACTCCCTTTTTCTTTTTGTAATAAAGTGAAACTTTTGACTTTTTGTGCCATAGAAATTTTGCTCGAGTAATATTCTTTCATAAAGTAATTGATGAGGAAGTCCAACAAGAAGGATCATGTGATGAAAACATTGTCCTGGATATTGAAGTTGAGACTATATTTCAAGAACCAGTGTCAGAATTCCAAATAATTCAGACCCTTCTCCGCATTGATCTCCTCAGAAAGTTGATGGAAGAATGTGAATACAAGGGTAAAGTGATTGATCTACCCAAGATTTGTGTTGGGAATTATATTTATGAATTAACAAATGGAAAAGGGATGGAGGGAATGGAACAAAAGTATGATGTAAATGCATGGACAAAATAATAGACACAAACCAAATCCAACAAAATATTTATTCTAAGAAAAAGCTTTTGTGATGCAACCTATCTGTGTATGAATGAAAGTTGTTTGTTCCTTGCCCATTCAAAGATTTGAAATAGACTTTATTGTAAAGGGCAATTACTGAAGTCTCCTACAAAGGGCTCTTTGGAAATGGGTAGTTTTGGGAACTTGGAGTGATTCTTTTGTAAGCATGTTCCTATGTGTGTGGGGATATGCTTACTGTGTGTATACTACTTTACGAGACCAAAGACTCTTCCCACAACAGATTGTTTATACAACAGGGGATGCATACATAGATACCAAAGGGGATGTGTAGAGAAACTATGAGAAACACAAAAGACCTTGTTTCTTGAGTAGTTTAGCATGGACCACAATGCAGGTTTGAGAAAGATTATTATTGCTAGTAGTAGGGAGTTAATTTTGAAAGCATTTACAAATGAAGATAGAAAGGTGGAAGAACACATGTCTGAGAAAGATTTTTCTAAGATGGCGTAAGAGCTCCAAGGATTGTTGAAGCTTAGCAAGTAAGTGATCCTAGTAATTTTATGTATTGTAGTTGGAAATTTCAAAACACGGTGTTTAAGGATATATTTATTGTGCAAGCTAAAGAAAATGGTCATACAAAGTCAAAAGACTAATCGACCACAAGGTGAAGGGATAGAAGCAATCTTGAAACTAAAAAGAAAAAGTCATTTTGCATTCTTCCACAGTAGTTGTTTCCCCTTACAAGATCAAAATTCGAATGAGAGATTTTTTATATTTAAGATGTCAACAATAGGACCAAGCTTAAGGGTGGACATTATGGATCAAATGGATGCTGATGGTGATGGTGATGGTGATTTGTGAAACTCTTGGATTTTCTTTAATCACGTTCATAGAATTGAGGGATGGCATACAATGGCCACACATGTATACCCCTTGTGTGTAGTTTCATTTTTACAAGCCTTCACTGATCAATATTTTCCTTGCACACTTCTCTCATATTTTAATTTTGTTTTCAGTGTCCAAACAGTTCCCTTGCACACTTCTCTCATATTTTAATTTTATTTTCAGTATCCAAGAGTTGTTAACAATTGCTACATGTGAATCCAAGGAAGAAGATGAAGAGGCACATGTCTTATTTTGGAGAGTCTAAATTTAGTTATGACTGAGCAATGAGGGAAGCCAACAAATTTTTGTGGATTTATAGATGATGAGGCAGGAGCCAATTGGAATGCTATTTGTAGGGTTTATAACAATGGCGAAAAGATGGTTGGAAAAGGGTTGGAAAAGAACGCTCATGACTTTTTAATTCGAGAGAGAGCCTTGATGTTCATACCAATAAATATATTTTCTCGTAGTATAGAGAGGAGCACATTGCAATGTGTAAACAGTGGAGGACATGCAAGACAAAAGATGATGCTCTTCTACAGTTCATAAAAATTCATGCTTGGTGGGAAACATGTAAAGCTGCAAATAAGAGCATTGCAAAACTTGATAGTTGGCTTAATTGGTGGCATTTTAGAATAGGACACTAGGGACACTTTCTTGTACAGGTGTATAAAATCTCTTTGTTGTTTGTAAGATATATGTTTTCTTCTTAAAATGAGATCATGTCAAGACCTAAGAATCATGTGTGTGTGCAGGGTGGGGATCCCACAATCAATGCATTGGTACCCAGGACTAATCTATCGGAATCAAAACATGGGAGTTGGCTAGAAAGAGAGGATTATAAGCACAAAATTAGCCTCTATGATGCTTGTGCAGAGATCTAATAAATGTAATCTTGCAATGCGCTCACCAACTAGATTTCATGGAGAGAAAATACATTGGTAGTGGACTTGATCTTCAAATGTTAATAGATAGAACTTTGTTAAGGCAAAAGACTTGCCCTTCTCCTGGAGCCACTTCACGACGAATAGTTGATGATGTAGTGATGGGAACTTCAATGTTTACAAACATGATAAAATTCAAGGAGGAGGAGAAGACTATTCAGGCAAAGAGACCTTTTCACCAAGGAGAAGACTATTCAGGCAAAGAGACCTTTTCTCACCAAGGAGAAGAGGAATATGCTACTAATTTTAGTCATAGACTAGAATTTGTCCCTATGAACAGTACACTGAGTGGACTTTGGAGCATGATATAGACAAACAACCAGTAGAAATGGAAAAGAAATTCATGATACAAAGTGGGATATTAGGCGAGTTCCAAAGATAAGTAGGATAAGGTGCCATGTGTAGTATGTCACTTCTTATTTTTCAAGTGACTATTAGCTGTCACAATGGACAAAAGATAAGATGTGCTATTTTTGCAGACATACATGGAAGATTTAAACACTAGTTTTACATCCACCCCCTAGTGTTCCTGATGTATGGTCATTTGCAAAGGGCACCTCCTTGAAAGTTGGGGAAGCACAAAAGCTTATTTGTGCAGGTTTTGACATTGGTATTTCACTTGAGGATATCCCAACATCCATAACTTCACATGGTGATAGTGACCTTCTTGGGGAAAAAAGCCATAAGTTTCCCTATAGAAGAGGTATATCTAAAGCTACATTTGAGAAGATTTAGCAAGCATTGGACATGCAAGAAGAGATTGTTGGTGCTATTGTATACAAGGCTAGTGTCAAAGAAATGTTCTATATGAAAACAAAGGATGCTGATGAGGAGGGGGATGTCACCGTTTGAAGTGATAATATAGAAGAAACCCTCCTGTTCATGTGGTGCATTTATGGAAAGGGTAAACAACAAGAAGACATATCATGCTTGCAAGTATATATATTTTGTGTTTTTTATGGTGCTTGGGGAAGATGTGAATAACCGTATGCACATCCATTTAGAAAAAATAGCTCAACATGTTTTGAAGGACATGCTCACAAAAGCTGTCAAGAGACACCCTTCCACTTCACATTAGGCAAGAGTTTCTTTGCCTCCTGTTATGTTGTACTCCTTTTAGTAGAATAGAAATACCTAGTATAGCACTATTTTCTAATGGTAGAAATACCAACATAGGCATCTCCATGTGGTAGAAATTTTAACTTTTGGAAGTTATCATGAAATTCCATGTGTCTTAGATTCTCCTAAAAACTTGCACTATAATGTCACTTGTTCTTGTCTCAATATTACCACTGGTAAATTTTTGTTGTTGTATTATTTGTAAATTTCTTGTTAATTCATGACTAACTTGTTATTTGATGTTAGTTAATATAGGTAGTTTAGTATTCCTTTATGATTAATTACTACATTTGAACATATCCATACATCTTTTGCCTCACTCGTGCTCGCTCACGCACTGGTCAGTTGTTGTTGTCAATAACCCAATCTGCTCGCTAGCTCATGCACGCTCCACAAATGCACCCTGTGAAGTAATGTGCTTACTAGAACCACTGTCAAAATACCATACATGTATATCTATAATAGCCATGCATACATCCTTATGCCAAGGGTCATAACTGCATTGCACAATGAAAGCCCAATCATCATGTGCATAGTTTGTAGATTCTTTGGTTTCTGCATTAGATGTTGATGCCTCAGCTCTACAACCATATACGTGAGTCTTTCTTCTCCAGTTATTTCCTAAACTCATTAATCTAGTGACCAGGTTTCCTGAAGTAGTTGTATTTTTGCTTTTTCTTTGGCTTATCTCCCTCCCTGTCTGTAGGCATGTCCAATGACTCTGATTTTGGCTTGTAACTACCCTAAGGAGGATAGGATTTACCTTTGCCTCTTTGTTGATTAGTAACCTAATCTCCTATACCCATGACAGATTTGTTTTTCCTAGATTGGTTTTCTTGTAAGAGCACAGAAACTAACTCCTCAAACTTTAAGGCATTTGAATTGTCTTTCATCATGAGTCTGATGGTAGAAGCAAAACCTTGATACGAGTCCGGTAACACATTTCAGACAGTAGGAACCAATGAACAATTAGGATATATTTCATCAACACTGGCCAAGTGCTCCTTAAAATCCTTGATTCTTATAAGGAAGTTCACCATGAAAGCTTGGGCATGAGAGCTCCAAGAAAGGTAATAGTAAGATGATCAATAATGTGTGTACAATTTCCATGAGCCCAATGTATCCTATAGCCCAAGGTCCCCAAAGGCACATATGTAAATGACTCTAAACCCAAGTGCCTAGGCCCCATCCCCCCATGTGCATGTGACACCAAATCTACTTCGTTACAAACCAACCCCTCCTACAATGATTTCATCCTCGAAATTGAAGGGTGGTCGTGCACAAGCATATACAAGAGGCTACATACAAAAGCCAAAAATGCACTCATAGCCTAGATGTATCTGCCATCAAAACATGTCCACGGCTCCTGCTCGGATCGGATGGAAAGGATAGGAGGGTGTCGTCAATGGTGAGCTAGTGATAATGATGCCTAGATCAAATGGAAATCCAAAACATGCCTGACCCATGACTATGTCAATCCCGCATCCTCGTGGATCAAATGGATGATGTAATGCACCACATCCATCAATGAGATACATCCAATATCCCCCTGAGTCAAAAAGATAATCCACCCATGCATAGGATCCTGCAGGTATATGAAAGCCCATATAGCACCACCCACTCGGATCATAGGTGAATACATTATGAGAGTAAATGCTTGATAGACTACGTCTGTATCAATGCATAGGCATCCATGATCATCAAAAGATAATGCCTCATACTCCATAGCATGCTCCATCAAATGTGAATCCATGTCCTCACTACATCCATCACCATCATGCATAGGTCCATAGGCATGATCCACATCACAAATGACTACTTGAGTATTATATCCATATGTACCAATGCATAATCCTCATCATATGTAACCCTTGTAGAGGTCACAATCACATACTCTCCACTCATCTCCCAAAAAAAATATCATAGATAAGGTTCCCATAGAGCCTCCATGAAGTATCCAATAACTGCTCAACTACTAAATGCATGAGTAGCATCATCATCGATGTTATCCATATCCTCAATGTCATCCAAATGATCACTAGCACCATAAAACTTATCCTCATCATATGTAGCATGTGTATGTATACTACCATCATCCACATCAACATAGATGCTCTCCTCACCACAAATAATTATGGTAGATGAATCATCAACACTTGCATAAGCATCATCATCAAGATGCCTAATGTCATGACCAATAATGCATATGTCTTCACCATATATGTAATCTTCATCCACATGTGCATGGTATATGTCAATTTCATCCTCATAGGCATGTGCATCATCATATGAATCATCATCCCTTGTGTCAAAAACAATGGTCTTGAAACGCCACCTCGATGAGTATTTCCCTTGAATGGAATACAAACATTACTCCTTGGGAATCTTGAGCTTTCATATGGAAATGCATGACATTTGCCTTTGGTATCATTGGGTGTGTATATAAACATTAGTTTGCGCATAGCCCCATGAGTAGAATGGAAACTTGGGTGATGATCCTCTTCAATATAAGCTTGTCGATCCTTGTAAGATGATCCACCCTTGTCTTCATCCTTCCTCTTCATCTCATTATGCAATTTTCTAAGCTCTTGCACAATGGGTTCCACAAATGATTGAGATATGATTTCTATCATCCATCTCATCAATCATCATCATCATTTGTGACATATGATTTGTCATTGTGGGCATTGCATGCACATTTGCATTCCCAATAGTGTTAGTGTACGGTGCCCCATTTCCATACTCTAACCCTTCATCCGCATCTGTGCCTTCATCTTGTATAAGCATTTGAGCCTCATCTGCAATTGCAACATCTTCCCCAAATGTTGAGTCCTTTGGCTTCCATGGTCTTCCCTTTGGAGCCATAGCTCAAAATAGAGAATTGGTTGTAACTTGCTCAAATCTTGGAGGATTAAGGAGATATTGTAGTCTAGGGATAGCTTCCAATGTATAATACCCAAATATGTCAAAATAATTGAAATCCAGAATGCCCAAGTATTCTCTATGTTAGGGTTTTTACCGCATTGCAGAGAATGGAAAAATGGTCCTAAAACACAAAATATGCCAAATCAAGTACTTATTGGGTTGATGGATAGCACTAGGGATATACAAACTATACTCCAAGTGGTTTGACCAAGTCAAATTTTACTCTAGACTAAATTAACTTTTTGTGGAAAAGTCAACTTTGCTAGTTTTGACCTATCAAACAATATCCAAATAGAGTGGTTCTTGGCTAATTGGATAGCTCTAAGGGGGTATTATGAAGAACTCTAAACACATTTTTGATAACCCTAAGGGTCTGTGAGACTGAATTAGGGTTTTCTATTTTTATAAAAAACCTAATTTTGGTGCCCTACGGTCCGATTCAAAAGGTCAATAGCTCTCTTTGTAGCTTTGAAATGGCTCTTCCAAGATGTGTGATTTTCCAATAGAGAATCTTAATCACCAAGTAATGATTAGTGATTTTCTTGACCAGCTATCTGAAAAAATTTGGGCAACATCTCCTTTGTATCTTAGATAAAATCTCAATAAAAGTATGACACCACAATCTTATATCCGCCACTCATATCAATCTTGTCAATACCCCATCAACAAATTTGCATCTTTTTGCATCATTTTCCCAATAATGCATGTAACATAGGCTCATACAATGCCATTGCCATTCTCCATCATCACTTTACCATGTGACATAATTGCATTTTCCCATGCAATGCCAAAATTTAAGATGTTGTTAATGCTAGAATCGATCCAATTGTTATTGATCTAGCGCGTTGATGCTTGCGGATCTTCCAGCCAAGAACTTCTTACCCTCATACCTAGTTCCAAACTAGACACAAGTTGGGGCCATTTCTTTATATCCAATGTACCTAATCCTCTTCCTTACCACTTTACCATGGCACTCACAGTAAGGAAGATTCAAACCATGCTCCACTTGGCCTCTCCAACCAAATGCCAAAGTACCCTCTCACACATCAAGATTCTAGGAATAGAGTGTGGGGTACAAAAAGTGATGTGATAGGTAGGATTGAATTTCAAAGATATAGGTGTGATGACTTACAATGTTTTGCATGAACTCATGCACAATCCATTATTAGATTAGCATGTACTCATGCTCTTCTCATCTCATATTTCCATAAATTCCAAGTGATCTCAATACATCAAGTATCCATAGTATGCTCTTGACATGGCATAAGAAAAGCATATGCAATCCACTTGTGGGCATATGCAATTTCCTTGATGAAATCAATGCATGATATGATAAATGAGACCTTTGGGCATATGTCCATGCATGCATACTGAAGAGAAAACCCCAACAAACCCTAATTCTAGGACACTTTCTCTAAAATTGTGTTTCTCCAATAAATCCTAATCCCCAATTAATTTTGATGCAGAAGTGATATAGGAGGATAGAATAAGGCTTATTGATGAGATTGAATGCCTTGGATCCCCATGAAAGTATGCAAAAACCCTAATTTTTCAAGAAACCCCAAATTTCAAGAAAATGAAATTGCTTATGAAATCTCATTACTCACACATTGCCCCATTTATGAATGATAGCCAAGCATGATAATGAGTACTGATGAGAAATTTACTTAAAATTTGATAAAAATCTTAATTCTTCCATGAGATTCAAGTAATGGAAGAAATTGCAAGGAATCTCAAGAAACCTCATGCTCACTCATACATTGATCCGTATGTGAGTGTAGCTCAAGAAACCTCATGCTCACTCATACATTGATCCATATGTGAGTGTAGCAAAGTATGATTGGAAGGATTATTGAAGAATGTTTTTGAAATGTAGAGAAAACCTAATTTCTCTATAACTCCCACACACATGAAAAAAATCAGAAGGAACAAGATGCATTGCTTGAAATTAAGCTTGGCTTACACATGTAGGAGCTTTGCTTGATGATCCATATGCTTTTGTAATGAAGGGGGCTTGGAATTAGACTCAAAGAGAGCCCATGGACATAGTATGGGGAGGCAAGTATGGAGGCCCAACATTAATGAGTGTGAAATGGTGGCCAAGTATATAAGTGAATATTGTAACTAGGGGACCATACTTTTATTAATGAAATGATACTTTCTTGGAGCTTCATGCTTCTTGGCTATGGTGGTACTCCCTTGAGTGCATGTGGTACTCTATCTTGAATGCATGTGGTGGTACTCCATCATGAGTGCATGTGGTACTCCATTATGAGTGCAATCTTCTCTCCTTCTTTTTCTCATCATTACAGTCGTATTGTCTTTGATCCATGATTTCTGAAAATCTCAAAAATTTCTACATTTTCTTGATTTTCTTGGAGTTTCTTGGAAATTTTCTTGATTTTGATTGATTTCTTGATCAATCAAAATGAAATGGGACGTGGGGAGTGTGGAATGCTTGGATCATCTTGAATTTTTTATTTGGGTAAAGTTTTGGGGTCATGGGTTGGCTGAGGACCAATTTCTTAGGCGCCTGCTCCAAATTTGAATGATGGGACCAAAATTGGAGAAAAATTAGTTGTTAATCTTGATTAAGTTTCTTAATCAAAACGTTTTTGATTTCTTCCTCACCCTTGCTTGATCCTTGGAGCTGATCCTGTCTTCTTCTCTTAGAATTTCTTGCCCAAACATTAGGGTTTTGTTTGAGCTACTCTTTCTCTTCACATAGAGTACCATAATGTTTCCATTCAAGGTGAACGCCATGGATATTTTCAAGCTTTTCTGTAGTCAATTTCTGCACAAAAATCAACTAAATCGGCCACTAATCTCCATCATCAACCACTAATCTCCATCAGAAGGCAACCAGTGGTCGTGCATGTCAACGGGTGGCAGCAGCAGCAAACAATCTTCCACGGGCGGTAGAAGAAACAACCTTCTCCTTGGTTTTTTCCATTCAACCGACTGTGTTTGCGTCCCGCCATAGCCATTCGCTTCCTGCTCACCAAGGAGGGGTGCTTCAGTCGATGTCTGCAGCTGCATTTCACAGGAGTTCTTCAGTCGACGTCTACAGCCGCATTTCACAGGAGTGCTTCAGTCGACGTGAGCAACCGCATTCCACTGGAGTGTTTCAGTCGACGTCTGCAGCCGCATTTCACAAAAGCATGAAGTGGTAGGGGCGTCTCCGATCTGAAAATTGAGGAGTCCTCAGGCTGCAAATTCGAAGGCTTAAACCCTGTAATCACCTTGGTGTCTTGAGCAATGAGGCAGTTCTGCATGGCCTTCGTCACAAAAGCATGAAGTGGTAGGAGATGAAGAGATCGGCTAGGTGACCGCTCATGCTGAGGCCCGCGAGGTGCCACGTACACAGGTACCCCGAAATCTACCTAGAACCCTGGGCAAGCGCCATAGCTGAGATGGTTGCGTGTTCTTCTCCATGGCGGGCTATGTGCAACGGCTACTTCATGCAGCAATTCGTGGAGCTTTTCCTTGGCCATTGAGAAAATCATTGAGCTCACCTGCAACATCATTAAAGATGTGAAAATGATGCCTCAAATTCATTAAGATGATGCTAATGATGCTTGATGATCATCATTAGGTTGTGAGCAACAATGCTTCAATGCCTTTTTACATTGCAATGGGGCCTTCATGGAATTAGACTGCACCAAGAGACATGGGAGGCATGAATCTATATTTGGATTGGCATATAATATGCTTATGTGAATGTATTTTGATGCATTGGTGCATTGATTGGCATTGAAGGCATTTAAATCAATACTTGTAATGGCACATGGTATGCTTATGTGAATGCCTAATACATATGTACATGGAGATGTTGATAGCCCATATGTTTAACATGCCTATGTAAGAGACATACATGTGTTTTGATTGATACTTTTGGAACCATATGGTGTTGTGGAAGACATTTGACATGAGGGGATTGATATTATGATATTGAGCATGAGTTCATGCTAAAAGCATTTGTAAGTGATTCCATCCCTTCACTTTGGATTGTACACCACTCTCACACACATTGTATCCACTTTGATTCATAGAATCTAGCATGTATATGAGGGTACCCTTGGAATTGGTGGAGAGGCCAAGGGGGAGCATGGCATGGACTCTCCTTGTCGCGTGAGTGCTTTTGGTAGAGCAGCAAGGAGAGAGATTAGGTACATGATGTGAAGACTTGGCCCCAACTTGTGCATGTTGTTAGTGGAGCTCTTCTACAAGCCTACCCCGTCTATATATGGGTTTTCTACTAGGAGTCACTTTAGTCCACATCTCTTATTGGAAGCCATTGCTATGGGGACACTTCAAGTGATGATGGAGACGCTAATTATTTGTGTCAAGTGCCTTCAATGCATGTATGGATGACTGAAAATGGCTTCAATGCATGTATGGATGCCAATGGACAGCCATGAAGATGCAAGTGTTGATGGGACACTTCAAGTGATGATGGAGATGCTAATTATTTGTGTCAAGTGGCTTCAATGCATGTATGGGAAAGATGAAGAAGAGCAAATGCAGTGAAACTCCACATCGACATCGACATCCACATCCACATCCACATCCATATATCCATATCCACATTCCACATTCATACATCCATATCCATATCATTCCACATTCATACATCTATATCCACATTCCACATTCATACATCCACATCCACATTCACATTCATACATCCACATCCACATCTACATTCATACATCCACATCCACATCCACATCCACATTCATACATCCACATCCACATCCACATCCACATTCATACATCCACACATCCATTTCCACATCCACATTCATACATCCACATCCACATCCACATTCATACATCCACACATCCATTTCCAAATCCACATTCATACATCCACATCCACATCCACATTCATACATCCACATCCACATCCATACATCCATATCCACATTCCACATTCACAAACATCCTCATCCATTCATCTATTTATATTTATCTGATTCATATCACTTCCATCCATTCATTTACATCTATCTGATTCCTATTACATCTCATCACATCTATTTATAGAATGTAAGAGAATTCTAATTTTTTGATATAAAGATTCTTTACGCATCTAATTAGGCATAAAGATAATTTTAGTAGGAATAACACTTTTATAAAATTCCTTTTATGCATCTATTTATGCATAAATTCAATTTTAAGGAAAATAACACATTCGAATTAAAAATAAACCTTTTATGCATTTTACTCTGCATAAATTCCATTTTAATGAGAATAACACTTTCAAAATAAAAATAAATCTTTTATGCATCTATCTATGCATAAATTCAATTTCAATGAAAATAATACTTTTGAAATAAAAATAATAAATCTTTTATGCATCTTTTTATGCATAAAATCAAAATTGATAAGAATAACTCTTTTGGATTAAAAGTAAAATTCTTTATGCATCTATTTATGCATAAAATCAAAATGGATAAGAATAACTCTTTTAAAATAAAAATAAAACTCTTTATGCATCTATTTATGCATAAAATCAAAATTGATGAAAATAACTCTTTTGAATTAAAAATAAAATTCTTTATGCATCTTTCTATGCATTAAATCAAAATTGATAAGAATAACTCTTTTGACTTAAAGATAAAATTCTTTATGCATCTATTTATGCATAAAGTCAAAATTGATGAAAATAACTCTTTTGAATTAAAAATAAAATTCTTTATGCATCTTTTTATGCATAAAATCAAAATTGATGAAAATCACTCTTTTGAATTAAAAATAAAATTCTTTATGCATCTTTCTATGCATAAAATCAAAATTGATAAAAATCACTCTTTTATATAAAAGAATTTCTTTTATGCGTCCATTTATGCATAAAAATCATTTATGATAAAAATCACACTTTTAATATAAAAAGAAATCTTTTATGCATATATTTATGCATAGAATTCCATTTATGATGAAAATAACACTTTTAAAATAAAAATTTCAATATGCTTCCTTGTATGCATAGAATTTAATTCTAAAGAAAGTAACACTTTTATAATAAAATAATTTTGGTATGCATTTTTCTATACTTAGAATGAAAAGTAACACTTTAAGAATACATATACAATGGGAATTACTCTTTTTGAATAATAAAAGGTAAAACTTATTTTACACAATTTTAAGAAAATCTCACCATAACCTCCTTTGTATGGCTGACCATTTTTCAATTTTTTACTCTCTAAAATCAACTAGAATTTCACCAAGAGTATTTAAATCATTCTAATGTATACATTTTCTACTTATTTAAGAAAAACATTATGAAAAACTTGATTCTATCCATTAATCATTCATCTAGGATAAAGAAGGGTTGGATTTACTAAAGAAGAGAGGGGAATGCCTTTTCAATGAGGAATAACATCATTATTCACTTTAAAGAAGACAAAATCCATAAAAAAACCATAAAATGAAATAGAAAAGAGAAGAATCTCCAACTTACAAGGAGAATTTGAGAGCTTTCCTTTGGCTTGATGGTTTGAGGGATTTACTCTTGTTTGAAACAAGAGTGGCCACCAATCTTTAGAAGAGGGAAAGGTCAAAAACTAATGAATTATGAGTAAATTCACAGTTTTTGGCTCTAGGGAGAAGTAGAGTAAATTCACATTTTTTGGCTCTAGTGCAAAAATACTATTAAGCTTCAACAATGGGGAAGGCTTCTATTTATAGGAAAAAGTGAGCCTCTAACTAAGAAAACTGATTCTAGAATTTTTCAAATCAATTTGGTCAATTTTTGACCATTTTTAGGTCAGTTTAGCTCACTTTTTGGATCTAGTTGAAATAGGAGAGAGGAGAGATAAAAATATCTCATTATTTGGGAGTTTAAAACTCTCCCACACATGTAAAATAGGCACCTCCTTCATGAGGGAAATTTCCCCATACTGAGGTGTCAAAAATGCATCATTTCTTCTAAATATCTCTCTTTTTTAACTATTAACCTTGTCCTTAATCAACTCTTCATCTTATGTGAGTATTTACTCATTTTTGGGGGATTTTCCTTTTATTCTTCCATTTATCTCCTCCCTACATTTGGATGAATCTTATTTGTCCATAGGAACCTTAATTTAAAATTTCAAAAAAATCTGGACTCCTAGGATAAGGCCTCTTGAATGTTCAGATTATACTTGATTTTTAATGCACCTTCTGAAAATCTTTTTGAACTTCTGGTTCAGGGGAATTATTTTAATAAGATGAGATATTTTTCCATCCAAAAATATTTAATAACTGAATAATCTCTCTCTAGAAGATTTTCTCTCTCTAGGCCAAAACAGGTATAAACAAGATCTTTTATATTTCTGAAGAGGGATTTGACTACAGGGGGAGAATTTGGACATCATGAGGGATGGGGGAGGAATCTTACACTCGATCCTCCTGCCCCTCAGAGGGATGTCTACGCACTAGGGTGGGCTTATTCATCGCACTAGCCTGGGCCCTCAAAACTAGACAGCATTATAATCTCTCGCCTCAATCGGCGAACCTTATTCTCCCAATGGTGTGAGGGATACCTTGGGCCATTCCAGGGCTTTGCTAACGACGCCACTCGGCTACACAAGCACGGAACGAAGTTAGTGTCGAAGCCAAGAAAAACTTGCACTCTTTCTCTTAAAGATAACAATTTCAATACAATTCAATGAATACAGCATCACTTCAAATCGTAGCTTCATACAATTTTATTTTATTATTTTAAAAGAAAAAGATACACATTTATTAACATTAATATTAAAGAAAGAAAAAAAAACTCTTCTTTAAAAGATAACCTAGCTAACCTGGCCACCATTTCCTTGAAGAGCTTGTAACGGGAGGGTTGGGGCCGCATTAAGAGCATCTTCTCTAATCTCATTATTGCTCGCTCCTCTCAAGAAAATATTCTGGCGTTTTTGGGATGGGGCCATCTTGGACGTCACCTTGTAGGGCTCACTGTCGCGGTCGAAATGCTCCAGTCAGATCTCAATTTTGAGATCGTTTGCTCACTGTATGAGCAAAAGACCACAGCACATTTACCCTCTCTAAGGCCAAAACCTCTTGCTAAAGTCCACGCGAATCCGGGGGGAGGGGGGGAGAGAGAGAGAGAGAGAGAGAGAGAGAGAGAGAGAAGAGCTAAGGACACTGCCTTCTAACAAGGGGGGAGTAGAGGAAAGTTCCCTTATCTGAAAAGTGGCAAATGAGGGGCTGTTGAGAGGGGTGGCTGCACTGCAGCAAGTACACTGCGCAGCGATAGAGGGCGATACAGACGGTGACACTACGTAAAAATGCATGCTGCCCATGGAGCACCTCAGCGGTTTATATAGCTATGGGATACGGGTGTGGGTGTTGCACAAAGCACGGTCGAAAGGACGGTGTGTTGGCAAAGGTTGTGGATCAATGGCCTACATGGCTCTGGGGAAAAGGTACGGTGGCGGTTAACCGGGAAAAGGAGTGGTATGCATGTACCTTATCTGGTCAGAGGCAGCATAGGTGTCCAGGTAGCGGTGCGTGTGGAATGTGGCCGACCTTTGGTTCTTGTGCGGCCATTGTACGGGCACCCTGGTGAGTGTGTACGGTCCCTTTTTTGGGGTGGGGTCTCCTAATTCAGGGCACCGACCTCGATTTACGAGTTGGACCGCCCCGGGGAGTGAATACATTTTTTGTCCGGGATGTTCCTTTGGTCGTTGGGGTGTAGACCATTCATCGATCGGACGCCCAGTCGTGCATTTATTAAGGTTTAAAGGTCGTCGCTTTTTAACTAAAAATAACCCAAATTTGCATATAAGCTTGATCCAGTGTCTATTTTGGATGCTGTAAAATCCTATATTAGGGTAAAATCACATGTAGATTCTAAATTTGGGCTCAGAATTTAAAGATTCTAAGTAGAAATGGCTTATTAAATAAAATCATTAATTTTTATACCATAAAAAATCATAAATTCATCTATTACATGGACATTTCTTTATTAGTGAAGATGGGTATGTTACAATACCACACTTTACAAAAATACTAAAGTTCAAGTCTAAGCTTGATAAATCTAGCCTTTTTAAAATAAATCAAAATGTGCACAAGCTAGCACATGTATATACAAAGCTTGTTTACAAAAATGTGTGTAACAAATAATATTGTGCATATTTTTCTCAATCTTCTAAACCCTCTTCACCTGTGAAATAACTAACAAAAAATGGTAAACAAATATTTAATAAGTATACAAATCATCACCACATACATGTTTGCCAGGCATAGGTAACCCATGAATCACCCTTCCATATAAACCAATTGTAACAAACATTGGGGGCCCCAAGCATATGTCAATGTATACCAAACATATTAATATTTATAATGGCATCACCCATGATATTAACACAATTTGGCATGACGCAAACATAATACAAGCATCCCCAAATTATCTAAAAGGATAGAATAATATTCTTAATAGAACTTCAAATATATATTCTCTTAATAGCTCTATTGATTCTTCATGCTTAACTTCCAAGTGTGCTATTTGTCACTGCTTGAGAATTTGTAATTCAATCAGTTGTTCTATGGGTTGTTGCTTGAAATCTTTGAAGTTTCTTCTATTGCTACAATTTGGCATTTACTTGATTTAATTTCTCTATCTCTCCAGCAGTAGGTGTAACTTCCTTTCATATTCTTCTTTGGTTTCTTTCATGTGTTTCTCTTGTTGGGCGACTTTAGCCTTCAGCTATGCGGATTCCTCAGATTGTATTTGTAGTTCTCTTTGACTTGTGGATTCCTCATATTGTATTTATTCTTCTCTTTGATTTGTGGTATACTTGGAGGCTAATGGATCCATGTTTAGTTCCTTAAGCTTTATCATGCAATTATTATTGTTCCTTGAACGCTTGCTTGTCCTGAGTTCTTTCGCATCTTTCCACCACGGGCTTTTCTTCACAAACTTTACGTCTCTTTTAGTGGAGGTATTAGCTATGGTCCAAAATGTAACTTATTAACATATGGCAATCTAAGACTAAATCTTCATTGACATCATTCTCCTCTTATCCAAATTTTCAATATATGCTTTTTTACCGCTATATCTATTGAGGAGGTAATTATCTATCGTACCCATATAGCTCATAAAATTTTATTTGGTATGGCATGGAAATAAGAGGGGGAGATCTATGAGGAAAGATGATGTGCATCCTTTAATCAAAACGTTTTGTGTATTTTTTCTCGATGCTGTCAGCTTCTTTCGCATCATCCTCTCTTTTATGCTTTTTAGAAGGCCTTGTTACTTTACTATGTGTGGGTATAGTGGGAGCTACCTATTCTTTCATGGGAGTCTCCTCTTCCTTTTTGACTTCATCTTTCTTCTCTTCTACATGTTTCTCTTTTTGTGGTGGGGATGGTACTTATGGCTTCATGGGGATTTCTAGTTCTTGAAAGCTACCTTCTATGGCCTTATGTGTTGTGCGTAAGGTCTCCATACTTGTTGGTTTGGTTACTTGTTCTAGCATTATGTCCTACTATGATACATGAATTATGGCTATTGATCTAGCATTGTGTTATACTATGGTTCCTGAATCATGGGTGTTGCTTGTGTCTCAATTACTGTGATGATGAATTCAATTTCAATAATGGGGTCTACACCTATTTTAATGGTTCCTGAATCATGGGTGTTGCTTGTGTCTCAATTACTGTGATGATGAATTCAATTTCAATAATGGGGTCTACACCTATTTTAATAGTTGAATTGTTTATACGGGAGGACGATGTGGTAGATTCTCTGGTTCATATTCATCATCATCATCTGTTTTTTTCTGGTTGAATTGTTTATACAGGAGGACGGTGTGGTAGATTCTCTGGTTCATATTCATCATCATCATCTGTTTTTTTCTTTGTTCCATGCACATCTTGAGGATAAGGCCTTACTAGTGTTTTCTTGATGCAAGAATCTATCTTTTTCTTCTTATCCATACTTTATAAGATCTCCATTATGCTGGTTCTTATGACATCATCTTCTTATCCATACTAGCTAATATCTCCTTTATGCTCATACTTTGGGCATCATCTTCTTATCCATACTTGCTAATATCTCCTTTGTCTACATAAACATGTTTTGGCTGATCACATGTAATGAATTCCTAATGGTGCACCCACCATGGAATAGATGATGATATCCTAGATGCAATATTGACGTGGTGCCTAATTGGAGTGAAAAAATACCTCAATAACTACCTTATGGTTTTTTGCAAGATCAACCCGTTGAACAAAGATAAGATGCAAGCAGCTCATCAAGCTAGCCACCCCCCCTTACCACCTAACAATTGAGAGGATGAATTCATGCATGTGGTGGGGGGAGGGTGCTCAATCCAAAATCACGAGGGGGAATTTTTATAGGGCAAAAAGTCCTCCAAGCAGGGTTATGGTGGGCCATAACATTATTTGGATACACCATAGAATTTATCAAGGGTTGCAATGAGTATCAAAGATTTTTTATACCACAACAGAGGGATAGGATGCCCCTAACTCCTATAATAGTTAAGAAACCTTTTAAGAAGTGGGGAACTGATTTTAAGAAGTTGAAAATTGAATAACCTTGCAAGCTATAAGTGTCAAATAGTTGTTATACCATAGTAGAGGGATAGAATGCCCCTCACTCCTATAATAGTTGAGCAACCTTTTAAGTTCCAAGAAAGATAATGCTCGTACTACTACCAAATCTTTGTATGAGCAAGTTATTTCAAGATTTGGGTACTTGCTTGAATTACTATTGGAACTAGTGAGGGACCAAGGGTCATATTTTATCAGCAATGTGCTTGACTACCTTATGAAAGGCTTTATAGTAGTACACAAAAAGTCTTCATCATACTACCACGAGCCAATGGCCAAGAAGAAAGCACTAATAAGATTCTATGCAGCATCTTAAAAAAGACCATTTAAGATATAAGAATGGATTGGGAGAACAAGCTTACAGTTGCACTTTGGGCATACCAAACATAATTACAAAGTGGTAACTAAGTGGTGTACACCATTTCGATGTCTATGGAATATATATTACGCGGCTTAAGGATCACAATCAACAAAATGATGAGTAAGAAAATAATGGCTAAGAAGCACTTCTTAGAGATTAGAAGAGACTAGAATTTTGGCCATGCATGGTTTAAGAACCACAAAGAGGAAGCCATATTTGCTAGGTACCTAAGGCCACTCTCACAACACAAGGATACTACAAAGGAGCCACCCATATTTGGGTAAGAAGAGAAACCAAAAAGCAAGAGGAAATGAAGGCCAAGACCATAAAATTAGCAAAGCTCAAGAAGCATTAGGGAGGAAAAAGAAGAACTAACAATGGAAGAGTAATTTTGTAAAGAAAGACACAAGAGCCTCATCTTTTTTAGAGGAGAAAAGTGCAAACACTATCCACCCTAACATGTGTAGATGAAGACCTGACAAGGCAAGAGTAATTTTTAAAAGAAGGCCATAAGTTCCTCATCTCGTTTGGAGGAGAAAAGTGCAAACACCATCGAACCCAACATGCATAGATGGTACAAAGAAATAAAAGCATCAAGGATTAAACTCATTGGTAATAAATGGAAGAGTAATAAGGAGGAAGAACTTGAATCAAATCTCGGGGGGTTCACTATATGTAAACTCTCTATATCACGTGCGTTCAAAGCCTACTTTAAAAATCCCTTATCTGTAAATTTTTCATGAATAAAACACACCATTTTCCTATTCAACCTATAAATGCCCCCTTTAAATGGTACCCTTATGTATGTAAAAAATGTGTAAAATGGGGATTTTAAAAATACCTTTTGTTGAACCCATATGCTACGCTTACATATTTATGTGAGTGACCCCTCCCGAGAACTAAATTCCATCATGGATCTAGTAACCAATTTCATCCAATGGATGGAAGAGGAAATTCCACCACTTATCCTTCATGATTGTTTGCATTTATACTATTTTCATTTTCTTTTTTATTATTCCATCACTTTTGCTTTTTCCTCCATCTCTTCTCTTGCTTTAGACCTCTTCTTGCATCTATCATTATTAGTATCACTTTGTCTCCCCTCCATTGTAAGATTCCTCCCCCCCCAGCTTCTTTTAAGGTGTACAGGTGTAAGAACCTCCCCTTGTGATATTGTAATTATTATCCCCTCTGAAATAAAAGGAAGATTCTGTTTTGACCTAGAGAAAGAAAATGTCTAGAGGGAGGTAGTCCAAAATTGAGATATTTTTGGATATAAAAATCCTCCTAGTGTCTAAACTGGTTTCTCTTGAAACAGAAATTCAAAAAGAACTTTCCAATGTGCAATTGGAATTAATTAGAAATGGTTATAAAGGACCTTAGCCTAAGGGTCTAGATTTTTAAAAAAAATTGGATTATGGTCCAATAAAGGTTCGTGTGGGCCAATAGGATCAATCCATGTGTGGGGAGGAGATAAATCCAATTTATAAAAGAAAAATATCAAAAAATGAGTAAATGTCCACATAAGATGAAGAGTTGACTGAGTACAAGGTTTATTAGTAAAAAACTATGAGTATTACTAAAAAAATGAGATATTTTGGGTATAATGATTCATTTTTTACACATGTGTAAGGAAAAGGGGGCCCTTCAAGGAGGTGCCTATTTCACATGTGTGGTGGAGTTTTAAACTCAAAAATATTGTGATATATTTTTCTCTCCTCTCTCTTGGATCAAACCAAATCAAAAGGTCCAATAAAAAAAATTGGATTATGGTCCAATAAAGGTTCGTGTGGGCCAATAGGATCAATCCATGTGTGGGGAGGAGATAAATCCAATTTATAAAAGAAAAATATCAAAAAATGAGTAAATGTCCACATAAGATGAAGAGTTGACTGAGTACAAGGTTTATTAGTAAAAAACTATGAGTATTACTAAAAAAATGAGATATTTTGGGTATAATGATTCATTTTTTACACATGTGTAAGGAAAAGGGGGCCCTTCAAGGAGGTGCCTATTTCACATGTGTGGTGGAGTTTTAAACTCAAAAATATTGTGATATATTTTTCTCTCCTCTCTCTTGGATCAAACCAAATCAAAAGGGAACCAAACTAGGTCCAAATCTTATCCAAATTCAACCAAACTAAACTTGAAAAATTCTAGAAATTAGTTGGACTTGGTTAGAGGCCTCCCTCTCCTATAAATAGATCCTTAGCCCTTTGTAAAAAAATATGAGAACTATACTATGCTAGTATTATGCTGAAATAATGATATTTTCTCTTATCCTCTAAAAACCTCTACAAAATTGAAGAGATTGGAGCTTCTGTCTCTCTTCAATCTTCCTTGGTGACTCCTACAACATACCAAACCAATTTATTGGTTGGGGGCCTCTACTCTGATCAAAGAATCAAGTAAATTAGAAGGTAAAGTGTGGATTATTGTCTTTTTCTTATTAAAACTCCAAATGCTTCTCTTCTCAATCCCTCTCAAGCTTGAGAAGCTTTAATTTGAATGGACTTTGATTACTATTGAAGTTCTTTTATGAATTGTAATAAAGAAACACACAAATTTCTATTTATGCTTAATTTTAATGGTTTTTAAGCATTTCTCTCTCTCCCCCAAAGAAAGGTCATTCCTATGACCTATTCTCAATCCAAATCAAGCTTCTCATGAAGCATTTCTCTAATCCAAAAGTAATTTCTATGCTTGTCTAATTGGAGGCCAAAATAATAGCTTTTTAATGCTTTTATGATATTTATTTCATAGAGAAATTATGAATCAATCCATAATTGGATAATGATCCAATTAGTGGTCATCCTAATCATATCAATAATATTAAACTTCATTCGTTCAAATAAATTGAGAATTATCAGTAATAGCGAGACAGAGCTATGGTAAATTTTTTGTAAAATAAACACATAAAACATTTTCATTCATAATATGAAAAGAGGACTTCCTACCATATTCTAGGAATTATCGTCCTAGATTAGTTGAATGATTCTCATTGAAATCATGGAGAAATTGATTTTTATGTTTATGCTTAATTAATAAATTAGAAAAAAGAGGAATTCTAGTAATTTATTTTTATGTTAAAAGAGTGATCTCCATGATGATGGAAATCCATGTATTCCAAAGAATTAAGACAAAAATTTGGAATACTAATATAATGTATATTTTATATAAAAATTAAAGAAAGATTTTAGGTAAATTTATCTTTTTGCATAGATAAATTTATATGATGAAAGAGGAATTCCCACCATATCGGAATTCAAATAATTAAATAAGGAAAGTGTAATTCCTAGTGTAGAGGAATTAATGAAGATTTTTATTTAATTTTCAAGAGAAAATTTAGTTAAATTTATCTTTTTGCATAGATAAGTTTAAATGATAAAAGAGGAATTCCTATGACATTTGAAATTCCATCATTTAGATGGGAAAAGAGAAATTCCTAGCATATTGAAATTATTGGATAATTCATTTAAATTCAAAGATGAATTTTAGATAAATTTATTTTATCTATGAGAAATATTTAAATTTTAAAAGAGGAATTCCTATGACATTTGGAATTCCATGATTTGGATGGGAAAAGAGAAATTCCTAGTATATTAAAATAATGGATATTTTATTTTAGATGAAATTATTTTACAAGAAATACTGAAGATAAAAGAGGAATTCCCATGTCATTGGAATGTAATTAATTAAATGCAAAAAGAGGAATTTCCATGGTAATTGGGATCCAAGAAATTAAATGGAAAGAAGAGGAATTTTTAGTATAATTCGATTTATGATTATTTACCAAAAGTGAAAATATGGGTAGAATTGATTTCTACAAATCCCATGAATTCTTTTATTCATCAAAAAAAGAATATTGAATATAATTCAATTGAGGAATTGAGAAGGAATATGAAAATAGTTGTCAGAAAAAGAATCTTTAATTAGGCCAAGCAATTGGCAGAAATTTAGAAAAAGTCCTATTATCGGTATCAATCTAGAAAAAGCTATTAAATGGGAATAGCATGTGAATGGATGTGATAAGATGTGTATGGGATGTGATAATATGTAAGTGGGATGCTATAAGATGTGTATGGGATGTGATAGGATGAGAACGGATGTGTATAAGATGTGATAGGATGGGAACGGATGCGATAAGATAAGTATGGGATTGATGAAAAACAGGTAGAGGGAGAGGAGACACATACACAGGAGCAAACCCTAATGTATATTGTAAACCCTAACCATAGAGGGAAGCCATCTCACTTCTCACACAATGCATAAAGCCATAATCCATAATACACAACACACACTATGTGTTGTGTCCACACATAGCTAACCCTAGCTAATGTCCACACACTTTGACTAGCTAGACGCGGTCATTTATGTCTCACACATGTTCCTACCTAACATGCCAGCACATGGTGCAGTTGGCACAAGCTAACATCGAGCTTGAATCTCAACAACCCCTCTCAAACTCATGATGTACTGCCATAGATGAAGATGTAGATGAGCTTGGGCTATCAAAGCTCTCAACACGCCCCCTCAAGCTCATCCCACGTACCCCCAACCTAGTACGGAAGTACTCAAACTTCTCCCTGCTAAGTGGCTTTGTAAAGATGTTCACTCTTCACATACTGCAAATCCACTATACCATCCAACACTTTCTCTCTGACAAAATGATAGTGGACCTCTATGTGTTTGGTCGGCGCATGAAAAACTGGATTCTTGGCTGCTCATGTTGTCACAATGAATGACAACCTCGCCCCATCAATAGGCTCACCCAAATCAGCCAAGAGACTCTTTAACCATACTCCTTCACATGTAGCAATGGCTGCACCCCTGTATTCAGCCTCTATACTAGATAAAGCAATAGTAGGTTGCTCCTTGCTACTCCAACTCACCACTGCACTTCCAAATGTAAAGGCATAACCACTAGTAGACCTTCTATCATACGAGCTACCTACCCAATCTGCGTCTGTGTAGCCATGTATATCCAAGCCTTTACCATGCTCATAAAGAAGACCATAATGTGCAGTGGTCTTTACATATCGCATAATGCGTCTCACTACATCCAAATGAGGTTTTCTGGGGCTCTACATAAATTAGCTTACTAGCCCCACAGCATAACTGAGATCTGGGTGTGTGATAGTCATGTAAATAAGACTGCCAAACCATCTTTCTATACATAGATGGATCATCCAACTCTTCACCAAAATCAGCCCGCAGCTTTACATTCTGCTCTAAAGGTATACTCATTGGCCGTTTGATAATCCACAATTTTGACATTGAATAATATTTGGAAAAACTAAAAACTAAAAATATGGAGAAATGACACTTGAATCCATATGCTCTTGCTTCAAACCATATAATGCTTTCTTTAATCTGCATACATGAGTGGGATACCTCAGGTGTACATATCCTTCTGGCTGTGCCATATAAACTTCCTCTTGTAGATCACTATTTAGAAATGCATTTTTCACATCCATTTAATGCATTTCCCAACCATTTGTTGCAGCCATTGCAATGACTGCTCTCACTGTTCCCATCTTTGCAACTAGACTAAATGTTTCATCATAGTCCAAGCCTTGGGTTTGTGCATAACCCTTAGCTACCAATCGTGCTTTATGTCGCTCAATGGAACCATCTGACTTGCATTTCACCTTGTAAACCCATTTGCAACCAATGACATTTTTGCCTTATGGTAAAGCAACCAAATCCCATGTTTCATTATGAACCAATGCGTCCATCTCAACATCCATTGCCTTCTCCCATACATGCTTCCCAATAGCTTCTGTATAGCATGTACATTCCACATGCTTCACCAAAGAGGTCATATATGCGTAATGCATAGCAAAGTCACGATATGTCAACCTGTCAACTGGATACCTGACCCTTTGGGATCTCCGTAATGCATGCGGATCACTCTGAACACCTGTCACTCTAGCATGTGGATGCACATATCTATCCTGCCTTGCACCAGCAGGTGTGCGTAAAACTGGTATGCCAAGTGAGTCCTCATCCAAACTCTCTGAACTTGATGACTCATAACCTGTAATGCCAATTCCTTCAACCTTCTTCTTCCCTTTATCCACAGCACCAGTGCTCACACTGTCATGCCTCAAGTGTCCTGACCATGGACGTATAGTGCTACTCTCAGACTCTGATGGCCCAGACATAGAAATAGAACTTGCTTGTGGCAAGTTCACATGCACATCAACATCAAGAGAATCAATGACACCCTCATCCTTTGCTTATTTGTACCAACTAGCAAGTTCATCAAACACCACATCTCGTGAGATAACCACTTGCCTAGTTTGTGGATTGTAACATTTATATGCCTTGCGATCCTGTGCATATCCAACAAACACACACTTTTCTGCCTTAGGATCCAACTTCCTCCTCCTCTCATTAGGCACATGTACATAAGCTATGCAACCAAACACTTTGAGGTGTCCAATGTCTGGCCTAAGTCCTGTAAGTTGCCACCGCTGTGGCACACGCTTCTGCCCAATAATAATCTGGCATGCTCTTTTCATTGAGCATTGCCTTGGCCACATCACAAATGACTCTATTCTTCCTCTCAGTAACACCATTTTGCTGAGGTGTATACCTGCAAGTTAACTGCCTTCTTATGCCATGCTTTCTCAACAAGAAATGCTCAAAAGCATGTGAAATGTATTCACCACGTCCATCTGTCCTCAAACATTTTATCCAAGAGCCATATTGCTTCTCTGCAAAAGCTTTGAAATCCATAAACTTTCCCATCATACTTGAATCTAGGCAGCCCACTAAATGCCTCTTGCCTGCATGTTCTTTAACCTTTGTATGTTCACATGTCCAATCCTTTTAGGCCACATGTCAATGTCCTGTACTACATTTTGGCTTTTAGAGAACATGGCTGATTTCAACTCAGGAATCCTAGCATCCAACTTAAATAACCTGCCTTCTTTCTTGCCTTTGGCAATGACTCTACATCCATTTTTGAAATCCTCAACGAAGCAACCATACTCGTTGAAACGAACCTGTAATCCCTGTTCCACCATTTGACCAACTGAGAGGCCAAACTTTTTGTAATAGAAGGCACATACAAGACATCTGCCCATAGACTTTGTTTCACCATTGTGCATAACCAATGGTACACTTCCAACATGTGTGATAACATGTTGGGTATCATCTCCTTTCTCCACATAGCCTTTCACATCCATAGGCTTCATATGCTCAAACCATTCGCCATGAAGAGTCATATGGTTTGCTGCTCCATAGTCCATATACCGAGTGTCATCACTTTCAGCATTTGTCATCATAGATCCCACAACATGTTTCATGGGACAAACAAGTGATTTGCACTGCCATCATTACTGGTTGATGCATAATTTTCATCATGTTGTGCATAATATCCCCCATGTTGTGCTCTAATCCCTCTCAAATAATTTTGTTTGCGGAAACAATCATGTGCCATATGACCAAATTTCCCACAGTAATGGCATTCCACATTTTGCATAATTCTCTAAAATTCTCTCCAAATTGAAGAAATTGGAGCTTCCCTCTTTCTTCAATCTCCATTGGTGACTCCATCAGCACACCAAACCAATTGATTGGTTGGGGGCCTCTACCGTGAACAAAGAATCAAGCAATTTGTAAGGTAAATGGTGAATTTTGATCTTTTCTATAAATTCTCAATGTTTCTCTCTTCTCAACCACTCTCAAGCTTGAGAAGCTTAATTGGAATGGTTTTTGAATGCTATTGAAGTTAATTGATGAATGGTAGTAAAGAATTACATAAATTTTCATTTATGCTTAATTTTAATGGTTTTTATGTAATTTCTCTCTCTCACTCAAAGAATGGTCATTCTCATGACCTATTCGCAATCCAAATGAAGCTTTTCATAAAGCTTTTCCTTAATCCAAGATTAATCTTTGCTTGAGGCCAAATTAATGGCTTTTTTCTATGCTTTTAGTTTATGTATTTCATGAATATTGATGATTCAATCCATTATGGGTTAATGATCCAATTTAGGATCATTCTAATCTTTTGCTTAATGTTAAGCTTTATCCTTTAAAATAATTGAGATTTATCAATCACAGCAGAGCCGAGCTATGGCAAAATTTCTGTAAAAATTACACAAATTAATTTCATCTAAAGCATGAAAAGAGGACTTCCTACCATATTCTAGGAATTATCATCCTAGATTAATTGAAAGAATTTCATTGTAATCATGGAGAAATTGATTTTTATGCTATGCATAATTGACGAATTAAGAAAAAGAGGATTTCTAGTAATTAAATTTTATGTTAAAAAGAGTAATCCCCATCGTATGAGTATTCTTAAAGGGTTATTTTCATTCTAGACATAGAAAAATGTATACTAGAAATATTCTATTATAAAGTGTGATTTTCATTATAAAGGATTTTATGCATAAATTAGATGCATAAAAGAAATTCTTTTATATTAAAAGAATGAGATCATCATAAATGATTTGTATGCATAAACATATGCATAAAAGATTTTTTTATATTGAAAGTGAGATTTTCATCATAAATGGATTTTATGCATAAATTAGATGCATCAAAGAAATTCTTTTATATTAAAAGAATGATTTTCATCATAAATGATTTGTATGCATAAACATATGCATAAAAGATTTTTTTATATTAAAAGTGAGATTTTCATCATAATTGGATTTTATGCACAAATTAGATGCATAAGAGAAATTCTTTTATTCTAAAAGCGTAATTCCTACTAAATTGGATTTATGCATGGAAAGATACATAAGAAATTATTTTAACCCAAAAGTGTTATTCTCATCAATTTTTTATGCATAGAAAGATGTATAAAGAATTTTATTCTTAATTCAAAAGAGTTATTCTTATCAATTTTGATTTTATAAATAGAAAGATGCATAAAGAATTTTATTTTTAATTCAAAAGAGTTATTCTTTTCAATTTTGATTTTATGCATAGAAAGATGCATAAAGAGTTTTATTTTTAATTCAAAAGAGTTATTCTTATCAATTTTGATTTTATGCATAGATAGATGCATAAAAGATTTATTCTAAAAGTGTAAATTTCATTAAGATGAAAATTTATGCATAGAGAGATATAAAAAAGATTTATTTTTATTTCAAAAGTATTATTCTCATTAAATTAGAATTTATGCATAGTAAAATGCATAAAAGGATTATTATAAAAGTATTATTCCTACTAAAGTTGTCTTTATGCTGCCTAATAAGATGTGTATGAGATGTGATAGGATGTGATAAGATGTGCATGAGAAGTGATAAGATGTGATAAGATGCGTATGAGATGTGATCGGATGTGATAAGAGGTGTATGAGATGTGATAGAATGTGATAAGATGCGTATGAGAAGTGATAGGATGTGATAGGATGTGTATGAGATGTGCTAGGATGTGATAAGATGTGTATGAGAAGTGATAAAATGTGATAAGATGCGTATGAGATTTGATAGGATGTGATAAGAGGTGTATGAGATGTGATAAGATGTGATAAGATGCGTATGGGAAGTGATAGGATGTGATAAGATGTGTATGAGAACTGATAGGATGTGATACGATGCATATGGGATGAGTTAGGATGTGATAAGATGTATATGGGATGAGGTAAGAAGTGTATCTGATTGGATAAGATGTATGTGGGTTGTGATAGGGCGAGAATGGATGTGATGTAAAAGAATAGATGTGAAGGCGTATGTGGTTATATGAATGGAAATGAAGAATTGGATGTATGGATGTGGATGTATGAATGTGAACGCGGATGTGAATGTATGATATAAATGTATGGATGTGGATATGGATGTGGATGTATGGATGTAGATGTGAATGTGGATGTATGAATGTGGACGTAGATGTGAAAATGGATGTATGGATGTAGATGTGGATGTGGATGTATGGATGTGGATGTGGATATGGATGTGTATCTATGAAAGTGGATGTATGAATGTAGATGTGGATGTATGAATGTAGATATGGAATGTGGATAAGGATATGGATGTAAGAATGTGGATGTATGTGAATGTGAATGTGAATATGGATGTGGATATGGATGTACGGATGTGGATGTATGAATGTGAACGTGGATGTGAATGTATGATATGGATGTATGGATGTGGATGTATGAATGTGAACGCGGATGTGAATGTATGATATAGATGTATGGATGTGGATATGAATGTGGATGTATGGATGTAGATGTGAATGTGGATGTATGAATGTGGATGTAGACGTGAAAATGGATGTATGGATGTAGAGGTGGATGTGGATGTATGGATGTGGATGTGGGTGTGGATGTATGAATATAGATGTGGATGTATGGATGTGGATATGGATGTGTATGTATGAATGTAGATGTGAATGTGAATGTAGATGTGAAAATGGATGTATGGATGTAGATGTGGATGTGGATGTATGAATATGGATGTGGAAATGGATGTATCGATGTGGATGTAAAAATGGATGTATGGATGTAGATGTGAATGTGGATGTATGAATGTGGATGTGGATGTGGATGTATGAATGTGGATGTGAAAATGGATGTATGGATGTAGATGTGAATGTGGATGTGTATGTGGAATAATGAATGCAAAAATGCATGTGAATGGATATGAAGTCGATATGAGCGAATGGATGAGATGAGATGTCATGTGAATCAGAATGTGAATGAATAATATAAGATGTGAACGAATGAGATGTAATGAGAAATGGATGTGATGAGACGTAATGTAAATTAAGAAAGATAGGAATATGTGTTCTCGTTGTGAACTGATGAGTTTGGATTTTGATTGAAAAATGATGATTCTTGAAAATTAGTTGAAATGTAATAAGCTGAGCAAAACCACAATGAGGATGAATGGGACGAGTCCCTGTGATGATGTTCATAACTGGAATGACGTTAATAACTCCAGCAAATCACTATGAGATTAGTGGATTGTGCTGGCAAATTGGTGCTATTAACACTTGACCCAGTGGATCAAGTTAAAGGAGGTCAAATTAAAATCTGCATAAATGAAAAATTTTCATGAAGGACTGTTCAGATAGAAATTTCGGTCTAATGGACCATTATTGTGATAAGGAATTGAATGTTATGATCTGAGTGAATTATTATTTAATAATGAGTTTTATATAAGGGATCTTTATCCTAGGATTCTGTTTGGGTTCACCAAAATATAAGGAACCCATAATCAGTTGGATCTTAAGAAAAAGAATTCTCCTCTAGTTTTGCGAGATGAGGAAATCTCACGTTTTTTAAGTGGGGTAGAATGTAAGATTCGTCCCCAGCCTCTTAGGATGTCCATTATCTTCCCTTGTAGTCAAATCCCTCTTCAAAAATATCAAAGATCTTGTTTCTACTTGTTTTGGCCTAGAGAGAGAAAATATTCTAGAGAGATATTATTTAGATTTTGAATATTTTTGGATAGAAAAATTTCTCATTCTATTAATATAAGTTCCCCTAAAATAGAAGTTCAAAAAGATTTCCAGAAGGTGCATTAGAAATCAAGTATAATTTGCTCAAGAGGCATTATCCTGAGGGTCAAGATTTTTTCGAAATTTAAAATTAAGGTTCCTATGGGCCAATAAGATCAATCCATGTGTGGGGACGAGATAAATCTAATTTGTAAAAGAAATTACCCAAAAATGAGTAAATGCTCACATAAGATGAAGAGTTGACTATGTAGTAAAAAACTATGAGTATTACTAAAAAATGAGATATTTTGGGTATAATCATTCCATTTTGACACATATGCAAGGAAGGGGAGTCCCTTCAAGGAGGTGCATACTTCACATGCTTGAATGAGTTTTAAACTCAAAAATAATGTGATATTTTTATCTCTCCTCTCTCTTGGATCAAACCGAATCAAAATCGAATAAAAAAGGAACCAAACTAGGTCCAAATCTAGTCCAAATTCAACCGAATAAAAAAGGAACCAAACTAGGTCCAAATCTAGTCCAAATTCAACCAAACTAAAATCTAGAAAATTCTAGAAATCAGTTGGTCTTGGTTGGAGCCTCCCTCTCCTATAAATAGAACCTGAGTCTTTGTAAAAAAAATAAGAGAATTATACTATCCCAAAATTATGCTAAAATAATGCTAATTTTTACTATTCTCTAAAATTCTCTCCAAATTGAAGAAATTGGAGCTTCCCTCTTTCTTCAATCTCCATTGGTGACTCCATCAGCACACCAAACCAATTGATTGGTTGGGGGCCTCTACCGTGAACAAATAATCAAGCAATTTGTAAGACAAATGGTGAATTTTGATCTTTTCTATAAATTCTCAATGTTTCTCTCTTCTCAACCCCTCTCAAGCTTGAGAAGCTTAATTGGAATGGTTTTTGAATGCTATTGAAGTTAATTGATGAATGGTAGTAAAGAATTATATAAATTTCCATTTATGCTTAATTTTAATGGTTTTTATGTAATTTCTCTCTCTCACTCAAAGAATAGTCATTCTCATGACCTATTCGCAATCCAAATGAAGCTTTTCATAAAGCTTTTCCTTAATCCAAGATTAATCTATGCTTGAGGCCAAATTAATGGCTTTTTTCTATGCTTTTAGTTTATGTATTTCATGAATATTGATGATTTAATCCATTATGGGTTAATGATCCAATTAGGGATCATTCTAATCATTTCCTTAATGTTAAGCTTTATCCTTTAAAATAATTGAGATTTATCAATCATCATAGTAGCGGAGCTATGGCAAAATTTCTGTAAAAATTACACATAAATTAATTTTATTCAAAGCATGAAAAGAGGACTTCCTACCATATTCTAGGAATTATCATCCTAGATTAATTGAAAGAATTTCATTGTAATCATGGAAAAAATGATTTTTATGCTATGCATAATTGACGAATTAAGAAAAAGAGGATTTCTAGTAATTAAATTTTATGTTAAAAAGAGTAATCCCCATCGTATGAGTATTCTTAAAGGGTTATTTTCATTCTAGACATAGAAAAATGTATACTAGAAATATTCAATTATAAAAGTGTGATTTTCATTATAAAGGATTTTATGCATAAAGTAGATGCATAAAAGAAATTCTTTTATATTAAAAGAATGATTTTCATCATAAATGATTTGTATGCATAAACATATGCATAAAAGATTTTTTTATATATTAAACGTGAGATTTTCATCATAAATGGATTTTATGCATAAATTAGATGCATCAAAGAAATTCTTTTATATTAAAAGAATGATTTTCATCATAAATGATTTGTATGTATAAACATATGCATAAAAGATTTTTTTTTATATTAAAAGTGAGATTTTCATCATAATTAGATTTTATGCACAAATTAGATGCATAAGAGAAATTCTTTTATTCTAAAAGCGTAATTCCTACTAAATTGGATTTATGCATGGAAAGATGCATAAGAAATTATTTTAACCCAAAAGTGTTATTCTCATCAATTTTTTATGCATAGAAAGATGCATAAAGAATTTTAATCTTAATTCAAAAGAGTTATTCTTATCAATTTTGATTTTATAAATAGAAAGATGCATAAAGAATTTTATTTTTAATTCAAAAGAGTTATTCTTTTCAATTTTGATTTTATGCATAGATAGATGCATAAAAGATTTATTCTAAAAATGTAAATTTCATTAAGATGGAAATTTATGCATAGAAAGATGTATAAAAGATTTATTTTTATTTCGAAAGTAATATTCTCATTAAATTAGAATTTATGCATAGTAAAATGCATAAAAGGATTATTATAAAAATGTTATTCCTACTAAAGTTGTCTTTATGCCTAATAAGATGTGTATGAGATGTGATAGGATGTGATAAGATGTGTATGAGATGTGCTAGGATGTGATAAGATGTGTATGAGAAGTGATAAGATGTGATAAGATGCGTATGAGATGTGATAGGATGTGTATGAGATGTGATAAGATGCGTATGAGATGTGATAGGATGTGATAAGAGGTGTATGAGATGTGATAGGATGTGATAAGATGCGTATGGGAAGTGATAGGATGTGATAAGATGTGTATGAGATGTGCTAGGATGTGATAAGATGTATATGAGAAGTGATAGGATGTGATAAGATGCGTATGAGATGTGATAGGATGTGATAAGAGGTGTATGAGATGTGATAGGATGTGATAAGATGCGTATGAGATGTGATAGGATGTGATAAGAGGTGTATGAGAAGTGATAGGATGTGATAAGATGCATATGGGATGAGTTAGGATGTGATAAGATGTATATGGGATGAGGTAAGAAGTGTATCTGATGGGATAAGATGTATATGGATTGTGATAGGGCGAGAATGGATGTGATGTAAAAGAATAGATGTGAAGGCGTATGTGGTTATATGAATGGGAATGTAGAAATGGATGTATGGATGTGGATGTATGAATGTGAACGCGGATGTGAATGTATGATATAGATGTATGGATGTGGATGTATGTATGTAGATGTGAATGTGGATGTAGATGTGAAAATGGATGTATGGATGTAGATGTGGATGTGGATGTAGCTATGGATGTATGAATATGGATGTGTATGTATGAAAGTGGATGTATGAATGTAGATGTGGATGTATGAATGTAGATATGGAATGCGGATAAGGATATGGATGTAAAAATGTGGATGTATGTGAATGTGAATGTGGATGTGTGAATGTAGATATGGATGTACGGATGTGGATGTATGAATGTGAACGTGGATGGGAATGTATGATATAGATGTATGGATGTGGATATGAATGTGGATGTATGGATGTAAATGTGAATGTGGATGTATGAACGTGGATGTAGATGTGAAAATGGATGTATGGATGTAGATGTGGATGTGGATGCATGGATGTGGATGTGGGTGTGGATGTATGAATATAGATGTGGATGTATGGATGTGGATATGGATGTGTATATATGAATGTAGATGTAAATGTGGATGTAAGAATGTGGATGTAGATGTGAAAATGGATGTATGGATGTAGATGTGGATGTGGATGTATGAATATGGATGTGGAAATGGATGTATCGATGTGGATGTATGAATGTGGATGTGAAAATGGATGTATGGATGTAGATGTGAATGTGGATGTGGATGTGGATGTATGAATGTGGATGTGAAAATGGATGTATGGATGTAGTGGTGAATGTGGATGTCCGAATGTGGATGTGTATGTGGAATAATGAATGCAAAAATGTATGTGAATGGATATGAAGTCGATATGAGCGAATGGATGAGATGAGATGTCATGTGATTCAGAATGTGAATGAATAATATAAGATGTGAACGAATGAGATGTAATGAGAAATGAATGTGATGAGACGTAATGAGAAATGGATGTGATGAGACGTAATGTTAATTAAGAAAGATAGGAATGGATGTTTGTGAAGTGAATGAATCTGATGGGATGGGATGGAAAATGATGTATCTGGTCAAGAATGGATACACGTATGATTTGGAATTGGATTAAGTAATATGGATTGATGTGGCGTGAATTCATTATAGAAACTATATTTGTGGCCTATTTGTAAATGACCGTTTTATGTCAAGAATGCTGGAAAAGCATGTTGATCGTCTTATGATTAAGGTCGTAGAGACCTAACTGAGAAAGTTGCAACTGCTGACGGAGAGTCAATGGAGGACGTCTCGCGTAGCAAGGTCGGCCGAGGTCTTGACCAGCCTCGGTTCGATTAAATGGTGAGCTTCCGGTACGGTGGATGAGGAACCAAGGAAGCGGCCTATGAGTGAAGCGCTAGGTGACCTGCGAAGGATCCTAGAGGGTGCTGACCATACGGTGCTCGGGCTCTGGGTTGCCGAAGATACCCACACGTGCATCATGGAAGATATTGGAACAAGGAGTAAGAGTTGTTTTCTGAAATCGAGTATGGAAATAGTTGATTGACCTTGCTGGTCCTCAACTGATGAGTCCATAGCTCTCTTATATGGATCTGTTGGTTGATCTTGCTGATCTTCAACGAGGATTCCATCTTTGATTTTTATAAGTGATTATCTACCGGGTACTATGATCTAGGAACTATAGAAAAGGCCCTTGAGTGAACAGGTGGTGAGCGTTCTGGTTGCCAATGATGCCATAGATACTCCGATGAAGGAATGATTGGAAATTAAGATTTAACCGGATACTTGGAAGTTTATGATCAGTAACACTATGATTTCATTAAATGACTGAATTAAATACATTTGAATCTAGGAAAAAGGCAATTTCATATTGGGTGTGTAAGTGGTGTGACTGGAGTTAAATTTGCTTGAAAATCCAGCTAGGGGGCATGGGAACTCTTTTCCCAGGTACCCGGGAACCTAACCAAATTCCTAATTGGATCCCATCACTACAATGGTTGGGCGGTTGGCTAACCCATGGGACTGGATGGGGTTAGGCTGGACTGATGGATCCATAAATCGAGACTCAATTTCTGTTTAGTTCGATAGATGAAGTAAATCCTGGACAAAAATTGTTCTATGGAAAAGAATCAATGGCTGTGCCTCTCGATGAGGAAAAAAGCGTTGATATCTATGATCCAAGTACAGTCTTTTTCCTTGATCTGATTATGGGACTTACGGGTTCGGTCAGATGAGCTCAGTTAGTTAAGGCTTTTAACTACGTTAGGGAAAAGTTATCTTGGTGGAATTACCTGTGCTTTTCGGGCAAGAGAAGTTTTTCGAGTTCGGGTTGGAAGAATCGAGGAATTAGTCACCTGTCCGGATATCTGTGGACGAGGCCTCGAGTGTGGGACCCTGCCCCGTGCAAGATGTGCTACTTTCGCTGCTAGCACCCCGAATCCATTGCGCGGTGGGGACAGGGATCTTACAACACAGTGTGAGTTGTGTATTATGGATGATGGCTTTATGCATTGTGTGAGAAGAGAGATGGCTTTCCTCTATGGTTAGGGTTTGCAATATACATTAGGGTTTGCTCCTGTGTGTGTGTCTCCTCTCCCTCTACCTATTTTTTCATCATGGTATCAGAGCTTGGTGCTGTCTATTAGGGTTTATGAGTGAGGGGAGAAGAAGCTGCTATATGAAGAAAAGCTGTGAAGCTTGCCATTGATGCTGTGAAGCTTGGAGCACACCGATTTCTATCAGATCTGAGAGCTTGGCCTACCGGATAAGGACTACTAAACACCCTTGAGCGGATTGCAGGTGATTTAAGCACAAACAAGACAAATTAGGGTTGCCCAAAGCAAAAGAAAATTTTGTTTTTTTGCAAGCTTTCCATTGGAGCTTGGAAGCGGTGATGTATTGTGAAAATAGATGCAATCTTGCAAAGAAACATGTATGTGACAAGGATTAATGTATTGGCAACTCATGTGCAAGCCCTACAATGAATTTGGAGCAAGTATGATGCATTTGAGTGATTAAAAAATTACTTGTTTTGAAGCTCTCACAAAATAGAGAAAAAGAGTCACTTGGTGGATGAAATTAGAGCAAGTTTTTGCAAAAATCAGACAATTGATGGATTACACACATGCCTTGGAGTGTTAGGCAACTACACATGCTATCAATTGACACTACAATTAGCCCAAATCCCCTCAGGAGCAGGCGATGCAGATCATATAGCAGAAACAGAGCATTTTCTCATACTTTTTGATAAGTGGAGGCCAAATTCCACTTGTGTGGTTGATTAAATCCAAACTTTGCTTAGCAATTGGGTAATACACAAACTCAAGGAGGTTGCTACATGATTGGTTGGAGCAATTATGATCTATGGAGCTAGAAATGAGCTGATTAAACAGGTTGTCTACTATGATTAGTGAAACACAGTGTGATTAATCGACTAATTACTCTCTCATCTTAAACAATTGGTCTAATTCCTTTTACATGGAGTTAGTGGACATCATTGCTAAGTTAATGAGTTCTTGGTCTCCCAATTTGGACAAGCATTGAAGAAATTAGAGCAATTCTACTACTGGTTTTACTGGTTTTTCTCAAAACAGAGAAGGGGGTTTGACAAAATTGGTATGTACACACCTTGGTTGGTGTTGATATGCAACATTGAGCTTGTTTAGGTGTCAATGCAAGTTATTCACACTTGATTGAACCACTACATTACAATTTGAAGCCTTGGAAAGCGTGCCAAAACAGGGTACCTTCTTTTTGGACTGCGTATGCCAGTTCATTTTGGATGCAATCAGTTTGATTTTCTACATCAAAAGTGAAGCTTGTTGACTACTTTGGAGTATCTGGAACACTTATTAGAGTGTGGGTGAGCTGAGGAAGGCTCTTTTATAGATTTGGAAGTGTGCGGAAGGTGTATTTGCATTGAGCAAATATGTCAGACAATCCCGTTGTTAAAACCCTAAGATCTCTCTAGATAATTGTTATGCATAAACATGCATAAATCAGGCATAAACTCAACCACCCAACCACCCCCGAGCCCAAGGGATGCACACATGAATAATAAATGAAATACATCATACCTCTACCTTGATGTCCCATACCATCAAGAGGTATAACACAATCCAATAGCATATAGCTATAGTGTGAAATGGTAGGTGAGTAGATATGGACCTCTACACAAGAGACCATAGCATAAGTCTCCAAGCCTCCAAGCTTCCAAGCCCCCTTGAGTGTGCCCCATGCCCCTATTATATAGGAGGGCCCTCAAGTGACTCTTGACTTTCCATTTCTCATGTGTGACCCTTGGATGCCTGACCCTAACCTTAAACCTTAAGGTTAGTCCTAACCCATGCTCCACTAGAGCTTGTTCCCATGCTCCCATGCTCACAAGCCTAATGTGGGTTAGCCTCCTAGTATATGCACACATAATGTGTATATAACATAGCACACATAATGTACATATAACATACTTCCCCTCTCTCAAAACATTGCACTCTTGCAATGAAAAGAAGAAGAACTGCGCTGAACAATCTCAACCGACTCCCAAGTTGAATTCTCAATTTCCCTATCTTTCCACCTTATTTTAACCTCAGGGATTAGTCAACTACAAAGTTTCCTTTCCCTGAATTCAAGTACCTTATCAGGTTCATGTGGAACATAGGATAATTCATCAACTTCAACGAGTTCTTGAGGAGTAACTGTGTCATCCTCACCTCCCAGTTTTACTTTCAATCTATCGATATGAAAGACTGGATGAACCCTAACAATTGGAGGTAGTCTTAGTTCATACGCAACCGTGCCAATCCGATATATAACTCGAAATGGACCACAATATCTAGGAGATAAATTCGAGCATTTTTCCATTGACAAAGTCTGAGAATCTTTAGGAACATTAAAATAAACCAGCGCTCTTGGTTCAAAAGACCGAGATGAGTGTCTCCTATCAGCATAAAACCATGCCCTATCATGAGCACTCCTGATAGAATCCCGAGCTTCGGTCAGCATTTCCTACATTTCATGCAAGAAATCCCTTGATGCATCAAGCTCGATGTTCTTAAGACCGACATCAATAGGTGCCCTGAGTTGATACCCATACATAAGTATGCACAGACTAAAATAATACTCGTAAATTTAGAACTGTTATAGGCAAATTCCATCATTGGAAGATATTTCCCAATATGATGATTTTCTAGAGACATATGCACAAAGCATATACACTATAATCTGATTCATACACTCTGTTTGCCCATCAGACTGCGGATGATCAGAGTAATTCACATTCAAAGTAACTTTCTCATTGTAAACCATTCGGAATAAAGTAGGAAAGCATGGCATTATAACAGCAGAAACCAGGGATTCATCGGCGCCCCGACATACCCACATCTGCATATGGAAAAATTGACGTCTTGAGTTACCCATATCAACATAGAGTCATCAACGTCTCGATGAGTCACATATGTCCATCCGTAAACCTATCAGGTTGATTGTGTAAATCACCTAAATTACGGAACTAGAGAAAGAAATGCCAACAAAGGAAGTATCCAAATTTCCTTATCCAAACACAACAAGATAAACTTGTTTGAACTCTAAAGAAAGAGATTTCAACAAGTCAAAATGCCGATGAGATTACCCTCATCATAACATGTAGGTTATAGATAAAAGAAGTTTATCTAGAGAATGCCCACACTATAACTTCTAGTGAATTTAGAAAATAAGATTGTCTTTGAATGTTGAGGTCAACATGCTAAGTGATGTAAGCAAAGCAACAATCTTGAGCCCAAATTATCCCATAAGATAATATATGTGAGGGATCACTAGCGTCCCATACCACCATGATACCACCCATACATACCTTAACAATTTGAAACTCACTAGTATGCCGTCTAGGAAAATATGAATAAAATCCTGTATAAAAGGAATAAGATGGCCTTATCCAGACTTTCACATACTAAACCTGTCTCTATATACTTGAGACTACATCAAGGAATAATTCCTTATGAGTACATCATTAGAAAAGAAATTGAATTATTGGCGCCTTTCTAATGATAACTACCCAAAACACAATAAAGTTAGAGTAGAAAAATAACTCACCTAGATATATAAGCATCTAGGTATCCGAGTTGGAATATATACAAGAGTATAAGAAATATACTCCAAAATTATGTGCAAAAAACGAAGGCAAATGCTACCTTCAAAGCACATGTAATTATTCAAAAGATCAAAAGATCCTTATAAAACCATAGATAAAAGCATAGAAGCTCCTCCAATCCATAAAAACCATAGTTGATCATAAAAATCAATGCATACCATCTAATGGACATAAATCATGCCAAAAGAAGCATTAAAATTGGTGGTGGCCAACTCATCAATCCGGAGTATATGAACATTGTGTTGTTCAAATAAAACTCCAAAGTAAGAAAGTGAAACACATGTGTGTAGCACTCAATAAGAAAACCCTAGACATAAGTGATCTAGGCAGAACCTGATGAGTCCATATAAAACTTGGAAAACATCCAATAAAAATCCACCAAAACAAACCAATCAACTAACCCATGATAAAGGCTTAAGAAATTAAGCACAAACCACACTTAAAAAAGTGCAAAATAAATTATCATGGAAAAGTGTCAAAGGTGAAACACACTTTGAACGTAAATTATAGCCATCAAAAGAAATTAAGGAACATGTCCAAAAAGAATGGCTAAACAATGGTAAAAAATCATGAATACATCGTTTAGAAATAATCCAAACATAAATATCTAGTAATACGAGATATAATCGTATTAAAAATATGCGAATAACCCGCATCTATCTAATGTCAGCACGAGAAAACGTACTTCAACATTAAATAACCCTCGAAAATATTAAATTCTCGAGAAAAAGAATTATCATGATTTTTTTCTAATTTTTTCTAATTTTATAGGGCCTCAAAATATGATAATTTTGAATTCCACCAAACCTATCTTATGGCATTCCAAACCTATATTTTTCCAAAAAACATTTAGCAATTAAATTTGCTAAAATACCATTGATATTTAAAAATATCAATTTTTAGGATTTTTAAAAATAATTTCAAAATATTCCTAATTTTCCCTGAGAATCCCATCGTTCACGAAATTTTCAATTCCGCCCGACAATTCTCAAATCCAATGAAAATTTTTAATTTTAATGGATTTTTCTAATTTTTTGGGTCAAAAAATATATTTTTAAAGGAATTTGAATGGTCACGGGCGCCCGAATGGACACACCACATGCCAAACACCAACCCCACATTTTCTCGAAATTTAAAATAACCTTTGTCTAATTTTCCACTAATTTTCAGAAATTTTTTGAAATTTTTAAATTACCCCGAACGCATTTAGAATACGAACGGTCAAAAAATTTCGGAATTCCAACGGTTTTCCCGGAATACGGAAAGCCAAAAGTTTTGGGAAAATGAAAAGACAAAAAAAATTTGGAATGTGAAAGGTCAAAGGTTTCCGGAATACGGAAGGTCAAAAGTTTTTCCGGAATTCGGAAAGCCAAAAGGTTTCAGGAAAACGGAAAGCCAAAGGTTTTCCGGAAGATGAAAAGCCAAAATTTTTCAATAAGAAATTTCCAGGAATTTTTCAGAGATTTTTTAACCTCAAATTCTAAAATTTTCAGTATTTTTCAGGCTTTTTTTCCAAGCTTTTTTTGAAATAAATTCAAAAAGCTTTTTTTAACTAAAAAACTCATTTTTTTAAAAAAATGAAAAAAAAACATTTTTAAGCTTTGAAGCTTTTGATTTTTTCTAGGGGGGGCGTTTTTTCGCCGGCGGGGCTGCTGCGCAGCCCCCCCCTCCCGTCGCTGCGGGCGCATGGAGAAGTGAGAGAGTCAGAGACTCTCTCTTCTCCCCTCTCTCCTCCCTTTCCTCTCCAAATCAACCATTCTCCTCCAATCTCTTCTCTCTCTCTCTGTTAATCAAGAGATTAGCTTAATCTTTAATTAAGCTTTTTAATTAAACCTTTAATCATAATTAACATTAATTATGATTAATGTTTTAAAAAAATCATTTTAAAAGAATTTTCACCCGAAAAAGAGAAAGAAAAATCAGATTTGAGAGGCGGAGAGAACCCCACGCACACGGGAGAGCAATTCATGCATCAACATGCTGTCCCCTATTGAATTTCAGTAGAAATTGACAGAAATTTGATCGCATTCCCGTGAAAAAACCCGCAAAAAATGTATAAAAATACATTTTTAATCATAAAAATGCTCAAAAAAGCTCCTAAAAAATTAGAAAAAAGTTTCTAAAATTTCTAGAAATTCAAGGAATCCATCCTACAAAAATATCCACCATAAACTTTATGGTATTTTTGTAAAAAATTCCATTAATGCTCGATTTTAACCATAAAAAATAGCATTAACTCACGGTATTCCCCCGCAACGTCGATTCGTCCATTGAATTGTAGTTACACACGTTCCAATCACCATATCGATGATCCACGTGTAATCCATCAACACAAATCAACAAAAAATAACATTTTATTAGTAAATATCAAAATTTACTAAAAAAAAATCAATAATTAAATAGAGATTGCTCTGATACCACGGTTAAAACCCTAAGATCTCTCTAGATAATTGTTATGCATAAACATGCATAAATCAGGCATAAACTCAACCACCCAACCACCCCCGAGCCCAAGGGATGCACACATGAATAATAAATGAAATACATCATACCTCTACCTTGATGTCCCATACCATCAAGAGGTATAACACAATCCAATAGCATATAGCTATAGTGTGAAATGGTAGGTGAGTAGATATGGACCTCTACACAAGAGACCATAGCATAAGTCTCCAAGCCTCCAAGCTTCCAAGCCCCCTTGAGTGTGCCCCATGCCCCTATTATATAGGAGGGCCCTCAAGTGACTCTTGACTTTCCATTCCTCATGTGTGACCCTTGGATGCCTGACCCTAACCTTAAACCTTAAGGTTAGTCCTAACCCATGCTCCACTAGAGCTTGTTCCCATGCTCCCATGCTCACAAGCCTAATGTGGGTTAGCCTCATAGTATATGCACACATAATGTGTATATAACATAGCACACATAATGTACATATAACACCCGTGTACAAATTGTGGGTGAAAATTTGGATAGAAAGAACTTCCAGGCATGGAAGTAGAGGATCAAAAGCTTTCTGAAGGGAAAAGATTTTTGGAATCTTATTATAGGTGTGGAGCCAGAGCTGCGGAGCCAAAGTCGGAACTACCCCGACAACCTACACAGCAACAACGGGTTATAGCTCATAAGCAATGGTCAAAAAGAGCATACAAAGTTTTGCATTATTTGTCTATATGTATTTCGGATGCTATACTCATACATATACATGATGCTGAGAATCCCAAGGATGCATGGGATACATTGGTAAAGTTGTTTGATACCAGACACTAGTGCTCGCAAGTCTCAGTTTTGCGACAACAGATCCATAATGTGAAACAGAAAGGAAGGAGCATCCATGATTATGTACAAGAGATAAAGAAGTATGTAGATGCATTGGCAACAATCAATGCCCCCATGCTTGATGATGATTTGGTAGACATTACCTTGCGTGGTCTTGGCAACAAGGAGTTTAAGTCATTTGATACATCCATCTCGGTTTGGAGTACAGGTTTACCAGATTTTGATGAGTTGGTTTCACTCTTGCTTGTTGAGGAAATCAAACTCAGTGATTCTTTTCATGATGCATCTACTAGCCATGATGATAATGGCAGAAATCAAGCTTTCTATTCACAAAGAGGATTTAAAGGAAGGTGGAGATTTGCATCACATGGCCGTGGTAATGGTCGTGGATGTAGGATAGGTCACCACAATAGAATTTTCAGCCTACATATGGTGCTAGAGGTGGTCGTGGATATACATCTCAGAGAGGCAAGGGTAATCCTCGTGGTAGAGGACGTTGGCAAAGCCAACAAACATCTATGCAAAATGTGGAATACCATTACTGTGGAAAATTTGGTCATATGGCACGTGATTGTTTTCGCAAACAATATGATTTGAGAGGGGGTAGAGCACAACATGGTGGACATTATGCACAACATGGTGGAAATTATGCATCAAGCACAGTAATGATGGTAGTGCAAATCACTTGTTTGCCATGAAACATGTTGTGGGATCTATGATGTTGAATAGTGAAAATGATGACACTTGTGTTGGTATATGGACTCTAGAGCATCAAACCATATGACTTGTCATGGCGAATGGTTTGAGCATATGAAGCCTCCTATGGATGTGAAAGGCTATGTGGAGACAGGAGATGATAACCAACATGCTATTACACATGTTGGAAGTGTACCATTGGTTATGCACAATGGTGAAACAAAATCTATGGGGGCAGATGTCTTGTATGTGCCTTCTATTACAAAAAGTTTGGCCTCAATTGGTCAAATTGTGGAACATGGTTTACGGGTTTGTTTCCAACGAGCATGGTTGCTTCGTTGAGGGTTTCAAAAATGGATGTAGAGTCATTGCCAAAGGCAAGAAAGAAGGCAGGTTACTAAAAGCCAAAATGTGGTACAGGACATTGACATGTGGCATAAGAGGATTGGTCATGTGAACATACAAAGGTTAAAGAACATGCAGGCAAGAGGCATTGTTAGTGGGCTGCCTAGATTCAAGTATGATGGGAATATGCATGTTTGTGATGCCTAACAGTTTGGAAAGCAAGCAAGGTTGCCATTCCTAGAGAAGGCAACATGAGTAGCAGGCCACTTGAAATAGTTCATAGCGATGTATGGGGTCTTGCACAAAACCCATCCATTAAAGGCAGTTTATATTATGTGACATTCATTGATGATTTCAGTAGAATGACTTGGATTTACTTTCTCAGAGAGAGAAAAGTGAAGTGTTGGGAAAGTTTATGGACTTCAAAGCTTTTGCAGAGAAGCAATATGGCTCTTGGATAAAATGTTTGAGGACAGATGGAGGTGGTGAATACACCTTACATGCTTTTGAGCATTTCTTGAGAAAGCATGGAATAAGAAGATAGTTAACTTGCAGGTACACACCTCAGCAAAATGGTGTTGCTGAGAGGAAGAATAGAGTCATTTGTGAAGTGGCCAGGGCGATGCTCAATGAAAAGAGCATGCCATATTATTATGGGATAGAAGCATGTGCCAGCGCAGTGTATATACTTAATAAGACACCCATAGCAGCCATACATGGAAGTACGCAGATGCAGCTTACAGGTTTAAAGCCAGACATTGGACACCTCAAAGTGTTTGGTTGCATAGCTTATGTATATGTGCCTGAATAGAGAAGAAGGAAGTTGGGTCCTAAGGCAGAAAAGTGTGTGTTTGTTGGATATGCAACAAAAGATCGCAAGGCATACAAATGTTACAATCCACAAACTAGGCAAGTGGTTATCTCACGAGATGTGGTGTTTGATGAACTTGCTAGTTGGTACAAAGCAAAGAATGAGGGTGTCATTGATTCTCTTGATGCTGATGTGCATGTGAACTTGCCACAAGCAAGTTCTATTTCTATGTCGGGCCAGTAGAGTCTGAGAGTAGCACTGTACGTCCATGGTCAGGTTGCTTGAGACATGAGAGTGTCAGCACCACTGAGAGTTGTGCTATGGATAAAGGGAAAAAGAAAGTTGATGGAATTGGCATTACAGGTTATGAGTCGTCAAGTTCAGAGAGTTTGGATGAGGAACTTGGCATACCAATTTTACGCACACTTGGTGCAAGGCAGGATAGATATGTGCCTCCACATGCTAGAGTGACAGGTGTTCAGAGTGATCCGCATGCATTGCGGAGATCCCAAAGGGTCAGATATCCAGTTGACAGGTTGACATATCATGATTTTGCTATGCATTACGCATATATGATCTCTTTGGTGAAGCATGTGGAACCTACATGCTATACAGAAGCTATTGGGAAGCATGTATGGGAGAAGGCAATGGATGTTGAGATGGATGCTTTGGTTCATAATGAGACATGGGATTTGGTTGCCTTACCATAAGACAAACATGTTATTGGTTGTAAATGGGTTTATAAGGTGAAATGCAAGTCAGATGGTTCCATTGAACATCATAAAGCAAGATTGGTAGCTAAGGGTTATGCACAAACCAAAGGCTTGGACTATGATGAAACATTTAGTCCAATTGCAAAGATGGGAACAGTGAGAGCAGTCATTGCTATGGTTGCAGCAAATGGTTGGAAAATGCATCAAATGGATAAATGCATTTCTAAATGGTGATCTACAAGAGGAAGTTTATATGGCACAGTCAGAAGGTTATGTACACCCAAGGTATCCCACTCATGTATGCAGATTAAAGAAAGCATTATATGGTTTGAAGCAAGCACCTCGTGCTTGGAGTGATAAGATGAGTCAATATCTTATCTCCCTTGGATTTCAGGTTTCTACAGCAGATTCTTCACTCTATGTGATGAAGAAAACAGATCATGGGATTGTCCTACTTGTCATCTATGTGGATGACTTGATTGTCACTGGAGATCATGTTACATATCTTATGCATGTCAAGAAGGCATTGAGTGGGCAGTTTGACATGAAAGACTTGGGTGAATTGAGATACTTTCTTGGAATTGAAGTGATCAAAGACCATGTAGGTACATGGTTAGTGCGACGCCAATATGCATTGGATATTTTGGCAAAATATGGCATGACAGGGTGTAAGCCAATGAGTACACCTTTGGAGCAGAATGTGAAGTTGCGGGCTGATTTTGGTGAGGAGTTGGATGATCCATCTATATACAGAAAGATGGTTGGAAGCCTTATTTACATGACTATCACACACCCACATCTCAGTTATGCTGTGGGGCTAGTAAGCCAATTTATGCAGAGTCCCAGAAAACCTCATTTGGATGCAGTGAGACGCATTATGCGAGACCACTGCACATTATGGTCTTCTTTATGAGCATGGTAAAGGCTTGGATATACATGGCTACACAGATGCAGATTGGGCAGGTAGCTCATATGATAGGAGGTCTACTAGTGGTTATGCCTTTACATTTGGAAGTGCAGTGGTGAGTTGGAGTAGCAAGAAGCAACCTATTGTTGCTTTATCTAGTACAATAGAGGCTGAATACAGGGGTGCAGCCATTGCTACATGTGAAGGAGTATGGTTAAAGAGTCTCTTGGCTGATTTGGGTGAGCCTATTGATGGCAAGGTTGTCATTCATTGTGACAACATGAGCAGCATACAGTTGGCCAAGAATCCAGTTTTCATGCACGGACCAAACACATAGAGTTCCACTATCACTTTGTTAGAGAGAAAGTGCTAGATGGTACAGTGGATTTGCAGTATGTGAAGACTGAAGAGCAAGTGGCCGACATCTTTACAAAGCCACTTAGCAGGGAGAAGTTTGAGTACTTTCGTACTATGTTACGTGGGATAAGCTTGAGGGGGAGTGTTGAGAGTTTTGATAGCCCAAGCTCATCTACATCTTCATCTATGACAGTACATCATGAGCTTGAGAGGGGGTGTTGAGATTCAAGCTCGATGTCAGCATGTGCTAGCTGTGCTATGTGCTGGCATGTTAGGTAGCAGCATGTGTGAGACATAAATGACCGCGTTCAGCTGGTCATAGTGTGTGGACATTAGCTAGGGTTAGTAGTGTGTGGACACAACACATAGTGTGAGTTGTGTATTATGGATGATGGCTTTATGCATTATGTGAGAAGGGAGATGGCTTCCCTCTATGGTTAGGGTTTGCAATATACATTAGGGTTTACTCCTGTGTGTGTGTCTCCTCTCTCTCTACCTGTTTTTTCATCAGTTGTCACAAAGGAACCATCTCTTTCCTAGACCTTCACGGGAATAAAGTTCAAGGAATTGGAATTTTCGGATCCGCAGTGCTGCAATTAGTCAAGGCTTCCAAATTATTAAAAGGGCTCAAAAAAGGCAAGCTGTGTATGTCATTAAAATGAATCCGGTTAGACATAAAATGCAAGGTTAAAGAACCAGAGTGGTTAAGTAAGTATGCAGATGTATTTCCTAAAGAGCTGACTGAGATGCCTCTGTCTCGTGAAGTAGATCATGAGATTGAATTAACCCCCGGAGCTCAGCCGCCGGTAGCCCAAGATGCATACAAAATGCCAGTCCCCCTGAAGCCATAGAACTTAAGGAGCAGTTAAGACAACGGTTAGAGCAGGGATTCGTCAGACCCAGTGTCTCACCTTGGGGTGTGCCGGTTCTCTTTCAAAAGAAGAAAGATGGAACGTTAAGACTCTATATTGACTACAAAGGACTGAATCAATTAAGGAGCAGTTAAGACAACGGTTAAGGAGCAGTTAAGACAACGGTTAGAGTAGGGATTCGTCAGACCCAGTGTCTCACCTTGGGGTGTGCCGGTTCTCTTTCAAAAGAAGAAAGAGGGAACGTTAAGACTCTATATTGACTACAAAGGACTGAATCAATTAACAATTAAGAGTAAGTATCCTATTCCTAGGATTGATGAACTTCTGGATCAGTTAAGTGGTACCCAAATTTTTACAAAGATAGATCTCAAATCCGGGTACTGCCAGATCAGAATCAAGGAGCAAGACATCCCAAAGACAACATTCAATACTCGCTATGGGCATTATGAGTTCATAGTCATGCCGTTTGGATTAAATAATGCCCCAGCAACATTCAATCATCTTATGCAAGATATTCTCAGAGAATACTTGGATGATTTTGTTCTTGTCTTTTTTGATGATATCTTAGTATACTCGAAGAATGCTGTAGACCATGAAGATCATGTGCGCAAAGTCCTGGAAATCCTAAGGAAGTACCAATTCTTTGCAAAAAAAAGAAGAGCAAGTGTTCCTTCTCTTCACAGTGTCAAAGGATGGGATTTCTCTCTGACCCCGCAAAGATCCAAGCAGTAGTTGAATGGTCAGAACCCAAGTCAGTAAAGGAAGTCAGAGCGTTGAAGTCTGGATTGAAGCGATGGACGATTATTTCTCTGTCACCGATATTGGAGTAGCAAATCAGTCTATGCTTGCACGGTTTTGCCTCATCATCGGAGATGCTAAACTCTGGTTGAAACAGTGGTGCCGTGACAAGGGAGTCACCGAGCATTCTCAAATGTGGGAAGACATCAAGCAAGCCGTGAAGGAAAGATATCTTCCCCCATCCTATGAATCAATGAGTTTTTTAGTCTTAGGCAATACAGCTTAACTCTTGAGGACTACTATTCCAAATTTATCACTCTTTGGAAGTATTCCCCAGATATGACTACTTCCAATCAAGTGGCTCGTTTCTTCCAAAGGTTAAATGAACCCTTAGATTCTTGCCTTGAAGCAATGAGGCCAAGCACATTACAGGATGCTCTCATATGAGCAAAGCCCCTTATGAAAGAAATGAGGACTGATAAAACTAAGCCTCAAAAGAGATCTTACCCTGAGGCAAATCCTAAAGATCAAAAACCCTACAAGAGACCCCAATAGAATTTCCCCTACTACAATAGAGAGCGGCAAAGTAACTCTTTTGTCCCCCGCTCGTATGCTGCTTCTTCCTCCAGAGAAGGCCCTCTGTGTTTTGAATGCAATGAGCCGTGACACTTTAGGGCCAACTATCCCAAGCTGGCAACATCATTTCCCCAAGGTTGCAGAGGAAATCAAGGTCATGGAACCCCTATCTACCAAGGTGCAAGAGGCGGTGGACATGACAGAGGCCGTGTAGGAGCAGTTGCTAGGACCGCCTATATTATAACTGAAGAACCAACCTTGGAAATGGCTGAAAAAGAGCGCGCCACCGTCCATGCAGCAATAGAACACCAAGGGTCCAAATAAACAATTTGAGGTAATCCAAATCCCAGTCACTCATCATGGTAAGCCATTCCAGCTTTTGATTGATTGTGGCAATACCCATTCATTGCTTTCTCCTAGGTGTTTGCAAAAATTAAACTTGGGTCAAAAAATAGCTAGAAGAATGATTGTAGAGTTAGCCAGTGGGAAAGAAGTAGTATCTCGCCACTCTGTAGGAAACCTTGATCTTGAGCTGGATAATGAGCAAACCCATGGCCAGTTTAGAGTCTTGCCATTAGGAATTTATGATGGAATCCTTGGGATGGACTGGTTAATTATAAACAAAGCTAGCATTCAGTGTAACTAGGGGAGTATCACTTTTGAAAATGAGCATGGCCAAGTAATATCCATTCAGGAGATAACAGGAAAACCTAAATCTAGGGTAGTCAAGGCAAAACATCTTCTCAAGGGAGCACGTAAGGGTCAGCAAGTTTTCTTAGTCAAGCTTAGCAAAGCCATTGAACTAGTAAGGAAATAGAACCCTCTTGGCTCCAAGAATTCTCTCACTTCTTCCCTTGATAAGCTTACAGGGCTACCGCCTCCTCGAGAAGTCGATCATGAAATGAAGGTGATCCCTGGAGCTCAACCCGTCTCAAAAATGCCCTATAAAATGTCCCTTCCTAAAGCCATTGAACTTAAAGAGCAACTTTCCCAACTCATTGAGCAAGGATTCGTACACCCCAGTAGCTCTCCTTGTTGGGGGGCACCTGTTCTTTTCCAAAAAAAGGACGGAACTCTCCGCCTCTGCATAGATTATCAAGGGGCTAAATCAAGTCACTATCAAGAATAAGTATCCTATCCCTTGCATTGACAAACTTCTTGACAGGCTTCATGGGGCCAAAGTTTTCTCAAAAATAGATTTGAGGTCTGGTTACTATCAGATTAGAGTCAAGGAAGCAGATATACCCAAGACAGTCTGGTTACTATCAGATTAGAGTCAAGGAAGCAGATATACCCAAGGCAGCCTTCAATACCTGTTATGGCTTGGGTTGAATAATCTATTCATTAAATTCTTGAGTATGTTGAATTTGTGGACTTTGATGAGTTAATTGGGTTGAATAATCTATTTTCTTGCAAGTTACTATTTTCTCTATTTTGATGAGTTAATTGGGTTGAATAATCCTAGAAATGGATATGTGTTAGCTATAGCAGAACTATGGGTCTAGCAAGATGGAGGCAAGATTTAAAAACTTGAAAGCTTAAATCAAAGGTTTCAAGAGTTGCAGACTTTTAACCAAAGGACAAAGACCAAAAGATAAAGGAGATAGTAAACCACTCTGCATAAACCACGCTTTATCTTAAAAAGTGGTTTTTCCCAACTCTTAGCCTCGAGGATGGTCCCTTGGTGGTGGAAGGAGATTTGGAGGGAGATTTTCTTGGCTTCCCTCTATCTCTACTTGGAAAAATCTCTCTCTAGCTATTTCCACCACCACCACCACTGCCCAGACCAACCTAGCCCACACCACCCTCTCTCTGCTTCTCCCACCCTCTTCCCCCCTTCTCTCTCTTCCCTCCCTTTCCCTCTATCACTCTCTCTAGGAGAGAGAGTGTGGTGTGGGCCATATCCATATTTATATCCTCCTCTCTCCTACTCCCACCCACCCTCCCTCTCTCCCTCCCTTTCTCTCTCCCTTTCACTATCCCACCCTCCCTCTCTCTCCTTCTCCCACCCTCCCTCTCTCTCTCTCCCTTTCACTATCCCACCCTCCCTCTCTCTCTCCCTCCCTTTTCTTCTCCCACCCTCCCTCTCTCTCTCCCTTTCACTATCCCACCCTCCCTCTCTCTCCCTCCCTCCCTTTCACTCTACCACCCTCCCTCTCTCTCGTCTCCACCCTCTTCCCTCTGTTTCTCTCCTTGTCCCACCACTACCTAGCCCACACCACCATCTCTCTCCTCCTCCCACCCTCTTCCCTTCCCCTCTCTCTTTCCTCCCTTTCACTCTCCCACCCTCACTCTCTCTCCATCTCTCACCCTCCCTCTCTCTCCTCTCTCTCCCTCCCTTTAACTCTCCCACCTTCCCTCCCTTTCACTCTCCCGCCCTCTCTCTCTAGATCCTTCTCTTACCTCCTATCCTCCTTCCCTCTCTCTCTAGATCCTTCTCTTACCTCCTATCCTCCTTCCCTCTCTCGCTTTCTATATCCTCCTCTCCCTCTCTATCCTTCTCTTATGTCTTATGCGCCTTCCCTATCTTGCTCTCTCTATCCTCCTCTTTACTCTCTATGTCTCTCTATAGTCCCCCCTCTCTCTCTATCCTTCTCTTGGCTCTCTCTCTCTCTCTCTCTCTCTCTCTCTCTCTCTCTCTCTCTCTCTCTCTCTCTCTCTCTCTCTCTCTATATATATATATATATATATATATATATATATATATATATATATGTATCCTTCTCTTCGCTAACGCTCTCTATCCTTCTCTCTTTTGTATCTCCTTCTATCTCTCTCTATCCTTCTCTTACCTCCTATCCTTCTCTTGAGTCTCCTTCTCTCTCTATACATCTATTTTCTTGCTCTCTATATCCTCCTCTTTACTCTCTCTCTCTCTATAGTCCCCCTCTCTCTCTATCCTTCTCTTGGCTCTCTCTCTCTCTCTCTCTCTCTCTCTCTCTCTCTCTCTCTCTCTCTCTCCTTCTCTTCGCTAACTCTCGCTATCCTTCTCTTGAGTCTCCTTCTCTCTCTCCATCCCTCTCTCTCTCTCTCTCTATCCTTCTCTTTGCTAACTCTTCAGTCCTTCTCTTTGATCACTCTGACCTTCCTCTCTCTCACACTCTTTCAGGCCTTATTTTTTGCTCACTCTCTCTATCTGTCCTCTCTACCCTTCTCTCTCACTCTTTCAGTCCCTTTGTTTTCTCAAGCTCTTTATCCTCCATCTCTCTCTTCCCTTCTCTTTTCTCTTGCTCCCTCTCTCACTTTCTCTCTCACACTCACTCTTTCTGTCCTTGTCTTTGCTCACTAATTTCTATTCAAGCAATATAGAGTACTTTGTAAATATCAAGAAGATAGAAAAAGTAATTATTACATACTTTTAGGAATTTGTGAATCCTTCAACCTCTACAAATCTCCGTCAATCAAAATATCCAAAATATGTGCTTTGTGGTCATTTGGCAACAAGCTAACTGTCATCCTTTGTCAAACAATCTAGTTTCTCATCCCAATTAACTTGCACTAGTTATCTGCAAACACAACACTGTAATTAAACCACAACATTAAAAACCAAAAAATGTTGTTGCCTATCAAATAGACAGAGAAAATAGTGTAGGATTTCTTACTCAAAGAAACCTTCCCCTTGTTCAAGGTTTGCAATCATGGCTAGTCGCCTTGTAGCATGCCTCCACTTTCTTTCATCTTTATAAAATGTTGTTCTCGATTTCTCTTCAAACTCTTATGCAGGCAAACTATCTACTAGGGGGTTAATATCTCGGGTGGCTGCGAGGTACTCATCCTATTATTCATGAATTACAACATTAGTGGATGATATGCAAATGATTATAATATATTGCAAGTGTCTAAATATTGAAGGTTTACCTGGAATAATATTTGGGAAAGTTCTGAAAGCTCATAGTTATACCAAGATGGGTGGCCCTTTTTTTCCTATGTCGAGGCATGCTTGTCCATCCATGTCTTGTTCATCTCTCAAGTGTGCTTCATAATTGTTTCTTTGTTTTCCAGCCTAACCGCCCTAATGAGGCACACTTTTTGTCCACAAGGGAAGAAGAAACATAGCCCACTTCATTCATCCTATGGCATTAGAATTTAAGGGTATGATGAAATATTGAAACATAGTATGTCAAATATTCCTAATTCAAAGAGTCTTAAAACATATATTCTCTTGTTTAAGTAAGCGATCACTGTGTGAGAACCTCCCCCTCACTATCCTCATTGAATTCAATAAGGATAGTGTTAACATAAGGATGTCTTGATGCGACATTCTTGAATGCGAGAGTTAGATAGTGCAAATATAATTAGTCGCAAAACTATTTCATAAAACAAAAGACCACATTCAAAAAAGTAGGCAATTTAAGTAGAATCACATTTATTAATCTCCTCCATCCATGCCCCAACTCAATGATTTTTATCCCACACATAGAACATCTTTTTGCTCATGAATTCCCACTCTATGGCCTTTGATCATATTCTCAAAATCCTCGTTTTTCAATTGCAATGTTATCCCATGCAATAACATCATCTTGAGTCACTTCTCTAATAGGATTATGGGATGAGGAGATGGAGCAAATGAGCCTGCATCTATTGGCAACATAGCCATTCATATAAATTCCCTTACCAGCTTCTTGTACCTAAATTATGCTCTTCACAAGTTTGCACAAGTTTGCACAAGGAAATAGGTGGCAAAGGAGTGGATTTCACCACCTCCGCCGATGCACACACACACATGTTATTCTTGGTAATCCAAAAGATACCTTATGTAAGATTTAATAAAAAGTGGTTAACAATTACCTTCACTTTGTTAAGGTTTTCTTGCAGGAGTTCTAATCGCAAGCAAGTTGCATGAGTCACCATGAAACCCTCTTCATTCTCGCCTCTTTTTAAATTCCCTCATCCATATTTCCTACTTCCTTAGTTTCTTTAATGGTTTGAAGAAGCACCTTTCTTAGAAGACTTAGCAACTCGACTTGGATTCCTTCAAGGAGGACTCTTATCATCATCTTCCTCTTGCACTTTTTTCCTCTTCCTGGTACTTCTCGCTTCTTGGCGTGCTTGTCTAACAGATGTGCTCTTTACACATTTTGCATGCTTTGGGGATGTGGGGTTTCCTTTGATGTGTTTGTAACAATCTAAACACATCGACATACACAAGATAGATTGCTCTAAAAAAATTCACTTAAAAAGAGCATAATTGAAAAAGTGGAGATAGATAAAATAAGACTTACACAATCTCTGGCTAGCCACACAATGATGTATCCTTTGGTTTGATTTAACTTGTCGATATCACCATCTTTGAGGGAAAAAGGAAGAGGAACTTCCCCCACTTCAACATCTTTTATCAACACATGACAACATGACCAAGCGGCAAAGCAATTCCATGGATAATATCCATGGGGGGTCTACATGCAAAACTATCCTAGTAGCTACCTTAGTATCACTGAACATGTAAGATTCCTCCGGAGCCCCTCATCAAGATGTCTAGTATCTTCCCTTGTAATCAATCCCCTCTTTAGATTAATAAAAGATCTTGTTTCTACCTATTTTGGCTTAGAGAGAGAAAATATTCTAGAGAGAGGTTATTCAGATTTTAGATATTTTTGGATGGAAAAATATCTCTTCTTATTAAAATAAATTCTCCCAAAATAGAAGTTCAAAAAGATTTTCAAAAGGTGCATTAGAAATAATATGTTCAAAAGGCCTTATCCTAAGGGTCCAGATTTTTTAAAAATTTTAAATTAAGGTTCTGAGGGGCCAGTCAGAAATAAATTATAATATGTTCAAAAGGCCTTATCCTAAGGGTCCAGATTTTTTAAAAATTTTAAATTAAGGTTTTGAGGGGCCAATCAGATTCATCCAAATGTATGGAGGAGATAAATTGAAGAAATAAAGGAAATCCCCCAAAAATGAGTAAATACTCACATAAGATGAAGAGTGGACAAAGGACAAAGGAAATACTAAAAAAATGAATTTTTGACACCTCAAAGTGGTGATTCCCCCTCATGAAGGAGGCGCCCATTTCACATGTGTGGTGGAGTTCTAAATTCTCAAATATTGAGATATTTCATCTCTCCTCTCTCTCCTAATTCAAGTCTAGTTCTCAAAAAAGTAAGCTAAACTGACCCAAAAATGGTCAAAAATTGACCAAACCGATCTAGAAAATTCTAGAATCAGTTTGTTTGGTTAGAAGCTCACTTTTTCCTATAAATAGAAGCCTCCCTCTTTGTAAAAGCTTAATAGTGTTTTATGCACTGCTACTCTACTCCACCCCAGAGCCAAAAACAGTAAATTTATTGATAATTCATCAGTTTTTGACCTTTCCCTCTTCAAAAGAATTGGTGGCCACTCTTGTTGCAAACAAGAGTAGATCCCTCAAACCATCAAGCCAAAGGAAAGCTCACAAAAATTCAAGTAAGCTAGAAATCCTACTTTTCTTTATTCCTTTTAATGGTTTTCTAATTTTTGTTTTCTTTAAAATGAAAAAATGATGTTATGCCTGGTTGCAAAGGCTTTCCCCCTCTCTTCATTCTTAAATTCAGCCCTTCTTTATCCTAGATAAGTAATCAAATTGTTAGAATTAAACTTTTCATATTGTTTCTCTTTAAAAGTGGAATTTGATTAGTTTAGAATGCTTTAAACCATTTGGGATAATTTTTAAGTAACTTGAGGATAGAAAAAATTGAAAAATGGTCAACCATACAAAGGATATGGCAAAATTTTCTTAAATTTTGTGAAATAAGTTTTATCTTTTATTATTCAAAAAGAGTAATCCCCACCATTTGTGTATTCTAAAAGTGTTATTTTCATTCTAGGCAAAGAAAAATGCATAGTAAAAATATTTTTATTATAAAAGTGTTATTTCCATTAAAATTTAAATTCTATGCATAGAAAGATGCATATTGGTTATTTTTTAATTATAAAACAGTGATTTTCATTATATTTAAATTCTATGCATAGAAAGATGCATATTGGTTATTTTTTTATTATAAAAGAGTGATTTTCATTAGATTTAAATTCTATGCATAGAAAGATTCATATTGGTTATTTTTTATTATAAAAGAGTAATTTTCATTAAAATTTAATTTCTATGCATAGAAAGATGCATATTGGTTATTTATTTATTATAAAAGAGTGATTTTCATTAGATTTAAATTACATTCATAAGAAGATGCATATTGGTTATTTTTTTATTATTAAAGAGTGATTTTCATTAGATTTAAATTCTATGCATAGAAAGATGCATATTGGTTATTTTTTATTATTATAAAAGAGTGATTTTCATTAGATTTAAATTCTATGCATAGAAAGATGCATATTGGAAATAATTTTTTTATTTTAAAAGTGTTACTTTCATCAATATTGATTTTTATGCATAAAATGATGCATAAAAGATTTTTTTTATTATAAAAGTGTTACTTTCACCAATATTGATTTTTATGCATAAAAGAAATTTTTTATTATAAAAGTGTTACTTTCACCAAAATTGATTTTTATGCATAAATAGATGCATAAAATATTTTTTTTATATTATAAGTGTTTTTTTATCAAAATTGATTTTATGCATAAATAGATGTATAAAAGAATTTTTTTATTATAAAAGTGTTACTTTCATCAAAATTGACTTTTATGCATAAATAGATGCATAAAAGGGTTTTCTTTTATATAAAAGTGTTATTTCCATAGAAGTTGGATTTTATGCATAAATAGATGCATACAGAGTTTTTATATTAAAAAAAGAGTTCTTTTAAATCCTATGTTTAAATCCCATGAATATTGGTAAATGAATAAGTAAATACTCTGTGAGAGAAAATTCTACTGTTTCATATTCTCTAGGATGGTAATAAGAAAATTCAGAAAAACTATCGAAGTCGAAATTTTAGATAAATGATTAATTTGTTTCTCATAGGAATTCATAATTAGTTTTAAATTCAATTAAGCAAAATACTCAATGATTGAAATTCAGTAAAGTAGTAATTGAAATATTACCGTTCGAGAAAGTTAGTTCAGGGGGGAGAACCTTTCGAGACTCAAACCCTGAATCAGACTATGACCAAGACTTAATCTCCTTCGTCAGCTTCAAGAAAAGACGATGTGACCAGTTCAGGAAAATTTCACTCAAATCACCCATCGAATCTGAAATCAAGTTAAGACCCTTGATTCTGATCTGAGGATCAAGGTTACAGAATTCAAGAATTTCTGTTGGAATTTTAGACCTGTGATCTAGAAGTATTGGGATACGGATTTACGATATACCCATTGTATTCAAAAGAAAATCAAAACTGAAAACTTGCATAGAAACCCTGTTTTCTTAAAGGACTGTCTTACGCTGGAGGGAGCATTTGGTATATGTGTTTTTCTAAGGGAAGTTTGGTTGCAACAGCTGTTGCTGGCGAGGAGTGTTCAAAGGATGGCTCACTCGGCAAAAACTTGCCTAGGTCTTGACTAGCCTGGGTATGGTGAAAAATGGTGTGCTTCCGCGGTACGATGGGCAAGAGCCGACGAAGCGGTCCCTGAGTGAAGTGCCAGGACACCTAAGGAGGATCCTGGAGGATTCTGACCAGGCGATGCACGGGCTCGCGGTGCTTAGGACACCCATGCATATGTCGTGGAAGATATATATATGCATGATGAGTGACGAGAAAATTATTGTAATCTGTTATCTCGTTGCTGACCTACTGGTCTCAACGGAGAGTTCAGAGTGATACTGTTTTATAAGAAACAAGGATTGAATGGAAATTTTGAGTTATGACATCTGTAACCAATAATTGTTTGTCATTGGATTGTTTTAAAAGTTAAAGTTTAAAGAGGAGTGTGTGCGTATCTGTATTCTAAAGCACAAGTTAAGAAAGGCATTCAATTATGGGTGGGTAAGTACTTGTCTGGTTCTACCAATTCGAGTGGTTGGGTAGTGACTAACCGGATGGGGCTAGAATCAGTAGAGTTTTAATAATAAAATTGATTAATAGGAATACGTTTAGAACTCGAGTAATTAAATAAAAGCCTGAAGACTTCTCTAATGAATAGATCAACGGCTGTGCCTGATTTAATTAGGAAAAAAGCGTTGATCCCTTCAAGTTAAGTCTGTAATAGTTTCCCTTCTATCTGGTTTATTCAGACGAAGGTTAGTTCAATATCTTGACCTTGTTAGAAAAATTCGTTAAGAAATTCAAAATGGTGGAATCGTCCCCATTTTCTGGGCATGGAAAATTTTCCCGGTTTTGGTTTTTGGAATGACCACCAACTTAGTTTCGTGCCCAGACATTCGAGGGCGAAGCCTCGAAAGGGAAAGCCTGGCCCATGCATGAGGGAGATGCTTTCGCTGCTGCCAGCTAAGAATCTAGTGTGCGGAGGGGGCAGTGGGATCCTACAATTGGTATCAGAGCGCTGTTGTAAATTTACGTAACAACAACAGAAATTGCTTAAAATTTTAAAGTAAATCTGGGAAATAATGTTTTCACTTCTTAATATTATGTTGAATGAACTTCAAAAATTGAAAACTCATAAATTGAATTGAAAATTTATAGATGGATACCCCGAATCTATTTGGCATTCTTGAACTCTCCCAGAGTCAGGATATGATAGCCTTTGCATTCGAGCACCTCATCAACTCTGCTACGACCCGAGTAAGCAGAGTGAGACTCGCACATCATTTTGAGAGTCTTTACTTTCCTGATCCTATTGAGCGATGTTGGTATATGCGGTTCTTTGGAGGACGATGTATTAATGTCAGTACCACAATCAGCGTCAGAGGCTCAGGCAAAATATTTCCTTAGCCATGATTCTGATAAGGCTAGGGCTTGTTCACCATGTTCAACTCTTTGATCATTCACCCAGGAACTTCAAAATTTCATGCCGAGTTTTTAGGCTTCTTAGCCACTTTATCCCTAGAAGTAGAATTACAGCACCTCTTTCTGTAAAATGAATTGTGTGTACCATGGTATGTCTCCTTTGCAGTTTCGCTTCTTTATGTGTACGTGATTGAGGCAGTGATTTTTGGAGCCGTGATGCTCTATGTATATATCGAAAACTTTTTATAATAAACAATGTTTTACAAAAAAAATTAAATTGTTTTCATGATTGTGAATATGGTTAGTAAAATTATCAGAGTAAATCTTGTTTCATGAAGTATGATGAAATAATTATCTATTTAAAGAATAAATCATACAAATTAAATAATCATAAATCTGTTGTCAAAGTTAAGTTGATGAAAATCTTGTTTTATCAGAACCATGAGGCACGCGGCCCGTGCAAGGCAACCGAATCCTCTAACCGATGAGACGAAGAGTTACATCCGGATGTTTGAAAAGCCCTGCACAGATCCCAACCTGGTCCCTTCAAGGGTGAAGGGGAGCAAATAGGTGAAGTAGTGGAGAAGTGGATTTAGGCTATGGAAGAATACTTTGATGTAACTGGCTACAATGAGAGAAGTAAGATCGCTCTCGTCGGGTTAAAGATTGTGGAAACGGCCAGGGTTGCTTGGAGGAATCACTGCGAGACTAACCGTCTCGATCAGAATACCCAGACCTGGACCGATCTTAAAGCTTACCTCCGAAAGAGGTTTTGTCCTTCAGGCTTCCTTTAAACTAAATAAATGAACTCTTGGAACTAAAGTAGGATAGCCGGACAATTGAAGAGTACCATCAAGCTTTTGCCCTTCTCCTCAAATATTCCCCGCAATTGGATGAAGAGTAGCTGATGGCCAGATTCATTCGAGGAATGAACGAGCCATTGGACACCTTAGTGAAGAATGCCAGACCTGTCTCAATGGCCGAAGCTGTAAGAATGGAAAAGGACTTTGCCAAAGCCTTTGTTGTTAAGGTCCTACGCGCCAAAGCCTGCACCCTCTAACTTTAAAAGATTCCAAACCCCGGGAAGTACTTCAAACTTTCCTCCCCCAAAGAGACAGTAGGCCTAAATCAGAATCAGGATATTGGGAGATTAAGAAGTGAAGGAAGACCCTTCCCACACAACACTTTCTCAAGAGCCCCACCTCTTTCAAGGATTCAGAGGGGGATGAGCTCAGAAGTGAGAACCGGTGTTTTGGATGTCAGGGTTTTGGTCACCAGCTCTGAAAGACTGCCCGACTTCTGCCATGTCAAGGGGACAGGGAAGTCAAGGACTGAGAGTGCAGAGGCCATCTCGTCAAAATCAAGGCAATCCCAGGAGAACTCCTGCTCAGCCATCTACCTCTGTGTCCAGAGTAGCCTCAGAGCTCCTTCCCAGAACTGGGGCAATCAAAGAGAAAGAGTTCCGCCTCAGACTGCAGCAGCCAGAGTAGTCACAATAGCAGAAGTAGTGGAAGAGGAAAGAGGAGAGATTTATGCAGCAATTGAAAACCAAGGGCCAAATCACCAATTATCCGTCATCCATACTCCAGCTGAGTATCAGGGTAAGCCTTTTAAGCTTTTGACTGATTCAAGCAGTACTCATTCTTTCATTTCCCCGGGATGCTTGTGTAAGCTAGTCTTAGAACAAAAATCACGGAAACCTATGCAAGTTGAATTGGCCTGTGGGGGAAGATTCTTTTCACTCACCTTGAGACAGATCGTATTCAGTTCAATCTAGATGGGAATTTAACTAACTACCAGTTCAGAGTTATACCTTTGGGAGTTTTCGATGAGACGGGATCCTTGGAATGGATTGGCTCCACAAAAATCAAGTTGACATTCACTGTCATAATGGAACCATTTTCTTCTGTGACCTTCATGGAAATAAAGTTCAAGGAACCGGAATTTCAAGATCCCCATGTCTATAGTTAGTAAAGGCTTCTAAGTTACTAAAAGGACTTAGAAAGAAGCAGCTCATTTATGTTGTCAAAATGAACCCAGTAGACACAAAGTTAAAAGCTAAAGAACCTGAATGGTTAAGTGATTATGATGATTTATTCCCAGTAGAATTAATAGAGATACCTCCAATTTGGGAAGTAGATCATGTGATAGAATTGACCCCTGCTGGAGCTCATCCAGTAGCCCTGCACACGTATAAAATGCCAGTTTTTGAAGCCATCAAACTCAAGGAACAGCTTAGACAGCTGTTAGAACAAGGGTTTGTAAGACCCAGTGTTTCACCTTGGGGTGCGCCAGTTCTCTTTCAGAAAAGAAAGATGGAACGCTAAGACTCTGTGTGGACTACAGAGGTCTCAATCAGCTGACAGTTAAGAATAAGTATCCTATTCCCAGAATTCATGAGCTTCTGGATAGGCTAAGTGGAGCCCAGATCTTCACAAAGATAGATCTCAAATCAGGGTATTATCAGATCAGGACTAATGAGCAAGATATCCCAAAGACAGCCCATCAATACTCGGTATGGGCATTATGAATTCATTTTCATGCCATTTGGATTGACAAATGCCCCAGCTACATTCAATCGCCTAATGCAGGACATTCTCAGAGAATACTTGGATGATTTTGTTTTGTTTTCTTTGATGATATTCTGATTTACTCAAAGAATGCAGCTGACCATGAAGCTCATGTCAGAAAAGTTCTTGAGATTCTAAGGAAGCACCAACTCTTTGCAAAAAAGAGAAAATGCACTTTCTCTGCCAACCATGTTGAATACTTGGGCTTTCTGGTATCCAAAGATGGAATTTTCCCAGATTCCGCAAAAGTCCAAGCAGTCGTAGATTGGCCTGAACCAAAGACAGTGAAAGAAGTCAGAGGATTCTTGGGATTGACTGGTTGGTATAGAATTTTTATACCAAAGTATGCTCTCATAGCTTCCCCCCTTGACTTATCTTCTCAAGAAGAATATCCCGTTTCAATGGTCTGCCAGGTGCCAGAGTGCTTTTGATAAGCTGAAGACTGCCTTGGTAACCAATCTCGTTTTGAAGTTGCCAAATTTCTCTCTACCCTTTGAGGTAGTAACTGATGCCAATGGTTTTGCCCTGGGAGGTGCACTCATGCAGGAAGGTCATGCAGGAAGGTCATGCAGTGGCCTATGAATCCCGAAAAATCAGAACGCATGAGAGAAATTATGTTGTCCACAACCTGGAACTACTTCAAGTAATATATGCCCTGAAGTTGTGGAGACGTTACCTACTGGGTCAAATATTCACTTTGATGACAGATCATCAGAGCTTAAAGTGGATCTTCACTCAGAAGGATCTCAACATGCGCCAAAGAAGGTGGATGCAGACCCTGCAAGAATTTGATTTTGAAATCAAGTACCGCCCAGGCAAAGAAAATGTGGTAGCAGATGCCCTTAGCAGAAAAGCCTCCTTGCTTGCAGTTACTATAGTGTCAAATCCTTTGATTATTGAAGTAAGAGAGAAGATCATGCAGGATAGATTCTTTGACCCTATTGCTACCCTACTTATGCAGGAAAGCAAAACTCCACAGGAGTTGAACCGAGTTCAATGGTATAGCCTGGATGATGGAATTATGTATTATAATCACAGGTTATGCATTCCCAATGATGAGGGAACTAAGGGTCAAATTCTGAATGAAGCCCATGAAAGCCTTATTGCACGACATATCCAGGTTTCATCAAAACCTACATGTCTGTGAAGAAAAGCTTCTTTTGGCTTGGTCTAAAAAAGGATGTACTTCCAAAAAGTCAAGGCGCCGAGAGAGTAAAAATGCCTGGGAAGTTACATCCATTAGACATCTCCCAGATGAAGTGGGAATGTGTCAGTATGGATTTTATTACTGGATTACCTTTAGTGTAATCAGGTTACAACTCCATCTTCGTGGTAGTTGATAGACTAACCAAAGTTGCCCATCTGATTCCAATAAAAGAAACCTACACTACAGTGGATGTGGCCAGAGTGTTCCTCAAGGAAATCTTCAGATTGCATGGCCTACCTAGAAGAATAGTAAGTGATCGAGACCCGAAATTGACGTCAAGATTCTGGACTGCATTTTTTGAAGCAGTCAGAACTTTCTTTGATCTCAGCACAGCTTACCACCGCGAGATTGATGGTCAAACTAAAAGGGTGAACCAAGTAATTGAAGATATACTTCAGTCATGCTGTGGAACCCAAGAAGTGGCTAAGCTATCTGCACCTAGTCAAGTTCACCTACAATGCTTCTTATCACCGAAGTATTGGGATGAGCCCTTTCAAAGCTCTGTATGGACAAGATTTCTTAACTCCATTAACTTGGTTTGACACATTGATTAGGGTCGAGATGTCCAGACAGATGCTTGATGACATGAAGTAGCAGCAGATGCAGTCAATTCACAAAGATATAAAAGCTGCCCAAGATAGACAAAAATAGTATGCAGATAAGAAGAGGACAGACAGAAAATTCAAAGAAGCAGATATGGTCTTCATTCGAGTACGCCCCAAAAGAAGTTCTCTATCTCTTGGGAAGTACAAGAAGTTATCCCCCAGATATTGTGGACCATATCTGATTATAAAGAAAGTAGGTGACTTAGCCTACGAGCTTCTTCTGCCTCCTGATCTCAAAGTACATAATGTATTTCATGTCAGCCTTCTTAAAAAGTATATACCAAGCCCGAATCATGTGCTTGATGATGAAATCTTAACTTCTTCAACCCAAGGGTAGATAGAACTCCAACCTAAAGAAATCCTTGATGTTCGAGAAAAGGTTCTCAGGAATAGAATTCTGAGAGAATTATTGGTTAAATGGAAGTTCTATCCTTTTGAAGATGCCACCTGGGAGAAAGAAGCCGAACTACTGCGGGATTACTCCTAGTTTGCGAGATGAGGACATCTCGCATTTTTCAAGTGGGAGAGAATGTTAGATTCCTCCCCAGCCCCTCAAGATGTCCAGTATCTTCCCTTGTAATCAATCCCCTCTTATGATTAATAAAAGATCTTGTTTCTACCTATTTTGGCTTAGAGAGAGAAAATATTCTAGAGAGAGATTATTCAGATTTTAGATATTTTTGGATGGAAAAATATCTCTTCTTATTAAAATATCTTGTAATCAATCCCCTCTTATGATTAATAAAAGATCTTGTTTCTACCTATTTTGGCTTAGAGAGAGAAAATATTCTAGAGAGAGGTTATTTAGATTTTAGATATTTTTGGATGGAAAAATATCTCTTCTTATTAAAATAAATTCTCCCGAAATAGAAGTTAAAAAGATTTTCAGAAGGTGCATTAGAAATAAATTATAATCTGTTCAAAAGGCCTTATCCTAAGGGTCTCGATTTTCTGAAAATTTTAAATTAAGGTTCTGAGGGGCCAATCAGATTCATCCAAATGTATCGAGGAGATAATTTGAAGAAATAAAGAAAATCCACCAAAAAATGAGTAAATACTCATAAGATGAAGAGTGGACTAAGGACCAAAGGAAATTCTAAAAGAATGAATTTTTGACACCTCATGAAGGAGGAGCCTATTTCACATGTGTGGTGGAGTTTTAAATTCTTAAATATTGAGATATTTCATCTCTCCTCTCTCCTAATTCAAGTCTAGTTCCAAAAAGTAAGCTAAATTGACCCAAAAATGGTCAGAAATTGACCAAACTGATCTGAAAAATTCTAGAATCAGTTTGCTTGGTTAGAAGCTCACTTTTTCCTATAAATAGAAGCCTCCCCCTTTGTAGAATCTTATAGTACTTTATGCACTGTTACTCTACTCCACCACCCAGAGCCAAAAATAGTGAATTTATTGATAATTCATTAGTTTTTGACCTTTCCCTCTTCAAGAGTAGATCCATCAAACCATCAAGCCAAAGGAAAACTCATAGAAATTCAAGTAAGCTAGAAATCTTACTTTTCTTTATTCCTTTTAATGGTTTCCTAATTTCTGTTTTCTTTAAAATGAAAAAATGATGTTATGCCTTATTGGAAAGGCTTTTCCCCTCTCTTCATTCTTAAATTCAGCCCTTCTTTATCCTAGATAAGTAATCAAATTGTTAGAATTAAACTTTTCATATTGTTTCTCTTTTAAAAGTGGAATTTGATTAGTTTAGAATGCTTTAAACCATTTGGGATAATTTTTAAGTAACTTGAGGATAGAGAAAAATTGAAAAATGGTTAGCCATACAAAGGAGGTTATGGCAAAATTTTCTTAAATTTTGTGAAATAAGTTTTATCTTTTATTATTCAAAAAGAGTAATCCCCACCATTTGTGTATTCTAAAAGTGTTATTTTCATTCTAGGCAAAGAAAAATGCATAGTAGAAATATTTTTATTATAAAAGTGTTATTTCCATTAAAATTTAAATTCTATACATGGAAAGATGCATATTGGTTATTTTTTATTATAAAAGAGTGATTTTCATTAGATTTAAATTTTATGCATAGAAAGATGCATATTGGTTTTTTTTATTATATAAAAGAGTGATTTTCATTATATTTGAATTCTATGCATAGAAAGATGCATATTGGTTATTTTTTATTATAAAAGAGTGATTTTCATTAAAATTTAAATTCTATGCATAGAAAGATGCATATTGGTTATTTTTTATTGTAAAAGAGTGATTTTCATTAGATTTTAATTATATGCATAGAAAGATGCATATTGGTTATTTTTTTATTATAAAAGAGTGATTTTCATTAGATTTAAATTCTATGCATAGAAAGATGCATATTGGTTATTCTTTATTATTATAAAAGAGTGATTTTCATTAGATTTAAATTCTATGCATAGAAAGATGCATATTGGAAATAATTTTTTTATTATAAAAGTGTTACTTTCATCAATATTGATTTTTTTGCATAAAATGATGCATAAAAGAATTTTTTTATTATAAAAGTGTTACTTTCACCAATATTGATTTTTATGCATAAAATGATGCTTAAAAGAATTTTTTTTTATAAAAGTGTTACTTTCACCAAAATTCATTTTTATGCATAAATAGATGCATAAAAGAAAATTTTTTAATTATAAAAGTGTTACTTTCATCAAAATTGATTTTTATGCATAAAAGATTTTTTATTATTATAAAAGTGTTACTTTCATCAAAATTGATTTTTATGCATAAATAGATGCATAAAAGGAAATTTTTCATATAAAAGTGTTATTTCCATAGAAGTTGGATTTTATGCATAAATAGATGCATACAGAATTTTTATATCAAAATAAGAGTTCTCTTTAATCCTATGTTTAAATCCCATGAATATTGGTAAATGAATAAGTAAAGCCTCTGAGAGAAAATTCTACCGTTTCATATTCTCTAGGATGATAATGAGAAAATTCAGAATAACTATCGAAGTCGAAATTTTAGATAAATGATTAATTTGTTTCTCATAGGAATTCATGATTAGTTTTAAATTCAGTTAAGCAAAATACTCAATGATTGAAATTCAGTAAAGTAGTAATTGAAATATTACCCTTCGAGAAAGTTAGTTCAGGGAGAACCTTTCCAGACTCAAACCCTGAATCAGACTATGACCAAGACTTAATCTCCTTCGTCAGTTTCAAGAAAAGACGATGTGAGACCAGTTTAGGAAAATTTCACTCAAATCACCCACCGAATCTGAAATCAAGTTAAGACCCTTGATTTTGATCTGAGGAACAAGGTTACAGAATTCAAGAAATTCTGTTGGGAATTTAGACCTGTGATCTAGAAGTATTAGGATAAAGATTTAAGATATACCCATTGTATTCAAAAGAAACTATGGAGTCTTCATCATCATCAAGGAGAAGCTGCCAAGAGAAGATATGCTGCTGATTATGCCTCAAGAAGGTTGGTTTTGTGAAGTTTTGCCTCAAAGTTTTGTGTTTGAGCATGGAAAAATGCTCAAGTATAAGGGTTGCTTGATGGGATGGAAGAATCCCAAGGTTCTTTGCTTCCAAGCAAAGAGTGTAAGAGGTGCAATGCTTGTCTAAGAAGGGACAAGCGGTTATGGGCTTGGAAGAAGTCCATGGTTGAGCACATTGGAAAGAGTGATGCTCATGGTTTTGCTCATAGAAGATGGGCAATGTTTGGTGGAAGCTTTTGGAGTTTTCACATTGGTTTGCACCTATGGTTTCGTTTGAGAGACCATGTGAAGAAGCACCCTTGAAGTTTGTATGCAAGAAAAAGCATAGAGAGTGCAAGTTAATTTGGGAACTTGCAAGGCCATGTTGATGGCTATGGGAGAAACCTCAATGAGAGAGGTTTAGAAGAGGCAAAGAGATTAAAATAAGAATAGATGCATGTTAGAGCTCAAATTTGGGAGCTCTTGAAGGCCATTTGGATGGCTATGTGTGAACCTCATTGAAGAGGTAGAGGAAGCACAAACTTTAAGGTAGCAGGGCAGTGAGAATGCAGCCTCAACAAGGCAGTGAGGATGGTGGATGCTACAGACAAAACACTCAGCAAAGCAGCGAATAGCAGCAGCTACAAAAGTCAGTTTATAGCACATAAACAAGACGTATGATGAGCAAACTGGCAGGACAGCAACTCATCGTAGCGTTTAGAAGAAGAATCTGTAGCGAAGAAGACAAATGATCCCTTCTATGATAACACACCACCGCCTTGCTCACAACCAAAGTGAAGCGCAAAAGGCAGTGTTGGCGAAGGAAGTTGGTGGAAGCCGTAGAGGAAGTAGGCAGTGAAGCCGGTGGAAACTGGTAGATGACGATGCGTCGGCAAGACAGAATGCGATGAAGCAAGAGAAAATGGGTAACAGAAGGCAGCATGAGGTGAGAAGATGAAGCTCAGCAAGGCGGCAGAAGCAGTAGGTCGCCATGGATGGTCGGCACCGCAATTGCGAAGAAGAAGACTGGCGGGCGTTCAATACTAAAGCTGGCCGGCGTGTGCAGATGTCAGAGTGGCAGGCTCCAGAAATATTATAATGAAAAAAAACAAAACAAACCTTAGCCTTGTTAAGGGTTGTTTCACACACGCTTAGTCACATGTTTTTTTTAAAAGGATAATATCCTATCCCTAAAGGATTACAAATTCAAGTTCTTGTTCAAAAGTGAACTTGTAGATGGTGTTTTGAAAACTCTCTCCATGTCCTGAAAAATTGGGCAAATGTCGGCTTGTAAAACAAAGCCGTGGATGATTTTTTAAATTGGGTCCGTTGTCTAGCTTCGGCCAAAATGATTGTATCTTTTTACTCATGATTATGAGGGTAACCGTACCCGAGCTTGAAGCTCAAAACGAGATATGTATTATTCACCCATGGTATGAGGGTAACCATGCCCGAGCTCATCGAGAAGCTCAAAATGGTTGTTGTGATGTGTGCAAGAGCGATGCACGTGTGAGGTGCATGCGCATGGGTTGGTTCCCACCCGAATTTCCATGTTCGAATCGGACTCAGCGGTTCTGCTGTGAGCAAGTTGGCTCAAAATGGACTAGGTGTCTAAGATGGTAGACACGCGCACACATGATTGGTTGATGGACACTCCAATGTATCATTGAGGGGGAGTGTTGAGAGGTAGCGATTGCGTTTGTGCAATGCTACATTGATATGGGTGATGGATGATGGGTGAATTGTGGAACACCTCGATTAAGAGGGGGTGTTGAGAGATATAATCGCGGTGTTGTGTATATGTGGGAAAGCACCCTAGAGGTGCAAGATATTGTAGTGAGATAGGAATGCCACATGTAATATTGTATGGTGTGTGAGAGTTGACCAAAAGAAGTGGAAAAGGAGTTGCCACATGGATGATGACATGTAAAGTGGGATAAGGCTAGAGAGCCTATATCATTGTATGGTTCATTGTGATATGCAATACAAGGGAATAGTGTTGAGTGTGCAATCCCTCTCTCTCTCTCTAGTAATGGAGTTTTTAGTGTGGTTTAATCCACCTTAATTCTTATGCTTAATCTATGTCATTCACCATGACCAATCCCATTTCCAGAATCTTAACAAAGGGTTCTGAACCAGCTGAGTTGTATGGTTGTGAAGAAATGCCTGAATTGCTAGAGCTGGAAGTGTTTGTGGACACTGCTGCTGCTGGAAAGGATCTGGATTTTTGTGTGCAGAAAGGTCAAAATGCTAGAACCTGGCCTTCATTGGTATTGATAAATGGGATGCTAGATGCTGCAATGCCACAGGTTTTGAAGACGAGGAGGTTTGTTGTGGGTGAAGTGGATGGAAATGATTTTGTGGCTATGGTTGACGTCTGGTATGTAGTGATGCAGCCATTGTGTTTCATGGATGCTGGGGAATGGGATGGTCAATTGCAGATGTTTCCTTTTGATCCTGGTGGATAGCTATTGGACCTTATGCTTTTGCTGCTGAGCATGAATGCTCTAGCAGATGGGGGGTTGGCAAAGTATGTCAGGCATTTTTCTGAGAGGTATTCTGGGTTTGTGTACATACGTATGCATGGCAGGTGTGAAGGTTTTGCTTTTGAATGCATTGCCAGGTGTACAGGGTGAATGGTTTGGCTTTAGGCTTTTGCAGGCCTGTCCGGAGTAAGGTCAGCCTACAGGTGCTATCAGCAATTCGATGGCTTGTATGTGTACGCATCTTATAAATGGACTGGGCACCAGGTTGTGTTTGAAGATGTGGAAGCATGGGGGATTAATGTTGCCTTGAACCATGGCAGAAAAGGAAAGTGAGGGATGTAGCTTTGAGCATTGGTGTGAAAGCATTGTGTGGCCATCTTTAGGCCTTGGAAAATTAAAAAAATGATAATATTGAAGTGGCAAAAGGCAAAGCTACGTGGAGCTTAGCGCTGCTGCCAGCGAGGTTGGCGAAAGCGTGGAAAGCTGGCAGGTCAGGTGTGCAGCTGCAGAAAAAGGAAAGAAGCCGCCTTGTTCGTTGGGGGTCTCGTTGAGCGTGAAGGCACAAGGCGCTGTGGCGAAGGGTGCACACCTTGGGTACGAGAAGCAGAGGCTGGACACGGGGGCCTCCTTGTGTAGGGACGTTGGAAGCTGCGGAAAGGGAGACGACTGGTGAAGACTGAGGTGGTCGCTAAGGAGATGCTGGGGCTGGTTGTGAGACAGGTGGGCAGAGGCGACTAGAGAGGAAGCCGCCTTGGTTTTGGACATAGCAGGTGATTGTTTTGGGTTTGCGTGGACTGGTGAAGGGCCGCCGTTTGGCTGGCGACAAAGAGGAGAGACGCTGTGTGGAACCGTGGGGCTCTCGAGCATAGCCCGCAGGCACACAGAGAAGGGGAGGTCGCCCTGGAGAGAAGCTGCAGCCAGCGGGACAGCTGGCGGCGTGGACGAGAACGTCTCTGGTCCGGTGGTGTGGCGGTGGTTGGAGCCCCCTGGCAACCACGTGGTCGTGGGTTCATGTGAGGCTGGCGCTAAAGGCAGCGGACTAGCGTCAAGGTGATGAGCTGGCGAAGCTGTGACAACTGTAAGGGTGGCTGCCTTGGGTACGTGAAGCGGTGGTTGGTGCGGGTGGTCAGTGTAGAGCTGCTGGGAGGCCGCCTTTGAGGTGAGGAAGAGCTGGATGTGCAGTTGTTGCAGGTGCAGCTGGATGGAAGCAAAGGGGATAGGCAAAGGGTGGCTGGTGTGGGCCGCTAGGTGAAGCCGGAAGTGGAAGCACAGGTAGGTGCTGGAGACAGGGCTGTGGACAAGTGATCGTGCAGAGGCTGGTGGGGCTGATGGCACGTCAAAGACAGAGACAAGGGACAGGTGGTGCTTGGTTTTGTTGTGAGGCTGATAGAGGATCAGCACAGAGATAGTGAGAGAGAGAGGTGTTTGGGTAGCTGCTGCTGGCGACACACACAGAAGTGATGGGCTTACAGAGAGTTGAGGGTTAGCTGGTGGGGCGCCCTCTGAAGAGTGAGAGTGGCCGAGTTCTTTTTGGTGTGGTTAGCACAGCACGCAGGCGAGAGGTTCGCGGTGATTGAGGATGTGGTGTATCCTCGACAGTGAGACAGGTCAGAGTGTTGATGTGTTTGTGGCTAGAGGCTTGGTCGTGAGATGCAAGGTCATAGTTCCTGAGGTGGTGTGGCCGTGGTGGAATTCCCTTGGCAGTAAATCCAGGCCTGAGCGTTTGTGAGTTGTGTGAGTAAGGCTTCTGTGTCGGGAGAATCTTGTATGAAGTGTTTTCTGGAAATATAAATTGCTGGGTGTTTGCTTGGTCTATAGTGCCCCTGTTTTGTGCTGTCTTTTTGGCGTGGGTGGGTGGTGAAGTGTGAGAAGTGTTCCAACCGGTGGCTGGTGGTGCCCCCGTTCGTGTTAGTGTTTCCAAGTTTGGGAGGTGAAGGGCTATAGAGGCACTGGTCTTTCTTTCTTTTTTTCACCTCACAATGGCATGACGGCTATTTCCTTCACCACCATCGGTGGTTACACACCAGCCACCTGTTGTGATGGCCGGCGCCAGCCCACAACATCAAGTATTCTAAGTTTCAGGGGAAACAAGGAGAAGACCTAGATACACATGTTTGGTAGTTTGACAACTCTTATGGTCTGAATGTGCCTCCACCCTTTCATCCTCTCCACAAGAAATCAGTTTTTGAGTCTACCCTCAGCGCGCCGAAAAAGCATCCAGATGGCTGGCAGAATACCCCGTTGGGCTTTTTTAGGATTATGATGCAGTGCATCTGTCTTTTCTACGCCGGTTTCATGTGGAGAAGATAGTAGACCAAACGCTAGAGCGGCTACGGGTCCTCAAGCAAGGCAAGCGCACAGCAGAGGATTATGTTGTAAAATTTTGAGTGATGTTGCAGCAGCGGGTTCCTCAGGCATAGCGGCGGCGAGCCCAAGAAGTCTTGAATGACTATTTCTTGATGACTATTTCTTGAAAGGCTTAGCAAAGGACTTACGCACGGCCCTGGCCAACTGCTGTGGACAAAGCGAATATGTTCGTTGGCGGAGGTCATTGCTCAGTCTATTCTCACCGGGGAGTCGTTGGAGGATAACGATTCCACCACCATGAAGCGATCCAAGAAGAAATCTAACAGCAGCACGTCATGGGGATGCCGTTGACACAGCTCGAAGGAGGATTCGGACACACAGAGCTTGGACAGTGAATCGAAGGACAGTAGCAGAACACATTCTGATGAGACACCAGTGCGGGAGACCAAGAAATCTCACAAAAGTAGGAAGGTCAGCACAGTGCCCGCAGGGTAGTCTTCGGCTGCTAAGTCCACGAAGGAAGTCTGGTGTTCTCGTTGTTGCCGTAATCCTGGCCATCCAGCAAACAGAATGTGCGATGAACGACAAGTGGTGTGTTATCTATATCAACAACTCCCATAACACGTCGGAGTGTTACTATAATGGGAGGGGGCACAAGAGAAGCTTAACTCTCAAAAATAAAAGCTTCCAAATCTTATGTTAAAGCCTCAAACCCCCTTACATTAAAAAAAGAAGAACAAAGTGAGCTTTACAAAAGGAAAAAATTAGGTATTGGTGAATTTCAAGAAATTACAACAAAGCTTATATCTCTCTTTTAAAAAATTGGAAGGCCTTTTGCAAGAAAAAATTTGGGCATCATCAAAGGGGATCAAAAATTGAAAGTTTTTGGAGGTGTTATCTTTGACTCCAGTTTCTTCATCACATCAAGCTGCAGTATTTTTGGATACTCAAGGAATTTGAAGTGGCTCTTTAGAAATCTTGCCAAAGTCAAACGAAACTCAAGCTTCTTGACCACTCTTGGGATTCATTCAGAATTGGAGTAAAAGGACACTGCCAAGATCAACCTTTTGAGAAACTTCAAACCCGAATTCAACACGGTTCAAGAGCTAAGTTTCTTGTTTTTATTTATTTATATGTATCATAAAATTATACTTTCTTTATTTATCTATTTGCAATGGCCAATCTACCTACACAACCCACTATGCAAGAGCAAATTTTTGCACTTCGGGCTAATTGGAAGTGAGTGTGAACTCCAACATAAGCTAGAGCATCATGTGAAGGGTTCACAAGCGTGACAATCACTCTTTTGACTTTGACGTGAGGAGAAAAGCAATCATGTTAGGTTCACTTTCAAAGCTACTTTGTGTGCCCAAAACTCCTGAAAAGATTCACGGATTAGCCAAAAGGAGTGCACTTTCTAGAACTATGATGGAAAGAAAGATGCACGAGTACTTATTACATGGCTCAGTCAATTGGCTGACTATTTTTTAGGTAAACAATTCTTGGAGAAGGACAAGATTAGGTGTTCGTGTAATCACTTGATTGAAAGTGCTTGTGCGCTTTTGCCGCACAGGTCGTAGTTAGCTGGGGACTTACCGAACACCGTATGCGAGCCACGAATGGCTGCAAGCATACAACAAGGAAAGCAAGCTCAAACAGAATGCCAAAGGGTGTGTCACTTACCGCTCAACCGCCGCCTTGAAGGATTCCCGCGTCGCGGTGAAGAAGGAGCTGCCGTCGCCGCTCTACCGCCTCTCCGCCGCCGTGCCGCTACACAGTGCTCGATTGCTCTCTCACTCTCTCTCTCTCTCACACACACACGCAGGAGAAGGAAACCAAAGAGATAAGGCAAGAGCACTCTTGTATTCACAACACATGAGAATGAGGATTTTAGGGTTACATTTGACTCTTATAGGTGATTTGGCCGTTCACACTTGGGCGCCCATACATGGCCGGTCGACCCTAACCCTTATCCTACTGATATTCAAGGTGCGCCTCTCATCGGCGATCACCCAATCCCTTCATCCTTAACATATGGTGCCGACAAGCCCGGCCCATAATCCAGAATATTTAAATTAATGACGTAAAACATAGTACGTCTCAATGTCCATCATAGGTTAACATGCCTCCCTTCCTGATGTAGATTCCGTCCTCGGAAGCTATGGTATGGTAAGCTCGAGAGGGTTGTTGTGGTAGACCGTCTGCAAAACAGGGAAGTAGAGTGAAGGTATGCTGGAATTCAAAAGATATAAAGTGTATAAATTCAAGCATGTTAGACCACAATGGATGTTGCTATGAGAACTTAGTTTAAGGGTCACGTGAATGAGCTAGTGTAGCAAATTAACAGGAGTTTAAAATTATTGAAAGTAAATCAAGAGTAAGCAAGGTGTCAAAGGTTAATCAAGGTTTATAACTGACCTAAGTCAAGGAAAATAACCAAGCTTAATAAATAAACACATGACCACACTGTGTCTACCCTAAGAACAAGTTAATACCACAAGCCTAGGGAAACAAGAAACATCAGAGTTACAGGAGCTTTTTGCCTCTTTTTTTTCTTTTTCTTTTTTTTTTTGCACGTGACAATTTTTACACACAATGGCAACCTTCCTAAGGCAAAACTAACATCGATCCTGGTACCATGTTTAACACAAGGCATTATCCAGGAATCTATTAGCTCACTTTAGGCAAGGCTACCCCCTACCAACCAAGGCATCGGTCTGGAGTAGAATACTCCTCGCCTACCAAGTATCAATAAGGCGATAGGCCAACATTAAAGCACATCATAGACTTGTATTGCCATTTATTGTAGGATTTTTTTTTAATAATCTATTTCTTTTGATCTTCGCTCCTGAACTATAATTTCTTGCATCCTTTCGACAAAGGGGTAATAGCTATGTCCTAGAGGTCAACACACACATGGCCAGGTGTCAAACATTAAGATGGTTTGACCCTAGACCTAAGACAATCGTATTCCAAGGTTAACTAAAGACGTCATGCTGCCTAGGAATATTTCCAATAAAGTTAAGCTTATTAATGATTTACACTAGCATGCAAGTACCTTCAAAAACTAAGTAGTACATTGACAATTTCCATGTGGTCATGCATTATAGTTTATGCAATTGATTGAACAGTAAAAACGAAAGAGAGTGGGTATGGAAGAATTACACCTGTAATTGGAGATCTCCTTGATTTGACGAGACAGCTTGCAATTTGATGTAGATATATTTTGATGAACGTTGCGGCAGTCATGGCTCCTACATAACTAAGCCATTCTGCAGTGGATCTTTCCTTGTTTATTGCAGTGCGTACATTAGCTCGATAGCGTTGGCGCTTATGTCTCGTTTTCTTCTTACCAAGTTTTTGATTTTTGTTTCTATCAGATTCGGACTCACTTGGTTGATCTTCACTTTCGGATGAGCTGCATGAGGTCACTGTCCTAGGCCTTGAGCACCTTGCTTCCACATTTGGGTGAATATTTGATTCATTTTCCTCATCAGGCTCAGGGTCAGTTTCTTCGCTACTTTCAGTGTCAGTGGAGTTTGCCACTTTCTCGCCATCAGGGGTCAAGTGCATAACACCTATCATGTTTATTGGCACTAACGGTGGCATATCTTGCCCCTCAGGTGTTACCCAACTTGTGCCTATATTTCCCCATGTGTCTATGATTGCCGCTAGGTGTACCCAATCCACGTTATCCGACTCAGTCATACCCGGTAGGACATCTATATAAGGAGAATCTTTCCCATCATTAGTCTCTTTTTTGCATGTATAGCAATACCTTAATGGGGCGGAGTGAATAGTGGTATCCGATCAATTATCAATGATAACCTTGCTTCCTAAAGGATGTGCACGACCATTCTCAAGATCAACTCGAATGACAGAGTCTTGGAATTGTAGGTAGACATGGTTTTTCGACTAGTCATGCACCATTTGTGCTTCCCTCATGAAAGGACGTCCTAAGATCATTTGATATGACATAGGATGCTTGGAGAAATCCATTACAATGAAGGTATGTTTTACCTTGTATCCCAGGACCTTGATCTTAAGGTCCCTTAACATTCCAATAGGTTTAGCTATGGTTCCATTTGCCATCTTAACCACTATGTTTGTGACTTCAAGGTGAGGTCTTCCCATAGATTCCCAACAGTTTTTAGTCACAATGCTCACGCCAGCACCACCATCAAGGATTCTCTTTAGAGTTAATCCCTTGGTAGTAATGGGGAGGGTGGCATTAGATTCGTCCCCTTCAAAGTACTGACCCAACTTGTTCACAGGTATTTCAATGACTGAATCTTCATCTAGGTTGGGTTGTAGATCCCAATGTTCCCCTTCATCTTGAAGCGTGTCGGGTCTATCCATATTTGCAAATTGTGGTAACCTCGCCTTTAGTTCTCCATTGAGAAATGCCCGAAGAGCTAAGAATAGCTCAGGATCTCCGTATAATTTGGATATGATTGTGGTTCTGATCTCAGAGGACATGAAATCCATTAGCTTGGACACATTCAACGGTACTTTTTGAGATATCGCCCCTTGACTAGGAACTGGTGAAGACGGAATCACTTCCTCTTTGATGGGGTCAGGCATTCCCTCACTAAACATTCTGATCTCAGAGGACATGAAATCCATTAGCTTGGACACATTCAACGGTACTTTTTGAGATATCGCCCCTTGACTAGGAACTGGTGAAGACGGAATCACTTCCTCTTCGATGGGGTCAGGCATTCCCTCACTAAACATTCTTTCAAGCAAAAAGGGTGTTTGCCCACTTCCTGATGTCCTATCCTCACTTTCTTCCCGAATAATACTAGGTATAGCTAACGGTTTATGATTCCTGTGAGGCTGAACTTGTGTAGGAAACACTGTGTCTGGAATTTTGATTTTTCTCAGGTTTGGCTCCAGTTATCTTTATGTTTCTTCCACCAAACCCCTTAAGTGTTGCACTTGTTCAATCTCCTCAACTGGGTTTGGGTAAGTACCAATCTTTTTCTTGAGGGTTTTTGGCCCACGTGGCTTGTCTTGGGAAGTCTCAGTCAGTTTGGGTGGTCGAGAGGGCATTAACTGACTTGGTTGTGGGGCCGAGGAAGTTTCCTTCTGTTTCCCCTTATTTATGTACTCGCTTGATTCTCCTTCATTGAGCTCCCGAGTGGGTTCCTCCCTTAAGGTAGTGGCTTTGGTCCCCATGGTTTCTATTGAATCAGAATCATCTTCAGGATCATTCATATACACGGGGTCGTCTCCTGTCCCTATGTTAGTCTTTGAACTGGGCTTGGAGCTCGTGGCATTAAGCGATCTCTTTCGTCATGTTTTCTTTTTCTTTGCCTGAGCGATTGATGCAGTATCCCTCTCTTCAAGAATGTAGTTTTGATTTTGAAGCATTGACCGTGTAACTACATTCGCGGGTACAATGGGTGTGGTTCCTCGTGCTTGGTTGGTGACCTCAACCAAATTCAATGGCGTAATCTTGGGTGCATTAGGATTATGTGGACATTGAGCAATCAAATGATCTATGCCACAACGATTACATGTAAGTACCGGCATTCCCGATGTGCTCCCTTGATTTGGTTGCATTTGAGTAGCGATCTTCTGTAGCCTATTAGGGCACTCTGCTACACGATGCGGTCCACCACACTCGTGGCATTGAAGAGGTGGTCTCCTCGCCAAGGTATTAAGGTTTTTTCCTCTTGTGGCGAGAGCAGCCGCTTGATATACAGGCTTGACTTGCCCGAAATGATCCTCCATGTAGTACTAGGGAATCATTTCAAACGTATCAATCTCGTATGGAGCAGTGGGGTCTATCTCCTCTTCATAATCCCCACACGCACTATGTGACTCACAACCCATCTGGTTTATTGGGGTTATCCTTGGGGATGTGGAGGTTGTGGTCCTAGCATTGGCGGTGGTAACGGCACAGACTGGACTACATTCGGATTCCTTGGAACTATGTGCTGTGTGACGGTTGCTCGACAGGTTGTGCAGGCATTAGCGCGGGTACTTGAGGTGTGTTTGACCAGGCTAGTGGTGCCTGATTCGCCAACATTCGCTTAAGTACTAGGCAATCTTTAGATTGATGGCCATACTTACCACATGCATTGCAATTCCCATTGAATTTGACTCTGAATGTGGGACATTCACTCGTGCTATGTGGTCCTAAGCACACCGAACACCATTGTTGCTCTCTCCTTGGGTACATATGGCTATTCTGAGGAGCTCGATTACCCCTAAAGTATTCTTGGACGATCCATTATAGAAAACATGCGGGGTATGCCTGAGAGAGAACCTAGAAGCAAGGCAGTACCAATCTTTTTCTTGAGGGTTTTTGGCCCACGTGGCTTGTCTTGGGGAGTCTCAGTCAGTTTGGGTGGTCGAGAGGGCATTAACTGACTTGGTTGTGGGGCCGAGGAAGTTTCCTTCTGTTTCCCCTTATTTATGTACTCGCTTGATTCTCCTTCGTTGAGCTCCCTAGTGGGTTCCTCCCTTAAGGTAGTGGCTTTGGTCCCCATGGTTTCTATTGAATCAGAATCATCTTCAGGATCATTCATATACACGGGGTCGTCTCCTGTCCCTATGTTAGTCTTTGAACTAGGCCTGGAGCTCGTGGAATTAAGTGATCTCTTCCGCCGTGTTTTCTTTTTCTTTGCCTGAGCGATTGATGCAGTATCCCTCTCTTCAAGAATGTAGTTTTGATTTTGAAGCATTGACCGTGTAACTACATTCGCGGGTACAACGGGTGTGGTTCCTCGTGCTTGGTTGGTGACCTCAACCAAATTCAATGGCGTAATCTTGGGTGCATTAGGATTATGTGGACATTGAGCGATCAAATGATCTATGCCACAACGATTACATGTAAGTACCGGCATTCCCGATGTCCTCCCTTGATTTGGTTGCATTTGAGTAGCGATCTTCTGTAGCCTATTAGGGCACTCCGCTACACGATGCGGTCCACCACAATCATAGCATTGAAGAGGTGGTCTCCTCGCCAAAGTAGTAAGGTTTTGCCCTCTTGTGGCGAGAGGAGCAGCCGCTTGATATACAGGCTTGACTTGCTCGAAATAATCCTCCATGTAGTACTGGGGAGTCATTTCAAACGTATCAATCCCATATGGAGCAGTGGGGTCTATCTCCTCTTCATAATCTCCACACACACTATGTGACTCACAATCCATCTGGTTTATTGGGATTATCCTTGGATGTGGAGGTTGTGGTCCTAGCACTGGCGGTGGTAACGGCACAGACTGGACTACATTCGGATTCCTTGGAACTATGTGCTGACGGTTGCTCGACAGGTTGTGCAGGCATCAGCGTGGGTACTTGAGGTGTGTTTGACCAGGCTAGGGGTGCCTGATTTGCTAACATACGCTTAAGTACTAGGCAATCCTTAGATTGATGGCCATACTTACCACATGCATTGCAATTCCCATTGAATTTGACTCTGAATGTGGGACATTCACTCGTGCTATGTGGTCCTAAGCACACCGAACACCATTGTTGCTCTCTCCTTGGGTACATATGGCTATTCTGAGGAGCTCGATTACCCCTAAAGCATTCTTGGAGAGCCTTAGTAAGGTCGGTCACAGACATTTCAGATATCTTGGGCTCCTTGGCAATAGGTTTTACCGTCATTGGCTAGTGCCCAGATACTTGCGAACTAACGGATTTTGTTTCTGAAGACACCTTTTTACCTGCAATCATCAAGTTGTCTTCTAACTGGATTGCATTGGCAGTGACTGCTTCCCACGTTGTAAGGCCTCTAATGACTAGGCCATTGTAAATGTCCTCGTGGCGCAATCCTTGGATGAATCTATCGAGGAGTTGGTTGTTATTGAAGCGCTCGTCGGGAGTGCAGCGAGAATTTAGATGCTTCAATCGACTTATAAAGTCTCTCACTGACTCCCCTTCCTTGCGTTCAGCTTTTTGGAGTTGAGATGCTACTCCCCAAAGCACACCCTCATGTATGTATTCTTTCAAGAACAATCTCTTGAGAGTGGGGTAGTGAGTGCGCTCTTCAACCCTTAAGGTTCGATACCCATCTCCGGCCTTCCCACTCAAGGTTAAGCCTAAATCTTTACACTTATGCAGCTCATTGCGCTCTTCCAAGGAATCACACACATGTTCAAAAACTTCAATGTGTTTCCTAACATCCTTGTTACCATTGAAGTTTTGAGTGAGCTTAGCCACTTGTACTGCCTTGCTTCTAGGTTCTCTCTCAGGCATACCCCGCATGTTTTCTGCAATGGATCGTCCGATCGTTTGAGCAAACGCTGCAAGATCACCTAGGTGAGCAGGCATAGCTGGTGGAGGCACTTCTGGGATAGCCTGGCGGCTGATAGGAGTTGGCGTTGGTCTGAGTATGTTGGCAAATGACGTAGGATATGATATGTGACTAGGCCTAGCTCCTCTTGGATAAGGGTGGTGATAAGGTGGTCGTGGAGCATACGCCATTGGCATACTAAGAGGCGTAGGAGCTACATGAGCATGAGTAGCGATAGGTACATATGGTTGATAGGCACTGGCACGCACTGCTGTAGGTACTGTTCCACTAGGTAGCGGTGTCATACTAACTACAGCGGTAACAGGTGCATTTTTCGCTATGCTCATCATTGGGGTGGGCCTTGTGGATTCCTGAATGGAAAGTTGAGCCAAGGTTGGAAAGCTAAAGTTACTACTTGTGGGCTCAACCTGCATTGAGACTCCAGGCGAAACAACATACGAAGGGTCTATGGGACTCATCGAGGGAGTCTCCAATTGTGATAGGGTTGGTTGTTTGGCCTTGCCTGTATCCAAAAATCTCATAGGGCCAGTGGAAACTAGGTCCACTCCCCTATTTTGTCTCTCAATTTGGATAATTCTATGAATAACCTCACATATCATTTGCTGTTGCTCTTCTAGATTAGTGGCGCTAGATGTAGATCGTAGGACTTCTAACCAACCTACATGGTATGTGTAACCCGTGTATAGGTCCGTTAGAGTCTCTGTGTGTAGATCATATTCCCAATTTTCATTGAGAAATATCCCATCTAGACTTGATGTGCCAAACGGTTCTCTTGAAGTGGACGCAATGTCACTTCTTATGGATTGGCTTCTAGGGACCTCTACTTTAGGAAGAGCATCGGAATGTGGTAGCTCAGTAGGGCCCTCATTAAACGAAGTAGGTAGAATATCCACATGGACACTCTTTGGGAGGGTAGGGTCTACATAAGATGTGAATGGCGAATCTACTACCCCTCCTTCCTCATTTACTTCGCTTGTCGCATGTTCAGAGCGTGTAGCTCTACTAAAGGTCTCTATTAGACGACTAACATGCTAGATCCGGGTTGTGGGGCCCACACTGGCATGTTTTGGCTTGTCTCCTTAGGGTTCTTGGTAGGGTGCCCTTCCATGGCTTCTGAGTCAGAGGATGAGTCACTATCCACTATTCGTGGATCTTGGGTTGCACTCCCTTGGGTTCCAGCCGAAGGCCAAGATGCCAACGTGGAGGGATGGTGTGAGCCTGCGTAGACTGAAACGCTTTCTAGTGGTTCAGGCTCTAGCACCCGACCAGAACGTAGATGCATGTGACGTGGGTACCCTATGTGCGTTGGTAACTACCCTTGAAACTCACACAAGTGGTTTCTTAGGTGTTTCGCCCCCCGTTTTTACTTGTTTTTAGATTGTTTTTAGATTGTTTTTAACTCGTTTTTGACCCCCTTACTTACGGTCAAACTTGGACTAGGACGTGTGATAGCTCAAAACGAGCGTATTGTTCAAAGGGTCCTAGTGTGCTTTACAGCACCGTGTTCGCCTATCCAGAGCTCTTGTGGTCCTCAAAACAGTCCGTTTCCCTATGGGGGAAGGGGCAAAAGCCTATTTGCTTGTGGAGGAAAGGGTGAGGGCTTTATCCCACATGCTCACTTTACTCCTTGGGGAGTGGGCTACATATAGGGCACAACTTCCCATAAGCTCTCACTTGAAAGAAAGCTATGGAGGCTCACTCTCCTATATATATATATATCAAAAGACCGAGACCGAGGTCAGGGCGTGGGTCGTGGGTCAATTGGGGTTCTTTCTTTTCAAATTTTTTTTCTCCAATTAGAAAATCTTTCCTCTCCACACGTTTGGTTCTTTCTCTAAAAATAAAATTTTTATTTTTATTTTTTATTTTTTATAATTTTTTATTTTCTATTTTTTTTAGAGATAAGTTTTCTAGGGTTTCTTTGGGTTCAGCCTTGGCCGCGGTGCAGTTCGCACACAGCACAGGTCTAGGGATTCAGAAATCCCCCCTCACACGCAGAAAACCAGATAACAGATCACACGCCCACACGCGAAGCGAAAAAGTAACAGAAATGCAGAAGACAAATTACAGAAACAGATTGCAAAAAACGGAAACAACTCATCAACAAACACACAGTCGCTTTCCTACAGTGTATATTAAACTTCACGCAGCACAGCCGAGCTGCAAACTGGAGCTTGGTGCAGGGCAACTCCCCGGCAGCGGCGCCAAAAATGTGCGCTTTTGCCGCACAGGTCGTAGCTGGGGACTTGCCGAACACCGTATGCGAGCCACGAATGGCTGCAAGCATACAACAAGGAAAGCAAGCTCAAACAGAATGCCAAAGGGTGTGTCACTCACCGCTCAACCGCCGCCTTGAAGGATTCCTGCGTCGCGGTGAAGAAGGAGCCGCCGTCGCCGCTCTACCGCCTCTCCGCCGCCGTCGTGCCGCTACACAGTGCTTGATTGCTCTCTCACTCTCTCTCTCTCTCACACACACACGCAGGAGAAGGAAACCAAAGAGATAAGGCAAGAGCACTCTTGTATTCACAACACATGAGAATGAGGATTTTAGGGTTACATTTGACTCTTATAGGTGATTTGGCCGTTCACACTTGGGTGCCCATACATGGCCGGTCGACCCTAACCCTTATCCTACTGATATTCAAGGTGCGCCTCTCATCAGCGATCACCCAATCCCTTCATCCTTAACATATGGTGCCGACAAGCCCGGCCCATGACTCAGAATATTTAAATTAATGACGTAAAACATAGTACGTCTCAATGTCCGTCATAGGTTAACAGTGCTACTTTATGTTGGAATGTAATCAAGCAGGGTAAACATCGACCTATGACATGGAAAAAGTTCCAGAAACTTTTAAAGAAGTTGTTTTTACCTTCTCAATATAAGGTTAAAGCTCGTAAATGATAGGATACTTTATGCCACGTTGAGAAAGAGAATGTCTAAAGCCTACATTGATAAATTCTGGGACATTCTATTATAGGTTTAAGTGATTGAGAAAGCCAAAGAAAGAGAGAAAAGTAGAAAATCCATTGCCAGTCTCAAGTCTACTATTAGGGCTGATGTTAATATCTCATCCTCATAGTCTTAGTTGTGCTTTATAAATCTTGCTCTAAATTTTGAACACAAAATATCTATTTCTAGAGATTCCAGAATGCAAGAATAGTCTTTTACGAAGACTTCTAAACCATCTTTTTCTTCAAGTAATTTTGATAAATCCAAGACAGGTAAAGACATGGCCAAAGGAGATGCTTGGAAATTCAATAACAAAAAACCCTCAAATGGTCAATTAAAGAATCAAATTGTCAACTATTATAAATGTCACAACAAGGAAGGACACCTTACATCAGACTGTCAGAGAAGAAAAAGAACTCTGCATCCGTGGCTTGTCTCAATGTTATTAAAGAGAATGATGGTGATTCTTTCAATTAAGATGGTAATTCCGATCATGACTATTTGGATGAAGGTAAGATTTCAATTTATACTTTATTGAGAATTCAAAGGAAAACCAATTTCTCTATTGCATGATGATGGTAGTTCACATGATTTCATTTCTGAAAAGGCATTGAAAGCACTTAAGCTAGATGCATCATACTCTAGTTATAAAGTGAAAGCACTTAAGCTAGATGCATCATACTCTAGTTATAAAGTGAAAGCTGAATTCAAAGAAACTAAGTATAATTTCACTAAAGAGGTTAAGAATCTAGAATTGGAAATGGATGCATTGAAAGAAAAGATAACATTTTCAGTTTCTCCTTTGCAAGGTGTTGATGTTATCTTAGGAATGCCTTGGAGGCATGAACATAATTCCCAGATTAATTCCCCAGATTAATTGTGAAAACCCATACAATGTGGTTAATGGAAGGTGACAAAGAAATTTGTCTTTAATGTCAAACCAAGGGTGACGTAGGTCCACTTTTAACTCATAACCAAGTAAAAAGATCTATAAGAAAAAAGCAGAAGACATTTTTTATTCTTGTCAACCAGCTTACTGCTCAGGCTAACTTTAAACTAAACGTGTCTCATGATCCTTTCATCTCTAAGTTCTCTAACTACATTATGGATGACCTACCTCTCCTGGCTTACCCAAATCTTGTCTAGAAGACCATAAAATTGAAATAATCCTTGGTAGTTCTCGGCCATGTAAAGCTTGTTATCAAGTTAACATGCTTGAGCAAAAAGAGATTCAAAGACAAGTTGAAGAATTGTTAGACAAAGAAATTAAGAATTGATTAGACCCAATAGTTCTCCATTCGGTGTTCCAGTTCTTCTCATTGTTAAAAAGAAGAATGGGACATATTGAATGTGTATCTATTATTATTGTGCTTTAAACAAGATTACTATTAAGAACTGATATCCGATACCACAAGTGGATGACTCGATAGATAAGCTCAAGAAAGCACAAGTTTTTAGCAAGATGGACCTCAAGTTTGGTTACCATCAAATTCGAATGGATGAAGGAGATATTTTTAAGACTACTTTTAGAACCCAAACCAGTCATTATGAGTTTTTAGTTATGCCATTTGGTTTGACTAATGCTCGGGCTACTTTCAACAAATAATAATATTCTTGAAACATCAAAATTTTGTTGTAGTGTTTTTTTATGATATCTTAGTTTTCAATAAGAATCATTAAGAGTACAAACATCATTTAGAAAAAGTGTTCTCACTTCTTCAAGAGAATCAACTCTATGTCAATTCTAAAAAGAGAAAATTCTTTCAAGAGGAAATTGAATATTTAGGGCATATTGTTTATGTTTTTATGGTATTTGAGTAGACCCCAAAAAGTTTGAAAGCATTGCTAATTGGCCTAGACAATATGATATTCACGAACTCCTTAATAAAGCTAGACATTTTGATTGGACTAGTAGATAGGACCACTCCTCCTCTGAGCTTACGAAAGCATTAACTCATGCACCAATTCTCACATTACCATATTTTCAATGACCATTATTTGTTGTAGTTATGATGCAAGTGGACATGGTTTTGGTGATGTTCTCATGCAAGATGGACATGGTTTTGGTGATGTTCTCATGCAAGATGGACATCTCAACGCTTATGAAAGTTGTAAGTTTAAACCAAAAGAAATTAATGTAGTACATATGACAATGAATTAGCTGTTGTTGTACATGCCTTAAGACTTTGGAAACATTATTTAATGGAATCTGAATTCTTAATCAAGATAGACCAACAGAGCACTCGTCATTTGTTGACCCAACCACCATTGATTTTTTATTAACATATCAAATGGGCTTCATTTATCCAAAGTTTCCAACCCATGATTCAATATCAACCAGGCAAAGAAAATATTGTGGCAGAGTGAACCTTTGAGGCCCATGATTCAATTTAAGTAGATGTCCAAGTGTTCACAACATTTGTGTTATCTAGAGTGAACCTTTGAGACCCATGAGAGAATCCTATGATATTGATCCAAATTTTTTTTGGATCAAAATTGGAGACAATAATTGGAACCCTATTGGAGATTACTCACGCCATGATGGTTACCTTTTCTTTCAAAAGAGATTATGTATTACACAACCTTTCAGATAATTCATATTGGAGGAAATGCATCATCCACCATACATGGGACATTGAGGTGCTTTAGCTACATTATAATTAGTCTCTAGAGAATTCTTCTAGACTTATCTTAAACAAGATGTAGAAAAAATTATAGCTAAATGTTCTATTTGTCAAAAAATTAAAAGCACAAAGGTAAGACCGAAGGACTTCTTATTACTCCCCTACTAGTCCTTAATGATACTTGGGAACAAATATCAATGGATTTCATTACAGGTTTCCCTACTACATCTAATCATAATGACATGATTTGGACTATATTGGACCATTTAAGTAAGCTTATTTCTTAACTTGTAAGAGAACATTGACTTCTCGGCAAGCTGTGATTATGTTAATCACACAAATCTTTATACATCATGAATTGCCAAAAGTCATTGTTTTTGACAGACTCTATATTCCACATAACATTAACTTTTGGATCACTCTTTTCTCCAACATAGGCACTAAGATAGATTTTTTTAAACCTTTCCATCCGGATATGAATGGAAAAATGGAGGTTACTAATAGTACTATATTGGATCTACCTAGAGACTATGTTGCCCAACAACCTAATTCATGGGATAAATACATTCATCTTCTCCACTTTGCCTACAATAATACTCCTCATTCTGCTACTAGTGGTCGAGCAACACTGTTCAAAATTGTGTATGGAAAACCTTTTCCTATTCCGGCTACTAGACTTTCCCACATAATTGAAGCTGTTGATAAATTCACTATCGATATCAATAGCATTTTGATTTAAAACATTCTATTGCACATTATCAAGAACAATATGTTAAGAAAGCAGACCGTAAACGTAAAGCTATATCTTTTGAAATTGGAGAAGCATAGACTTAAGAGTGTTGAAAAATTCCTAACTATTAAGCTCGCCCCAAGATTTTATGGACCTTTTAAGGTGATTCACAAAATTAATGATGTTGCTTATAGACTTGAATCGCCTTCTCATTAGAAGATTCATAACTCATTTCATGTGAGTTTGTTAAAACCTTTTAGGGAATCACGTCCCACTCATGGTGTGTATGAGAAACCACCTCTTATTGAGGGCGAGGAAGAAGTTTTGATTTTAGATACTATCATTGATCATCAAACTACATCAAATCATACTTGAAATCAATATATCAAATATTTGGTGACTTTCCAAAATCATCCTCATGAAGGTGCAAGATGGGTGTCTGAGAAATACTTTTGTGCGTTCCTTGAGATCCTCCATTCTTTTCAACAAACTAGTATTGAGGGTAATTGCAAACTCAAGCAAGAGAGAATGTTATGAGAATATATTTTAAGCTCTTTTATAAAAATATTATTCTATCCCCTTAGATAATTTGGGGACACTTGGATTAGCTTTGCATCATGCCGAATCATGTTAATATCATGGGTGATGCCATTATAAATATTAATATGTTTGGTACACATTGACATATACTTGGGGCCTCCAATGTTTGTTACATTTGGTTTGTATGGAAGGGTGATTCCTAGGTTACTTACACTTGGCAAACATGTGTGTGGTGATTGCTTGTATACTTATGAAATATTTGTTTACCAATTTATTATTGATTATTTTATAAGTGAAGAGGATTATGTACATTTTGACTTATTTTGGAAAGCTTTGATTTATCAAGCTTAGACTTGAACTTTAATATTTTTGTAAAGTGTGATATGCTTTAACCCTAGCCTCAATTTATGGACACTCTATTTTGAGCATTTTGAGCATAACAGAGTGCCGTGCAAGTAAAAGCACCTTTTTGTATATTTGGAGGCTATGGCCTATTTTGGAATGAAAGAATTACATAAATACTCTTATGTTGGGGATAGGCCACACACATGAGGGGGGGGATGATTACACCCAATGTTGAGTCGTTATCTTAAGCTAGGTATTTTAATTGTTATTCATTGAATTCTTAAATATAATGAATTTGTGGACTTTTATGAGTTAATTTGGTTGAATAATATAAAGTTTCTTGCAATTTCCTATTTTCTCTATTTTCCTAGAAATGATCCGTGTCAAGATCTCATGACCACTGTCTTCACTCCCTCCATGGTGAAATGTAATTGGGCAAAGCTACCAGATGGAATCGACAATTATCAGGTCACCAACAGAGTCACCCATCTCACAAATACTTTGAATGAGTCAAAAGCATAAGTTGAGGCTAAAGATGGAATCATTCAAAAAGAAAAACTACAATCTAGGAGCTCACAAAACATGAACAAACAACTAACAAAAGTTATGTAAATATGCTTCAAGCTAGAGCCACCATGGAAATGTCCATAAATAGAACTTCTTAATGAGAGAGATGCGAGGATAGTAGAGTTGGAACAACAATTATCACAAAAGCAAGAGCCACAAGCCACTGTGCGTGATGAGAAAATGAAACAACTAGTGAGGAGCATGTGTCACAATAGTTGGCCACCTTGCTGATGATTCCAAGGACCCCTCCTCAAACCTTCACCTTGTTCTTTTCTTCACCAACACTCTCTTTTGTAGTACAATATAGATATTAGTTAATTTAACCTAACAAGGGGGGATATAGGATTAGTATAATAAAATTCTGATAGGGACGTGGACCCCACTATATGATTAGAGTAGGTAATCCCATTTTGCGGCCCAAATTATTCTTCAAATTCTTGATGTAGTTAACACCATTCTTAATTCTACCATGAGGATCTTTCCAAAGGCCTATAGTGTAGCAAAGCCACAGAAGATACCATATATGCCATATCCAATTAAGACCCTGATGCTAGAATGGGAAGATTTCATGCTAATGTGTAGGGGAGAGAACATTATTGGAGAATGTAGTAGTAAGCACAAACCTAAAAATTTCACAATTGCATGACATGTTGAAATCTGCATGGTTACATTTATGATAGCTTACACAGCTATCATATTGCAGATGGAAGAAGCTACACCCAATCCATACATGAGGGGATGTTAAGGCTAAGAGATAGCTTCAAGAACCAATCACCTCTACCCACCTCAATGTGTCATAGGGATCTTGTTGATGGCTAAGCTCGTAAACCTTGAGGTCTCCAAGCTCAATACTACCATGGGTAGCTTACCATTTACCTTCTCCTACAAGCGTTATCACATCATAGCATTGCACTACGGGAACTACTCCCTCCTCTCACCTCAAATCACTCACACAACTCACTAACATGCATTAGAGAGAGGTTTAGCAAGAGGTAAAGCTCGATTGCATAATGGGAGAGTGTACTTGTATTATGAGACAAATTGCCTTATATACATGGCCATAAGTGAACACACACTTAAACTGTGGTGGCAGAGCAGGTGTGAAAAGCTTCTAGATGGACTATTGCTTATATATTGCTTCATCTCATAATACATTGATGCATTACCACACTAGCAAACACACCCTAGCTCACTACCACATGCTCTTGGAGAGCACGAAATACCATAAATTATTCATCGAGCCTTTATGGGTGCCCATCCAAATTTGAGATTTGGACACCATTACTTCATAGCTTGTTTGTACATGAGTTTGGTGTGTCCATCCTTAACATTTGATGTACATTTCTCATGATCTTTAGCATATGATTGGGTGTGGCAACTTTGTTAACCATAAAATGGGTTAACATCTCTCTGAGATCTCTCCTTTCCTGATGCCAATCGTATCCTCATGAGATTGAATTAAAGACTTTATTGAAGGGTAGATGTATGATTAGTGTTGATAAAATGTTACATGTCTTTAATCATTAAGAGGGCTGATGAAGCTAGTTAGTAAATGAAAATGTTAATAACAGATCTCTTTCTCTCTCTTTTTTTGGCGATCATATGCAAGGTTACAATATTTATTGAGGTTAGTGGGGATGACTATTACAATGGAAGAAGAGAGGTAGAGGTCTGGATTAGCATTGATAAGAAAGTCCTATAAGCACATCATTTTGGCTTTATGTATCCCTTTGTAGATTGTTAGAGGATTTTGTAGTGACCTAACCTACTTTACTTTGTAGATTGTTAGAGGATTTTGTAGTGACCTAACCTACTTTACTTCCCATGTGCTTTTTTAGCCATTAACAACTAGGTGCTAAAGGGAGTTAGTCCCTAATTTCTTATTAGAGTTGTCGACGAAACATTTGGAGAGGATTAAAAGGAGTCAATCAAATTGCGAGTTTGTGAAGACAATTGTTATAAAGGGTGAGAGGCTATTTGGACGACATCATTGGCTGGTGGCGAGGCTAAATGTTAAGGAAATCCACGTGATGGGTCGTACCATGGTCCCCCCATCTAGAGACATATGTGGATGGTTTCGATGATGATGTTTCCACCAATGGGTGAGTAAAAGTGTACTTACTGAGAGTAGCTACTTCCTTTTATTATAGTAGACAACGATGATTGGCCAGTTGAAGACTGTTGGTCTTTATGAATGAACCACATGCATGGTTTTGAGAATCATAATGGTGAAACTTCTATGAAATTGTAGAAGAATGGTTTCTTGGATTGTAAATATGACAAGAAAACACTATGGCCATGTGGTTGCATAGTCGAGTTTTACCCTTCATGATGTTTACGTTTTCACAATCGTGATTATGAAGAATCACGGTGATGAAAAGCTCATGTTTACACCAAATGATGATTGATTAGGCATCCCAAATACTTCGTAGGATGTTGAGAACTCTCATAATTTACTCTTGTCTGTGGGAGGTTCTTGGTATTTTGCCTTTTTAGACAATGGTTCTTGTGGCTCTGTGGCATTTGTTTTATGTCATGTGAGCAACAGTTTCTTTTATCTACCTGTATTTTTTGAGGAGAGTAGGGTCTTGTGTCTGTCCCACCACATTGAGTGTTAAGGCTAAGAGATAGCTTCGAGGGAACCACTCACCTCTACTCACCTCAATGTGTTGTGGGGATCTTTTCAATGGCCGAGTTATAACCCTTGAGATCTCTAAGCTCAACACTGTCGCATTGCAATATGGGCACTACTCCCAGTTCTCTCCACATGCTTTTATCATGCTTCCTCTTTTACCTTCTATTTCTCCTATTTCTTTGATGATTTGGGTTTTCTTTTATAATTGATATAATGTTGGTGTGAAGTTTTCTTATGTATATTCTTGATCTAATAGAAAAACTATGCAAAGCCCTAAGGTAGAAACTCTTTTATAAGGCACATTGTTTTTTGCAGCAACCTTTATAAGCTCTTTTATGAGGTGAATGCGAAGGGCATAGTTAGAATATGCTAGGGCATATTCCAATGTTTGCGATTAGGTCCAAAAGGCCTCAACATCCAATCCACGTGGGATACCATCCAATTTTGTAGAGAGAGGATGCAATCCAATTTTGTAGAGAGAGAATGCATAGTCAACGTTTGTGAACCTCGTGCTAACCAAAAAGCACCTTCCTTCAATTGTCACCTACTCAGTGCAAATTAGTACCATTTTTGCCGCCCTTTTTGCAAAATCATATATCTTCCAAGCTGCTTGAGAGTATGGCCAGCGGCTTCTCTTCCTCAAATGTCCAAAAGTAAGTGTTTTTATGGACCTGCAACTTTTTTATTTTTACTTAAATCTGAAACTCTCCAGAAAAACCCTTCAAAATTTTGAGGTTCTGTATAGATCTCCTTATTAAGGGTCAGGGCGGAAATCCCCTTTGGTTTTGTTTCAATTTGTATCAGGGCTCTTCCACTAGTCCTTTCAATCAGTTTTAACCATGGTTTAAAGGGCTCTTCCACTAGTCCTTTCAATCAGTTTTAACCATGGTTTAACTGTACATTCTGTACCTTGATCTCATGACTACAGCAGTTTCTTACGAGATTACCTTGGTAAACCAATACGTTAGGCGGCAATTAACAGTCAATCACTCGATAAACCTCGCACAGTAGTGCATTAGGCAGTAATTAGTGAAATCCATAATCTCGATTAGGTTTAATGCTTGTTTATATGCAAGTGTTTATTCATTGATGAGGTAGAGAAATACTAATTCTTGGTGTAGGTGCAGGCTTGAGGGGAAGGTGGCCATAATTACCGGCGGGGCAAGTGGCATAGGCGAGGCCGCAGTGCGCGTGTTTGTGGAAAATGGGGCGAAGGTGGTCATCGCGGACATTCAAGATGACAAGGGCACCCAGCTGGCAAATGACTTAGGCCCCCATGTTGCACTCTACAAGCGGTGTGATGTCACACTTGAGTCTGACGTGGAGGCCCTCGTGGCATTCGCCGTGGCAACTTGGGGGAAGCTCGACATCATGTACAACAATGCTGGCATCTTGGGCAAAGCCGTGTCAGAAGATGTGAGGGGCATGGATATGATGGACTTCGACCATGTCATCTCTGTGAATGTGCGTGGCATGGCACTTGGGGTGAAGCATGCAAGTAGGGCCATGGTGGATGCTAAAACAAAGGGTGTTATCATATGTACTGCTAGCATAGCTAGCGTCTTGGCTGGCGTGGCACCTGTGGTGTATACAGTGTCCAAGCATGCCGTGCTTGGGCTTGTGCGGGCAGCCTCCAGTGATCTAGGCAAGTATGGCATACGTGTGAATTGTGTGTCACCATGTGGAGTGGTCACACCCCTTTCAGTAAGCTACTTTCGTGAGGCTCTCGATAACCCGTCATTATCGACACATGAGGCTCAGGCTTTATTTGATTCGTATAGCAACGTCACTGGCCACTCTTTGACCTCATTGGACGTTGCACTTTCAGCTCTCTATTTGGCATCTGATGATGCTGCTTTTGTGAGTGGCCTCAACCTTATTGTTGATGGTGGTATAACCTCTACCAACCATAGCTTTGGCAAGTGAAGAAGACATGATTGAGGATTCCTTAGTTTTTTGTGTTAAATCATAAAAGAACTTTGTATACTTTCATTATTTCACCTTTATCCATTAATACTTCAACAGTTTTTGAACGAAGAGAGAGAGAGAGAGAGAGAGAGCCTATTTTACCATAATTGCTCTTCTTGAAGCACAAAAAGAAGAAACATCATCATAGATGGTTATCAATGAGCAGAGTTAAATGCCTCTCTCTCTCCTTCTCCATTGCTGTGTTTTTCTGCAGTGCACTTGCTCTTGTGTTCTCAAATTTTGTTTTCCTACTTGTTAACCACAATGATTTTAATATAACTCCAACACGTGACCACCTTTTTTGCCATATATTTCCAAGCTCACGACTTGTATAATACTAGATAATATTTGTTTACTAAGCTTAATGACTTGTGTAATGTCAATAGCATATACTTGGCCTATGAATAAGCCTATTTTTGCTTGTGGGCCCCCGAATATTACGTGGGTTACAACCATTCATTATAAAAAAGATGCTTGTATATAAGTCATTTTGACTAATGAGAACACATGTAATCCCATTATCACTAACGAGTCTAGCTTGTGCTCTTGTGTTAATTCTTGTTTGCATGTTTTCTCTCTTGTATGCATGCTTACTTGTTTGGATTGTGTGAGTGATGTTGCTTGCTCTCTTCTTCTCCCCCCTCTCCTTCTCCATCTCCATCTCTCCCCCATTCTCTCACTCACGTTGGAATTGAGGTTGGGATTAAACTTCCCATATCTCTCTCCCTCTTTGCTCACTACCCAAGTGCTAGGCTCCTATTGGAAATATAGACCAGTATCCATCCATTGGGAACCATGTAAGCTTAATGATGTAAATATTATAACCTTAATAGAGTAAACTTGGATATTGTAACTGACCAATGTAAGAAGTGAAAAGCCCTTGAATCTACCTAGAACAAGACACCTTGTTCAAGTGGGTAAAGAGAGCCCAAATTGTAGGAGAGGTCCCTAGAATCATAGGATGAATATTAGGGTGATGATTAATCCACCGTTAGGTGGTAATGCCTTCAGCAAAACAAATCTACTCATGCCTATTTGAATGGCTCTACTCAATGGAGATTTATGTGTGTGTTGTTATCTTCATCTTGCCCTCATTATAATAATCTTTGAGTCATTGTTCTTAATCCCTTTTTACATTAGATTAGCTTATAGTGTTTAGTAAGCTTTCCATGTCTAATCACAAAATCCAAGCATCACTCCTAGCCACCCTAAGCTATTTTAACATCATAACCAACACTTGGTATCAAAGCATTGTTGATCCTAAGCCTCATAGTGGTTTAATACTCTTCTCTTAGCAGAGTATACCCCCTTCCTCTAATCAGTTGAGTTCTCCTTCTTCATGGCTTTCTATTAAGATTCAAGCACATATGCATATAGTTAAGGTCCTCAACTTTTAACATCTCAAATGTATCCAACCAATTTGGAGAACAACGTTAGGAAGAGTGAAAAGAATCTAGTCTCTATAGCATCCAAATCACTCAAAACACCTAGCTCAAGACACTCAGCAGCCCTACAGCTATCCTCTATATCATAATATAACCATGTGCAACTTGATTGCAGGTCCAAAGCTCAGACATGAATCCAACGGCAAGGCTTCAATCAAATCTAGGGGTACGTACTATATAATTTAATAGAGCTATGTGCAGTCTCACTCCATCATCCTGTCAGGCTCGCGGGACTATCAGAAAATTAGGTGCTGTCCATCCCAACATGGTTCCATGTGAGAATTGCTGAAAACTACAACCTTATTCCATTCTCCAATCAGCATCAGGGAGTGCTCAGACCTAAAATTTTCCAAGCAGGGAGTATTCAGAGTCCCCAACAGAGTGGGCCTGACAGGGATGATGGCTCGCTAAAACAAGGGATCCCTTCCTTGTTCCCTAAACTGGGGGAGGCCATCACTAAATGCAATTCTGATTCCTCTAAGCCCACTCTTTAGGTATACAATGAGACTGCATGGTTAGGGTTTTCATCTTTGCGAAAGGGCATGTTGTCTAGCTTGCTGAGGAGCACTTGTCCAGAACAGAAAAGGAAGGTGCTAAACCACATAAATGCACAGAACCCTAGCTGTAACAACTCAGCCGCAGCTAAGAACAGCCACAGGTGCATCTGCAAATCCTAAAATAAAACTGCGAAACCCTAGCAGGATGGAGCAGGGGAAGCTGCAAACCCTTAGCAGACAACTGCTTCTGAGCAGAGGGGAAAGTTGGAAAACCTTAGCAAATCGAAAGTTTCAAACCTAGCAGACCAAGCAAAGGACACATGCATACCATACACGTTGGTTCGGAAGGTGGAATCGAGGAGGGAGAGGGGGGTTTCTGCAACGGGGGCGATGCAGGGGACACCGGCATTGTTGATGAGGAGGTCGATGCGGCCGTGCGCTGCGATGGTGGACGCCACGGCTTCGGCGATGGAGTCCGGAGAGGAGACGTCCAGGGCCATGAGCTCCAGGTTGCTGACATCCGCCAGGGCTGCCATGGAGCGGCTGGTGGCCACTACATGGAAACCCCGCCCTGCAAGCTCCTCAGCCAGCGCATGGCCTATGCCGCCGGCCGAACACCCCGTCACGAGCGCCACTTCTCGAGCTGAAGAACCCATTTCATCTTCTGCCATTCTCATTCAGGAATTTATTTGAAAAAGATTGGATACCCTATAATTGTGATAATAAAACAATTATTTGAGATGTTAGCTATATATACCTACCCTGAGTTGTCACAAATAAACTTTTTTTTCTCACCATTGAAAAAAAAAGATGACCTTCAAGCCTAACCGATTTTTATTAGAAAATTCATAGATTAATCGGTTTTATAACTAAAACTTCAAAAATTTGAATCTTTAAATTCAAGGCTAGGCAAAATTATAACCGGTTTTTCTCAATTTGAGCCGTGAATATTACAGTGACACCACCACAAGGCTACCTTTACAAATACTTACCACAAACTTGATTTATTTTCTTTCAAAATTTGTGGCCTACTTTCTTAGATGGTGCAGACCAAAGCAATTGATTCGTTGAAAACGATTATTTGTCATTAATCTTACTTTTTCTTCAAACCCACATCTTTCTAAAGATGACAAAATGTTGCGAACTCTGCTCCTCATAAATTGTCACAAAAACAAAGAAGGGATTCTCAAATGAAGATGATTTCTATGCAGGCTAGACAATGAGAAAAATACGAAACATGTCTCATGACCACACCAATAATTCATGATGCATTTTGTAGTTTTCTTCTTGGACAAGAATAATTTACCAATAGTTTTATTAAAGAAGCTTGCAAATCATGATATTATTTTGAATTTGCTTTCAAGCATCGTGAAACGTGCCTTATGCCTTTATAATCTATAGTTCTTACTATAGCTCATTTTGATTTTAATATAGTTCATGTGGTTTATAAATGTTGGCGTTATGGATGATTGGTAAAGTTGTGCTGTCCAATTTGTTCCCATACTTACTATGATGTATGAAAAAGCTTGAAGGGTATTAAGGGGGTTTTAGTAGGCTGGGTAGAAAAAGGAGGTAATGATTAACTTTGACAGGAAATAGAATCTTAGGGAGACACATCACTTGCTATTCAACAGATTAAAAATATAAACTTCAATTATTACCGTGAGAGAGATAACATAAAAACATAAATAAAATAAACACATGAGAGAGTATTGGGTGCAATCTATCCCCCCTCAAGAAGTGTCGGCCTTCTTCCCCCTCTTGAGTATTTATGCTTTATTAATAAAAATAGCCCATAAGCCAAAAATAGATGCACGTTTATGCATGGGCTTGCCCTTTACAAAAATGGGAATTGCTTTTAACACAAGCTTCGGTAAAATGTTCCTATCTAACCACTAAGGAGAATTACAAAAAGAACCCCAAGGGCTAATTCACGTGCAAATAAATAAGTCCACACCCAATATAACAAAAGTGGGCGGCTCAATAGGTCCACGCCCGAATACATCAAAATGGGGCGGCTCAATACACGCCCGAATACATCAAAATGGGGTGGCCAACAACGATACCAAATCTCATAGTAGATACTATGGTAAAAATACCAAAGTGAGAACCATCTCGGTAATAGCTCACACCATATCGCCGCCATCACATCCCAGCCATTCCGACTTACGAGCACAAAGCCCATGAATCTCACCAACCTACACAAGGTTATCCATTCAAACACACTACAAGTTAGCAATACATGCTAAAAGTCCACGACAGCACATAAGTAATGAATCCAACACTTAGTTTCAACTATCCCTAATTTCATGTCCTATGCATGAAATATTTGGAATCACCCAAGTGCCATGCTACGAACATAGTGCTAATTAGGCGTCCCCAATTAACTACAAAAGGATGGACGGACAACTCGTGACATCCCTCTTGCCTGGGATAGCAACTATCCTCAGTTGCTATCATATCAACTGTCCTCGTGTTTGAAAGTAAGATTAGATGAGGTCGGGATATGATGCAACTGTCCTCAGTTGCATCATATCAATTGCCTCGTGTTTGAAAGTAAGATTAGATGAGGTCGGGATAGGCGTAGAAAAACTGCTCAGGCATCCATTTAGCATTTTCGTGAGAGGATGATTTTTGAAGGTCAAAAGATATCTATTATATACAGTACCTGTGCGAGTAGTAGTGGTCTTATGGTCAATAATAGACTTAGGTTGAATTTATTCTACTTGGTCAACAAGACTAAGTGCTTCCTCATATACAAAATGTGTAGGGATTGGTCCCTATAAGGTCTCAAAAAGACTGATATGAAAAGAATTATGAATTCTCTAATGAGAAGGAAGTGAAAGCCTATATTCTAGGTCATTAATCTTATGAGTAATTTGAAAAGAACCATAAAAACGAGGATCTAAAGTTCTTAATATAATAGGGTTAGTCTCAACACTTTTAAGACGTCTCTTTTTAATACGAAGCAAAACATATTAACCTTCTTGAAAAACCATGTGCTTTCTTTCCTTATTAGCCTATTTAGTGTATTTCTCTTGTACGTTAGAAAGAGCCTTACGAACATGATCATGAATGAAAGTGAAATCAATGGTGAATTGATCTACAGCTTCAATAGTGTGTGACAAACGAGTGATAGGAGTAGGTAAAACTTTGCATTACACAATTGCAAAAGGTGCTTTTCCAGTGGATGAATGTGGTGTGTTGTTATATGCAAATTGCAAAATATGGATATACTTATCCCATTGTTTAGGTTGTGATGAAACATATGCACGAAGTAAATCCAAGATTGTACTATTTGTCACTTCAATTTGACCATTAGATTCAGGATGAAATGTAGTGAAAAAATCCAATTTAGTGCCTAGATTATCAAACAATGTAGTCCAACAATCACTGCAAAACTTAGAATCTCTATCAAAAACAATCACTTGTGGTAAACCATGATGTGTGAAAAAAGTGTGCAGCTTGATGTGTAGTAAGAGTCTTTTCACAAGGAAAGAAATATGCTTGTTTGTTAAACCTATCAACAATATCATATCATTATGGCTCGATGTCAAGGGAAAACTAGTGATAAAATCTATAGAAATCTATTCCCAAGGAGCATTAGGAATAGGAAGAGACATAAGCAAACCAAGTTTCTTACCCTTATAACTTTTCAATTTTTGACAAACATCACATTGAGAAACAAATCTAGCTACATAATATTTCATTTTAGGCCAATAAAAGTCACTAGAGATAGTCTGGAATGTAGATGAAACACCTCGATGCCCCGCATAAGGTGGCTGATGTAGTTCCTCTAAAATAGAATGTCTAAAGGGTCGAGTAATGCATAATCTTTTCAGGAAGAAAAGATATCCATCATCGTAGGAATACTCAGCAAAAGAGGTCCGATGATTTTCTCTCACTAAAGTCTAGGTCTTGGTCATAAGTCTCACATATAGAGTCAAAAGATGTATTCCCAATCATAAATATATTTTGAATGGAAGGTCTTCTACTCAAAGCGTCAGCAACCACATTTTCTTTACCAGGTTGGTATTGAATAATAGGATAAAAACTTTGAATAAAAGATGCCCATTTAATATGTCTATTAGAAATAAGCGGTTGAGAAAGCAAGTGTTTGATACTCTGTTGTGATCAGTTTTAATAAGAAACTCTGAGCCCATCAAATAATGTTTCTAAATTTTTAATGCATGGACTACAACAGATAACTCTTTGTCATAGGTGCTATACTTATTTTCAACAGGATGAAATTTCCTACTCTCAAAAGTAATAGAATGACCATCTTGCATTAATACAGCACCAATGCCCTTACCACTAGCATCGGTTACAACCACAAAGAAAGGATGTGAAAAATTAGATAATTGTAACACAGGTGCATGAGTAAGTGCATATTTTAATGCAAGAAAAGATTTCTCTTGAAGTTCGGTCCATTCATAGGGTTTCGTTTTCTTGAGAAGTTCAGTGAGATAGTGTGCCTTATATGCAAAATTACGAACAAATTTGCGATAATAGCTACACAACCCTAGAAAAGATCGTAATTCGTGAAGATTCTTGGGTCGTGGCCATGTCACAATAGTTTCTGTTTTCTTGGGATCAACATGGATACCTTTAGTAGAAACTATATGTCCCAAATACTCAATCTCACTCTGGAAGAAACTACTCTTTTTGAGATTAAGTAAAGTTCATTTTTCTTGAGCAAATTAATTACAATTTCCAAGTGTTTTTTGTGCTCTTCTTTAGATTTACTAAAAATAAGATATCATCGAAAAAGACAACCACAAAGTTTTGATGGTCAAGAAAGATCCTATTCATCATATGACTAAAAGTTGCAGGAGCATTAATAAGACCGAATGGCATAACTAAAAACTCAAAGTGACCAATCTGAGTTCTAAAAGTAGTTTTATAGATATCTTTCTCAGTCATTCTTACTTGATGATATGTAGATTTTAGGTCAATTTTAAAGATGTTGGCTCCCCTTAATTTATCAAGTAGATCATCAACTCTAGGAATTGGAAATCTATTCTTAATAGTGTTCTTGTTAAGAGCCCTATAGTCTACACACATACAATAAGTACCATTTTTCTTTTTTACAAGAAGGACCACTGCTCCATATGGTGAACTACTTGGTCTAATAAGTCCTCGAGAAAGTAATTCCTCGATTTGAATCTGAATTTCTCTTAAGGTGATCTACAAGGCAATGCACTTCCAAAAATAATGTCTATGTGATGATCTTCAGAATGTGCACTAGGGAGTCCAAGAGGTAACTCATTAAGGAAACAGCCAGAGAATTTAGAAAGGAAAGAGTCATGGGATATATCCTTGGGAGGTGGTTCTATAGCACTAAGCTAGTTAACCAAAATTAAAAAAGTTTTCTTCCTCTTCCTCAAAGCCCTCTTGGCTTGAGTATGGCTAAAAAGTGGTTGATCCTTACCTTCAAAAATTCCTTATAAACAAATATTTTTACCATGACGCATAAACGACATTGTGTTCTTTGCACAATCAATATGTGGTATGTACTGATGTTGAAAAGGCATTCCCAAAATCATGTCAATACCATGCAAAGGTGCCACTAAGAAAGTATGTTCATCAGAAAATTATGCAATAGACAAAGCAAGATTCTCACTTTCTTAGTGCAGTTATACTTTTGATTTTGAAATACAGTCTTTACTTTAAAATGAAGGAATCATGTCAAGATGAAGAGCATGTGCAAGATGTTTAGAAATAAAATCATGTGTACTACCATCATCATGCAAGATTGTGATTTCTTTATCTTAAATTTTGACTTTCATTTTAAGCAAAGTGTGTGGTGAAAAAGAATAAGGATCAATGTTAGAAATACCTTCTTGATCAGATTCACCATTGAACTCATTACCATCAAACTCTAGCTCGTAGTTGTCATCGTAAGCATCGTCATCATCTCTAATGCCAATGTCTTCGTCTCCATCCGCCATGTTAAGCCGTGCAATTGGCTTCTTGTTGTTGTTGTTGTTGTCATTTGGACACTTATTAGCATAGTGTCCCTTTTGATGGCAAGTGTAACATCGGACATTCTTCATTTTTTCATCTTGAGTTGTTGAATTAGGAACATCTATCTTCTTTGGTTCTCCACTAGCTCCATTATTATTGTTGCCAATCTTTGCTTTATTGTTGTTGAATTGTTGGCTTCTTTGATCTTAACCCTTGTTAAAAGGTCATTTGAATGAAGAATGCTGTCAAACCACTAGAAGATGTTGAATTTTTGGAGAGTTTAGAAGAACAATTCTCTTCTTGGAACCTGGGCACGCCATTTTTCTTTTCACAATTTAAAGCAACAGATTTAGTAGAGGCAAGAGTATGAGGACGAAACATGTTAACCTCCGCTCTAATATTTGGATCCAACTCTGAGATAAAATTCCTTTTAAGCTTCTTTTCATGCACTTTTTCTATAAATTGCATTTGAATGAGAGCATTCCAAAAATTTTCAAGTTAGCAACACATGCTAAAAGTCCCTGATAGCACACAAGTAACAAATCCAACACTTAGTTCCAACTATCCCTAATTTCATATGTCCTACAAATGGAATATTCAGAATAACCCAAGTGCCATGCTACAAACATAGTGGTAATTAGGCGTCCCCAATTAACCATAGAAGGATGAACGGACAAACCGTGACAAACGTGTCCCATTCTTAAGCTATGGAGTATAAGTAGATAAGGCTAGCCATAAGAGCTTATTGAATTTTCACTTTTTTCAAGAAAACTTTGTGTGGAGGGCCTTGAGTATGATTTCTACCATGTTGTTAACCATTCCATAGGTTAACATGGTTTTGCTCGCCTGACCTACCGTAATTGCCATCTTTTCCATGGCAAATGGGAACTTAACTTTTGTAAGAGAATGCTCGAACATATAAAGAAGCCTTACCATGAGTTTAATTCCAAATATAGAAAGTCTATGGACTTAGTGTACATAGTTTTTTAAGATTAATAATAAAGACCATACCAGTTTTAAGTTTGACCGACCTAGTATGAAAACTAGTCACTTGTATATAATTCATTTTGACCGACCTAGTGTGAAAACTAGTCATTTGTATATAATTCATTTTTTACAACAATAAGCAATATACAATCATTCCCTGTTTACTTGTGAGCTCTCCTTCTTCCCTCTTCTTGCTTGCTTGTATATGCTTTTGAATCTTGTTTGCTTGATGGATGCATGCTACTTCTTCTTCTTCCCCCCTGCCTTTGTGAGAACCATTGCAAAAGGACCATCTCGATCTAGGCACTGAGAGCTCTCCGTTTTTCCATTTAACCATTTGGCAAGGAGCATTCCAATGTAACAACGGAGTGAGAACACGATAAACGAGCTAGTGCACCCAGTGACATAGAAAATTGCATTTATGGCTCCAAGGCAATCTAGTTCTTACCTCCATTTTTTTGTCCATTCCAAGCTATTAGGATCAACCAATATTAATTAGAAGGTCACACTCTGAAAAACATGCAATTTTGCAGCCATTGGATGTGTTTGTTTGTATATTTGATTTAGATTTGAAGCTTATTTTACATTAGGAAATTCTTGGTAGGACAAAACCCTAAATTTTTGGTGATTTGCATGGTGATTTGCATGAAATTGGAGCCCAAGAGGCTTAGATTTTATTGCTTTGATCCAAGAATCAGCTTAGAAATTATGATTAAGAATTGAATCCACTCTAAAAACATGAGAATTGAGCTCTATTAGATTGAAGTAGAGTGAAATTATCAATTTTATTCATGCATTTCATAATCTGTTCAGGCATTGTTGAATTTCTTTATGCATTTCATAATTTGTTCACACATTATTGAATTGATAGAGTAGAAGAATGCAAAGTTATCTAAAAACAATCTAAAAATACTTAATTAGCTACATCAGAACCATTAGTTATGATTAGGAATGCTAAACACACTCTATCAAGGCCAAAAAATCACAAAAACAAGGCCAAACTATCTCTCATGTATGGGACATGAGCCCACAGTCCCACACAAAAAGACGTGAATCTAGACACATGATCTTGCAGACATGAGCCTAGATACATGCACCCTATAGATGTGAGCATGGAGGTAGATATATCTAATATAGTAAGGATCAATAATTATAGCCACCATAAAGACCTGTATGAACACACCTATCCATATCCTTGGAAGAATTTTGTAATGTAGCAAAACTAAGATCCAAAATATGTAAATAAATAATGGGCCATTGGCAAGGCTACCATAAGTAGGGTCTTGGGTTCATTGTAGGGATCTTTTGGTCATTCATATCTTGGACACTTACATTTACTCTTGGCTCCTTTCATGGAGATGGCCTTTCATGGTCTAGGGCTCATGGCGAGCTTGATAGCCATCCTCATAGTGAGAGGTTAAATCACCTTGACCTTATGCACATACCTTCTTTGCCACATGTGCATGTGGATTTCTTCTCTTTTCATCATAATCACATGGATTTCTCATATGTTTTTTGTGCTCATCAAATGGATGCTAGATTTGGACTCTATGTGTTGATTTCTTTGATATTTGGTCTAGATCCATTTCAATTGGACTCTATGTGCTGATTTCTTTGATATTTGGTCTAGATCCATTTCAATTGGTTACAGAGCTTTGATTTTGGTCCACTTTCTTGGATTTCCCTAAAAAATTTTGAGTTTTCTTGATTTTCTTGATCAAGAAGATGGAAAATGGTGAGATTGCATGAATTTTGCTTCATCTAGAATTTTTCTAAGGTTTTTGGGCAAGAATTGGGCACTGGATCAATGGACCAAATCTGAGCACATGACTAAATTTTAAAAGGCTGTGGAAGTATTAGGAGCTCAAAGAAGACATTCTTAATTATTTTCATGGAGATTTTGGAGTTCTCAGAGCTTTCTTGAAGAGGGCCAAAACATATAATGGGCTTCACAAATCTACACAAGGAAGAGGTTTTTCTTCATCAACACACAAGTTGGAGGCTTCATGGTTATCTATCATTGATTAATTGGCTACAAATTGTCTTGCATTATTTGGTGGATTTCTTGAGTGCTTGAATCCATTATCAAGAATTAGGGATTTCTTTGAAGAAACCTTAATCTCATAGATTAAGCCTTGATTACATGCTAATCAACTTGCCAAGAAATTCATGGAAGCCACATTATGGTCATTAGATTGGCTTGATTGAATGCATATTGGAAAAGGGGATTGCATTGAGTAATGGATGAATTGTGATGGATTTGGTCCATGCTTATGCTCAAGTGGATGCCTTTTTTGTACTCTTGAGCCCATGGTGAGGGGCTTTGAAACGGAATCATTTGGGACAAGTAAAAAGGCTATTGGATACATGAGTTGTAATGATTGGCATGTTCTATAAATTCCATTGGTATGCCTCTTATGCTCTCATCCATTTCTACACTTTCCAGTGATTCTTACACTATTAGAAAGTTAGTTATGTGATGAGGGTACCTTGGCAACTGGTGGAGAGGCCAAGGGGAGAATGTCTTGAATCCGGTGTGCCATGAGTGCCTTAGAAAAGTGGTACATCAGAGGATTAGGTACATGGGGTGAATACAAGGCCTCAACTCTTGCCATTGGATTTTAAACTTTGGTAAGAGGGTGAGAAGGCTTGGCCAGGAGATCGGCAAGCAAAAGCTCTACACCAACTTACCTCAAAAGCTCTACACCGACTTCACTCAATCCAATCAAGTGGAAATGGTTTCAAGGACACTTGACAATGCACTTGGCAATCAATGGTTCACAATATGGTTATGCAAGGATGCATAGTTGATCTTTTGGTTGCATTGGATTAGGTTTGTATTGATTAAGATCCATTCCTAAATGCAACAAAGTTATGCAAGGATGCATAGTTGATCTTTTGGTTGCATTGGATTAGGTTTGTATTGATTGAGATCCATTCCTAAATGCAACAAAGTTATGACAATTGTTTTTTCAAAAGTGAATCAAGATGCATTGAAAGGATGCTAATTGGATGCCACATGATGCTATGGGTATGCCGGAATGCATTGGTGCAAGGGTATGCAAAGGGGGTGCTTGTGGTTGACATTTGGGCATAATCTGCACATTTTGAAAAAGTGCAATTCAGTCCGAGGGGTTTTGGGCTGACCCAAATTTGACACCTACACTTCATTCCCCATTCTGACACATTTCAAACGAGCTAAACGGCATACCATTTGGAGCTATTGGTGAGCGGTTACACCCGTTTCATGGGGCATCCCTATTTTGGCAGTTTGTAAACCAAAAGTGATCTTATGGACTAAACTTGATGGGTGTGTAGTACTCCTCAAAAGGATCATAAGAAGCTAAAGATTGCCCAAATTGGACTTTGAAGTAGGTAGTTATGACCCATTTTTGGTAAAAGCTTGTTTCGTAAAAACCCAAAATAGAGAGTATTAGGGTCTGGACTGAACTTAAACTAATCACATAGGTTTATTCTTCATCTCATTACCTTTACATAGATCCCTAGTCAAATCGGATAACCCTAGATCCACTTTTTGGCAATTTTCTCAAAACATTCCATTATGGCTTGGCAAGCCAAAAGGTCGTCCATGGAAGCTATCATTGGTCATGGAAGACATGGAAGGAAGACATGGAAGGGGAGAAGTTAGTGGAGCATGGCAACATGGATGCAATGGAGGAGTTGGAAGAGCAATTGATTTGTGACAAGCACTCACAGAAGCACTTCTCCACCATAAATGGTGCAATCTTCAAAGGAAATTGAAGAGGAGGCAAATGTGAGAGGCACTCATAAGCATACATCTCAAGGTACACAAGCCATTTCAAATGATGCCCTCTTGCAATCACTTGTGGAAAGACTCAATTTCAAGCCACTTATGGAGAGGTTCGATGTCATCAACCATACCTTGAATACGAGGTTTGAATTCATCTTTTCCAAGATTGGGGTTATTGAAGACCAATTGGAGCAACACCATGAAGATGCTATTGATGGTAGAATTGGTGGTATGCATGGGAGCAACTAGCCTATGCACACGAGGCTTCTCATGGTGGTCATAAGGAAGGCAAGCAAACTATGCAAGAGGCTTTTACAAGGGCTACCTATGAGAATCCTATAAAGAATGCGTTAAGTGGATTCATGGTGGTGGAGGCTAGAAGATTTTTATGAGGGAAGCCTACATCTTTCCAAGCCGGTCCTCAACTACATGGGAAGCAACATACATCTTGTTCTACACATTTGGAACCAACCCTTGGAGAACCTAAAAGAGTATCTGCACATCTCAAGGGAAATCAATCTTTTATGCTTAAAGAGGAGTTCTATGTTGATGGTGATATGGTTGAGCATGATTGGGTGCATATGTCATTCACCGAAAGGTAAAGGGAAGCTCATGATACATGGATAGAAATGCCTAGCTTTCTCAAGAGGGATTACAAGGATTTTGCACAATTCATGGGATCATATGTGCAAATGCAAAGGTACAAACCCTCTAATCATCATGAGAATCCATCATCTACCACTTCCAATGATGTTAAGGATAAGGTCTCTATCCTCAAATTCAAGGGTATAGGATCAACCCTACATGAATTGGAGGAATGGATGAACAAAATGGAGACATATTTTCAGCTAAATCCAAATAATGAGAGGGATAAATTGCAGTTTGCATCCTTACACTTGGAAGATTATGCCCATCAATGGTGGAGGTATTTGGTCAAAGAAGGGACTACACCACATACTTGGGAGGAATTCAAGAGAGAGACTAAATGGCATTTGTTTTGCCTTTAGTTCTTGACTGATACCATGAAGAATGGTATGAACTCTCACAAAGGGGAACATTGCTTTTCCAAGTGCAAGTGGCAAATGGGAAAAATGAGAAAGCTACATTGGTTTGCCCTTCTACACAAGTGACACTATCTTCTTCATACACTTGGAAAGGTGATTTGGTGGTCTTGGACATGGGTCTCATTGATGTGATTATGGGGTGTGATTGGTTAGCTTCTCTTGGTGATTTCCACATGAACCTTTAACAAGGTGTTATGAGCTTTTCACATGGTGGACAACAAGTGGTATTGGTTGGAAATGCATCAAAAGGGTTCTCTTTGATCACTCCAAAGCGGCTCAAGAAGGATCTTAAGACTCTTGGCACTATCTATGTGCTGCATATTACTCAAGAGGGGATGGATAGTATTGGTGGATAGCACATAGATAAAGATATGGTGACTCTACTCAAAGAGTATGAGGACATTTTTCAAGTGCCAAAGAGTTTACCACCCAAGAGGGATATTGACCATGCTATTATACTTGAACCAAATGCAAAGGTTGTGAACAAGCCTCCTTACCGTTTGTCTCAGGTGGAAAGAGAGGAAGTGGCAAAGAAAGTACAAGAATGTCTAACCATGGGTCTTATCTAAAGCTCACAATCTCCATTTGCATCACCTGTTCTATTGGTGAACAAGAAGGATGGGTCCTTTTGTATGTGCATTGATTACCGTGACTTGAACAAAGTCACTATCAAGAATAGATACCCAATTCCACGCATTGATGATCTTCTTAATGAGCTCAAAGGTGCAAAGTTCTTCACTAAGACTGATTTAAGATCGGGTTACCATCAAACATGAATGAAGGAGGGTGATGAGGAGATGGCATTTAGGACTAACAGGGGATTATTCCACTTTTATGGTTATGCCCTTTGGCATTACAAATTCCCCCGCCACTTTCCAAGCTTTGATGAATAGGATATTGGCTCCCTTCTTATTCAATTTTGTGCTAGTGTTCTTTGAAGATATCTTGATTTATAGTAAGAGCAAGGAAGAGCACTTATCTCATGCGAAACAAGTGTTTGAGGTGATGACGAAGCACAAGCTTTAAGTGAAGAAGAGAAAATGTGCATTTATGGTTAATGAAGTGGAATATCTTGGACACTTGGTGGGAGAGAAGGGCATTAGGATGATCCAAAGAAAGTAGCATACGTCAAAGAATGGCCAACCCCTAGCAATACAACGTAATTGAGAGGATTTTTTGGATTGTATTCTTTTTATAGAAGATTTATGGAGCACTATGCAACTATTGCGACACCTCTAGCCGATCTACTTAAGAGGGAAGCTTTCTTTTGGGATTCTATTGCCAACAATAGTTTTAATGAACTCAAAACCTTGCTCACATTGGCTCCTATTCTTATTTGCCCTGATATCTCATCAAAGAAATTTTATGTGAGAGCGGAAGCAAGTGGAAGAGGGCTTGGGGCAGTTTTATATCAAGAGCATGGTGTCATTGCATTTGAGAGTAGAAAGCTTTTCAAGAAGGAGATGGGGTTGCATGTTTATGAGCAAGAAATGGTGGGGATTCTTCATGCAATCAAGAAATGGCATCACTATCTTTATGGTGCCCATTTCAAGGTGAGAGGTGATCATAGGGTGCTGAAATTTTTCCTCTCCCAACCCAATCTTTCTCCTAAACAAAAGTGATGGTTGGCTACTCTTCAAGGATATGACTTTGAGAAATCCTACACACCCAGGAGAACAATCTAGTTACAGATGTATTCTTAAGAATGTGTGATATCACTATGACTTCAATTATGGAAGTATATAGTGAATGGATCAAAGATATTCAAGAGGAATATCTTATCAATGAAGGCGCTGCCCATATTTATAAGAAATTATAGCAAGGCGATGATGGAGAATTCTCTCACTACAAGCTTTGTAATGGTCTCTTATGGCACAAGGATAATGTATACTTGGTTCCTAGCTCATCCTACATTCCCAAGGTGATTTATGAGATGCATTCTTCACCACTTTTAGGACATCTTGGTGTGCTTAAAACGTTTGACAAAGTGAGCAAGAGCTTCTATTGGAAAGGCATGTGGAGAGATGTCAAGAAGTTTGTGTTGGTGGAATGTGTGTCTTGACAAAAGAATAAGGATAGCCATCAACTTCCAAGTGGATTGACAAAAGAATAAGGATAGCCATCAACTTCCAAGTTTGTCTTGACAAAAGAATAAGGATAGCCATCAACTTCCAAGTGGATTGCTTCATCCTTTGCCAATTCCAAATGGGAAATGGACTCACATTTCTATGGACTTCATTACAGCTCTACCAAGGACAAAGCATGGATGAGATTAAATATTTGTGGTGGTGGATACACTCACAAAATCAACCCATTTCATTTCTTCAAATATTACTTATGGGGCCTCTCACATTGCCAAGCAATTCATGGAACATGTATTCAAGATACATGGTTTGCCACTTAACATAGTTTTTGATAGGGATACCAAGTTCATGGGTACTTTTTGGAGGACATTATATGAGAGCTTGGGAACCAAAATCACTCCATCTACAGCCTATCACCCTCAAACGGATGGGTAAACATAGTGCACAAACAAATGGCTTGAAGTGTATTTGAGACACTATTGTCACGATATGCAAACATCTTGGGATGAGTGGCTCTAGCTTGTTGCATTTTGTCACAATTCAAGCAAGCACTTAAGTATCGGGATGTCACCTTTTGAGGCTATTTATGGGTATCAAGTACATGTGCCATTGCCTTTCATGAGGATAAAATTATTAATCCTTTGGCCAAGGAAGGATGGGACAATTTCTTCAACTTTGCAAGGACAATATGAAGAAGGCTCAAGATGTTATGAAGGAAAATGCTGATGAGTATAGGCGTAAGATGGAGTTTGAAGAAGGTGACTATGTGCTATTAAAGCTTCCTAAGAGCCGTTCATAACATCCTCAAGGGATCTTCCAATCCAAAATCGGCTCATAGATATTATGGTCCATACAAGAAGTTGGGTAACTTGGCTTACAAGCTTGATTTGCCTTCTTCTACAAGAATTCATGATGTGTTTCATGTGTCCAACCTTAAAAGAGGTTTGTGAGAACTCTTTCCACAAGAGATTGAAGAGCTACCACCCATGGAGGAAGAAGGGGTGATCATATATGAGCTGGAAAGGATTGAGGACAAGAGGATAAGGGAGTTGAGGAATAGGAACATTGATGAATTACTTGTTAAGTGGAAGCAATTGCCAATGGATGAGACTACTTAGCAATCTTTGGAGTATGTGCAACAACATGGTCTACTTGAGGAAGATGTTGCTTGACCAAGTGACATGATATTTATGGAGAAAATGGGCAATACTTGGGATTATATGCATGCTATAATTTTTGGATAATTTTGGTAAGGTCCATTATTGGGGTTGATGCTCTACTCTAACAAGCTTCATTGGTCAACACAATGGAATAATATGATGTAGGACATGATTGGCTAAGTGTATGCATCATTTTCAGCCTATTCCATGGATTTTTCATGAAGAATCTTTCAAGGGATTTCATCTATAACAAGGGCTACCATAACAGTCCCACATATATGCTTTGGAGATGAAGATTTATGGTCTTCCTTACACTTGGAGAGCATATTTGGGCCTTCACTACTTCCCATTGATTTCATTTGAGGCTATGATTAATTGTAGATATCCTGTATGATTTTGAGGACAAAATCTTTGCGAAGGGATGGTTTGTAATGTAGTAAAACTAAGGTCCAAAATATGTAAATAATGGGCCATGGGCAAGGCTACTAAAAATAGGGCCTTGGGTTAATCGTAGAGATCTTTTGGTAATTTATATCTTGGAAACTTACATGTATGCTTGGCTCCTTTCATGGAGATGGCCTTTTATGGTCTAGGGCTCATGCTTGATATCCATCCTCACACGGTGAGAGGTTAAATCACTTAGGCCTTATGCACATACCTTCTTTGCTACATGTGCATGTGGATTTCTTCCCTTTTCATCATAATCACATGGATTTCTCATATATTTTTGATGTTCATCAAATGGATGCTAGATTTGGACTTTATGTGTTGATTTTTTGATATTTGGTCCAGATCCATTTGAAATTTCTTGTCATACAATCTGTACCAAGTATAATTTCCAAGGAAAGTTCTTGTCCTTCACAATTATTAAAAAACTAAGTATACTTATTAAAATAATTACACACCAACCCTATTACATAGGCCCAGTTCCTAGTTTTCCATGCCCCACGTAGGCTCATTTCATAAAAGGGAAATTTTTCCTTGGAAGATTTTCCTATCATATAATATGTACCAGCTACAATGTCTAAAGGAAAATTCTTGTTCTTCATAATTATTGGAAAATGAAGTACACTTATTAAATAATTGTATACTTACCCTGTCTTAGTTCTTAGTTTTTCGTGCCACCCCAAGTAGGCTAATTTCATATGAGCCGAGTTCACACAAAAAAAAACGTAAACCTGGACACGTGAGCCTAGACACGTTGTTCACCTAAATGAGCATTATCCTTGCATGAGAGAGGAAGAAGAGAAGAGAAGAGAGAGGATGCAAGGGTCGGTTAGGGAACTTACACTTAACTCCTCTATGTGAAGCCACTAGGGGCTCACTCCACCACCACTTGTGTCACCCAAGTGGAGCTTTTCTTGAGCTAGGTAGCAGGGAGCAATGATAGAAGGAGATATGGAGAGATTTACTCCTATCTTAATTCCATCATGTATGCAAGAGAGAGAGAAAGAAGAAGAAGAAAGGTATTAAGTGCCATTGAAGACTCTATAGAAGACTTCTATGACACCATGGTCGGACAACCACATATTTTGACTGGCCTAGGCACTTAGAGAATTCATATTTCTCTTGTAATGGATTATTTTACATGTGTATTGTCTATGCAGGATGGTAAGGTGAAGTACCTTGCAGATGTACTTCATGTTTCAAATATTACAAAGAATCTGGTTTTTGTTGGTCAAATGATTGAGTAGGGTTTGCAGGTTCGGTTTAACCCTAATGGCTACTATGTAGAAGACTTTAAAGATAAGTGCAGGTTGGTTGCAAAAGGCAGCAGAGTGGGCAGAATGTTTACATTAAATGTAAATATGCCTGAAGTGAGTGCTTTAATGTTTGCAAATGGTTCAGGAGTTATTTCAAATACATAGATTAGGCAAAAGAGAATTGGGCATGTCAATGTGCAAAGAATGAAGTCTATGCAGACTAAACAAATTGTGGCAGGGCTGCCTAAGTTTAAAGTTGAAGGTATGAAAAAAGTTTGTGGTGAAGCATGTCAATTTCCCAATCATGGTGTCTTGTATACTAATACAAAGCCAATACATGACTTTTCTTTCTCCTTGATTCCAATCCTCAAACTCTTTTACATCTGCAGAGCAGTTGGATTAATCTCTGGTGCCTCCTCATGTTCACCTTCAATGTAGTCCCAGTAACCTTTTCCCATCAAGAAATTTGTCAATCTAGACCTCCAAGCATGGAAGTTGTTCTTGTCAAGCTTCTTTGCAACAATCTGGTTTATTCCATCATTTGACATCTTGTCTGCAGAGCAACACAATTTTCCAAAAACAGCACTCTTGTTTGACCTGCACAAACTGCTATATTCTCTGCAGAGCGGTATTATACTACACCCAAACTGTCACACAACCAGTGATCTCAATTTGCAGATATACACCCAATGGAAAATTTGATACCTCTTTGCAGTACACACAATGTTTGCACAACAAATCGCCCTTTTTGCAGTTCCAAAAATAGAGTTCTGCAAAGAATCGAAACTTACCCCCAATGCTGGTGAACGCCTGCAAACTGAAAAACAGATGTCCAGACGTGCCTGAAACGCATTTTTGGCCCAAAACATTAGTCCAATAAACAATATAGTTGCCCTATAGCTTTGCTCCCATGAAGAAAGCTCCTCAATAGTCGGAGTTTGTTTGCCGGTGCCTCCCGAAGAGCTCCCGACAAGGGTGTAGTAGCCAACTCAAAGGGGGAAGAGTAGATGAAGCTTTTATCCTCGTATCGCTTCTTGTGCTTCTCTTCCTTGTCGCTCAGCCCTTAGCATGAACCAGGCTATGATACCATGAAAAGATGCAGGGGAGAAGAGAGCTTGAGCTCTTGCAAGCACACACACACTCACACAAACCCTAGAAGAGAGCACACAAGGTGAGAGGCTGAAAATTCTTCTTCTTATTCACACAACAAAAGAGGTCTACAAAGAAGATAAAGTGACTAACACACATAATAGAGTATATACAAGCGGTCCATAATGTGAACATGCTAAGAGAAGCAAGAACACATTAGAACAGGCCTTCTACTCTAATTCAGGTAGAGGTAGAGGTAGAGGCCGTGGTCGGCCAAGGTGGTGGCCGACAAGGAAATCAAAATTTTGGACAACAACAGTCCAATGATTCACAACAGCAATCATACACAAGTGGAAGAGGCCAGTCTAGAGGCAGGGGGATCCAAAGAGGCCGAGGTGGTTGGCAAAGAAATCAAAATGCAAATAGCATAGAGTGATATTACTATGGAAAACCAGGACACATGGTAAAGGACTGCTGTAAAAAGCTCAATGACATTAAAAGTGGAAAGTTGCAACAAGGCAACTATGCATCATCTAGCAAACATGGAGGTGATGATAGAAGTGAACAGCTATTTGTGATGCAGCACATGCTTAGTTCCATAAGAGGGGATGTGTTAGGATCTTAAGATATATGGTATGTAGATACTGGCACCTCTAACCACATAACCAGTCATGCTGATGAGTGGTTTAGAGATATGTAGAAAATGGAAAAACCAGGTTATGTAGAAATAGGTGATGATACTATGCATGTTGGTAAAGTGCCATTGTCTATGCAGGATGGCAAAATGAAGTACTTGGTTGATGTACTTCATGTTTCGAATATTACAAAGAACCTAGTTTCTGTTGGACAAATGGTTGAGCAGGGTGTGCAAGTGAGGTTTAATCCTGAAGGATATTCTGTGGAAGACTTCAAAAATAAGTGTCGCTTGGTTGCAAAGGGTAACAGAAATGGCAGGATGTTTACTTTGGATGTGAACATGCCTGAGATAAAGGTTGGTCTTTAGATCAAATGGATGTAAAGAATGCTTTCTTGCATGGTGATTTGCAAGAAGAAGTGTACATGATGTAGCCCCTAGGTTATGTCAACCACCAGAGTTTGTGTGCAGGTTACGCAAAGCCTTGTATGGCTTGAATCAGGCACCCAGAGCATGGTCAAACAAGATCAGGGAGTATCTTGTTACCATTGGATTTCAGATATCCAATGCAGATTTTTCACTATATATGAAAAAGACAGATAGAGGGATCATGCTATTAGTCATCTATGTGGATGACTTGATTAGACTGGTGATAGTGATGTAGACATACATGATGTCAGGATGCTTTTGAAGCAGAATTTTGAGATGAAGGATTTGGGTGAGCTGCGATATTTCTTGGGCATAGAGGTGGTGAGATCACCTCATGGCTTTTTTCTATTGCAGAGGCAGTATGGCTTGGACATGTTGTCCAAGTATGGTATGATAGGCTATAAGCAAATTTCAGTGCCATTGGAGCAAAACACAAAGCTTTGCACCGTAGATACAAGTGAGATTTTGGAGGACCCCACTACATACATGTGCATAGTAGGTAGTTTGATCTACATGAACATTATTACAAGGCCAGACTTGAGCTATGTTGTTGGACTTGTGAGTCAGGTACATAAAGTCTACAGTTGATTATGAACTTTTCTATGAGGCTAGTACAGAGATGCAGTTGCATGGGTACACAGATGGTGATTGGGCTGGTAGTATTGTAGACAAGAGATCGACCAGTGGTTTTATGTTCTCATTTGGGAGTGTTGCTATGAGTTGGAGCAATAAGAAGCAACCAATAGTTGCCTTGTCGAGTATAGAGGCAGAGTACAGGGGTGCTGCTATGGCAGCTTGCGAGGTAGCTTGGTTTCAGAAGCTACTTGGTGACATCGGAGAGCCTGTGGGGATAGAGCAGTTGTCATATATTGTGACAACATGAGCAGCATACAGTTGGCTAGTAACCCACTATATCATGCTAGAATGAAGCACATTGAGGTGCATTATCACTTTGTGAGGGAGAAGGTTCTAGCAAGAGAGGTGTTTGCCTTTCGCTTCATGGCCTTTGGCTTGACCAATGCACCTGCAACATTCCAACGATTGATAAACACAGCCTTTAAGGAATATCTAAGGGACTTTTGTGAAGCTTTTTTAGATGATCTTTGTGTTCATTCCTCTTGGGGGACGAGCACTTGATGTGTTTATACGAAAAATATTTGAAAGGTGTAGATTATATCGCATCTCCTTGAATCCTTTCAAATGCCAATTGTGGGTTAAACACGGAGTTATCTTAGGGCATATAGTGTCCAAAAATGGGATTTCCACGGACGAGAGTAAAATCAAGGTCATTTTGGAATTGCCCCCACCCACCAACTATAAGGGAGTCCAACGCTTTATGGGCCATGTTGGTTATTATCGAAGGTTTATTCTATTCTTCGCCGAGATAGCTTCGACCATTGTATAAGCTTCTCATCAGGTTTATTTGGACCGAAGATTGTGACCGTGCATATGAGCTATTAAAGAAGGCCTTGGCAAGTGCTCCAATCTTGTGAATGCCTAACTAGGATTTAATCTTCCATGTGCATATTGATGCATCAAACTTTGCTATTGGGTGTGTGTTAACTCAACCTAGAGAACACAAACTAGACTACCCCATTAGCTTTGCCAGTCACCCGTTGAACGATGCTGAGATGAACTACACCACTACGGAGCGAGAAGGGTTGGCAATGATATATACAGTAAGGAAATTTCGTTATTACCTTCTTGCCACCAAGTTTGTTTTCTATGTGGATCATCAAGCATTGTTGTATCTGGTAAACAAACCATGCTCCACAGGAAGAATCACACAATGGCTATTGATTCTTCTTGAGTTTGATTTCACTGTTGTTGTGAGACCTGGCAAAAAACATGTCATGGCTGATCATTTGTCTCGCATACCTAATGGTGAAGCTCCTACGGGAGTTGATGATGACTTACCTAACACTTCTCTGTTCATGGTGGAGACAATGCCTGAATGGTGTGAGATCCCTATTCCCACCGCGCAATGGATTCGGAGTGCTAGCAGCAGAAGTAGCACTTCTGCACAGGTCAGGGTCCCACACTCGGGGCCTCACCCACCACGGATATCCGGACAAGAGACTAATCCGTCGGTTTTTCCAAAACCGAACCCGAAAAAACTTCCTTTACCCGAAAAGCACGGGCGATTCCACCAGAATAACTCTTTACTCTAACGTAGTCAAGACCATTACTGATCAAGCTGATCCGACTGCACCTATAAAGATACTCGATCAGGAAAAGGAAGAAACTTGCACTTGGATCATTGAGATCAACGCTTTTTTCCCCATCAAGAGGCACAGCCGTTGATTCGTATCCATAGAACAATTTCTATCCGGGATTTACTTTATCTATCATAATAACAGAAATTGAGTCGGATCCATCAGTCCAGCCTAACCCCATCCGGTCCCATGGGTTAGCCAACCGCCCAACCACTGTAGTGAAGGGATGGGATCCAATTTTAAATTTTTGGTTAGGTTTTGTCCCGGGTTGTCCCGGGTATACCAGGGAAAAGAGTTCCCAGGCCCCCTAGCCGGAAGTTCATGCAAACATAAAACTAGTCACACCACTTACACACCCAATATGAAATTGCCATTTTCTTAGCGCATCAGCTAACTTTAAAACAATCCTTTAATGAAACCATTATGTCACTGATGACAATCTTTGAAATCTCTGGTTGAATTCATATTTCCAATTATTCATTCATCGATGTACTTATGGCATCACTGGCAACTAGAACGCTCACCACCTGTTCACTCAGGGGCCTTTTCGATAGTTCCTAGCTCATAGTACCTGACAATATTTCCACATATAAAAATCAAGATGGAATTCTCGTTGAAGATCAGCAAGATCAATCAACAAATCCATATACGAGAGCCATGGACTCATCCGTTGAGGACCAGCAAGGTCAATCAACCAAATCCATGCCCGGTTTCAGAAAAACAACTCTTACTCCTTGTTTCAATATCTTCCACGATGCACGTGTGGGTATCTTCGGTGACCCAGAGCCCGAGCATCGTATGGTCAGCACCCTCTAGGATCCTTCGCAGGTGACCTAGCGCTTCACTCATAGGCTGCTTCCTTGGTCCCTCATCCACCGTACCGGAAGCTCACCATTTAAATCGAACCGAGGCTGGTCAAGACCTCGGTCAACCTTGCTATGCGAGACGTCCTCCATTGACTCTCCGTCAGCCGTTGCAACTTTATCAGTTAGGTCTCCATGACCTTAATCCATAAGACGGTCAAAATGCTTCCCCAGTATTCTTGACATAAAACAGTCATTTACAAACAGTCACAAAATACAGTTTCTATATCGAACTCTCGTCTTTCCACATTATCCCTCCTCAGTCCACATTACTTATTCCACATTCCATTCAATGTGTACTCATTCTTATCCATTCCCTCATATCGACGACACATTAATTCACATACACATTCACATTCATTATTCTACATACACATCCATGTTCGTACATCCACATCATACATCCAATCCCATATCCGCATTCATACATACACATCCATATCCACATCCATACATCCACATCCACATCCACATTCACATCCATACATCCACATCTACATGCATACATCCACATCACATCCATTCTCGCCCTATCACAACCCATATACATCTTATCCCATCAGATACACTTTTTACCTCATCCCATACACATCTTATCACATCCTAACTCATCTTAGCACATCCTATCACATCTCATACACCTCTTATCATATCTTATCACATCCTATCACATCTCATACACCTCTTATCACATCCTATCACTTCTCATACGCATCTTATCACATCTTATCACATCTCATACACCTCTTATCACATCCTATCACTTCTCATACGCATCTTATCACATCTCATATACCTCTTATCACATCCTATCACTTCTCATACGCATCTTATCACATCTCATACACCTCTTATCACATCCTATCACTTCCCATATGCATCTTATCACATCTCATACACCTCTTATCACATCCTATCACTTCTCATACGCATCTTATCACATCTTATCACATCTCATACACCTCTTATCACATCCTATCACTTCCCATACGCATCTTATCACATCTTATCACATCTCAATATCTATTTATAGAATACAAGAGAATTCTTATATTTGATATAAGATTTCTTTACGCATCTATTTATGCATAAATTCCATTTTAAAGAGAATAACACTTTCGAAATAAAAATCAATCTTTTATGCATCTTGCTATGCATAAATTCCTTTTAAATGAGGATGACACTTTTGAATCAATCTTTTATGCATCTTCCTATGCATAAATTCAATTTAGTAGGAATTACACTTTTAGAATAAAAGAATTTCTCTTATGCATCTAATATATGCATAAAATTCATTTAGGATGAAAATCACACTTTTAGTATAAAAATATCTTTTATGCATACCTCTATGCATGAATTCCAATTATGATAAAAGTAACATTAATAAAATAATCATCTTTTATGCCTATGCATGAATTTCAATATGATAAAAGTAACACTTTTATGATAAAATAATCATCTTTTATGCATACCCCTATGCATGAATTTCAAATATGATAAAAGTAACACTTTTATAATAAAATAATCATCTTTTATGCATACCCCTATATGCAATGAATTTCAAATATGATAAAAGTAACACTTTTATAATAAAATAATCATCTTTATGCATACCTTTATGCATGAAATTCAAATGTGATAAAAGTAACCCTTTTACAATAAAATAATCATTTTTTTAGTAACATTTTTATAATAAAATAATCTTTTTTTTCATACCTCTATGCATGAAATTCAATATGATAAAAGTAACACTTTTACAATAAAATAATCATTTTTTTTAATATTTTTACAATAAAATAATCATTTTTTATGCATACCCCCATGAAATTCAAATATGATAAAAGTAACACTTTTATAATAAAATAATCATCTTTTATGCATACCCCTATGCATGACTTCCGAATATGATAAAAGTAACACTTTTATAATAAAAATTTATCTTTTATACACATAATCAAAATGCATCTTCTATGCATGAAAATGATACTTTAGAATATAGAAACCATAAGGATTACTCTTTTAGAATAATAAAAGATGAATTTTATTTCACTAATTTCTAAAAATTTTGCCATAACCTCCTTTGTATGGCTGACCATTTTTCAAATTTCTAATTATTTAAAACTAATTAAAAGTGCACTAAAAGTATTGAAATTATCCTAAGTAAATATTTTTTCACTTAATTGAACAAACATTATAAAAACTTGACATTAATCAATTACATTCACCTAGGATAGAGAATGGTTGGTCTTGTTAGAGGGGAAAGCCTTTTTGTAAATGAAGCATAACATTTTTAGAGAAGACATAAAGCATAAAAACCATTTAAAGCCATAAAACTCATAAAATAAGTGAAAAGAAGAATCACCAACTTACTAATGACTTTGAAAGCTTTCCTTTGGCTTGATGGTTTGAGGGTTCAACTCTTGTTTGAACAAGAGTGGCCAACCAATCTTTGGAAGAGGGAAATGTCAAAAACTAGTGAATTATTAATAAATTCATAGTTCTTGACTTGGGTGGAATAGAGTAACAGTGCATAAAACACTATTATTTTTCAACAAAGGAGGAGGCTTCTATTTATAGGAAAATTTGAGCTCCTAACCAAACAAACTGATTCTAGAATTTTTCAAATCAGTTTGGTCAATTTTTGACCATTTTTAGGTTCGTTAAGCTAACTTTTTGGAACTAGACTTGAATTAGGAGAGAGGAGAGATAAAATATCTCAATTTTTGAAGATTTAAAACTCAATCAAGCATGTGAATTAGGCACCTCATTGAAGGCCCTCCCCTTCCTTACATATGTGTCAAAAATGGAATCATTATACCCAAAATATCTCATATTTTGATATTACTCATAGTTTCTTACTAATAAACCTTGTACATATTCAACTCTTCATCTTATGTGGGCATTGAAGGGACTTCCCTTCCTTACATATGTGTCAAAATGGAATCATTATACCCAAAATATCTCATATTATTAAAATTACTCATAGTTTCTTACTAATAACCCTTGTACATAGTCAACTCTTCATCTTATGTGAGCATTTACTCATTTTTGGGTATCTTCTTTTACAAAATTGGATTTATCTCCTCCCCACACATGGATTGATCCTATTGGCCCACAGGAACCTTAATTGGACCATAATCCAAAAAATTTTGAAAATCTAGACCCTTAGGCTAAGGTCCTTTTTATACCCATTTCCAATTAATTCCAATTGCACATTGGAAAGTTATTTTTGAATTTCTGTTTCAGGGGAATTCATTTTAACAAGATGAGATTATTTTCTATCTAAAAATATTAAAAAATTTAAATATTCTCTCTCTAGAATATTTTCTCTCTCTATGCCAAAACAGGCAGAGACAAGATCTTTTATATTTCTGAAGAGGGGATTGATTACAGGGGAAGATGCTGGACATCTTGAGAGGCTGGGGAGGAATCTTACAAATGGAGTGAGAAGATTGTTAACTTTTTGGTTAATGGCTTTCCACCCAAGGAGCTTCGTAAAGATCTAGCTCGAAAGCTGATCAAGGAATGCGAACCCTATTGCCTGATAGCCGGGACTCTTTATAAAAGAGGAAAGGATGACGTTCTTAGGCGTTGTGCCGCCCGAGAGGATGAGTATCTATACATTTTGCAAGAGGCACATATGGGCATAGCCAGTGGTCACTTCTCAGGAGACTTAATTGCGTGAAAGATCTTACAATCAGGGTATTGGTGGCCCACTATGTTCCAAGATGCATCACTTTTTGTGAAGGGTTGCGATGAATGCCAACGATACAAGAAACCCCAGTGGAAAGATCAGATGCCCCTACACCCAATTAAAGTAAACCAACCATTTGAAAAGTGGGGTTTAGACTTTGTAGGTCCAATTAGCCCAGCGGCCCGCAACACACAATCTCGCTGTATTATTGTGGCCACTGACTATATGACCAAATGGGCTGAAGCAAAAGCGACACGCAAGGTAGACGTGAGGACAACAGCCAAGTTCCTCTTTGAAAATATAATCACACGCTTCAGTTGTCCTTTTGAACTTGTGAGCGACAATGGTACGCATTTTATAAATGAAGTGATTAAGGAGCTCACAACAAATTTCATGATATCCCATCATAAATCTACCCCTTATTATCCACAAACCGAATGGCCAAGCCGAGAGTACCAACAAGACCTTAATCTCTGTTTTGACAAAGACAGTTGAAGCTCATCGAACGGATTGGGATCTTAAGCTTACGACAGCTTTATGGGCCTATCGTACTGCGTACAAAGTGGCTATTAACTGCACACCATTCAAGATGGTATACTGCCAAGAAGAAGTCATGCTGTGGGAATTTGTCATTCCTAGTCTTCGTGTTGCTACTCAAGAGGGTTGGGATGGTAATCCCTTAGTAGAGCATCTGTATATCCTTGAGCGGCTAAACGAAGAAAGACAATTGGCTGTGTACAATGCCCTTGTGGAGAAGGATAGAAGGAAAAAATGGTTTGATCGCCACCTGAAAGACAAGGACATCAAGGTTGGGGATAAAGTCCTGATGTATGGAGTGCGTAACGAAAAGAAGAAGCTCAAATATGCTGGTAAGGGACCATATAGAGTATGTGAAATTACCCTGCAAGGTACCATCCGAGTGGAGACTCTCGACGGAGTTGAAACTATTGGATTCCTCAATGGGAGTAAATTCAAAAGATACTATGACCCCCTGAGCCAAGAGGAGTTACATGCAATCCATCAAAAGAAGGCAGCTAAAGAACAAGCTGAGCTTATTAAGATACAAGCAAGAAATGATGCCAAGGAACGTCAACATTGTGCTAGGCGCCAACGAGAAGCCAACTTGGGGATTACGCAAGTATTTTTTGAGGAGGCAGAGGAGGATTCACTAGAATCTGACCTGCCTCTAAGATACCCAATTGAGTTACAAAGTCCTTACGGGGAGGTGTTGTATAATGCATTATTGGATACACGAGCTCAACACAATTTGCTATCATATGGCGTGTGGTGTCAACTTGGAAAACCACCTTTATCCGAGAGTGCTATCCAAGTTAAAGGAATCAACAAGAAGAAAACCCCTGTCTCAGGAATTCTGCACACTCCGGTTGCCTATGACAAGGGAATCATAATTCAAAGCTTTTTGGTTATGCCTACTGGTACCATGGAGGGGACTGTAAACTTAGGGCGCAAATGGATGTTAGCCACCAAGTGCAATATCGATTGGGCAACCAGGCGAGTCACAACGCAAGAACCAACACTCAGTCTGACCACTCAAAATCTCACACCTAAGCCATCGACTCTGGACAAAATGCTAGATAACGAAAAAATCACAAATTCAAGTGGCAAAACCATCTTTAATTGTTTGCCACCCCTCTAATGCTTCAATGCCAAGAGTGGAAACAGGCAGTGTGGTCTCCAAGGCTCCACTTACTATACCAAAGAGTACATACAAATGGGTCCCAAAAGCTTCGTTAACAGCTACCTCCCCTGCTCAATCTCGTTTAGACAAGAAGCCTCATAGAAGGAAAGCACCTACCCGCCCGAGAGAAAAGGCAACGTAACATCACGATGGATCTCGATAAAATTATTAGTAGCCCAAGGGTACTACGAAGGGAATGACCAGATTTGGGTCCCTAAACATAAGCTGAATCCCTCTACATCACCTGTAAAACCTTGCAAACCAAATGTTGTCACCCCAATGACAATTCAAGACCGTGGTAAGGGAAAGATAACAGAGTGCTCCGCACCACTTCTTCCAGAGCTAGTTTGGATTCCCAAACGAGATCGATCAATACCACCTAGCTCAGGAAGGGGGGAGCCACATGAAGCTTCTAGCTCCTCATGCCAGGCACACGTTGATATAGAAGTTTCTTCATGCTCTACACCTGCTCTTGTCAACACCCAGCAAGATACCGATGAGTCTACGTCTCCCCTTGTAAAAGTATTGTCAGAAACCATTTCCTCCATTCGTTTCATGGGAGCGTACACTACCATCTCTGTAATTTGATGTGGCCACAAGGGTCATAAAAAACTATCTGCAAACATCACCACCTATGACCCACTGGACAAATTGGTTCCAAGAGGCTGCAACAACATTGCAAAAAATATGATCTACCCAAGGAAAGGGGGAGCATGTACTCATGCTCGACATTCTATTGCTTCCTCCCTAACCTTCTCCCCTGACCATGTAATTGCCAAATTCAAGGGGATGTATATATATAGCTTCATACACAAAAAAGAAAAGAAAAGAAAAATAAAAAATAGTAAAAAGAGCAAGAGCACATTAAGAGGAGAAATATCTGTATACAATCAGGAACTAGATTGACCTGTCATAAACCTACTGATGCTATATCTGTGTTTGCAGATATGGCAGATACATGAGCATCACACACTTCATCCACTCCCACCTTCGATGAGAGGTATCATCTGTACCTTTCTCAGATATTTCACATGTGCTATCCTGTAATTAAAACCGAATTGGATCATATAGATGTACTAGCTAGAGAGGAAAATGTCGAGGAATTAGAATGGCTAATTTGCCTATTGACCATGACTGACCCCTACTCCGTAGGAGGACATATCCCCGATAGCCCAAGACTTTCCTTTTCCACAAGATGACTATCCTCGCATGGTTACATTCTTGATGAGTTTATGTGGATGGGAAAATGAAAAAGATATATCTGACGATGATGAATGGACGGATGAAACTCATGGCACTACCGAGGCTGACTTTATTTATTTGGATGATGCGGATAGAGGCTTAGCCTTAGAGCTAGAGCCAGGACTCTACAACATCCTCTTACCATATCCTCAGTAGTAGTAGTGTGGTGACTGGTAGGTAGGTTAGTGTTTTCAAGTTTTTTCTAGTTTGGAGTCCTTAAATGAGTCTTTAATTTTTCAGACTGATGTGCCTCTCGAGGTATAGTGCTTGTTGGTTGGTTGTACAGGTCGAAACGTTTGAGGTGGGTTCGCTTTCAAGTCTTGAGAGACTGCCGCAACATACCAGGATCGATGTTAGTTTTGCCTTAGGGAGGTCGCCATTGTGTGTAAAAATGTCACGTGCATAAAGAATTAAAGGCAAAAGGCTCCTGTAACTCTCATGTTTCTTGTGTTCCTAGGCTCGTGGTATTAACTTGTTCTTAGAGAAGACACATTGTGGTCATCTGTTTATTTATTAAGCTTGGTAATTTTCCTTGATTTAGGCTAGTAATAGACCTTTATTAACCTTCAACACCTTGCTAACTCTTGATTTACTTTCAATAATTTTAAACTCCTGTTAATTTGCTACGCTAGCTCATTCATGTGACCCCTTAAGTTCTCATGGCAACATCCATTGTGGTCTATGCTTGAATTTATTACACTCTATATCTTTTGAATTCCAGCATACTTTCACTCCACTTCCCTGTTTTGCAGACGGTCTACCAAAACAAACCCTATCGAGCTTACCATACCATAGCTTCCAAGGACGGAATCTACATCAGGAAAGGGGGCATGTTAACCTATGATGGACATTGAGACGTACTATGTTTTACGTCATGTAATTAATTTAAGTATTCTGAGTCATGGGCCGGGCTTGTTGGCACCATATGTAAAGGATAAAGGGATTGGGTGATCGGTCACTTCCGATGAGAGGCGCACCTTAAATATCAGCAGGATAAGGGTTAGGATCGGTCGGCCATGTGTGGACGCCCATGTGTGAACAGTTAGGTTTCATATAAGAGTCAAATGTAACCCTAAAACTCTCATTCTCAATGTGTTGAATACAAGTGTGTTCTTGCCTTATCTTCTCGGTCCCCTTCTCCTGCGTGTGAGAGAGAGAGAGAGAGAGAGAGAGAGAGAGAGAGAGAGCGATCGAGCACTCTGTGGCAGCACGGCAGTGGCGAGGCGGTAGAGCGGCGACGGCGGCTCCTTCTTCACTGGCAACGCGAGAATCCTTCAGGACGGTAGTTTAAGCGGTGAGTGACACACCTTTGCTTCCTGTTTGAGCTTGCTAGTTTCTGGTTGTATGCAACCATTCATGGCTCGCATACGGTGTTCGGCAAGTCCCCAACTCCGACTCGTGCGGTAAAAGCGCACACCCTTACTGCACTCGCCTACCTAGATCGACATGGCTGGATAACTGTTTACACAGCCTAAAAGGCCCTATATCATTGCACCCTCACACCCTACTCCCCATAAAGTCTCCTTGTTACCATCAACAACTACTCGAGGTCATCGCCCAAACTGCCATCCTTCAATTCAACAACTCACATGTCAAATTTTCCCAAGAGTTCACTGCCAAAGAGGCTCAACAAACCAAAGCCTTATTCTTCTCCAAATGCCCAACCATGCTGCCACCCTATGGGAGATCCTACCAAATGATAGCAATAATGATGATGACAACAATGATCCCCCCACACAAGGAGACCCCCCTGCCCCAACCTCGCACTTAGCAACCTCCTCATGTCCCCCACTCCCACCCTCACACACGTTCCACCTCTCAACCGCCATCCCACCTGGGCCCCTCTAGTGCCCGTGAATGTCCTCTTGAACCCCATGACCCTCCATGCCAAAATCCTCTTAGGGACTAGCTTCCCTCTATCAACCTCTTTCCCTCACCACATACCACTCCTCTTCATGTTCCCTTGCCACCCTCTTCTCCATCACTCACCACCTTCCTCCCCCCATCTATGACTGGGCTTGGCACACTACTCCCCAAGGACCACCCTTCTTCATCGCCCACATCCACTCCTAGATGCATTGCTTGGCACCACCCCCTCTACATCGAAAACCCCTCCACATCAGCAAATCCCACCCTCTGAATTACCTATCTCCCTCCCCCTTGAAGAAGGTGAAATCCCTCCCCAGCCCTTGTAGGAGCAAGATGAGGTGGATCCTCCCCTTAATCACCTCAACTAGCATGTTCCTCTGGATTGCACAGAGTTAGAGCAAGCCATCTACATCCTGTTGGGCCATTAGCTCCAACAAGAACCATTAACAAAGACCACTGACCGCATGGACATTCATGTTGTCTAGCTCTACATTGACGCCACAAGCAGAATGCCTAGAAATGCCAGCACCTACAAAGACAATACAACGTCTACATCCGGCCTAACTCTGATGCTCAACCCCTCACGTTTGGTCTCATGGGTGAGCAGTCGGTTTGGCGAAGTTCCTTCAGGCTCCTCAAAACTCACCTCTGGGCCGAATACTACAAAGCTCCATGCCATCTTCACAGCAACCCTGCCTATCTCCCCATCTGCCTGTCAATGGGCCCTGGGACCTCTTCTACACAACAACAACAAAACTCAAAGCTCCAATTTAACTTTCCTTGGTTCAGCCCCCTTATGTCCCGAAGCCCATGCACTAAAGAAAGCGCGCTTTGCCCAAATGCATGCCTTGATGACCAAGTATAATCAAGTGCCCAATCCCACCATCATCTGCTTTTTCAACCTCATCATCACCCTCTTGATAGAATTCCCCACTTCGCACAACTTTCATGAAGGATCCCAAGGCCTCGCCTTCGACATCAACAACGGCCCCACACTCAAGAAGCTCTTCGGCTATCATGAATACATACAATGAATGCCTACCTGGCACCTCTAGACCTTCAAAGATATGATGGAGACCATTTGCTAGAAAAGATATAAAGCTTTCCATCCAACCTAAATCATAGTATGACTTTCTCTGCACCTACTCCCTCTACTACCGCCCACTGAGCTTTCTCCAATTCTGAGGACGAACCTGAATTAGGGAGGGGGTTATGCTAACCACAATGGTTAACATTACTCAAAGTATAGTTAGTACACTTCATGTAATTTATTTTTATATAGAACCATGCTAAGCTCTTCATGTAAAAAGATAAGGAATGACCAATCTTATGACATGTGTAACGCTGGCCAAAAGCAACAAAGCCTAGGTGTACATAGCGCTAGAGAACCAGTTTTGGGCCCCCAATTGTTAATGGGCAGCCAACCATTGTAAAAAGAGATCTCACGTATATAAGTGACTTATGAAATATGAAAGGATACAATCCCATTATCGCAATTGAGTCTTCTTCTTCTTCCCTTTTCATCTTTTATGGCTATGGTGGTGGTAAGCTTGTGTGTTGATGCATGCTTGCTTGCTTGATTGTGAGTGTGTGCTTGTTGTAGGTGATGCTTCCTTCCTTCCCCTTTTTTCAGGGCCTTTTGGTGGCCACTTAACATGACTCTTCTCTCATGCCTTAGGGAGCCTAAACTCCAACCCAAACCCAATATGCCATGGGAAATATGCAATGCATTAGCAAGGAAACTCTCACTTACCCCTACTTGTTTTCTTGAATCGGGAACTCCTTGTGGTAGCTATGTCAATGGAAGCACACTCTCAACAAAGATGCTGCCACCATGCCTCAAGTGTAGCCATTGGTCTCTCTCACTCCCTCCCTCACACACACACTCACACAAGCATTGAAGGCAAGGTTTGAGAGCAGAATAGAACACTATCTTTACTTGAGAGCATACAAGAGTGCATACAGCAATGCATACAAGAATGAGGATTTAGAGTTACAATTTTGACCTTTATACTTAGCTCATAGTGTTCACACATGGCTAGCCAATGTTAAAAATGAGATCCTAGTGCATCCAAGTCTGCCTACACTAGTGCAAACACCTTGTCCTAGCTCTAGTAACTCCAAGCTTCTTATCCCATGGCGTGCCTTTCATATACAAGTAGTGAACAAATATGTAAAATAAGCCATCATCCTTTTATGCATAAAAATCAATAATGATAAAAGTAACACTTTTATAATTAAAAAATTCTTTTATGCATAAAAATCCATTTTGATGAAAGTAACACTTTCATAATTAAAAAATTATTCTTTTATGCATAAAAATCCATTTTGATGAAAGTAATACTTTCATTTAAATAAAAATATTCTTTTATGCATAAAAATCCATTTTGATGAAAGTAATACTTTCATAATAATAAAAAATATTCTTTTATGCATAAAAATCTATTTTGATGAAAGTAACACATTCATAATAATAAAAAATTATACTTTTATGCATAAAAATCCATTTTGATGAAAGTAACACTTTCATAATAATAAAAATTATTCTTTTATGCATAAAAATCTATTTTGATGAAAGTAACACTTTCAATAAAAAAATTATTCTTTTATGCATAAAAATCCATTTTGATGAAAGTAACACTTTCATAATAAAAAATTATTCTTTTATGCATAAAAATAATAATAATCAATATGCATCTTCTATGCATGAAAATGACACTTTTAGAGTATAGAAATGATAGGGATTACTCTTTTAGCATAATAAAAGATAATGCTTATTTCCAAAAATTTCGCCATAATCTCCTTTATATGGCTAACCATTTTTTAAATTTTCCTACTTAATTTGTCTTAAAAATTAACTCTAATTGATTTAAAGTAATCTAGACTAATCAAAATTCACTTATAAAAGAGAAAACATTATAAAAAGTTTAATTCCAACAATTATCACTTAACTAGGATAAAGAAGGGTTGATTCTAAGAAGAGAGAGGGAAAAAGCCTTTCGATCAAGGCAAAGCGTCCATTTATCACTTCAAACAATCATAAAATTTAGAAAAGCATAAAAGAAAATTACAAGATTTCTACTTACATAATTTCTGGGAGCTTTCCTTTGGCTTGATGGTTTGAGGATTCTACTCTTGTTTGTAACAAGAGTGGCCACCAATCTTTGGGAAGAGGGAAACGTCAAAAACTAGTGAATTATTAATAAATTCACAGTTCTTGGCTTGGGAGGAGTAGAGTAACAGTGCATAAACACTATTATTTTTTCAACAAAGGGGGAGGCTTCTATTTATAGGAAAAATTAAGCTCCTAACCAAACAAACTGATTCTAGAATTTTCCAAATCAGTTTGGTCAATTTTTTACCATTTTTAAGTCAGTTGAGCTAACTTTTTGAAACTAGACTTGAATTAGAAAAGAGGAGAGATGAAATATCTCAATTTTTGAAGATTTAAAACTCTTCATCTGGGGGATGTCTAAAGGATGTAACTTCCCATGCATTTTTACTCTCTCGGTCTTGACTTTCTGACAGGTCGATCAGATATTGATGTACATGATTAAGCACATCCTTTTTTAGACCAGGCCAAAAGAAGCTTTTCTTCACAGACATGTAGGTTTTGATGAAACCTCAATATCCTGCAATAAGGCTGTCTCATGTGCTTCATTCAAAATTTGTCCCTTGGTTCCCTCATCATTGGGAATGCATAGCCTGCGATTATAATACATAATTCCATCATCCAGGCTGTACCCTTGAACTTGGTTCAACTCCTGTGGAGTTTTGCTTTCCTACATAAGTAGGGTAGCAATAGGGCCAAAGAATCTATCCTGCATGATCTTCTCTCTTGCTTCAATAATCAAGGGATTTGACACTACAGCAATTGCAAGCAAGGAGGCTTTTCTGCTGAGGGCATCTGCTAAACCACATTTGCTTTGCCTGGGCGGTACTTGATTTCAAAATCAAATTCCTGAAGGGTCTGCATCCACCTTCTTTGGCGCATGTTGAGATCCTTCTGAGTGAACATCCACTTTAAGCTCTGATGATCTGTCATCAAAGTGAATCTTTGACCCTGTAGGTAATGTCTCCACAACTTCAGGGCATATACTACTAAAAGTAGTTCCAAGTCATGGACAGCATAATTCCTCTCATGCGTTCTGAGTTTTTGGGATTCATAGGCCACTGCATGACCTTCCTGCATGAGTGCACCTCCCAGGGAAAAACCACTGGCATCAGTTACTACTTCAAAGAGTAGAGAGAAATCTGGCAGCTTCAGAACGAGATTGGTTACCAAGGCGGTCTTCAGCTTATCAAAAGCACTCTGGCACCTGGCAGACCATTGAAACGAAATATTATTCTTGAGAAGATTAGTCAGGGGGGAAGCTATGAGAGCATACTTAGGTATAAAAATTCTATACCAACCAAACAATCCCAAGAATCCTCTGACTTCTTTCACTGTCTTTGGTTCATGCCAATCTATGACTGCTTGGACTTTTGCAAAATCTGGAGAAATTTCGTCTTTTGATATGAGAAAGCCCAAGTATTCGATATGGTCACGGCAGAGAAAGTGCATTTGCTCTTTTTGGCAAAGAGTTGGTGCTTCCTTAGAATCTCAAGAACTTTTCTGACATGAGTTTCATGGTCAGCTGCATTCTTTGAGTAAATCAGAATATCGTCAAAGAAAACAAGAACAAAATCATCCAAGTATTCTCTAAGAAAGTCCTGCATTAAGCGATTGAATGTAGCTGGGGCATTTCTCAATCCAAACGGCATGACAATGAATTCATAATGCCCATACCGAGTATTGATGGCTGTCTTCGGGATATCTTGCTCATTCATCCTGATCTGATAATACCTTGATTTGAGATCTATCTTTGTGAAGATCTGGGCTCCACTTAGCCTGTCTAGAAGCTCATCAATTCTGGGGATAGGATACCTATTCTTAACTGTCAGCTGATTTAGACCTCTGTAGTCCACATAGAGTCTTAGCATTCCATCTTTCTTTTTCTGAAAGAGAACTGGCGCACCCCAAGGTGAAACACTGGGTCTTACAAACCCTTGTTCTAATAGCTGTCTAAGCTATTCCTTGAGTTCAATGGCTTCAGGAACTGGCATTTTGTATGTGCGCAGGGCTACTGGGGCTGAGCTCCGGGGGGTCAATTCTATCACATGATCTACTTCCCGAATTGGAGGCATCTCTGTTAGCTCTACTGGAAATAAATCATCATAATCACTTAACCATTCAGGTTCTTTGGCTTTTAACTTTGAGTCTACCGGATTCATTTTGACAAGATAAATGCGCTGCTTCTTTCTAAGTCCTTTTAGTAACTTAGAAGCCTTTACTAAGTGCAGACTTAAGGATCCTGAAATTCCAGTTCCTTGAACTTTGTTTCTGTGAAGGTCACGGAAGGAAATGGTTCCATTATGACAGTGAATGTCAGCTTGATTTTTGTGGAGCCAATCCATTCCAAGGATCCCGTCAAAAACTCCCAAAGGTATAACTCTGAACTAACAGTCAGTTAAATTCCCATCTAGATTGAACTGAATACAATATGTTTCAAGATGAGTGAAAAGAATCTTCCCACTTGCCAATTCAACTTGCATAGGTTTCCCTGATTTCTGATCTAAGACTAGCTTACGCAAGCATCCAGGGGAAATGAAAGAATGAGTACTGCCTGAATCAATCAGAAGCTTAAAAGGCTTACCCTGATACTCAGCTGAAGTATTGATGACGGAGAATTGACGATTTGGCCCTTGATTTTCAATTGTTGCATAAATCTGGCCTCTTTCTTCTTCCACTACTTCTGCTATTGTGACTGCTCTGGCTACTACAGTCTAAGGCGGAACTCTTTCTCTTTGGTTGCCCCAGTTCTGGGAAGGAGTTCTGAGGCTACTCTGGACAGAGGCAGACGGCTGAGCTGGAGTTCTCCTGGGATTTCCTTGATTCTGGCGCAGGGGACCCTGATTGGACTGATAAGAAGGAGTCAGTCTCTTGGAACTCTGGGACCCTGGCTTCCTTGGCCCATAGAAGGAGATGGACAATCCTTCAGCTAGTGCCCAAGACCTTGACATCCGAAGCATCTGTTCTCGCTTCAAAGGTCTTCTCTTTGCATTTTGGAGAGAGCCGAAGTTTCGAAGAATGTACCTCGGGGGAAAGGTCTTCCTACATTTCAAAAGCTTCCCATTTCCACATTCTGGTTAGGACCTTGGTGTCTCTTTGGAGGCAGAAAGTTGGAAGAACTTCTCGGTGTCTGAAATCTCTTGAAGGATGAGGGAGCTGGCTTTGGCTGGACTTTTACGATGAAGGCTTTGGCAAAGTCCTTCGCCATTCTAACAGCTTCAGCCATGGACACTGGCTTGGCATTTTTGACCAGTGTGTCCAAGGGTTCGTTCATCCCCCGAATGAACCTGGCCATGAGTTGATCTTCATCTAGAGGTGGTGAATATTTAAGTAGAAGAGCAAAGGCCTGGTGATATTCCTCGATGGTTTTGCTCCCTTGCTTTAGCTCTAAGAATTCGTTCATTTTGATTTCCAAAAATCCAGGGGGACAAAATCTCTTTCTCAAATAGGTTTTAAGGTCGGTCCAGGATTGAGTATTTCTGTCCAAACGGTTGGTGTCACAGTGGTTCCTCCATGCTACCCTGGCTGTTTCCACTATTTTTAGCCTGGCACAAGAGCCATTTGGCTCCGCTCATTGTAGCCTGTAACATCAAAATATTCTTCCATGGCTTTCACCCATTTCTCCACAGCCTATCTTTCCTTTTAATCTTATAATTATTCCCCTCTTTGAAATAAAAGAAAGATCCTGTTTTACCCTATTTTAGCCTAGAGAGAGAAAATATCTAGAGAGAGGTAATCCAAAATTGAGATATTTTTGGATATGAAAATCCTCTTAGTATCTAAAATGGTTTCCCTTGAAACAGAAATTCAAAAAGAACTTTCCAATGTGCAATTGGAATTAACTGAAAATAGGTAAAGGACCTTAACCTAAGGGTCTAGATTTTCAGAAATTTTTGGCTTATGGTCCAATTAAGGTTCCTATGGGCCAATAGGATCAATCCAAGTGTGGGGAGAAGATAAATCCAATTTATAAAAGAAAAATATCCAAAAATGAGTAAATGCCCACATAAGATGAAGAGTTGATTGAGTACAAGGTTTATTCGTAAAAAACTATGAGATATTACTAAAAAAAATGAGATATTTTGGGTTTAATGATACATTTCTGACACCTTGGTAAGGAGAAGGGGGCACTTCAAGAAGGCGCTTATTTCACACGTGGTGGAGTTTTTAACTCAAAAAAATTGTGATATTTTTATCTCTCCTCTCTCCTGGATCAAACCAAATCAAAAGGGAGCCAAACTAGGTCCAAATCTTGTCCAAATTCAGCCAAACTGAACTTGAAAAATTCTAGAACCTGGTTGGACTTGGTTAGAGGCCTCCCTCAGCTATAAATAGATCCTTAGTCCTTTATAAAAAAATATGTGAACTACACCATGCCAGTAATATACTAAAATAATGATATTTTTTATTATCCTCTACAATTTGGAGAGATTAGAGCTTCTCTCTCTCTTCAACCTTCCTTGGAGTCTTCATCAATATACTAAACCAATTGATTGGTTGGGGGCTTCTCCTTAGACTAAAGAATCAAGCAAAATAAGAGGTAAAGTGTGACTTTATGGTCTTTTTCTTAATCTCTAAATGTTTCTCACTTCTCAACCCCTCTGAAGCTTGAGATGTATTCAATAATGCAATTGAAGCTCTCTAATGAATTTTTGTAATTAAACACATAAAGTTTACATTTATGCTTAAATTAAATTTTTTGTAAAGCATATCTCTCTCCCCCCCCAAGAATGGTCATTCCTATGACCAATTCTAATATTCAAATGATGCTTCTCATGAAGCAATTCTCAAATCTAAAAGCAAATTCTGTGCTTGTCAAATTAGAAGCCAAAGAAGTGGCTTTTTAATGCTTTTATGCTATTTAAATAATGAAAAACTTAGGAATCAAATCCAAAATTGGATATTGGTCCAAATGATAGTTATTTTATCATATTGTATTGCTAAAACTTTATGCTTTCAAAATTATTAAAAATTATCAGTAATAGCAGCGGAGCTATGATAAAATTTCTGAAAAATTAACACATAAATCAATTTCATGCATAATATGAAAAGAGGACTTCCTACCATATTCTAGAATTCAATAAAGAAAATTATGAGAATTATTTAAGTGATAAAAGAGGAATTATTTAAATGATAAAAGAGGAATTCCTATGACATTTGAAATTCAATCATTTAGATGGAAAAAGAGAAATTCCTAGCATATTGGATATTTTATTTAAATTCAAAGATGAATTTTAGATAAATTTATTTTATCTATGAGAAATATTTAAATAATAAAAGAGAAATTCCTATGACATTTCAAATTCAATCATTTAGATGGGAAAAGAGAAATCCCTAGCATATTGAAATTAATGGATATTTTATTTAAATTCAAAGATGAATTTTAGATAAATTTATTTTATCTATGAGAAATATTTAAATGATAAAAGAAGAATTCCTATGACATTTGAAATTCAATCATTTAGATGGAAAAAGAGAAATTCCTAGCATATTGGAGTTAATGGATATTTTATTTAAATTCAAAGATAACTTTTAGATAAATTTATTTTATCTATGAGAAATATTTAAATGATAAAAGAGAAATTCCTATGACATTTGAAATTCAATCATTTAGATGAAAAAAGAGAAATTTCTAGCATATTGAAATTAATGGATATTTTATTTAAATTCAAAGATGAATTTTAGATAAATTTATTATATCTATGAGAAATATTTAAATGATAAAAGAGGAATTCCTATGACATTTGGAATTCAATCATTTAGATGGGAAAAGAGAAATTCCTAGCATATTGAAATTAATGGGTATTTTATTTAAAATCAAAGATAAATTTTAGATAAATTTATTTTATGTATGAGAAATATTTAAATGATAAAAGAGGAATTCCTATGACATTTGGAATTCAATCATTTAGATGGAAAAAGAGAAATTCCTAGCATATTGGAGTGAATGGGTATTTTATTTAAATTCAAAGATGAATTTTAGATAAATTTATTTTATTTATGAAAAATATTTAAATGATAAAAGAGGAATTCCTATGACATTTGCAATTCAATCATTTAGATGAAAAAAGAGAAATTTCTAGTATATTGAAATTAATGGGTATTTTATTTAAATTCAAAGATGAATTTTAGACAAATTTATTTTATCTATGAGAAATATTTAAATGATAAAAGAGGAATTCCTATGAGACAAATGGAATTCAATCATTTAAATGGAAAAAGAGAAATTCGTAGCATATTGAAATAATGGATATTTTATTTTAGATAAATTTATTTTGTGAAAAATATTTGATGATAAAAGAGGAATTCTCATGACATTGGAATGCAAATAATCCAATGCAAAAAGAGGAATTCCCATGATATTTGAGGTCCAAGAAATTAAATGGATAAAAGAGAAATTTTTAGTATAATTTAATTTATAATTATTTATCAAAAGTGAAAATATAGGTAGAATTGATTTTTCTAAATCCCATGACTTGTGTATATAACATTTATCAACATCAACCCCCGAAGTTTATGGTAAGCTGCAAAAGGAACTAATATGATAAGAATAATTTCTTGTTAGAGGCTTGTCTTTGCTGGTTAAAGCATTAGTTTAGTAATTCACATTTTTATCTAGGAATATTAATAAGGACCTAAAATGCTTTTTCGGGTTTGCGTTAATTAATTTAATCTCTTTTTCGGGTTTGCGTTAATTAATTTAATCTCTTTTTGGGGGTTGCTTTAACATAACGGGCAATTTTACTAAGGTCGAGTTTTAATAAGGCTCAAGTTCGGCTCTGCATGCGCCCTTCCGTGTGTGAGCTTGCTTTTGGCATTCCATGTGCTCCATCGCATCTTTGTCTGGGATTGGATGTTCCTCCGTCTGTGGTGATTGCTATGGCGGATCCTCGGTCTGAAACTTCCATGTCTTTTGGCATTTCCTGTGCTCCATCTCCATCTACAATTGCATGTTCGTCCATCTACGATTGCTATGGCAAAGCCTCACTCTGTTAACGATTGAGCAATGTTGCTTTCCATGTCCAAGATTGTGTTTGCATTCCATGTGTTTGACTACTATAGCAGAGGCACAAATCCACCTTCTACATGCCTATCCATCCCATGCACGGGATGAATATCACGTGGTGGATGTTGGAGGTATATTTGCATGCGTGATCCGAGCCGGCAATTGTGTTTCCGCTCTTCCATGTTGAACACTGGTTCCATGCGATCTTCCACGAGCTATTCGGTTTGTTTTGGGTGTCGTTTTTTCACCTTCTCGCAGAAATCTAACTTCTACAAGGCCATCCACCCCATGCACAGGATGGATATCACGTGGCGGGTGCCGATGGTATGTTTGGATGCGTGATTCGAGCTGGCAGCTATGTTCTATGTGTATTTCCTTGTTGCATGTGACCAGAATATATATATATATATATATAAATCCATCTTCTCCAAGTGTGCTGATGCCAACTAGACATTGAGCGACATAATATCAGGGGATGGATGGGTATCAGATGCGAGGTGGTCACCCTGACATATGCTTGTAAGCATGGTGCCTAAAAGAATTACACTGCAAGATGTCACGCTTATCCATTGTGCTTCTGTGTGACGAACCAAAACCTAGTGGTACCACTGCTCTGAGAAACACACCTCCAAATTCTATCCCAGGAAGGATTCTTACGCAATCCGAAGGTCCAAGCTGCATTCGCTTGGTATTCTTTGTATACTTTGTTTGTAGCAAACCTGATTGTATGTTGATATATAAATTGTCAATATATATATATCCTTGTTGTTTGCAAGATTGGTAGTTGTATACTTTACACACCTTATTTTATCTGGTTTCACTTTTTTGCAGCCTCTTCTAGAACTATGGAGAGAAAAGGCAAGAAGCAACAATTGGGTCCTTCTATGAGTAGTTACCCGAAGTTTCGTGCTGCGAAACTAGGCATCAACTACAATCAGCATAGGGAATAGAGATATCGATGTATCCTATTGAGAACCTCTTGAAGAATATGTACGTATGAAATGTCTCAAAGGAATGTTTGCATTGGAAAAAGGTGAAGCACTAAATCATCTACATTTTCAAATGGTCATTTCTACAATAACACCCTCTTTGATAAGTATTGGCAAACTCATAAAAAGATGCATGCAATGGGATTTCTTCAAGCTTGAAGGAGGATTAATTGTGTGTAGAGACTTGCGTCAAATACGTATGCATACTTTTGAAGGTATGGTTGGATACTGCATGAGGGATCTTCACAAAAGCCACTTCAAATTTTTCTACCACAATATTTTGTGTGAAGAAAGTAAATGGACGTCAACCATACACTCTACATGATCAAGGAGATCTCAAAAACCACATATACCTATCACCAATGAATCTCTTTGAGCGTGCATACATCGGCACAAAAAATTATATTCCAAATAAGCTTGGCGCAACACTCAAGTGTTAGTTTATGTTCAATGCCCGCCTCTCAACATGTATCTCACATTGATGTGTGGTGCACATTTGTACCGCCCCCATTATGAGGAAAACCCACTTATGCACATATCTTTAGTAGGAATCCCAACTTAGATGTTGAAAAGAATCATAGTTGTAACCGTTGATGGTTAGGAAATGATGAGAAATACAAGTGTTAGCTGAGATCCGAAAATGGTATAGAGAATATTACATGTGAAATATTCTCTCGAATACTAACTTCATCATTAGTGGGCAGTGGTCGATGGGAACGCATTATGAATACACGAGCGATCAGCCACGTCAATGCAGCATAGCCGCCTGTGTCTTGGATGCATCCACCGCACTATCTGCAACACTATAAATAGACATAATTAGCACAAGCAAAGGCATCCAATGCTTGTGAGCATATATTCCCTATACTCGCAATACAACACCATCATCTTGTACCTATCTTTTGTTTGGTATAATAAGAATTTTAAAATTCTCTATGTTCTCTCTATTGCATTGTCTAGTGTACGTTCTCTTATTGTATCTGTTTACGATGTAACATTCTTACATCAAGAACACTCTACTCTAAATGGTGCGAACCGACAAGTACTATCTTGCAACATCATGGATAATACAAAAAACAAGCAATGGCATGGATAGAAAGAGAGTTTCGTCCATATGAAAAGTGATGAAAATCCCACACCTCACACAGTGTTGTGACATAGAAATAATTTTCTACATGTATATACCAACAAGAAGATGTTTCTATGGAGAAAACAAAGAAGATAAAAATGATGCAAATGATCAATCTAACGATGAAGGTAATCACAACAGCAACCATCAAAATCCAATTGTTGAATAGTGCAAACCGGCAAGTACTATCTTACAACATCATGAATAATACCAAAAACAAGCAATGACATGGATAGAAAAAGAGCTTTATCAATATAGAAAGTGATTAATTCCACGCCTCACACAATGTTGTGAATAGAAACAATTTTCTACATGGATACACCAACAAGAAGATATTTCTATGGAGAAAATAGAGAAGATGAATCAATCAAACAAAGAAGGTAATCACATCAGCAACTGTCGAAATCTAATTGTTGATGATGCCGAGGAGGAAGGTGCTGAAGAACAAGACTACATCGAAAATTACTTGTATGTACAAGTAAAAACCTCAAAATTCAATTCAAAGAGGCAATAATAAGTGGACAATCCCCCTACCCCCTACTACAAGAAAATATGGAAGACTCCCTGAAGATGATGCATAAACAGTCTTATCGTCCGTGTCTTGTGTGAACACTATCTTCAATCCGCTTGCCACGAAAGCCCTCTATGTATACTCCCTTTGGCTATATTATTTCTCTTATATCTTTTAAATTCACCTCCATGGGAGTAGCTTGTTTCTATAAACAATATGTTCATATGTAATCAAGTAAAAATAAATGCATTTGGATCCTAATTTTATACAAAATACTAACATTGAATTAATTTAATGCCAATCATATACTAACATTGAATCGATTTAATGGCATAAAATTAATCCACACCAAACAAAAATGTGAATATGCACACCAAGCAATTTTATCTAGGAATATTAATATATGGTAAAAGATGCATGTAAAATATTGTGGTTTTTTTTTTCTTTAAGTTCAAGAAAGTTTAAAATTTGCAAATTCTTGCATAGGCAAGCCAAGACAATACACACTTATCACCTAGAGTCTAGACACCTAATGGCTTTTTGCTAAGTAATGTGTCGCACAAGTGGAGCTTTATCCTGTCCCAAGTGAGTTAGTGTAGTGGTCAAAGCTTGTGACTTGTAACCTTTAGGTTATGAGTTCAAGTCCCACTAAGCTCTCTCATGTTATAAAGGGACACCTATGCTCGCTTGATGTGTTTGGTTGCTCGGGCTCTTGCCCCTTGAACACTCGAGTGACTCCTCCTCCTCGGGTGGTGGATCACCCGAGATAGGAGGATCCATACGAGACCCCTCCGCTGTTCCAACGCTCGACTCATCGCGGTAGTCATGGGGGATGCCTAATTCGTGGCTCTTGCCCAATGGTGCGTGGCCCTTGCCCGACCATGATAATTGGCTAATTGTTGGAAGGGGAAATCGGCTCCACCCACTTGAGTGGGCCCCGGGTGTGTACGGGAAAAAAAAAAAGTGGAGCTTTATCCTAACACCACCTTGGAATTATTAGCTTTTACTTATGAAAGGCCTGCTACACTCCCGTGTGTACCACATCACAACTTTTTGCACCTTCCAACCTTCCTAAGGTTCACTTTGCCAAACCTAAAAAAGTCCTCACCTCCATCTGGCTCGGGTGCAACCCACATGGAGGTAAGGCCTCAAAGTTGGATAAATCTAAGGAAGCAACCCACTAACAAAGCCCCACCATCCAAGCAATCCATTGTGCAGATTACAAATCACTATCAGCCAATGTGGTCTAAGTCTCTGGATTACTAGCATATAGTTTGCCATTAGGCTCTTAATCGAGGACTCTCGGGCTCAAGTCCGGTCCCCTACTTTTTTGGTGCCATAGTATGGAACGTATGTGGTGTACTTGGCTTGGCCATGCTAACTACAAAGATATGAGCTGTGTCCCTTACTTTTTCTTCAAGGATCATAATTACATGCCAGCTACATAATTTCATACCCTCTTCATTTACCCCTTCCAATGAAGTGATTTGCCTGGCAACTACTCGTTGAAGGACCTGAAACATCTCAAGGCTGCTATGGTTTCATTGGTTGGCAGTCCTGAGACCATGTTGTTTTGCCACCCTACGCGTTGCCAGCCAACAACTATACCACCACCCCTCGTTAATTTACCAGCCAACAACTACACCACCAGTTAATGTGATAAATTATCTGAAGATCAAATATTTTACAACCATGCCCAGCACCTTGGCAATCCTAATAAGTTAGCCTGTGGGGCTAAAAATACCATCAAAAAATTTGGTCTCAATCACATCTCAAAGACCAAAAAGGCACAGCTGTGCCAGTTTCAGACCTTGATTTGTAGGTTCACATGACTTGAAATCTCTTCCATTCAGTCCTTTCAATTCTTAGCAACCAGCAGTTACTATAACTGTAACCTTACCTGTCAAGTGCATGGAAATGTTTCATGGAGTGCTCCATACTCCCATCCTTTTCTTCGTTTCTTCACTCCAAGCCAGTAGGCTCTAGCCCGATTGGTTTTGATCCCCGGCAATCTCACTACAAGTGGCCCCAAGTGTCGTTGGGGCACCTTGCATTCACACAGATTCATGTGAATGCATAGTCATCATCTCATGTAGCACACTGGGAAAGACATCTTTTGTGACTGCCTATCCTCCTTCGGTCGCGCCATATGTGGAGTCATATGTGGAATGATGTCCTTTGTTGACCTACACAAATTTAACTCCTCAATAAAGCACATGACATGGGTATTAAAGGACTACGATGATAGAACTGTTATAACATACCTCGTATGGACAGGAAATGCCTCGTATTCTTGTACTGGCTGTGGATAGAAGGTGCTTTTTACATGAAAAAATCTATCCTCCTGCTCATAAATGTGGTTCTTGAGATACTGCAATCAACAAAAAGGGGGATTATTGTTGAAACTAATAGAGTGTAACTGGCCTTAAACACACAAATAACCAGCCCATTCTTGATGTCAGCATTTCATGGTGGGGGGCATCTGCTTACAGACAGGCAATCAGCCAATTTACAAAACATAACCCACGCATCCTTGAGTCAGAGCAGCTTGGGGCAGGACAGGGGTTGGGGGGGGGGGGGGGGGGGGGGGGGGGGGGGGGGGGGTTGGGGGGGCATGCGCAGCTGCTTACAGACAGGCAAAATCTGCTATTTACAATTGCAAGCTTAACCTTCTTGTCGCTCTTTGCTTGTTGGACAGCTTGTGCCTCTTCTCCAAATACAAATTGCTGAATCTCACCAAGAGGCTTTCTGGATCTCTCAGGATACACTTGAGCACTGGAACAGTAGGAAAACAAAAGCAGACCATAAAGACAAGATTAGATGTACAAAAACAAGAAAAACGAACACAAATACTTCTTAATCACACTATAAGGCAAGATTAAATGTGCAAAAACAAGAATTAAAAACATTAACTCTTTAATCATCCTAAACTTGGATGCCGTATACATACTTGCTGCTAAGAGTAGGCACGCCTTGACGTGCCATTGCATCAAGCTGCATTCTTTGTTGCGGTCTATCATTCTCACTTAAAATATATAGATCCTGCCCACATAAAAGATTGTTAACAAGCTTCATATGCTCCAATGCTCAGAAATTCAGATGAGTGAGAAACCATACATTGAATCGATCAGTAGCGGGCAGGTTATATGCCATGGAGATTCTCGCATTCTGCTCACTTGCTTCCTGTGCAAATAGACCTCTCTCAATTTTACACTGTTTGGTCAGTCTTTGTTCCTGTAGGCAGAAGGAGTATGCTTATTGATATATACCTTCATAAGATTGGACTATATCCAGTCTTATAAAATCACACCTAGTAAAACACCACTGGATGGCCTTGAGGTAAGAGAAAAAAAGCATAGCTAGAAATGTATAATATCTACCATTGGATGGTCTTGAGATAGGTGAAAAAAACATAATTACAGAAACCATATGAAGTACGAATGAACTCTCTATCTATATATATTCATCTTTAAACTTATTTATTCAATTATAAAATGTATCTAAAGTAGTAATTATAAATTTAAAAAATTAGTGTGAAACACAGGTTATTGCACTAGTATCACATTATGGAGAATAATACACCTTAATTATGTGTGTAATCAATGAGAAAAGACAGCTAAACTACCATACATACCCGGTTTTGTTGTTCCATCATAAGAGCATCATGATATTGTGCACGTTGATCAGTTGCAAAGTGAAATTCCTAGAATCACATGTAATCAATTAGCAAAAGTGATACTACGGATTCAATCATTGAAAGGAAAACTTTTTTTTTTCACGATTTCACTCATGCTTTTTTTTAAATATGTTTTTAATGCAAACCATATAGTTCTGCCCATGCACAAGCGCAGCTGGCTCCACTTGTACAAATTACAATATAAGCTTTGAAGTTTGCTTTCTGTACATCAAAGCATTCATTCATATAGGGTTTGTGATCAACCACAAATCACACCTTTGGTCTGGTAACCTGGCGTTTTGGGACCGTAAATACTCCCACATCACCCCTACTCGAGAAAATCTGCATTGACATAATACCATCAGAATACCATCTTATGCATAATATTATATTATATCATATTACATTGTATTAATTATACTATATCATGATGTCTTATATCATATCCTGTTACATTAAATTAGTTTCTCTCTTTATTAAGCACATTTCAAACTTTTACTTTTCGAGATGTGGGGTTTTGAAGTCAGTTGAGTATGGGCTAACCACAAGGGCAAATTCCCATTCACTGCTAGAGATTCACCCACATGAAGGGACAGGGACATAAAGGGCAATTTCATAACATGACCATTATATGGAAAATCTTCTACTGTGTTCAAGTCGACCGCCCGCCCTTTGATTGGCATTATGGCTTTTGCCTAAGCCAATCAGCCTCCCCCCAACCGACCAGGAGAACAATCCTTTTTTCTGAAGACAAGCTTTGGACCTTACATGCAGATTGTGATAAAGAAGTTGTCATGTGCACAGTGTGTATCTACACGCACGCAAGACTAGCTTCGAGGTTTGGCGAAGCTTGGAGCTAGGCAGATTGATTGGCGAGCTGAGTTAGGGATGGACTAACGGGCCAGCGCCCAAGTGTGGACGCTCGATGACCGGCCAAGAGCCTATAAAAGGGTGGCCAAGGTTAGTCATCAGTCATATAGAGTCTCGCGAGATTTGTGACAGCTCTATGGTCTTGGAGCCTGGATCTAGTGCAGACGTGCACCTGCTTTACGCAACTGAGGCCGGCAACAATCTCGAGGCCCGCGAGGGTAGCTTCGTGGCGGTATGGGACGTCGCGAGGAGGAGATTGGTCGATACGTCAAACTAGTTAGCTCAGCTCGTGGCTCGGTGGGGACAGCCAAGACTGTGGGCTTGCCCACGGCTGTCATGGTTGGGAGGTGAGTCAGGCCTGCACCCCCTTGTTGTTTGTTTGTTTGCAAGTCTCAAGTCTCGTACCAGGAGCGTTCCACGAGGAGATCCGGTGGGGATTTGACAGTGGTATCAGAGCATGCCTCGTGAACGAGCAAGTCAATAGGTAGAGAAGATGAGGTCGAAGAAAGGTATGTGTTCAAAAAGCTTGCTGTTTTTTCTGTGCATACTACTGTTTTTCAGATTCAATACGTTGTTTTTCATCATAGGAACCCGTGATGATAGCGATTGTGGTCTAGAAAGAGTTGTTTGCTTTGCAAAGAAGAGGAAAGATGTTTTTGAACTGTGTAAACAGTTTCAGGTGAGAGAAAACAGAAAAAAAGCACGTTTGCTTTTGGCTGCACGAAAGAGAAAGAGAGAGAGCGAGAGAAGCGATTGCTGACCATGCAAGGTCGGGTACTGCTGGTCGTGTACTGCTGGCCGGGTACTGTTGTACTGGTTGTAGGCACACGCATAATGTAGGCAGGTGCCCAGGCCAGGCCTACACAGGCGCCCAGGCCTACGCAAGCAAGGCCTACGTTGCCTCAAGCTGGCGCAGACCTGCATGAAGGGGCGCCTGCAGAGCACGTAAGGCGACCGCAGAAGGCTGGCGAGGGCAGCCCGTTGGATGACGTCAACGATGCAGGCAACGATGGCAACCGGCGACGTTAATCCAAGAGGGAAGAGAAAAAAAAACAAGGAAAGCACTCGCCGATTTGGGCTTGCTTTCGTTTTTTTTTAGTTTAAATTTTTTTTTTTTAGTTTAAAAGCCCCCTCCAAGTTTTAAAGGTGTTTGTTTTTTTTTAAGAAAACAGAATATATATATCCATATATATATATATATATATATATATATATATATATACACACACACACACATATATATAACACAAAAGCAAAAGCTCAAGTAGCTTTTGGGGATAGTTACATAAACCGGCTTCTTGCCACACATCTCTCAAGTTTTCAAGCTCTCAAGTTTCCTTACACTTTTACTGTGCAAAGATCTAATTTTCTCTCCACTGGCCCTCTTCACGATGTCGACCCAAGAATCGGAGTTGGAGCCCCTTGTCGAACGCGAAGGCTTGCCGGCTACGGAAGATACCAATGCCGATCTTTTTGACGATTATGTGTCAAAATCTGATTTCCAAGAGTTCAAAGTTGCTCTCAAAGCTTCTTCTTCGGAACGTCGGGCACAAATTGCCGCCCAGATGCAAGCCTTGCAGAACTCCATCTCTCTCTTGACCACTACCCTCTCTACTCTTTCGGGTATGGATACCTTGGCCTCTGCTTTAGGCCGCAACATTACTTCGGAACCGTTCAAGGGCGAGCAAAAGCAACGTACCAAGGAGATCGTGGACACATGGCTACATAAGTGGCAGGTCCATTTTCAGTTTCATCCATATGATGATGGAAAAAAGATCCAGTTAGCAGCAGATTTCCTTTCGGGCAAAGCTTTGCTTTGGTGGAAGGAACTCAACCCTAAGCCAACAACTTGGGCACAATTCGAAGACGTCTTCAAGAAGGAATTCCTCAAGAAAGAGGATGATTATGATGTTGTTGCCCGGTTTACAGCTTTGACCATGACCTCGCAGCACCTCACTTATGAGGTCTACCTCCAGAAGTTTAGGGACTTGCAGATGAAAGCTACAAAGATGGATCCCACTACTCTTTTGGGATTCTTCGTAGCTAGTTTACCAGACTCATATCATTTACAAGTTAAAAATAACAAATGCAAAACATTGGACGAAGCCATTCATTCAGCTCGTATCTATGATGATACAATGGTCTCTTCCAAGTCCAAACCCATTACCGAGCAGGGGAACAAGCATAAACGAAAGTTCTCTGCACCTATGGCCAACACGACTGAAGGAAAGTCTTCGGACCAACCTTCGAAGAATTCAAGTTCGACACCAGCGAAGAAGAAACGACTCCTTAGGGCTTTAAAGCTCAAGAAGGAAGGACATTGTTTTATCTGCGAAGAAAAAGGACACATGCGTAATGAGTGCCCAAAGCAGAAGGGGGTGCCAAGACCAACGCAGGACCCAAGCCAAAGGAGGCTAACCAGTTGTCTTTGACAGGTACATCAGTTACTGTACTTTCTCGCCCTAGTGCATGTTCTGATTGTCTGTTCAACTCTAAAGTATTTGGCTTGCATGATCTTCTCCGAGTTTATGGAGAAGTGAATGGCCATAGAATTCACATTCTTCTAGACCCTCGCAGCTCACACAACTTTGTTAACTACAAACTTGTGTAGAAATTGAGTCTTGATACGACACCCAGCGATCATACCTATGAGGTACGCCTACCTGCGGGAAGGCAAGTATGGGATCGAAAGGTGGAGATGCTTCCAATCCAGATTCAGGACTACAAAGATACTCTGGAATGCTATGTATGTTATGCACCTAGAAAATGTAGACTTGTTATTAGGGATTGAGTGGTTTAAGACTCTTCAAGTCCAGATAGATTGGTCTAGTCATATTTTTTCTTTTCAGCATAGGAACATCCAGTATAGTATTTTAGGTGATTGTATTCATCCCTCTCAGGGACCTCTTGTAAATACAGTTGATTTTGGAAATATAATGGTTCTTCTTTGTATACCGCTTTCCATTGTGTATTGATTCCACTTTCTTCTTTTCTCATCCCTTCCATGGATGTAAATGAATTACGTGTGTTTGAAAGCAAAGAATTACAGAAGATACTTGATTCGTTTCAAGATGTATTTCCTAAGGAACTGCCATCGGGTTTACCACCTGAACAGGCCGTAGATCATCGTATTGACTTGATCCCTGGTGCTCATCCTGTCAGTATTCCACCTTACAGGATGAGCCAAGCTGAGGAAGATGAGTTGGCTAAACAACTCGAAGATTATTTGAGGATGGGCCAGATCCGTCCAAGTAAATCGCCTTGGGATGCACCTGTGTTGCTTAGGAGAAAGAAGGACAACACCTGGAGAATGTGTATAGATTACAAGAGATTGAACAAGCTGACAATTAAGAACCGTTATCCTCTCCCTAGATCAGATGACCTGATTGACCGGTTAGCAAGAGCGAAATATTTCACGAGGATAGATTTACGTACTGGCTATCACCAGATACGTATTCATGAAAGGCATGTCGAAAGAACCGCCTTTCGAACTAGGTATAGCCATTACGAGTTTCTAGTATTACTTTTTGGGTTAACCAATGCTGCAGCCACTTTCCAGCAAATGATGAACGATCTTTTTCGTGAACATTTGGGGAAATTTGTGGTGGTGTTCCTGGATGATATTTTGATATGTAGTCGTACTCTTGAGAATCGTGTTAGACACCTCACAATTGTCTTATCTATTTTAAGATAGAATCGACTATATGCTAAGTTAAGTAAATGTGAGTTTTTTATAACAGACATCATTTACTTGGGACACAAGATCACTAGAGATGGATTGAGCATTGACTATGACCGAGTTCAAAAGATTCTGGACTGGCCTATACCGCTAACAGTGAAACAACTTCGTTCTTTTCTCGGTTTTGTTGTTTTTCTTCGAAAATCATGTGCACAGTGTGTATCTACCGTGTGTTACACGCACACAAGACTAGCTTCGAGGTTTGGGGAAGCTTGGAGCTAGGCAGGCTGATTGGCGAGCTGAGTTAGGGATGGACTAACGGGCGGGCACCCAAGTATGGACGGACGGGCGCCCAAGTGTGGACGCCCGATGATCGGCCAAGAACCTATAAAAGGGTGGCCAAGGTTAGTCATTAGTCATATAGAGTCTCGCGAGATTTGTGAGAGCTCTATGGTCTTGGAGCCTAGATCTAGTGCAGACGTGCACCTGCTTTATGCAGCCGAGGCCGGCAGCAATCTCGAGGCCCGCGAGGGTAGCTTCGTGGTGGTATGGGACGTCGCGAGGAGGAGATTGGTCGGTACGTCAAACTAGTTAGCTCAGCTCGTGGCTCGATGGGGACAGCCAAGACTGTGGGCTTGCCCATGGCTGTCATGGTTGGGAAGTAAGTCAGGCCTGCACCCCCCTTGTTGTTTGTTTGTTTGCAGGTCTCGAGTCTCGTACCAGGAGCGTTCCACGAGGAGATCCGGTGGGGATTTGACAGAAGTCAAGACCACACTTATTGGAAAGATTTTCCGGTCTCATCCCTCCCGCTCTCAAGCTAGATATTGGATCCTGGTGGCACTTCCCAAAGAGCTTGCCTCGCATTTCATTGATGCCTGCTTGCTTGGAAGAAGCTTCTTCCAAGAAAATTTCAATCCGGCGGAAGTAACCTCACAGACTCTTGAAAGCAACCTGTTTCCTCTCGACCCGAGGAAACTATTGTTCTTCCGATACCGCTAGAACTTTGACTTAGAGCTAGAGGAATGCAACTTTTCCGATCTTCCTCAAGTTTCCTAGGCTCCCACGGATCTATTGGAAGTTTTTGGCTTCCATAGGATTAACCTTCGGACAGGTTCTAGAAGTCCCTGTCCTTCGAGAGACTTTCCACAACAACTGTCACAGCTAGTGTTGATGGGGTACCACGAGTCATGATACTCATCAGTGACCATTGTTTTACAAACGATAATGTGATGCTTGCAGGACCAGATAGCTCTTTATTCAAACAGCAGATGGAGATTGACGATAGAACGGACTAGTGCCATGTCTATCGACAACACAGCCACATTGCTAGACATTGTCTGAGAGCCAAGGACTATATATATATATATCTAGATGAATCCAAGAACATGCCCAAATTCACCTTTTGAGAACGTGCATGTTATATACTCATGGTAGACAACCCACAAGACTATATAACTATCAACTCCATTATGCATAGTATGGACTAGATACTACGACATCCCCACTAACGTCATCAGTGCCCAAGAGTGGGTGTAGAGCTCTGTATCAAGATATGCTCTCACACACGCACTACACACTTCTTTTTTTTGGGTAAAACCAGTTGAAATTGCATTATATCATAAATGTACAAAGAGGTTTGACATAAAGAGGATGTCTAAACCCTAGAACTTAAAAACAGTAGTAAAAAAGTTCTATGCAAGAGACATGAAGATCACCCTCGTGATACAAAGACTGCCTCAGTGAGGATCTAAAGGACTCATATGAATGAGACAGTGGCTGACCCAAGAAAGCATAATTATGCTGCATCCATATAATCCATAGTGCCCAATATCGAACCAAAGAGAGGAACAAGGAAAACTCTGACAGGGAATGTGAAGATCTGCCAAATAGCCAAAAGAATTTCCCAAATCTCTGTTGTCCCGGAAAGCGAAGATGCAAATAGCTTGAAATTCTATCCAAAAGCAACTTTGAGTGAGGACATAGCCATAGCAAGTGAGGAACTGTCTCAAACTGATACAAACATCGGAGACAAGCAGAGGACGCTATCCCTCTTTTGACTAATTTAACTCCCACCGAAAGCGCACCAACCATGCATCTCCATAAAAATAACCTTTGTTGTAAAGGTAATTTACTTGCCCATAGTAGTTTAAGATTACACCTCCACCAAGAAAGAGATTTGTGCAGATGCCAAAGGGCGTTGGCATGAGTTGCAATCCAAGGGCATGGCAAAATAGACCTGTAGACCTTCATAGAAGCCAAAGCATGAAGAGGGAGAGGATGATCAGCAGAAACTGAAGATTGCAAAGTCCAATCCCTTAGTCTGTCCCTTTGATGATAAAAACAGCACTCCAATGGAGACTTTCCTGCCGTAAAGAGTTGGAAGAATGCTCATTATCAGGAGACCATTTAAGTGAGGATAAAACCTGTTTCCAATCTTGCAACAAAGAAGTGGAAAGGGGACAGCCTCGAATTCTCCCTTGAAATTTTCCCAAGACTACCTCCCAAAGATCAGTGATCCAGTTGCCATACACCGATGATTTCATAGTAGAGCACATGGTTGCTAACATAATGGCCCAGGGCTGTTGTTGGGAAAAAAAAGTAGTAAGCAAAGTTGCCTTACGGGCAAGCATGTGATACCTGAGATTGAGAATGTTAAGACCACCATGCATCTTGGGGGAGCATACAAAATCCATTTTCAGTAATCGCAAAGCTTTCACATGTGACTTAGTCTTCCATAACAATTCCATTGCCTGGGACATGAAGGCTGAAATATCCCTCGGAGACCAGTGAAGCAAAGGTAAGTAAAACTGGACATATGCCATGAGAATAGATTAGACTATCCGAAGTCTAACATGTAACGGCCATGTGGGAATTTTCCAATATTCCAACTTGTCATGAAGCTTCCGGAAAATCCATTCCATTTGTTGTTTCCTTGTGATATTCCAGCCAATTGGATACCCTAAATGACGCACCGCCTCATGACATTGCACAATGTCTCCGGGCCATAAAAGGGCATGCCAATCACAGCTCTTTAAGGGAATGAGCTTGGATTTTCCAAAATTGACCATCAAACCAGCTGCAATGCCATAAAGAGAAAGAGTATCCATGAGAGTCCGAAGATCTTGCTGAGTATTCTTTGGCATGAAATATGAGTCATCGACATATGCCTGTGCTATAAGAGGGGTAGACCCAGGAATGCTCAATCCATGAATATGTCCATGCGTCGTAAGAGAGTCCATATGCAAGAGCAATGGGTGAGTAGCAATTGCATATAATAGAGCACTGAGAGGACAGCCTTGACGCACAGATCTGGTCAACTTCCAAGCCTGTGATAAATGATTACCAAGGATGCATTGAGAAGTGGACTCAGAATATAACCAATATATGATGTGTACCAACTTAGGACCAAAGCCCATCTTGGACATGATGAGAGAAATAAAATCCCAATGAATCGTGTCAAAGGCTTTGGCCACATCCACTTGCATAATCAACACATCTTGTTGAGTATATTTTGCATATTCAATGGCAATCAATGCATTGGAAATGTTATCCTGTATTTGCCGTCTGGGCAAAAAACCATATTGACGAGGATGGAGTGCATGACTCAATGCTCCAGATATCCGGTGAACAATCATCTTTGCAACAAGTTTATAAATAACCGGCATGAGTGTGATTGGCCTCCAGTCAGACATATGTTGGCATAGACTTTTCTTAGGGATTAGTTGAACAATGCCATGCTTCCATGAAGAAGGAAGACAGCCCATGCCATGTTAATCATCTCCAGGAGGACATCCTTGAGGTCTTCCCAAAAAGCTAGGTAAAATTCCACTGAAAGACCATCCCAACCCGGAGACTTGGATTTACCAAGATGATGCAAGGCCTCTTCCAATTCTGTTTCAGTGAAAGGTAGCTCAAATCGAGCTGCATTCTTAGTGTGGATAACTGGAGAGACATGTTGTACAAATTGTTGCCTAGCTTGATGTACCTGAGAAGATGGCTGATGTACCCCAAAAAACAAATTCTGAAAATGAAGGAGACATACATGCTGTAGTCCAGACATAGTGTCAGTCCAGGAACCATTTGAAAGCCTCACTCTATATATGGATTGTTTCCTTCTGTGAGCATGCAAGTTTCGGAAAAAAGATTTAGAGGAACAACCTTTGTCCAACAGTGGCTTCACTCTTGCCCGAATCTTCCATTTTTGGAGTTTTCGATGATCATTTAATTTGAGTAGAGAGTGAGCATGAGAGAGGGAATCCATCTCTTGAAAAGAGAGCTGCCTGCAATGACTAAATTCAGTGAGTGATTGAGTCATTGTTTTTGCCCAAGAAACTTGGGTTCTCCATTCAGCCATGTACCAAACACCATAGTCCTGTATGGCTGCCTGAATTATGCACACACAACTTTCCCATGCATAATTAATATCCTCCTGTGCATGAGAGAAGAGAGGGTGTATGGTAGCCCGGATCATGTGTTGGAACTGTTGATGTAGAAGATAAGCATTATTGACATGTAGCAGCCTGCTACTTCGAGAATTCAGGTCATCACAAGGCATACCAAATGTCAGAGACAACCAAAGAGGAGCATGGTCGGACATCCTGAGAGAATGATCAACAGATAGATGACACGTGAATCCATCAAACTGGCATGCATTCAGTAAGCACCATCGATCTAACCTGGCCCAATATTCACAGAGAGCATTATGATGAAAAGTGTATCCCGGTATTGTGTTATGTATGGATATGCAGAGATCTCTTGCATGTAAGGAGGATAACATGTGCTCCCAAGATTGCTTTTCAGAAGGGAGCATGTGACTTTTATGAGAAGTATTATCTTGTGGCTGAGGGGAATTATTAAAATCCCCACATATAAAGGCATTTGACAGCCAGGGGTATTTAGCCAGAGAGTCCCACATACGAGCCCTGAGAGCTGAAGTCTGCGCGATGCATATGCCGAAGCAAACTCATAGATCTCCCCATTAATCATGGTTTGGAGCACCATCCATCTGCCATTAGGATCGTTGAAAGTCAAAAGTGGATGCAAGTCATGTTTGACCAGTATCCATACTCCAGAGAATTTTGCCATGCCTGCATAGAATATGTCATATCCGGCAAAAGAAGCTTGCTGACCAGCAAGGGAGTGCTAATTATGCTCTTGCAAACACACCACATCCGGATGCAATGTATGTACATAGTGCCAAAAAGCCTCCACCTATTAGCATTACAAAGACCTTGTACATTGAAGGGAAAACATTTGATTGAAGCAAACATAGCAAGGGGTATGTACAAAGCAGGTCAAGGCAACAAGTAACAGAGCTAGGCAGCCATAGGCTGCAAATCCTCATGCTCTAAATAAGTGAGTACAGGGTTGGCATCATCTGACTCGCAAATTGGTATGCCCTTTTTCAGCACATCAACCCATAATCTTGAGGCAGGAGAATCAGCTGAAGTAGAGGTTTGGACCGGGAGAGGGAGTGGAGGCATCCCAATGACGAGATTAAAGAGGCCTCGTTGAAGATAAGAGCAGCTTCCTGGGTGGTTGTAAAGCTTCTTTGACCGAGGCATCCAACTCTTTCATTTTTGCTTTGCCTTTATCCTTTCCCTTGGACAAGCTGGGCTGAATCTGATTGGTCGTCTTTGCATTCCTTCCTTGAAGATAATCAGCATTCTTGATGCCTTGACCTTCAAACTTAGTAGATGGCTGAGAGACAGGGGGAGGTATGACATTGGGAGGAGGCTGATGCAACACCATCGGACACTGAGAAGCAAGGTGTCCAAACTTATGACAGGCAAAGCAAGCACCTGCAAAGACTCCCCATTTTAATTCAAAATACTTTTCCCCCAGATGAATTCCCTCCCTCTACTGCAATAGAGGGAGGGGTGGGGATGTCAGTGTCCCACACACACGCACTACACACACACACACACACACACACATAAGAGCATATATTCACACAAAGCCCTTTGTACTGAGTTTCTGTCAAACCTCCGAAGATGAGGGCAGACTCAGCCATAATGAAGCCTAGCACTAAGGGGAGTAGCAAATAGAAAGAATTAGTACAGCAAATAAGTAGTTGATAGGGCAAATGCACCGCTAAAGATAGAAAGAATTAGCACAATATCAACTGGCCACAACTCGGACGAAAACTTCACAATGTGAAATCTGCATGTCCGCTAATACGGCTGAATTATATACCTAGATGAATCCAAGACTACCCTAGGAGACAGCACAAATGTGCCCCGCAGGTGACACAACCCAAGGCCCCTCCAACCCCCACTGCCTCCAAACCTCGGCTTGTTTGGACTTAAAGACAGGTTGACAGACGTGCACCCACTCCTAATCCACCTGACGTGTGAGATCCCATTATATTATTGGGCGAGATGCAAATGACTAGTGGGTTGCTCTAGGAAGCGTTGGTATGCTTACCCTTCCTCAGTGATGGTTACTCATGCCTTTGGGTGCTTACGACTATATGGTGGATGCCATATCAGATATCTACATTAAAACCCTAGTGAGTGGGAATGGACTGGTGTGACTAACCCCATAAGAAGTAAATCTTTCTTCGGTTCCACTGCGTAACGCCAGGTTGCTCATGCTTGGACAGACCCAGAGAATTCCCATTTAGGCCTCATTGGGAGACGTATGACATTAATCCCACATTCAAAGAAGATTCCAGCAAACAATGGCACTCGTACAAAAGGAGCCAAATTTCCTACTTTTTCTAGTTGTTTCTACACGAAGGTTTGCCCACTGTAAACGGAAGGGGAAACTGAACGCAGAAAATCTAATCGATCATGCAATCTAAAAATACACATTTGCATGGCAGATAAAACAAGATGACAACTCTGCACAGTACACCACACTAGGGGCCAGAAGATGGGCTGACCCCCCCCCCTCCTTCATGGTTAGATTACCAAAAAGGAGTCTGCTTCCAATACAACTTATGCGGGTGCCCAGGGTTCACCACTGGCTGCACCAGTTTCTTCCAATACAATATGAAAACAAGAACACATCACAAAGTCTGAATTTGCTGACAATTCTCAGCACAAGTGAGCATTCCCGGCATCAAGCACATGCAGGACAACTATGGACAGTCCATAGCACTCCCACATCAGCCCGGGACAACTCAACATCTTCATCTTTTTTCTGTCTGGCTCATAGGGTAAGTCGACCAGCCCTCAGAGGCTGTTTTCAGCAGTCAACCAGCCCTCAGTAGCCATAGAAGAAAGCGACCAGCAGTTGTGCACAAGCTTGCAAACCTCTAGTCGGAAGGAAAACTATCTAGAAGCCCTCGACCAGCTCTTCCTCCCTGTTTTTAACCTCTGTCCAGCCTCTATTCAGGCTGTAAATCAGCCGCCCAATAGTGGAGAACATGCAGCAAGAGTCAGCCAGCTTTTCCCATACATCCGGTGAACTTCAGTCGCGATGGATGGCTGTAGAAACTTGCCAACAGGCTGCAAACCAGCCGACCAGCCCTCATGCACTCCTGAAAAGCATGCGCCCCCCTCAATCTGGAGTTTCTGTCAATATTGGAGGCTCCCCTGCTGAAAATAGCCCACACGTGTGCTTTTCTGGTCCAAAAAGAGGCGCCTACATGAAGGGAGTCCAAATAATGTCCAATGCCCAGTCTTTGGCCGCCACGTGTATGAAATAAGTCCTGCTCAATGTGTACTCACTTATAAGTTGTCTGGTCACTTATAAGTGAGTGTGAACCTGCACCCATAATTATTAACATGCGAACTCATAAAGCTGTAAATTGAGTTTTTGGGAATACTTACCACCTGCAAAACACATGTAGACCACCTGTCAGTCCCAAACAGGTGTGCACATACACGTCCACAGGGTGCCCAGCCGTCCCTGGCCCCATGGACAACGCAAGCAAAAATCTCTGGCATTGTCCAGGCAAACAAGCCAAGTCATCCAAAGATAAAATCAAAGTCATGCACACACGAGTGCAATTATATTGGAAGAAACACCCATCTGCTCAGTTGTATCCGATAAAATGTCCACGGCTCATGATTCTTTCGGAACCTTCCCAAAATAAAAATACACAAGATCTCCAGGATAGCTAGTCCCAGAGACTTTCATCATGTCACGCTCCATGGCCATACATGTACACCATGTCAAGCCCCACAAGCCACACATGTACTATCATGTCAGGCTACACCAGCTATACATGTATTGTCATGTCAGGCTCCATATGCCACACAGACACACCATGTCAGGCTACACCAGCCATACATGTACGTCATGTCATGCTCCACATGAACAGTAGAAAAAATAGAAGTTGTAAGAAATTTTGTGACATTCCGGTCACTTATAAGTGAGTTTAAACCTGCACCTATAATTATTAACATGTGAACTCATAAAGCTGTAAATTGAGTTTTTGGGAATACTTACCACCTGCAAAACACATGTAGACCACCTATCAGTCCCAAACAGGTGTGCACATACACGTCCACAGGGTGCACAGGCGTCCCCGGCCGTATGGACAACACAGGCAGAAATCTCAGGCATTGTCCAGGCAAACAAGACAAGTCATCCAAAGATAAAATCAAAGTCATGCACACACATGAGTGCAATTATATTGGAAGAAACACCCATCTGTTCAATTGTATCCGATAAAATATCCAGGACTCATGATCCTTTCGGAACCTTCCTAGAACATAAATACACAAGATCTCCAGGATAGCTAGTCCTAGAGACTTTCATCATGTCAGGCTCCATGGCCATACATGTACACCATGTCATGCCCCACAAGCCACACATGTACTATCATGTTGGGCTACACCAGCCATACATATACTGTCATGTCAAGCTCCATATGCCACACAGACACACCATGTCAGGCTACACCAGCCATACATGTATGTCATGTCAAGCTCCACATGCCACACATGAAGAGTAGAAAAAAATAGAAGCTGTAAGGAATTTTGTGACATTCCCCCTGGCTTCTAAGCAGTTGACCGCAACTGAAAAGCTTCCAAGTAGGCCTTCAGAAGTTCCGGATAATCCGCAAAATGATCCTCGTCCATCCATTTTGCATCCATAGCCGAATAGTTTTTAAACTTCACAAGATACCTGCGCACTAGCTTGCCACCTGCATGCTTGCGCTCTTTATGAAAAACTATCTGCTCAAGTTGCAATACCTCCTCAAGTTCATCCACTTCAGGTGGATCTTCCAAAACTGGTTCCATAGATGATGGTCCCACATAAGGCCTTAACAAACTGACATGAAAGGCATTGTGGATTTTCCAGTGATCGGGCAATACCAATCTATATGCCACTTCATTTATTTTCAGCAAAATCTGGAATGACCCGTAATAGCTGTTTGAAAGCTTAGGAAACTGACCTTCCTTAGCTGGCCGCTTCCGAAGACGTGCTTTCTCAAACTTTAGTAATATCCAATCACCTTCCTCGAAAACCACCTCTCACCTGTGTTTGTCAGCTACCTTTTTCTGCTTAGCTTGAGATCTCTCTATGGCTGTCCGAACCTATGCAAACGCAGTATCCAAATCACAGACATACTCATCTGCTGCAAAGATTTCATCTTTTGTTCGTAAGATAGATGGAAGCACCACCTTGCCATAGACTATCTGAAATTGAGCCTTAGTAGTTGAAGAATGTACGGTGTTATTCTATGCAAATTCAACCAATGGCAAATACTTTTCCCAATCTGACTTCTGCTCAGATACATAACATTTGAGCAAATCAAGCACAGCTGAATTTGCTATTTCACTCTGACCATCTGTCTGAGGATGATAGGCTGATGAAAAACTCAACTTTATAATTATCAAACAATGCCTGCCAAAATAAACTGGTAGTCAGTGCTGATGGGGTACCAACTGAAGATTGAAGGATCTCTATCCCCCACAATAGACTTGAGCACGCCATGATGTTTGAAAATCTGAGCTAAAAACAACTTTGCCATGTGCTCTGGCTTGATTGTTTTCCTCACAGGAATAAAGTGTGCCTGTTTGCTAAAACGATCTATAATAGTCCATATAGCATCATTTCCATGTGCCGAATTCGGAAAATCCATAATAAAATCCATAGCAATGCTTTCCCATGGTTCTTGTGGAATGGGTAAAGGCTGAAGCAAAAAACCAAGTGTCTTGTGTCTGTCAAACTTGACTTTCTGACACACTATGCACTCTCGCACAGAAGCTTCAATATCCCTGTGTAGAGCTGGCCAAACGAAATATCTTTCCAAAGCGTGTGTAGTAGCCAGAATACCACAATGACCAACATATGGAGGAGCATGACACTCTTCTATAACCTTTTGGCATAATTCACGCACTACACAAATACGATTCTGCATCATCAAAAACCCATCTCTAATCGAATAAGATGGGACAGCAGTACCATGATTCAAATCAGCCCAAATAAGCTAAAAATCTATGTCCAAAGCATACATATCTGGCATCCCTGATAAGTCTTGATGGTAGGCAGTAGTTACGGCATGCACTTGTGGCCTACGCGACAAAGCATCCGCTACAAAATTCTTCTTGCCCGGGATATGTAAAATCTGAAAATGGAACATGGACAAAAAGTTTGCCCACCTTAGATGCTTTTTCAAGATTTTAGGCTGTGAAAGAAAGTGCCGTAAACTTTGATGGTCTGTTTTTACCATACATTCAACCCCCAAAAGATAATGCTTCCATGTTTGAAGGGCATGAATAACGGCTAATAACTCTTTCTCATAAACCTGCAAATACAATTCCGCATGTTGCAGGCGGCGGCTTTCAAAAGCCACTGCATGTCCTTCTTGGTTCAAAACAGCCCCCAAACAATCTCCACATGCATCACACTCGACCACAAAAGGCCTATGCAAATCTGGAATAATAAGAACTGGCCCTGATATGATGGCATCCTTTAACTTCTGAAAAGCCGTCTTTTCGAAATCCGACCAACGGAATGCTACTTTCTTCTTCATTAGATCATGTAACGGTGAAGCTAAGAAAGCAAAGTGTAGAATGAATCAACGATAGTACGAGCATAAACCAATAAAGCTCCTAACTTGATGCACATTCTACAGTTCCGGCCAATCCTTGATTGCTTGAATCTTTGCGGGATCTATGCGTACTCCATCCTTAGAAACAATATGCCCTAAATAGTGAATTTCTGACAAGAAGAATTCACTCTTCTTACCATTGATGGAAAGCTTATGTTTCCTTAGCTCTTCCAAAACAATGACAAGATGCTCTTTATGTTCAGCCTCACTCTTTGAGAAAATGATAATATCATCAAAGAAAGTTCCTGTGAACTTGCAATGATTTGAACTTGCAATGAGGTCTAAAAATTATGTCCATCATTCTAGTGAAAGTGGCGAGAGCATTCATAAGTCCAAATGGCACAACCAAATACTCATATAATCCAAATGATGTTCGAAAAGCTGTTTTGTGCACATCTTGAGGTACCACTCGAATTCGATGGTAACCACTCTTAAGATCAATGCGACTGAAACAAGCAACTCCCTCAAGTTTATCAAGAATATCATCGATTCGGGGAATCGGAAACCTGTTCTTGATAGTAATCTTGTTAAGGGCCCTATAATCAGCACACATCCTGTATGTCCCATCCTTTTTCTGCACAAGTAAAACTGGAGAACAATAAGGTGAAGAACTTGGCCTTATCAACCCCTTCTCAAGTAAATCATTTACTTAAGTCATGATTTTCTCCTATTGGGCAGCACTCACCCTATAAGGAGGTCGGTTAGGAGGAGAGCTCCCAGGGATTATGTCAATACAATGATCCTCTGGTCTCTCTGGAGGTAACTCTCCTAAAAGTGAATCGATAAAACAATCAGCATATTCACTTAAGAAATCAATCTTATTATCTTGATCTACGGGAGCTACAGCATCATGCTCAACATTATCACATACAAAGACCAAGTAAGAACAAGCTGATTTTTTTATTGCCTTTGAAATAGATATATGGCTTACAATGGGTATGGTACTCCCAGTAGTACCCGCATCAATACAAACTTCCCTACCCCTATGAGTAAACACGACTTTCTTTTCTTTGTGCAAAATCTTGGGATCCAAACAGTAATGCCAAGGCATCCCAAGTAACACATCACATCCTGTAAGTGGTGCCACGAGGAAGTCTTCATGATCCAAATATCGCTAAATCTGTATGCGAAGCTTCCCAATGATGGGAGTGACCTTAACTTCCTTTCCCTCAAAGGCAACATTTGCATGAAAGTCCATGCCCAATTCCTCAAGCTTTAACCCAAGAGCAGCAGCCATCTACATGGATATGAAGTTATCTGTTGAGGCATTATCAAAAAGGAATAAAGCTGTTTGGTCCTTTAACTTGCCCCAAGCTTTGCATAAAATCCTGCTCTTTGGTTCATGTGCAGTGTTACCCTGAACATCGGGTATAACATTCACACTTGGTTTGGCATCCTGCACATTATTCTTTTTGAGATTATGGGGACATTGAGCTTTCATGTGATCTTTGCTCCCAAAGGAGAAACACTTCCCCTCTCTCATGCAATCAAAGATATACTGTCTAGACAACTTAGGATCGTTCTTTTTACCCCCCGGCTTCTTTTCTAAACCCCCTTTTGCATCCTCGGACTCATGAGACATAAACTTAGATGGTTGTCCACCCTTTTTCTTCTCATTTCCAGCTCTGAATTTTCCCTTGTATGAGCTGAATTCTTGTCTTTTTGATGCTCCCTTGCCATACAACTCCTCAAAAATAGTTACTTAGTGTATGAGCTTCTATAAAGTGTTGTGGGGGTACATTGCAAGGCTCTTTTGAATGATTCGTTGCAGCCCTGACTCAAACTTTCTTTTCTTCTCGTCCTCACTAATCGTCATGAAAGGTGCGACCTTGAGAAGAATCCGCCAAAACTTTGAAACATAAGAAGAAACGGATTCGCCTTCATCCTGTGTTACCCAATCCCATTCCTTTCGTACATCCTTCTCAAAGTGAGGAGGAAGTGTCACCAATTGGCCGACCATTTGGTCCATTCCTAGTTTTTGCGTCTCGTTCACTTGAGGCCAGGCCGGTGTCTCATGTGAAGAGGCCAGTATTTTGCTGACATGGACGGGAGCCAGACTGGTGCCACCCGTGTGTTAGCAAGATGGTGTCGTATGGACGGGAGCCAGATTAGTGCCACCCGTGTATGACCTGGACTGTGTTCGATCCATGGGACTGTCACGCCATGGACGAGCCAGTATTCGTGCCGTGTTTCACCTATGGGACTGTCACACCATAGGGAAACTCGTGCCTGGAACTGTGTCTTACCTATGGGACTGTCACTCCATAGGAAGACCAGGTTTTTATGTTTTATGTCGTGCCAGTTTTGTGCCGACAGATATTTTGTACATGTTCCATGAACGGGAGATATGTCCATGTTACTATTTGCACATGCACACATATTTTGCATGTTTGAAACTGTTTTCGCATGACATGTATTCGTGTGTTTGCCTGCTTGACGTGTTACTTACTGAGCGGGGACGCCTGCCAGTGAGTCGTGAAGTCTGCTCTGTATTCTGACGAGTTTCAGTGCATGTGAACAGGTGGTAAGTATATGGTACATGTTGTTAAATTGTTATTTAATTCTAACCCCTTTGTTTTATAAGGTTAGGGGTTCACACTCATTTAAAAGTGGGCACCCACTTAGGGGCCAAGGTGGGGAGCCTCACTTTTAAGTGAGTGTGGGGGTGGGCATGGTCACCTACCCCCACTAATCCCCCACATGCAAACGTGGTATGACCAAGGTTAACTCCACTTTCAATTTTATTAAAAAAAGGGCCCCCTTCAAGCGTTGAAGCCATCGCATCTAGCTGGCGTTGATCCATCACCCATCGCTTCCTTTTAGCGTTGGATCCATCAACCGGCTGCTCTTCCTACGCAAAGGGGACTGCTCATACTATGGCTGCGCCTACTCTCCTACAGGCGGTTATCATCTCCACAAGCACTGCTGCGACTTCTCTCCCCAGACGGCTGGCTGCAACTACAGGCGGCTGCCATATTTTCTACTGTACGGCTGCAGCCAGGCGCCTGTGTACAGCAGCCAGGAGCCTGTATACAGCAGCCAGGTGCCCTTCCTCCCACAAGCTGGCTGCAACCACTCCAGCATGCGGCTGCCTTCTCTTTACCTCTATTGCTGGCGACTGAACCTTTGGATGCTGGCTGCGTTTCTGTACAGCCAGGCGCCCATTACATGTTTTGCCTACACAGAGTTGGCTGCCATCACATGAAGGCCACGTATTACCTCTAAATTGCTTCCCCCAGGCGGCTGTGTATCCATCACTATCAGGCTGTGCTCCAGCAGGCGGCTGTCTACAGCTATCTCTTGGTTTGTCTACTTTGAAAGTGGTGGTACATAGTGACTGTGCACTCCTTCTCCAATCAGGCAAGAGCAGGCGGCTGTGTCCTTTGTGGCGGTACATCATCTCCACGGGTGTTCTACAAGGAAGACTTCACATCACCTGAGTGGCTTCATCATTCCACAAGTTTTGGTCTTTTATCAACCAACTACAAGTAAGTGATTTTCAGATTTGAGTAAAGCATTTAATGTTTAAATCTGATAAGGGATTCATCCCTCTACGGCCACACCCGTTCGGTGCCGGGTTGTCCAAGCTGTATTGGCGAACCTCGGTCCAAAGGTGCTGAGATCGGGAGAGCCAGGCGTTAGTACGAGAGCGCCTGTTTGTGCGTGGTCTCGGAACACCAGTGAGGCGCTCTCCGCGGAGTCCAGTGAAAGCACAGGACCGCAGAGATTGGGCCACAATAGTGGTCGTTCTGCTTCGAGTTTTCTTCATCGAAATCCGAGCCTACTTGTTTGGTACTGTTTTCATATGTACATGGACATTATCTGGTTCGCAGAACCCATGGAGCATTGTATTCATTAAATACTCCCAATAAATATATCATATATTGAGGGGGGGGTCGGCCCGTTCCGGCCCCAGTGCTGGTGTCCATTTTTTCCATTTCTGTTCATTTAAATTCAAGTTGTTTTAAAGTTGTCCATTTCAAATTTGTGGTTTTAAAGTTGTGCTATTAAGCGTGTGGGTGTCCAGCGGAGTCTTTCCCACTTGACGCGATCGGTTTCATTGGTATCAGAGCACGGTTGTTTCCCTCTTCCTAGTGGGGAAACGAACCTGTGTACTGGACATCCCGCTTTTAGCAAACTTTGAACACAATGGACAGCCAAGGCAACCCTTTGGAAGTACCAAATTCAAGGGGTCCCTCTAGTGCTTCTCGTGGGTCTGATGCCCTGCGTGGTAGGCACAAGCCCCTTGAAAGGGTTCTGGATAGTGAATCCAAGGGTCAACTGTCTCCAGGAAAGACAGTTATGCTTGAACAAGACCCTGATGCTATGAGGGCTGAAATGGAACATATGAGAAAACTTTTGCAGGCTCAAGAGCAAGAATTGAAGTTTTTGCATGAAGATCCTCATCTACAAAGTGCTATTGAAGCCAGGAAGGCTGATGCTATGGTTGATGTAACCTTTGAATCAATGGCTCGTGAAGTGGGCAAGAAACCAAGGGAGTTGGCACTTGCCTATCTCCTTCGCAAAGGTGATATCAAAGAGGGGGATGACGGAGAGCTAAAATTCAGAAATCCACCTCGTTTGAAGCATGGAGATCCTGCATCCCAGAGACTGAAATCTTTTATGCAAAAGGAAGAGGTGACTGTCACCTCTCGTCATGCATCCTCTCCCCAAGGCACTAAGCCTGATAGATTTATGTATGCCAGTGCTCATGGAGGGCATCAAAGTCACATGCATGCAAGATATGTATCTCATGGTGACAGGTCTGCTTCCAGAAAAATTTTGCCTTCTGAGTTGTCTCATGGAGAGACTATGCCTTATGCAGGAAAGTCACATGCATCTGAGCTTCGAGTTCGTGGAGCACATGCCACCGTGCCCCATGAAGCTTCTATGACGGCCCATGGAGCCCATGCAGACAGGGCTACCCCGTTGGATAAGGGGAAAAGAAAAAGAGAGGACCATGAGCCTCATGCCAGGAAGCTCAAGGAGTTCAAAGCAGGTGATAAATCTGTCAAATTTGATGTCTTTCATGGTGAACATGATGCCTCTAAGGTGTTAGCGTTTGTGGCACAGTTCGACATTGCTTTTAGCGATGAGGATTTCACAGAAAAGTCGAAGGTGCGCCATGCTAGCATGTTTCTGAAAGGCACTGCTGCCCATTGGTGGATCACCGAAAAGATCACCAAGGATCCCATCTCTACTTGGAAGGAATTCAAAGATAGATTTTATGCTCAGTTCTTGCCACCCAATGCAGAGCAAACTCTCACTCAAAAGTGGGACAGGCTGGAACAAAAAGATAATGAGAGTGTGCAACAGTATGTTAACAAATTTTGGAAAGTGTTGCTGGAAGTGACTCCCTTTATGCTAATCACAGATCTTGTGTTCCTTTCCTTGGGCCTCGTACCTGTGCACTTTCCTATAGCTTAGACCTGCGCACCTTCATCTGGGACTGAATCAATGTTTAGCCTTGCTGAGCCTGATGCTGAAACAATGTTGCCTGGTTCTCACACCACCAAAAGATCAAGACATGGGTGATGGTTTCATCCATGTGCAATGCAGTAAGGGTGGGTGGGACATGGACAGCACCAATATGTCAAACTCAACCTGAACCTCCGATACCAATGTCACAGAGATGTTTGCTTCAAGACATCCCTCAATTACCATACACATCACCTCTGTTGAGTATTGACACCACCTGGGAGATTATTGCTAGTATCACGGCATGGCAAATCTGGAAGACCAGATGCTCATAGGCCTTTGGGGGTATTCATGTTTATGACACCCAGTGTATCTGCAATACATGGAATCTCCCTAGTATCACGGCATGGCAAATCTGGAAGACCAGATGCTCATAGGCCTTGGGGGGCATTCATGTTTTTGACACCCAGTGTATCCACAGTATATGGAGTGACATTGTTCATACGCTTTTGGCCACCTGGGCCCGTATACAGGGATCTCTTAGAGCTGCGCAAACAAAACACGGCAGATTTATGAGAGAGTGGAACCATGGTATTTTCTTCTCCTCCACTCCTACGGAGCTTTTATGGCAGCATAGTGTCCCCAATTGGTTGAGATCTCCCTTTGTATGATTTTATATTACTTCATAGAAGTCTCTTTTCTGAGAAAAAAAAAGGACTTACTCTCTTATTGAGTGGGCGTGCCTTAAACTTGGACATCATTGCAAGCTCTTGTTCCAACTCTCTTGTGCTCTTAATCCTGAGAGCAAAACAAGTCCAAGGTGAGATGCAATGTAACACTTGAACATAAGGTACATAACACATGAACATGACAAAACGTACTTGGGTGGCCGGGCACGGGCAGCAGTCTCCAGATGGAACTCTCCCTTTGATGAGAAGAATCTCTCTTGTTTTTCAGTAGCACTCGAGACCTGGCAAAAAGAAACATCTCCATTTTGCAGCTGTCCGAACACACAGGCTTAAAAAGCTTCAAAGAGGTCAGTTCATGTGTAGTAGGTATTACCTCCATGGATGGTAAGGCTTGCTGGTACATTAAGGCTCTTTCCATTGTCCTCAGATTGAACTCCTGCACAAGCACAAAGGATCAAGCAGTAAACCTAGTGCTAATAAGACCACATAATTGCTATGCTTCCATCTTAATTACTTTACTGCCCCTTACTAACAAAACTACTATGCTTTCCTCTCTGTTTCATTGGCTATGGAAATAACCTGAAATTCAGGCAGCTGTGGAGTGCTTCTAGGCAGCATTGGCAGAGTTGGACCTTCAAGAATCTGGAATGATAAAATACCCAAGGATAAGAATTATAAGTTAGCGAGAGTGATCACTTACAGCTCAAAATGTCTTAGTGCATTCTAATTACACTACTAGGATACTTCCGGCATAAGTAGACCAGCTCATACATGAGTTGTTGCATCCCACTTCCATATTACAAATTTGCTTAATATCCCCAAGGCACCTTAGTTTTGGCATAATTTGTTCATACTGCATAATCCCATATGTAGAGGACTGGAAATAAAGCACACATATGTGCATGTAACTCCGCACATGGGTGGGGTGTGTCAGGCATGTATGTGCATTTGCCTATGCGCATGCGTGCGAACATGCATGTGCATGCGTGCACAGGTGTGCAAGTGTCTATGCGCACACGTGTGTGTGTGTGTGTGTGTGTGTGTGTGTGTGTGTGTGTGCACGCATGTGTGCATGCAAGGTTGTGCAAGTGCATGTATGCATGTGTGTGTGTGTGTGTGTGTGTGTGTGTGTGTTCAACACACACACCATAGTTATCAAAACGTAAAAATGCAAAAGCCACACAAAACCATAAAATTATGAAAACGACCATTATAAACACCATGTACATGTGTGTGTGTACGCATGTGCATGCTTGCATGTGTGCATCATGTTGTTAGCGCACACACACACACACACACAACACATGCACACGAATCTTAGTCATCAAAACCTAAAAATTCAAACGCAACATAAAAACAAAAAAATATGAAAATAATGGATTAAAAAGGTTGGAAACACCATGTAGGCATGTGTAGCAGCATGTTACTTGGGAAGAGGGGGAAGCGATGTTGAACAGGTGAAGGAATGAAAGAATAGAAAATGAGAGAAACAAGGAAACAAATAGTTGTTTACAAACTGATAAAAGATGAAAAGGGTCCACCAATACATTATGCAAATCCGCACATCACTGGATTCATAAATGCTGTAAGCATAATACAAGAATTCAGAGTTCAAAAAGAACTTTTTAGGTAGGCACTTACCCTCTTGTTCAAAGGACGTGCTTTAAATCTAGGTAAGTTTGCCAACATCTCCTCTTCTTGTTCAGCAAAACCTTTGACACTGCCCAAAAGCGCATGACAATAAGCTTTGCGTATTTTTTTTAGTGAGTGAAATAAACCGTACATGTTTTGAAAAGCTATATAAATTTAAATGCAACATTGACTGACGTGGGAGGCCGTGCTCTCAATGATGTCCCTAGCATTGGTTCTTTAGGCCGTGTCAACTTTAGGCTCCTCCTCCTTGATGATGTAAGCTTTTCCTACAAAAATTGTTTGCAATCATTAAAGAGATCTCTCTCTCTCTCTCTCTCTCTCTCTCTCTCTCTCTCTCTCTCTCTCTGTGTGGCAGGATCGGCAGGACACCTCTCAGACATCCACCTTTTTGAGCCCCACCAAGTGACCATGGCAATCAGCACCAAGGCTCCCCGGACCAAAGAGAGCACTGAAGTCACAGCCGAGCCCGCAACTCCCTAGCACCACGCACCTCAGTCACCTGACAGAGACTGTAATCTCTCCATAGAGAAACATCCCCATCCCTGTGGATCTAGACCCTCCACTCGCCAAGTGCAGATCACAGAGATGTGCCACACAAGAAGTGGACATTGCTGCATTGTACAACATTTGGGAGGAGATTCGAGAATGACATCTTATGAGCTTTGACTCTCTTCTTTGTATACAATTACATGGGCCCATTTTCTTTGGTAGATGGTTTTTTTTTTTTGCATGTTTCCAACATCCAGTTATTCATGGATCATATGTACTCATTGTTAATCTCATAGAGTCATAGACCTTTTGGGTCTTTTGTAGCCGTTAATACAATCAATCAATCAATCAATCATCTCTCTCTCTCTCTCTCTCTCTCTCTCTCTCTCTCTCTCTCAGAGGAGCAAAAGCTCGAGGATAAAGGACATCGTTTGCACACTCTTGAAACAACATTGAAGAGTTACCATTTGAAACAACAGCAAAAATTTCTTTAAACCACCTCAGATGCATGTGTCACATGACGACTTGAGGACATGTATAGAGTACGATATGATAGTTCTAAGGTTAGTAGCCTTTTCAGTGCCCTCACAGAAAGGACGTGGTCAATGAGTGACTGGAGTGTAGGTTAGGGTTTGCACTAATGGATGGTTATAGCACTAGCCAATGAGAAAGCACAGACAGGAAACCAACTATGAAGAGATGCTGGTGATTAGACCCTGTCAAGGGCCAGAGGACTTGCAAAAGAAGCAGCGATGACTGGCTATTCAGACTGGCCAGCCCGGGGGTGCCAAAAACAGCCCTCCCTTGATTTGTAGCTCAATTTAGCCCCAAACAGCAAATGCAAATCTGCCACCTTCAGCACACGCAAATCCAGAAATGCAGCTCCAATAGGACACAATAGCTGGTTTACACGTTCCCAGGTTTGTAAGAAGCACAAAAGAGCATAGAGAGGTAAAGACCTTTAGGCTTTAATTCTCATATCAACTAAAGCGAAGACTATGCAAGAAGAGCAGGAAGGGGGAGGGTATGTGCGTGCGTGTGTGTGTGTGTGTGTGTGTGTGTGTGTGTGTGTGTGTGTGTGTGTGTGTTTTGTGGGGGGCTTTGGTGGGGGATCCCATTTTGTACCCTTGGGACTCTGTTCTGTGCTGTGTGTGCATGTTAAATACATTCTTGATGTCCATTTTTTTGATTGAGTGTGTTTGATTGATCACTTCCACTAGACTCTCTGATATTGTTACTGATCACTTCCACTAGACTCTCTGATATTGTTACTGGAGTTTAGGTCTGATAATATTACATGCGGAAGCTTGCAGTAGGATTCATTAACTTGGTTAGAGCAGAATTTGGCAATCCATAAACCAGAATTTTGCACATGAGAGAGAAAGGGAGAGAGATAGGCAGTACACCAGATTGTGTCCCAATCAACTCTCTGAAGATCCCCCACCACAAACGTTATTGCAACAGATGTAAAGATGGGACTGACCTGTGGGCTGTTTCAAGCATAGTTGAGGGAAACGGGGAAACGGAAATGGAAATGGAAACGGAAACAGATACGGAAACGAAAATTTTGAGGAGAAACGGAAACGGAAACGGAAACGGAAACAGAAACGACATGTCAATAAGGAGGGCTAAAGGAGGGGAGGGGTTGAAAGTTCATGATTGTTTGTATGCACATGTGATCCCATTATGACATGAATTTTATGGTTTATAAGAATAAAAGGGGAATAAAATGGATATCAGTTGTTGTAGTGTGACATTTTCTTACAAGTACATATTGATTTGGGTGGAAAGATCTCCGAAACATGCGGTGTTGTGGGAAACGGCAAGCTGAAACGTTTCCCCTGTTAGCTGAAAAATTTTGGGCAGCCGTTTAAGGGTTACCGAAACGCGTTTCAATCCCCTACCTACCCCGAAACGTGTTTCGGCCTTCAAAAACGGCCGTTTCAGGCATTTCCCATAACTATGTTTTCAAGCCCTAAAGACCAACGATTTCGATCATGCAGAGCACCTGGGAAGGAAACGCACCTGGCCACTCTGTTCTGATCTGCTGGATAGCCCCTTTGATGCTTGCGTTTTCCTCTGGACACCTCTACACGCTGCATTTTGCTTCTCTGCAGGTCGCCTAGCTCTTCACCCCTTTCTCTTTGCATTTTCTGGCCTATAGACTGCCTTAGGCATGCACACAAGCTATGGTTCTTGCAAGAATCAGAGATGGCCTCCACAAGGACTAAATCCCCCTTAGATAGGGATGGGGACTGTTAGCAGTCATCTCCTGTCTGTACATATTACACATTCGTGCCATTGTTGTGGGTGTGCTCGCCCGTGTAGGTGCTTCTCCATTTTTCCTCATGTTCCATATTTTCCCTGTTTTTTGTCTGGTCATGGGGGACTATCTTCTGCTAGCCGACATGGTCTGTTTGCTACCCGACTTGATCATGTGCTGGCTGACTGGGATTTTATCTGGTCATGGGCAGTCTCGTGGGCACTCTCGCTACCTTGCATAGTGTTTGCAGCCTCCTCTTCATTTTTTTGTCCACCCACCCTCCCTTCACAAGACCGATTTGCTCGAGATGGCTGAGAATTATGTGAAGATCCCCACCCTCTCCACATTCCCGGTGGATCAACAGTTGGACGGGACCAACTATGGCATCTGGGAGGTAATGATGGAGTCTGTCTTGGAGTCTTATGATTTGGCTGATTTCATTGTGGTTGGAGTTCCACGACCAAAGTTGGAGGAGGGTGAGCTTTACCTTCTACTAGGAAAGAGCGGGAGGCTCAAGCACAATTGTGGGATCGTGTCAATGCCCGTGTGCGTTCTTTCATCTTCCTTAATTGCACACCCCAAGTGATCAATCACACCAAACACATGACACTGGCCCGAGGGATTTGGTACTACTTGGCTTCTTTGTATAGCAGGGTATCACCCATGAAGAGGATTTCCTTGGAAGTGCAGATGCGAGTGATGAATCCTGCAAAGTCTTCAGCGATGCGGGAGCACATCAACAAACTCCAGGCTCTTCAACGGAGGTTCTTCAGGTTGGGAAGGAGAGATCTTCAGAGGATATGGCCATTACTTTGCTGTCTCATCTTACCCCTCAGTATTCAGCTTTCTATTCTTCTTTGATCACCAGTGGAAGGCTCAACACCATCACAAGGGAGGAGCTTGTACCAATGGTTTTGGATCGCAAAGAGCGGTTTACGAACCCTCCACAAGGCGGAGGTTATCAGGCTCTGACTGGCCAATGGTTGAAAGGCCACAATAACAACAATAAGGGAAAAGGGAAGTCTTCTGAGCAGGAGCCCGACTCAGATGGTGATGCCTTGAAGGCAGAGCAAACCTGTAACCATTGTGGCGAGAAGGGTCACTATTGGAGGAAATGTCCTCAGCGAAGCACCGAGAAAGGTGTCGATTCCTCAGCTATAATCGTGAAGACTCTAGCTTTTGTGCACTTGGAGATTATGAACGCCGGAGTTTCATCTTCTTCGAGCAAGGAGGCGATTGGACTCACCGTTGGGGATACTCGGGAGTGGATTCTAGACAATGGTGCTTCCAAGCACATGACTCCTTCTTGAGAGTTATTACAAGATCTTCGAAGGCAAACAGGTCACATCCTTACTATCCCTATTCATAGTGAGGGTAGGTTGAAGATCATTCCTGATGGCAAAGGAGGGAAGCATTCCTCCCAAGTTCTTTGTTCCATCTCTTGGTTTTTATCTTTTGTCAATGCATGAGGTTTACAAGACTGGCATATGGGTGGAGTTTGATGCGGGACAAAGTAAGAGGCCAAGTTGTTTGGGAAGGTGGAGTGTAGAATGGGATTTATAGACTCTCAGCACTCTCTCTTGCAGGTCCTCTTCATCATGGCCACTTGAATGTGGATACGCTACAACGGGCTTGCTGGGACTGGATGGTGGATGGCTTGCCAGATGTTGGCAAGCGGGCAAGGACATTCCAGTTCTTGTGCTCATCAGTCAGAGGAGCTTTTACAAGTGAACTATGCTTTGATGTCTCGTATCATTCGGAACAAAGAGCCCACTTCCGTTAAGGAAGCCCTTTCCTAGGAGACTTGGGGAGGAAAGCCATGCAAGTGGAACTTGAAGCCATAGAGAAGAATAACACTTGGGAGTTGGTTCCGCGACCATCAAAACGGTCGATCATTGGTGTCAATTGGGTCTACAAGACCAAGTATACAAATGATGGGCCGGTGGACAAGCACAAGGCCAGACTTGTTGCTAAGGGCTATGCTTAGCGGCCTGGCATCGACTATGAGGACACTTTTGCACCGATAGCTAGGATGACCATGATTCAAACAGTTCTTGCCCTTGCCTCTTCTTAGCGGTGGCCGGTATATCAGATGGATGTAAAATTTGTGTTCCTCAATGGTGACTTGCAGAAGGAGGTGTATGTTGAGCAACCTCCAAGCTTTGAGGTTCCGGGATCAAAGGAATGGTTTACAAGATACGGAAGCCCTTGTATGGTCTTATAGGCTCCCAAGGCTTGCAATCAGAAGATTGATTCTTTATTTCTTAGAAAAGGTTTCCAGAGATCTATTGCAGATCCAAACTTGTATCTCTTTTTCGGGAACGCGGTATGGTCACCTTGATGTCAATCATTGGTGTCAAGTGGGTCTACAAGACCAAGTATACATCTGATGGGTCGGTGGACAAGCACAAGGCCAGACTTGTTACTAAGGACTATGCTTAGTGGCCTGGCATCGACGATGAGGACACTTTTGCACCAATAGCTAGGATGACCACGATTCGGACAGTTCTTGCCCTTGCCTCTTCTCAACGGCGGTGGCCAATATATCAAATGGATGTAAAATTTGTGTTCCTCAATGGTGACTTGCAAAAGGAGGTGTATGTTGAGCAAACTCCAGGCTTTGAGGTTCCGGAATCAAAGGGATGGTTTACAGGATACGGAAGCCCTTGTATGGTCTTAAATAGGCTCCCAAGGCTTGGAATCAGAAGATTGATTCTTAGAAAGGGTTTCCAGAGATCGGTTGCAGATCCGAACTTGTATCTCTTTCGGGAACGCGGTATGGTCACCTTGATTATCCTTTATGTGGATTCTCACTAGCAGTCATGTGGAGCACATAGCTGTGACGAAGGCTGCCTTGTCAAAGGAGTTTGAGATGACGGACTTAGGCTTACTCCATTTCTTTTTGGGATTGGATATTTGGCTGACCCAAAGGGGGGGTTCTTTGTTTCTCAACAGCAATATGTTCAAGTGTTGCTAGAGGCCTTTGGGATGGAGAACTGCAAGCCTATTTCTTCACCGATGGACCCGAATACCAAACTGACAGTAAATAATCCTTGTGAGCAGGTTGATGCCTTCTTGTATCGGAAGCTTGTTGGTTCATTGATTTGGTTGCTGAACACCAGATTGGACTTGAGTTTTCCATTGGGGCTGTTGAGCTCATTTATGCAAACACCTTTGAGGACTCATTGGGTCGCAGAATTATGGATCTTGCGGTATCTGCAAGGTATGAAGGATCTTGGACTCTTCTATGGCACTGGAGGGGAGATGAAGGACCGAGTCAAACTCTGAGGTTGGAGTGACTCTAATTGGGAAGGAGATCCAAAATACATAGGCAGAGTACCGGGCCGCTTGTGGTGTTGCTTGCGAGGTTGTGTGGCTGTGGAGATTACTTGGCGAGATTGGGTTTCCCCAAAAGGAACCCACGGTCATCCACTACAATAACCAAGGCTATATAGCTATTGCTCAGAACCCGGTCTTCCATGCCTAGACCAAGCACATAGAGATACAATATCACTTTGTTCGTGAGAAGATTTTGGCTGGTGACATCTTGCTTATCTATTGTTCGACATGGGACAATGTGGCGGACCTCTTCACGAAGCCTCTACCTCGGTAGTTGCTCCATCAACACTCCAACTCACTAGGGTTGGTTCCACATCCAGGAGCTGAGAGGGGGTGTTAGCAATCATCTCCTGTGTGTACATATTACACATTAGGGCCATTGTTGTGGGTGTGCCAACCCGTGCTTCTACATTTTTCCTCATGTTCCATATTTTCCCTGTCGTCTGCTGGCCAACATGGCCTGTTTGCTACCCAACTTGATCATGAGCTGGCCAATTGCTCTTATGCTGGCCGACTGCGATTTTATCCAGTCATGGACAGTCTTGCTGCTGTCAGCCTGTTTTAGACTGGCCAACCAGCAGCCCCAGGTTGGTATATACCACCCTTGCCACCACACCATTTGTTGTATCATTCTGTATCAGACCTTCAGTGTATATAGCAGAGTTTATATAGCTTCTCTCTCTATACACTTCTGCGTTTTCTCTCACAGCAGTTTCTCATTTCCGCTGTGCATTCCGACGAGGACTGCATGAGGGCTGGCAAACCCACTGTGGGGCTGGCCGACTAGGCTCCAAGGCTGGTTGTGGGTTGTAAAGCCCCTTTGAAGGGTATGTATGCTGCATAGTTTCAAAGTGTTTCAAAAAAAGCCTTTCAGAAAAGTTTCATACAAACTGGAGAAGTTTCATAAACGTTTCATAGAAGGGTTGAGGGGGGAAGCGTACAGTCAGAAAAATGCTAGATTCAGCATTTATATACTTGGCGCAGCTTGTAGAATGTATAAACATACACGACAAGCATATCTTTCGGCTTTAAAACATGTGAAAATAACAAGGTTTGAGAGCTGTCAGCTGGGCCTTGGCAGCTCAGAGTTCAACCTTGCCAACTGCCCAAGACAGGTGACAAAAGATAAAGTCATGAGGCACGATTCATATTCCATATGTGCTCTCAAAGCAGCCAAAATTAAAGAAAAAGTGTTGAAGAAAACACCAAGGAACTTCAAAAAAAGTGAAAAAAAAAAAACTTGAAAAAAACTTTTGAAACGTTCCAAAGTTTCATGCAAGTACCCTAAGGTATGAAACGTGTTTTTTGGCTAGACGCCCCATACTTGACCAATGACCCTTGGCCACATCGGCACCCACACTCATCCATGGCCCCCTTTTGGGTGACCATTGAGCTGCCCAAAACCATTCAAACCACCATAAGCTTTGCCCACCATGTGGTGTTACTAGTGCAGGTTCATACACACCTAGAAAAGATCTAATCCTAGACATTTGACATGATAGGTGCCCATCCATCTACCCAACCAGTGGCTCTAATAAGTGTACAGGACACCAGAACATCATTATTTTAATGTACAAGAGGGTTACATCCTTGCACGGGACTAGCACGGCTGCTGACGTGTGCAAGGCATGCACGATTGGACTTTGAACATCCCTAGGCCGTACACCAACAACTCATCCCTCAACAAGGAATCACAAAATGCATGGTGTCCAGCCTCAAGGCCCTGTACAGTCATGTCCACGGCATCCAGTCCAGGATGTGCATGACAGATATAGCCTTCCTTCAGCAAGAATCTCCAGAAAGACATCACAAAGTGCACTGATATATGAACACTTTACAGCCGGGAACCACTACCAGGTTGTGAGACTGATAGACCTTATATTCTACCAGGTTGTGAGACAGATAGGCCTTACATTCTTCCAGGTTGTGAGCCAGATAGACCTTGCATTCTAAACACCAATTAGATACTGAAGTTTTTTCTCATGAGAGAAGAAGCTTGCCGTGTTGCTCACATGTTGTGCCTGGTGTTTGGGTTGACGGATGGACATGGACACCCACAAGCATGACCAACACAAGCTGGAGGAAGCGTCGCCCCCACTTAAAGAGATAGGGAGAGGGCAGGGGTGAGGTGAGGGGTGTTTTTTTTTTGGGGGGCACCCCACACGGGGGGGGGGGGGGGGGGGGGGGGGGGCGGCTCAGTTTGCCTTCCAAGATCAAAGGATGTCTCCACAACAGACTACAGCATCAGACAGTGGGTCTTTGTCCGAGATGGGGGAAAGGGGAGGGGGAGAGGGGGGCAGGGGGGCACACCTAATCTGTACAGCTCAACTGTCACCTGTATGTGCCTGAAGCTGCTAACTTTCACAGTAGCCAGATGAGGGGCAAGAAGCAGGCAAGCTAATGAGCAGCTAGTTGCCCAAGCTTGCCTGACCATAGACAGCTTCATCCACGAGACGAGCAGTATGACCAAGCTTGCCTGACCATAGACAGCTTCCATGACTAGCAGTATGACCAAGCTGGTTGGATCACCGCTTATAGGTTTAGAATTATACAAGGCTGCTTGGATCCAACAAATGCACACATACACATGCATACACAATCACATACTGACATAAAGCATGGCACATCTGCATCCCAACAACGATTCCCAAGTTCACCCAGTACATTCAGTTGAACCCTTCTGATAATTGGCATACTCAGATTCTGAAGTAAAACTTGGCTTCAACAGGTGCTAACACTTACTTGCGTCCTGAGTTCACCCAATATATTCATTTGAAACCTTTGGACCATTTCTGCTACAGGTATGTAAGGCAAGCTTGAGCCTTGAAACTATGAACCACACAAAAAAAGAAACATTTTAGTACTATTTATTACAAGGAAAGGTGATTTGCCCACTGCAATGCTAGAAAATTACAACCCTGGTATGTACCTGGGCATCAGAGCTACATTGTCCGGTTTCTCTGTGAATGTGTGCCCTTTTCTCTGTGTTAAAGCGGAACTCTTGTGGAACAGTTAAAGTAGGTGCAGCTCGGGGTGTCTTTGTGTTTAATACCTGATTGGGAAAGAACAAAACAGTCGGGCATTAATCTCAAAAAGAAACATAGGGACTTTATAGCAATCAGCCAGCATGTTCAATGCAATACAAGAACCAACTGAATTGGTCAGGGCAACTACCTGGCATGACCGTCCTCCCTCGAGCTTTTGTTTCTTAGTTGCCCGCTTCTCTGTGTTAAAGCGGAACTCTTGTGGAACAGTTAAAGTAGGTACAACTCCGGGTGTCTTTGTGTTCCATACCTGATTGGGAAAGAATCACAACAATCGGGTGTAGTCTCAAATGAAACATAGGACTCTATAGCAATCCGCCAGCTTGTTCAATGCAATACAAGAACAACTTAATTCGTCAAGACAACTACCTGGCATGAACGCCCTCCCTCAAGCTTCTGTTTCTTAGTTGCCTGCTTCTCCTCACCTGACTCCATCTTTTGAGACCCAGCCAAGCAGCGCTTAGCAGTGGTTCTTTTACAGCTGCTGACAGCAGTCGCAATAAGTCATTAATGCACACCAAGCCTCTTCTGGATGGAAAAAATATATTTATGAACTTTGACCCTTGAACCTTGGTAATAATGTCTTGATATTCTCGAGGGTAGCCTGTTTATGCAACTCTGAGTGATTCCACTTTGTAGGTATGTTAGGGGCAGTATGTGTAGCTTTGGTACTCTTAAGCTCAGCAAAATGCTGAGGAAATTGGTCTCTTGGAGTACAAGGTTCATCTTTAGTCAATTCACATCGTAGGCCTGCAACCATTTACACCATTTGTGAAAAATGATATCCTAGTCCTCCTGAAGGCAAAGAAAAAGACCCTTAAACCAATGCCTTACTTCTGCAAAGACGTAGTACCTTGCTTATTTAAGGGCAGACCTGTGTCCCTAGGCAGCAAACTTATTTCGTTGTAGGGCACGCTTGCTTCCTTGGCAACCATTGTTGCAGCACTTGTTTGAGTGGCACTATAAAATACGCATTTCCTTGATTGGTCCAGGAAGATAACATATTGAAGCAGGATGCCAGTACAGGAGAACATCAAAACCTCACATATATACATGCATGCATACAGAGCACTTGCATCAAAAAGGAAAAGGTCCCAAAGACTAAAGACTCATGCATGCAAACATACATACTTGCATGCAATCTTCCATGCATCCATCTAGCCAGTTTCCATTTATACACAGGTGCACACATACAGAGAAGCCATATGTACACGCACACGCATACATGTATGCATCCATCCAGCTAGCCATCCATTCATACATACATGCGTACGTATGTAATGTGTTTATACCTAGCAGTGTCGACCTGCGTCTCCTTTGGAAGCTCGGATGACAGACGTGCTACAAGCTAAAACAAACAAAAATACAAGGCCCATTAAGATCAACCAGCACTACTATACACTTATCCGTACGGTGCATGATACCACATAATGATGATGCCACTTCAAGCATTAAGATGACGCTCCATGACAGTGCTCGGTGAGCGGCCATGGCACCATATAGCAAGTTGACAAGAATGATGTTTTTTAATGCCACCTGGTGAATTTTGCATGTTGGTGAAAAGGGTAAAATGCCAGAGCTAGGTGCAAGCCATGGTGTGGAGGTTAGCATACAACACAATTTTTATTTTTATTTTTTATTTTTTTTTGGGGGGGGAGGAGGAGGGGGGGGGGGGGGGGGGGGGGGGGTAATCATTTGTGTGGTCCATTCCATCCCACAATCAACTTAAACTTGTGCCTAAGCCACCTTCCCATATAAAAATGAGGGCTTGATGCTTCCCAGATGCAGCCATGCATTGGATATCTACATATCAAGTGGCATGAGAGTCCATGCAGGCGTGTAATAACACAACAGGTCTTAAACTTATGTATACATATGAGGGTTCAATTCCTCCCTCTAGATGCAGCCATGCCTTCCCACCTACATACACACGAGCGTCAGTGCCTGCAATGCCTGCCCATCTATATACACACGAGTGTCAGTGCCTGGCCCCTTACTACAGGCAAGGGTTTGATGCTTCCCACCATGCATTGGGTGTGGCAATAAGGTGCTATGCGTACAAAAAAGCAAACATTCTATCAAAATAGTTTGAATGATAATTCATATGGTTCAACAGCATCCCATAAGAATGGTGACGGTTCAGTTGATCCTAGTAGGGTGTCTCACCTTTTGCACTTCAATGTACTCCTCCAAACTGCATCCTGTTGACAACTCCCGAACAGATTTCACTTTACCCACGAAAGCTGCAGTGGAAAAAAATGTGGCTGATTTTTTAATTGCAATACTCAATTGCTACATTGTAGAAGCTAGCTACCATGAGGCAATTTGGATTTGGATAAAGAGGCTGCCGTGGAGTGTTTATTTTTCCTTATAATATTTGGGCATTTAGAGAATCTACCAAGAAAACTGGGCTTTCATTGAATTTTCTGGGCATTTATTTCGAATCAAAATGCACCTACCGTGGAGGGAAACATATTTGGGCTTTTTCTCTTTGATGATTTTTCGGGCTATAGAATAAACCTCAAAGTGCCAAATTTTTGCTGTGTTGCGCTGTACTTACGAGATGCTGGATGGCTGAGAGCTGCCTGGAACCATCGCTCTGCAGCAGCGGCCTCTTCTTCAGTCTCGCCGTTGCAGAAATCGAAGAAGTGAGGGGCAGAAAACTCATACTTGGGGTCTATACAGAACTCCATAGCCGGGGCTTTGCTAGCTGCCGTACCTGTTTCCATCCTTCTTTTTGCTCTAAACTGGAGATTTCAAAGGGAAAACCTGCAGAAGAACGGGTGCCCAAGTGGCAGATGAGCTTGTTCTACCCTCTAACGTTAAAATGTCCTAACGACGACGTTGATGATGACCCTTTCGACTCCTTTTCCTTTTCCTTTTCCTTTGCCCGGACTCCAGCTTTTAATGTCCTTTGCCCTATTCCTCCTCATTTGGTATCCGGATTTTCAAATTTTGAACGTTATGATAACCTACACCATAAGTGCACTGCTTTTTAAGGGTGGCTTCACACGCTTCACAGCATTGCCACAACTTTTTCACCTTTCACAACATCATGGCTTGGTGGTTGCATTGCCACAACTTTTTCACCTTTCACAACATCATGCCTTGGCAGTTGTGTTGAAGGGTGAGCGAGCTCCTACTATCGCCCGATGGTCCAAATGGAGGTTCCTCTTCTGAAGCTGCCCACACATTTCAAAAGCTCATGCTAGACTACATTGAGGTAGTAGCCACCTAGGACAAGTTGAACAAGGACTTTGAAAGTGTGCCAAACTAGGCATAGTCACAATTTTCTTAGCAAATTTGGTGGTGATGCAACTCTTCTTCCAAAGCTAACCAGCCTTAGCATCCTTGATAACCACAAAAAATATTGTAACCTTGCCTATGGCTGTTGCCACACAAAAATAAACAATTAAAAAAATCAGAAGCAATCACAAGCAAGCTCCCCACCCCAATCAGGATCCCCCTCTGCTATTAATATTTTCATTTACTAAAACTAGCTTCTTCATCCCTCTGGAGGAACAAAGATATGTAACATCTACTAATCAGCACCAAGCATACATCTACCCCTCATCAACAAAGTCTTCAATCCGATCACAAGGACGTGGTCGACATCAGGAAGGGTGGATGTTAACCCATGTTAGGGTTAACAAGGTTTGCCACACCCAATTATATGCTAAAGCATGAGTGATCTATATCAAATGTCAACACATCAAACTCATGTACAAACAAGCCATGAAGCAATGGTGTCAAAATCTCAAACTTGGACTTGGACACGTGCCCATAAAGGTTGGATTGGATAATTAATGGCATTTCCTGCTCCAAGAGTGTGTGGTAGTAAATGAGCTAAGATGTGCTCCCTAGTGTTGTAATGCATCAATGTATTATGAGATGAAGCAATGTACAAGCAATAGGCCAAATTGAAGCTTTGGGTACCTAGGTACCTGCCCAACCACAGGTTAAGTGTGTAAACACTTATGGCCATGTATAAAAGGCAATTTCTCTCATAATGGCAGTGTTGAGCCCGGAGATCTCAAGGGTTACGAGCTCGGCCCCATCAAAAACATCCCCATGACACATTGAGGTGAGTAGAGGTGAGTGGTTCTCTCCAAGCTATATGTTAACCTTAATAGAGCTAGCACTTACGAGCATTTAGCAACCCTCAGAGTCTCACCCTCATGGCCCACCGCTTGCATCCCTGACTCCTATCATCATAGAGGGTGAGGAGTTCCTGATCTTGCAAGACATCTTGGAGATTTTGGACATGAGGGAGGATGAGTTGTATTGTCTAGTTGTTCGAGTGTTCCTCCTGCTCAACATCCAACAACTCCTCCAACTAAGAGAGCTCCACCTCCTCTAGCTCCTGAGTGCCCTCCACGGCCACCTCATAAAAAACAAAAAGATGGAGACCAGGTACTATCACCCTTTGAGAGATAAGGAAGTACCAAAAGTCCACGGAGTTAATTATACCAAAGGCACATTTTGCAAGGTTGGTCAGGAAAGCGATGCAAGATCTACAAAAATCATCGTCGAACATGTTCTATACACAATATCGCACGAACTCTATCGACTGTTGATGATCAGTCTAACCATTGATTGGCTATCCAATTAGTAGAGCTGAAGATTATTTGGTGGATTTGATGTATGATGGCCAAATAGCAGCAATTCATGCCAAGCGTATCAATCTCAAAGACAACGATTTATGGCTCGTTCTAATGATACACAATAGTTCTGATGCTTTTAATCTCAATGTTGACATGATGTGAGGACTTGTAGATGCATGCTCGTGTATTGTTTAAGATGATAAATGGTCCGCACACTAAATCAAGCTTTGTACATGGTACTTTTTTAAAGCATTTTCTTATGTTTAATTTGTGCCCTCATACCTTGTACTCAAATTTGGACTTTGTACTTTTCTTATTATAAGGTTATGATTTTATTTTATGTAGTGATAATGATTTTTTCATTAAGCTTATTGATATTCTTACCCTAGTCCACAATTTTTTTGGATATTACCGAAACTTGACACACTTGAACATTATGTAAGTTTTGCAAAAAACTATCAATTACATAACCAAAATTTCGTGTGGACGTATGATCGGGTACCAGAATATCCTAGAATTCAAACGTTGTCAGAACACGATGAAACTTGACATGTGAGTAGACCGGGCCCTACAGAGCACCCTTAAAAACAATGGGACTAATCTAAGGCCTTTAAGGCCCCCAACCGAAGGTGCAAGCCTTTGTGTAGATCCAGGCCCCCACATGCGAGCCTTTGGCTGGGGGCCTTAGAAGCCTTAGATCAGCCTAATTTTTTTAAAGGGGTTCTCTAGTGACTGCTCTACACACACCTCAAGTTCCATGCAATTTTGATAAATTTGAACATTTTAGACTTAATTTAGCATTTAATTAAAGCAATTAAAATTTGCTTAAGTTGACTTTATAAACATAAGCTAGCCTCATTTCTCATTTTTTATTTTTAAGAAGTATGGCTCGCACAAAGCAGATAGCAAAGAGGGTGATTCCTTTAAAGGTGAGAAGACTAATGCCTTCACTAGAGCAACAACAACAGCAGATGAGATGAGACCGAGCCTCAACCAATGACATTGCAAGCATTGGTAGAGACTAGGCATTGTAGTAGCCTTGCGCTTGATAAGGTTTTATAAGAAGACAATACACAACATTATCCCTAACAGCCCCATTCCACCGACTTGTACGAAAGGTCAATGATGATCTCAAGTTGAGAAGAGACATGAGATTTTGGGCTCGCCAAGCCATGATTGTCAGCCTGCCATATCGTTGGTCAGCATAAGCACTGGAGGCTTTACAAGTGGCAGTAAGTACTTAGTGAATATGTTTAGTTAACATATTCACTAAGCATACTTAATGAATATGTTTAGTGATAGTTTTTTTAAGCTACTATCCATACAACGAGAGTGACCATCTTTGACAAGGACATGCAATTGTTGGTTTGATGTGTGCGAAGATGGATGGATACTCTAGGAGATGACATCGGCATGTAAATACATTATGTATATGTAATTGTGTACCTATGTAAACTACGTTATGTAACTCCGTGATTATGATGAACATAAAAATCTCTTATCTGCTCCTTAATTATTTGTTTTGATTGTGTTTTTTGATAAGTTTATTTTAATATTTTAATTATGTTATTTAATTACTTTGTTTTATTTTTTTTAGAGATTGTGTTAAATTAAATGGTACTTTGTTAATTATAAAATAAACACAACAAGTGCACAAGTGAATTCTTGAACAAATACATCCAAGTGTATTTGTTCAACATTATAATTAATCCAAATAATTATAATGTTGAACAAATACATCCAAGTGTATAATGTGAAAAGAATTAAGAAGCAAGATTTCATTACATCATAAATTACATGAAATCCAAACTATTAAGTACATCAAAGAGGCTATGTCCAACGCCTCTTGCTACTTGGCTCACCAAACGATGGAGGAGGGGCTTTGATAGTAGGAAGCAAAATTGCCTCACCCTCAAGCTCCCTTTGGATAACATAGGGATCATCTATCTTGGTAATCTAGCCAACTACCACAAGTGCTTGGAACCTCCCCAACTGTTGCTTTGAGAAGAGATATAATAGCTTAGCATGTCGCATGAGCATGAGCTTCTCCAAGCTAGACGTCAAGGGATAGTCTTGAAGAAGGTAGAAACCTTGGTTAGTGCCTTCAGCTTCAAAAAACTATTTGAGCAACCGGGGAGGAGCACGTCTTGTGGAATACAACAACAATGTTGACACCATTTGGTCGATGTACTCTTTTAGGGCCAAGTCTTGAACTCTTCCTTGACTTTGAAATCTGCAGGCTTACTTATATGAGAACTCATCAAGGTTTTAAACATACTGCAAACCAAATATGAAAAATATGTAAGTACAAGTACATGCACACGCAGAAACAATAGTTGCACACAAAAAAAGATAGCCAAACTTTTTTTATCAGAATGTAACCAAACTTGATGTGCGAGCTCCCTGGGGCTTGTAGAGGTCCTAAGAGCATGCAAATCAAGTTTTGTTCAATTCTTAAAAAATATAAATTTTATTAAAAAGTACTATAAATTGACCTGCTTGGCCTCGTCCTGTTCCGTCTCCAACGGTGCCCTAAGGTTATTACCTGGATGAGCTCTACCTTGATTTGCCTCCTCCATTGGTATCTGGTGCTGCGGTCAAGGTCCAAATAGCTCTTCTTGTAGCCTCTCAAACTCTACATCTAAAATCTCGTACTCAAGAGTAGTATTTGCAATGGATGCCTGGACTTAGACAATCGTTCCTACGTTATCCAAGTTGGTGCCATCATTAACGACCAATTTCATTGACAATAGGTGGAGCATCTTGTTTGTCAAAGTCAATGAAATCGTTGCATTGTGTACGCTCACTATCAGATTTATTGAGAAGATTAGAAGGAGGTTGTGGGCGTATCTTAGCTGGATTTTTAAGAGTGTGGGGGAGAGGGAGAGCTTGAGTTTCTTGCAAACATAGCCTGTCATCCACTGGTGGCATATCAACCATAATCTCACCAACCATGCCACAATGACATAAGTACAGAAGTTATCACCCAGGTGGGTCATCTAGTTGAGCTCAATATCTCAACAATAGCCCTCGAGCTCAACTCCACACACTGCACTTCAAGTAAGCTCCTAAACCTATGGAGCTTCTCTGTGCCCAATGCCTTCGTGAAGATGTCAGCCACCTGATCCTCTATGCTGACATATACTAGATCTCCAGCACCTACTAGAATCTTCTTCCTCACAAAGTGATAATGTACCTCAATGTGCTTCATTCTAGCATGGTATATTGGGTTACTTGCAACTGTATGCTACTAATGTTGTCACAATAAATGATAACTCCCTTATTCATGTGCTCACCCATATCACCAAGTAGCTTATGAAACCAAGATCCCTCACAACCTACCATAGCAGCACCCCTATACTCTACCTCTAGATAGTGACAAAGTAACTCTTGGTTGTTTCTTATTGCTCAACTCACAACAACACTCCCAAATGAAAACATAAACCCACTGGTAAACCTCCTGTCTGCAACACTATCAGCCCAATCAGAGATGTGTGCCCATGTAGTTGTATCTCTGTACCAGCCTCATAGAAAAGTCCATAATCAATTGTGGACTTAATGTACCTGAGAATCTATCTAGTCACATCCAAGTATGGTTTCCTAGGGGCCTGCCCCCAAGAGTGTGCCAAAAGCATCCCTGCTTGAGTATTTTTATAGTGTTTTATTCCATCAAAAATAGATTACATGGCTATTTTAGCCCCAAGCTTGCTCTACAAGCTTTCTTTCTACAAAAAATTGGATAATAAAATATTTCAAAAATCTCACTCATGTGACACTCCTCCTGGTTTAGGAGACAACCATCCTCGGTTGTAACTATCAGCACACACAAGTGATTAAACACATTAATCATTCACATTGGACTCAATCTCAATATCTTTACATAATTAGTTGGATTCAACTGACTCACAAGTCCATAGGACATAGCTCCTAGTAATGGTCATGTAGATCAAGCTACCCACTATGCACCTGTATGTAGTGGGGTCCTCCAAAAGCTCACCTATATCTATGGAAAGCTTTGTGTTTTGCTCCAATGACATTGAAATAGGCTTACATCCTATCATACCATACTTGGACAACATGTCCAAAGCTATATTAACTTTATAATAACAAAATTCCATGAGGTGATCTCACGACCTCTATGCCGAAGAAATATCAGAGCTCACCCAAATCCTTTATCTCAAACTTTTGCTTCAAAATCCTCTTGACATCATGTATGTCAGCATCACTACTATCACTAGTTAATCAAGTCATTGACATAAATGATTTATAGCACGATCCATCTATCTGTCTTTTTCACATAAAGTGGAAAATCTACATTGGATATTTAAAATTCAATGGTAACAAGATACTCCATGATCTTGTTTAACCATGCTCTAGGTGCCTACTTCAAGCCATACAAGGCTTTGTGTAACCTGCATACAAAATCCGGTGTGTATCACTATCATAACTTGGTGGTTACATCATGTATACTTCTTCTTGTAAATCACCACTCAAGAAGGCATTCTTTACATCCATCTAATGTAAAGACCAACTTTTTGAAACGGCCATAGCAATGACAACTCTCACGGTCGGTATTCTTGCAATCGGACTAAAATGTCTCCTCATAGTCAATGCCATAGGTCTACACATAGCCCTTGGCAACCACTCTTGCCTTATGCCTGCTCACTGAACCATATGTGCTATGCTTGACCTTATACACCCACTTACATCAAATTGCCTTCTTTTCCTTAGGCAAAGACACTAACTCCCATGTTGCATTTGAATCGAGTGCTGTTATCTCCTCATTCATGGCATCTTTCCATTTTTTATTTTCAAGTGCCTACTCAAAACAAGTGGGCTCTAACTCATACATATTGCTTCAACCATGTAAGAATAATGATGCGTTGTATATTCATTATATTTGAACCTCTCAAAACAAGGTACCTAACCCTCATAGACCTACGTACACTGTGGAAAGGAAGCCATGTCCTCCACACTCCACCAAGAGCCTCCCACCATCACCTTCGACCCTACAACCACCGTCACCACCGTCGGTGCTCTCTCACCGCTCTCCGACACCGCTATCATCGCCGGTGCCCTCAGACACCTCCAACCGCTTCAATTGCCGTCAGTGTCGATGCCCTTTGACCGTCATCTGCTGGTGCCCTCCGACCATCATCACCTCCAACATCTCTGACCACCATCATCGTTAGTGCCCTTTGACATCTCCAACCCATCAGGTCCTTTGACATCTCCAACCCATCAGGTCCTTTGACTACTAGTGGAACTTACGACGTGCATGTCCAACTCCGAGGGTACTCATGGAGGCAACACCCCCCTCTCCCTTTCCCAAGGCAAGGTGAGATCCTCTTTGAGCACCATCTCCCTTTTCCCAACGGAAGATCTTCCCTCTACACAACATGATGAGGGTTGGGACCTCGAGGAGGAGGACACCCAAGGAGGAGTTAAGGGGAGCACTCTCTCGGCCATGTACCACATTCTCTCGGAGCGGACATTCTCTTGTAGCACATTCTCTCAGAGAGGACATTCTCTTGTAGTGCATTCTCTCAGAGAGGACATTCTCTTGTAGTGCATTCTCTATTGGAGCACAGTCTCTTTTGTATCATTCTTTTTGGCATTTTGGTATATAGTGTTATACTCTTGTGGTGTTTTGTCTATCTCTCTATGTGAGTGAGGTGAGTGAGTGGTCAGTTGGTGGGTGTGGTGTAAGTGAGAGGCATGTAGGGATACTGCGGTGCTAGGTGGTGGTCGGAGAGAACGGTAGACAATGTAGAGCATAGGTCTTACATGTCTAGCCAGTGAGCTCGACTCATCCTTGGCGGGTATACTTCCCTGAGAGGATCCACGCTCCCTTTCCCCCAACCCTAGTGTTTGTGTGGTAGTCCACGAGTTCTCTAGTGAGGACTGGCAGAGTCATCCACAACTAAGACAAAATTTGGCGGTCACGGTGGGACTCTCCTAGAGGTCAAGGATAGTCTCAAAAAATTTATTTTTCTTTTTTGGTGATTTTTGATCATGGTGAGAGGAGTGTTGTGTAGGCCCTCGAAGACTAGAGCTTATGGAGGTAATTCAACCCTTCGTTCTCCTCTTTGAACTAGTCGTTGTTATAAGGTTCTTCCTCATTCCTTACTCTTCCCTTAGCGTCTTCCTTACTCTTCCCTTAGCACCGTTCTTTACTCTTCCCTGAGCATCTTCCTCTTCTAACCCTATGGCATCTCCACTGGCTACTATCCTTAACCATGTGCAGAGGGCTCAATCGAGATGATGCATGCTTGGTCTTGTTCTGAACAACGCTGGAAGTAGACTGGTGGTACATTCCATTCCCCGCCAACCACTTCCTAGATTGGGCCACCCTCAGGCTACAGTTCTTGGCTACCATTCAGCCTGGGAAGTATTTCGATCTCATTACTCAAGAGCTCAACCAACTCTCCATGAAGATGAGGGAGTCAGTGGCCCAACTTGTTACAAGACCTAAAGTTTTGGTCGCTCGGCTACCCCAAGATCCTAGAAACTACATGCTGCAACAATGGGTGCTTTGCGCACTCCCTACTCAAACGGCTATGAAGATGAGATTGACCTTTCACCCCAAGGCACCTTGCAAGACTTCCAAGACATACCTACACAACTAGAGAATGCTCGCCTCATGGCGGAGCGTAGTACCTCTTGGTCTACACTTACCCCTGGCATTTCTTCGGCTCCTCCAATGGTTCCTCTAGCCCTAATAGTAGCTTATACATCCACTTCCCTAGATGAGCTAGCCAAGCTCAAGAAGGAGCTTGAAGATTTCAAAAGGTCACAACAAGAGGACGCGGCCGTGGCAGTGCCGAGGAAGGAGGAGATCGAGCAACTTAAGGCCAAAGATCCCAAGATGAGTCCATGGTGCCCGATATGTAGTTCCCAAGGCTATCTTCCAAGAAATATTGCTCATTTTGCTTAAAGACGGGCCATGAGGACAAGGAGTTACTACCTCAAGGGACTTTGACTTATGCAACAACAACTTAAGCACCCTGCCTAATCCCTTTGCCGAAGACTACATGGTGACCCCAACCAGTAGTTCTTCAACTTTCGCCTAGGTCCTTAACCACCAACCAAACCCAACACCCTTCTTGAACCATCAATCGGCATGAATAGCTACCCCCCAATCCCAAGCTTATATTAACCCTATCACCACTGGCCCCTCCTATGTAGCTTCCCCACATACCCTTCCCTCCCCCATGGCTACTTATGTACCAACCCTCCTATGTAGCTTCCCCACATACCCTTCCCTCCCCCATGGCTACTTATGTACCAACCCTCCAACCGCCCCAGGCCACATCGCCTTAGTAGGGAGCTCAAGTGGCCACGGTAGCATACACCAATACCCCTCATTCTGGAGCAACCCTAACATATAACCCCCTGCCTATGCAAATCCCATATCAAGGAGGCACTCTCCCAACCTATTAGACATACCTCCCCCCTGTGCCAATCCCACAAACACCCCAAGCCTATTAAAACCCACCCCCGATGGTCTATGCGGCAACTCCTCTAGTACCTTCGGCCGCTAACAACATGTATGGGGCCTAGCCTAACCAAAGATTTCCCAATCGCCGTCCTCCCAACAACCCACCCGGCCCCTTATATGCTTCCATTGTGGGGGGAGCGGCCACTTGCAAACTCAATACACTATACTAGAGGGCTCGTCCCATTGCCTACATTGCCCGAAGAGCCGAGACCACTACACCTGGGATTGTCCTAGAACCCCACTTGTTAACATGGTGGAAGAAATGGTGCCATCTCCCAAGGTGCACACTCCAATAGTGGCGGCTGTCACCTGGTCCCAAGGAGCCCCAAAGACACCAACTCCTCCCCCGGATGGTGCAGTCTACCCATCCATTGTGGAAAAAGCTTATAAGGAGGCCATGGAGGAATTCATTCAAACACCACCCATGGAGAAGGAAGCGGCACCTACCTTGGTCATTCCCCCAACAACCACACCTTCAAAGGCAGATGAGGAGTATACTCAACCCAAGGTTAGTAATTTACGTTGGTGGGAGGCAGTGTTGGTAGGGGTAAAGGTGGAAATTGCCCTTCCTCAATTATGTGGTTTCACCCAGGAAATAGGAGAGCAACTTCTAAGCTTGGTCCAATGGGTGGATTCGAAGGCAACTGGGGTTGAAGCCACAGCTAGTAGTAGTGTACATGGGCAACGACCCATGTAGTAAGCAAGGATATGCCTCATTGCCCCAGGAGTGGCTGATCACTGCAACCTGAGGGTGACAGTCTGCATGGGAGTGCTAACCACTTTGGTTAACATGACCTTTCGCGTGGCTACCACACTTCCTTTGTAATCCATCTTTTTGTAACCGCGCTAAGTGCCAATTTTAAATGAGACATGGGATGACCGAGCTTACGGTTTGTGTAATGCTGATCATAAGGAATTGATGTACATAGAGCTAGTTAAACTAGGAAGACTAGTTTTGGGCTCCCATTTGTAATTGGGAAGCTAGCCATTGTAAAAAGTGAGCTCATGTATATAAGACATTTTATGGAATATAAAAAAGGAACAATCCCATTTGTCTCAATTGAGTCTTGCCTTCTCTCCCTCTCTCTCTCTCTCTTGAGCTTATGGTAGTTTTCTTGTTTGTGATGCTTGCATGCTTGTGATTGTTGGTGTATGTGAATAGGAATGGTGTTGCTTTCCCTTCTCTCCTTCTCTTCCTTCTCATACGATTGACATGCTTGTGATTGTTGGTGTATGTGAATAGGAATGGTGTTGCTCTTCCTTCTCTCCTCTTCCTTCTCTTGCTCTCCACTTTGTCTTGTTTGCATACGATTGGCATGAGGTACAGGTTGAGATGTCCCTAGCTCCTTCCCTCTTGCTCCTACCTAGCTTACTTGGATCTCTCTTTAGGTGACATAAAGAGAGTGTAGAGTGAGCCTTAGTGGCCTCACATCGGGGAGTTAACCCTAATAGGGTTGGCCAAGTGGGTGCAAATCATCTGATTCTACCCTTTCATACACTCTCTTCTTCTTCTCTTTTGTGCTTGTGAGACAGCATGTTAAATCATTAACATCTTCGATGCTACTGCGCCGGGGATTGGCATTTGGCTTAGGGTCCTCTACTCGAATCATTAACATCTTCGATGCTATTGCGTCGGGGATTGGCATTTGGCTTAGGGTCCTCTAGAGCTTGATTTTGTGGAGTTGGGATGCAAATCCACTAGTTGGTTGATTAACATTGTTGTTTTGTGTTTTGTTAGAGATTACCCAGATGTTGGATTGATGATTGAGCATCGGAGCATTCGAGTCTTCACCCGAGGGCGGGGAAGAAGGAAGTAAGTGTCCCTATTTGTCCTCAACATTCAAGCAATTTTCAATTTCTATGTTTTTCTTCATGTTTGCATTTTTATTTAATCATTCAATTAATCTCAATCTAATAACTTAAACCATGCATTGTAGTTATCACAATAAGTATCTAGAGACTAGCTCTAGCTCCTTTAAAAACAAAAGCATCAAAAGACCCTGGGAAGGTGCTTGAATCAGCTGCTGCTAATTGGAGAGGTTCCTAGGCAAAATTGCATTCTGCCAAGCTTCTCTGAGAGTTGAACATCTGTGGCAAGTTCAAGGAACACCTGTTCCAACTTTGCCATGCTTGTTAAAATCGTTCAAGACTTGCCACGCCCATTCACTCCTCATCCTGGAGCGAACACCCATTTGAGTTCCTTTTTTCACCTTGCCACGTCCGTCCTAATTGGCTCATAAACTCGCACGTCCGTTCTTGCCTGACACTCGGAAGCAAACGCCCATGGCCAACCTTGAAGAAAACACCCGCGGCATCAGCTTGCCACGCCTATTCCAATTTCCTTCCTGACCCTGAAGCGAACGGCTGTTCCATTTTGCGATCTCATTCTGAACATCCGTTTCTTCTCTCAATCACTAGAAGTGAACTCCTATCCATTTCGAATTCCTTGAAGCACACGCTATGCCAGGAGAGAAGCGAACGCCCGTTCCTTCTCTCTCTCAGGAGCGTACACCCATTCGCTCACAAGCGTACAACCGTTCCATTAAAAAAAACCTTCTTTTTTTAGGGGGTTCTGAGTAGTAATTCTATATTCCCATGCACCTCTACTCGAGTAGGTTGGTGAGAAATAACCCTCTCTTCGACGAAGTGAGCTCTTTAGACGCCCCTTCGTAAATCAAATTGGACCCATCAATAAATACCGGATGGAGTTAAGCCGTGCTTGTCTTTGATAGTATTAGTGAGAGAGTGAGGACCTCCCTAGTAGTGGACGGGGGACTGCAGACCCAGAGGTGAGAGAGCCTGAACCACAGTACATGGACAGACCATCTGTCCAAGAAACTGCTCCTATCTCTCCAACTCATTCTCAGCAAAGCCTTGCATTAAGGCTTCGTAATTTTATCATGGGAAACACATAGTCCGTAGAACTACAACCCAGGGTGAGAGATATGGATCAACCTCAAGAAAGTGGGCCCACTCCTTTTCTAATCCCTAGAGTGGAGGTCGACCAAGGCGAGAGTAATCAAAGCCAAACCCCGCTACCTACTAGACTGGAGATCCATACCCGCTCTTGGGGCTCGTAGACTCATTTAGAGCTCCAGAAACCTTGCCAAACCAAGAACCAGGTCCATCTTCCCAAAGGCCTGAGACATCATACTAGAGAGAATGGGTCTACCCAGGCCCATCGCCACAATAGGGCCTGCTAGCCTATCAGCAGTACCCACCAAGGGGTACACCCAGTGTATTAAGCGGGACCCCAAAGGGCCACAACTTGGTCCTCCCAGAGGGCAAATACCCCCACTTGTCTACTATTCACCCGATCCCATTCCTCCACAACCCATTCCCCAACCTGCACCCGCCACCATGACAGGGTTGACACCTGAAATGTTAAGGATTGCCATGGAAATAGGGAGGGGGTAGCCTCAAGTATTAATCCCCCTGCACACCAGTTCAACCTAGGCAAGAAGGAATCAAACCAGCAAACATCTCGAAGTCACGAAGTTTGATGGGACAGGTGATCTCATCACTCACCTAGAGATGTTTAATGAGATCTGTGAAGATTTGGCCATATAGATGATCAGATAAAGATAAGTGCCTTTGGCCTCACCTTGGATAGCATAGCTGGCCAATGGTTCAGATCTCTTAAAGCGGAAGATAAAGCTTCCTTCGAGGCTCTAAAAGAAGCTTTTAAGGTAGGGTACTCTCGTTAAGGTACCCGATGAAGCCATGTTGAACAACTCAATAATATCAAACAAAATGAGGGCGAAACCATCAGAGATTACATAAATAGAGTCAGATATCTCCACTCACGCTATAATACTATAGACAAGTTCTCTGATGAGAGACTAATTAGGATATTTCTAGAGGGACTCGAAGATATTCCCCTGCACAACTCCTTATTTACCTCGGGTCACACCTCTTTTGAACAATGTTGCAGGAGTGCTCTAAAGTTTGAGGAAAACTTCAAGGAAACACGTTCTCAACAACTCCACGAAGGCGCATCAAAAGCCTCCTTCAAGACCACCAGCACAAAGCCTCATGAAAAGGGTAAGGAATCCATGTCTGGACAAAGTGTGGAGTAGCTGGCCACCGCCCTAATGTAACAGATGACCCAACAATGGAGAATCAACCAAGTCCGGGATTGAGGGGGCCATCCACATCTTTATCCTAGAAGGGAACTTGTATGGTGCCCGACCTGTCAAGAAAACCATAGTGGCATCAAATGTCCTCATCTGAGACCCCACCCAAGCCTCTATTGTACCTATTGTGTAAAATGGGGCAATCACGAGATCTCTAACTGCTACCATCACAAGGTTGCCTTAGCTCAAGCTATGCCTCATGTACTACCTGCAAACCCCAGGCAATCGCTGGCTTTGCCAGCCCCTACACATCACAATTCTCCCTAACCTGGCTAAGAAGTGGCCCAAAGAGGAATCCTTAGGGTCTCAGAAATGCCCTTACCACCCCCAGTTCTCCTACCGCCCTGCGGCCCTTGTTACCCACCAGAGTCGCACACCAGTTCGTCAAATAACCCTGAGAGAACTCTTCGAGGATGGGAATGAGGGAGAAATCTTGGAGACTCCCACTTATGAAACCTAAGAGCCCGTGAGTGCGCCCTCACAAATTATCAGTCACTATGTTATGGAGGGTGATCAAATGAATCCTGTGTACTTAGCAACCCCGATATTGCGAGCTAGGGATATGAAATCAAACAACAAAAATATCGCCCATACAGTGTTATGATTGTGGTGGATATCACCGAGTGACTAAGTGTCCCAATAGGAATAGGATGGTGAGCACCCCAGCAGGTGCTCCAGCCTTGACTCCATTGTGCATTGGATGTGGTATTGACCATATGTACAAAGTCTGCCTGCTGCTAAAACCAAGAACAACTGGAAAGGCTTATGATTATAATCCCAACACTAGCCTTAACCTGTTGAGTGTTAGAGATGTTTCAATCGAGCAGTCCCCCTCAACGACATAGTAACCAGGTTGTAGAACAAGGGCCGCAACACATGCTACTATAGGGGCATCAACCTCTCAAAACCAGGACTAAGCAAGAACCCCTGAATAAGCCCGAATAACTCGGCGAAGGCCACCAAGGTTGGGAAGAAGAAAGCTGAGTGATAATCAAAAGCAGTTTTGACTCTGGCGGCACAGCACAACAACGTATCCTTTGACTTCTTCATCTGAAGAAGAAGATATGCTATGTGTAGTTGCCCGTGCTAAAAAACCCATTAACCCTTGTCAGCAGATATCCAAAAATCTTATGGAATATCCAAATCCTATTGAGGAAAAAGAAAGGCTCCTAGTCGCCCAAGAGTTAGTTTGTGAGAGTGCTAAGCTCAAATGGAAGCTGACCCTCCTACTGCCTACCTCAAACCTTGCTCATCTCTGTCTTAAACTAGAGACCTGCATATGATGCTCAGGTTAATCTTTGCGAGCTTCTAGACCAACCACTTTTGCAAGAGTTAACAGAAGAAGAAGCCACCCCCCAACAGAAAGACAGGGTGGCATAATATCTTAGAGACCTGGGAGATGAAAATCATAGGGGAACTATCGCAGAAATCCTTGTTCCCATTCCATACACCTCAAAAAGCTTGAGACAAAGCAAACCTAACCTTCCTCAAAGGATTGCCTCCATTCCAAGAGACATTGCAAGTCTCTCTTCGTAGCCCAAGCCTATGGAATGACCTGAAAGACTAGATGGAAGGACGTCTCAGGGCAGGAATGCACAAAGCCATGGAGCCCAATAACTTTGATGAATATGAGGGAGAAGAATCCCACATACCTCTTAAGGTAAAAGGGACTCCTATTGTTCGAGTGAACAAGCTCGAACAATACTTTGAAGGCGATAAACTTAATGCGGCCTTGCTGATAACTTTCAAGGACGGCCACCAAGTTACTGCAATCTTGGATGGAGGAGCCGGAGTGAGCGTTGCGGCAAAACAATGATGGGAAAAATGGGGAGCACCTACCTTGAACAACACCCGATTGTTAGTTAAACTCACTAATGGAGCCATCGCTAGACCCAATAACTTTGATGAATATGTGGGAGAAGAATCCCACATACCTCTTAAGGTAAAAGGGACTCCTACTGTTTGAGTGAACAAGCTCGAACAATACTTTGAAGGCGATAAACTTAATGCGGCCTTGCTGATAACTTTCAAGGACGGCCACCAAGTTACTGCAATCTTGGATGGAGGAGCCGGAGTGAGCGTTGCGGCAAAACAATGATGGGAAAAATGGGGAGCACCTACCTTGAACAACACCCGATTGTTAGTTAAACTCACTGATGGAGCCATCGCTAGACCCATTGGTCTACTAAAGGATCTTAAAAGTAAGATTCTTGGAACCACCTACCGCCACACCTTTGTGGTGATGAATTTTGGACGTCAGCCAGTTTCATACGACTGCATCCTTGGTAGACCCTTTATGCAAGAATCCAAGATGATCCATGATTGGGATACTGATCATATCTACATTTGGAGAAAAGATCTTACCTTCAAGATCAATCTATGCACATGGAAAGTGCACCCCATGAGTGGCAAACCATTTGCAGAGAGGACTCAGTCACAACTACATGAACTACTAAAGTCCATCTATGCTAGACATGCCATAAAACACTGGAAGATGAAAAGGAGAGTGAGGATTGTGCACCACTCCCCCAGAGTCGGAAGACTCTAAGAACTGGATGCATATCCTCGCTACACTAGACATCTTGCCTAGAAAAACTGGTACAAGATTTGCCACGGCAGATGGGCAAGAGCTTACATTGTTGTATATGCTTAGTTCAACATATTTTCCCCATGTAGCCATGCAAGAGCTGGATCAGGTTGTCTGAGCTAAGCCATTAAGGAGTACATGCTCCCATAAAACTCACAGGCCCAAAGGATTCCCTAGGCCAAAGCGGTACATCTTCCTAGACAACTCTGAAACCCATTGGTTGAAGTATGTGGGCCGTAAGCCCATGAGCATTTCAATGAAGTATGGCAAAAAGAGAACAACTCTCTTTTGGTCCACACTGCTGTCCCACAGCCGGTTGAACCCATTCAACTAGAACCAGTCCCTGAAAAGCTTTGCCGCTCTGCACACGCAAAAGGCACACAACAAAAAGTTAGCGCTCGTAGAGAAAAAGAAGCCAAAAGGCTAATTGATGAGGAAAGTGCTAAAGCCAAAGAAACATGGCAGGTTTCCAAGCACTTTCAGACCTTTCAAATGGCCAACTACTTTGTTCAATATGATTTGGCTCAAAGGTCTAATAGTGGGAAAGCTGGGACCTCATATGATGGTCCACCAACCAAGGTTAAGGAAGTGAACTTGGTAGACCCGAGTGAAGACTCGAGGCTCGTATTCGTTGGCAAAAGAAGCAGAGCTAATTGCTCTCTTAACTGAATCCCAGGACTGCTTTGCTTGGAAGTACCCGGATATGAAGGGTGTACAAAAGTGGTACAACACACCATTCCCATGGTTGATGGAGCTAGGCCAGTCAAGCAACGAGCTTACCTAATAAACCCCTAATAAACCAGTCAAGCAACGAGCTTACCTAATAAACCCCAAATATTCCAAGATGGTTCGTAAAGAGATCGAAAGACTTATCGACGTCGGATTCATCTATGAAATTGAACACACGAAGTGGATATCACCGATCATGATAGTGCCCAGGAAAAACGAAAAAGTCAGGATGTGTATCGACCTTAAAAAGGTCAATGCCACCACCATAAGGGACCACTATCCTTTACCATTCATTGAACATGTGTTAGAAAGAGTAGCGAGAAAGGAAGCCTACAACTTCCTAGATGGATTCTCAAAGATACAACCAAGTGCTGATCGACCCTAAAGACCATTGCAAAACTGCTTTTGCTACTGAATGGGGTACTTATGCATACAAAGTCATGCCCTTTGGGTTGACCAATGCCCCAAAACCTTCCAACGCTTAATGTGTATGGCTTACAAGGAATATCTTCAAAAATTCCTACAAGTCTTCATGGATGACCTATGTGTCAATTCTTCTTGGAAGGAGCACCTCACATGTTTGTGCAAGGTGTTAAAACGATACAGACTATATCGCATCTCACTAAACCCTCTTAAATGCAAATTTTGGGTTCAACACGGAGTGATCCTGGGACACATCATCTCCAGGCAAGGAATATGGATTGATGCGACAACAAAGTGTGGCTCATTCTCGAGCTGCCGGCCACCTACCAACTTCAAGGGCATACAGTGCTTCATGGGACATGTTAGCTATTATTGGCGATTCATTTTTATGTATGCTGATATTGCTATACCCCTTTACGGAATCCTTATAGTTTTCGAGTGGACATAAGAATGTCGCAGAGCTCACACTACACTAAAAAAGGCCTTGGCAAGAGCTCCCATCCTTAGATTCCCCAACTGGGATCTCATCTTCCATGTCCATATTGACGTGTCAGCATTTGCTATAGGATGCATAATGCTGGCCTAACCTGCCGGAACACAAGATGGACTTCCCCAACCATCAGTTTTGCCAGCTGTCACCAACTCAACGAAGCTAAGAGAAATTATACCACAATTGAGGAGAAGGATTAGCTATGGTTTACACGGTTAAGAAGTTTTGCATTATATTTTGGCGACCAAGTTTGTCTTCTTCATAGACGATCAAGCCCTCTTGCACTTGGTTAATAAGCCTTGTATATGACAGGCATAATCACCAGGTGGCTGCTTATCTTGCTAGAGTTCGATTTCACCATTACAGTGAGAAAAGGCTCTCAACATGTTTTAGCAGACCACATGTCAAGGATCCCCAATGGCGAACGTGGGAGTAGACGATGATTTACTAGATGCCACCCTGTTTCAACTTTGCCTAATTCTTGAATGGGGTGAAGAAGTGGCTCACTTTTTAGCCACTGGCTTACCAATTGGCTCACTTTTTAGCCACATATTCATTGCATTGGCATAATCACACTTTTGTTCCACATTGGAAATAATCCCCTTGAAGGGAAGTTTTATGTGAAGCCTACAGGAACTATGAGTGAAGAAATCATCCTCGGCAGGGGGTGGATGGGCCATAACAGATGCAACATCAACTGGGATGCACGGACGACCACCCTACAATTGGCTTCTGGCCATGTTACCGTTCTAATGATAGATGAAGAACCAGTTCCCGTTACTCCCCCATGCCATGAACACCCATTCCCACCACCCACAAACACCCCAATAGCTCACCCTTATCACTCCATTCCCCCAAAAAAGAGGCCTCTCAACATGCCATCTGCACCAATGCCTTTCACACCCACACAACCACCACACACAATGGCAGCGCGCTCTCACATGGCCAAATCACAAGCAGCTGCCACACCACATCATACTAACCAAACTAACACTGCTAACCATACTAACAAATCTTCACAAGTTTCGATATCTCACTCTACTGAGTGCCCAAGAAACTTCTTGTAGGACAAGGCTACTATGAGGGAGCATCTCCATTTGTGGATCCCCAAAAGGTCCCACCATCCCCCTCGCCAACGGGCATCTAGAGTTTCTTGTCCCCAGTAGTGTAGGCCCCCCATTCGCCAACCTCAAGCCTACAAGGTACAGGATTGACATAAACCTACGTGCCCTCCTAGGCGTTCTGATCCTTGATCAAACCGTAAACCCACGCACTCAACCCTTCGATGGATCCCAAAATCTCTTCTCCTTGCTCAACATTACTATGAAGGCGATCATACCCTATGGATCCCCAAACCAAAAAGATTGCAAGAAAGAACTGAGCTTTATTAGCTTGAGGTTACAGAGTACAAGAGCCAGCAAATAGGGCAAGGAATGATATATAGAATGAATAAAGGGAGCACCTCTTATATACTTGTGCATGAAGCAGTTGGCTATAGGAAAATAAGCCGACAGCTCCACGACAACATAAATAGAAGGATGCAATATTTTAACACCCCCTCTGCATCTTGAAGTGTGCAAAAAAGTCAGAAGAAAACTGATGACGAAGGTGCGACCATGGACACCTCAGCATAGCCAGTACTGAGTACACCTCAAAAAATGCACGTCGCTTGTTGTCTTCAGAGAACATAATGCTGCTATGGAGAGCAAAAGAAAATCTGCTTGGCTCCAAACTCAAAGTAGAACTGTGAATACATCACATCCAATAACCTCAAACAAATGAACATGGAACACATCCTGTCCATAGTCTCTGCTAACGAATAGTTCTGGAACTCATTCGAACCATGAAGGAAACTTGGTTGATCCTGGAACTCATCCGGACCATCAAGTGAACTTGCCTGTCTTTATATTTGGAACTTCGACACACGGGTCCCATGCTCCAAATTTAATATAAGAGAGCTTTTAAAAGCTCCCTCACCCGCCCACAAGCCGTTTCTGGAAGACAACACGCGGGGGATGCTCTTAGGATCAGAGCAGGACACTAGTCATGTTCTTTCCAGACTGTAAGGCCTTGGGAGAGCTGGAGTTATCACTAGATGAGTCAGTGATGATGTTAGTGTCATGTGACTTGTCTTTGCACTTCTTTGAATACTTGCCCTTGTCCTTGGCTTTGCCTTTGTCCTTTGACTAACAATCCTTTGATAGGTGGCATTTCTTCCCACACTTGTAACACCGACTTTGAACTTTCTTCTGCATCGTCGAGAGTGCCTGATCAGGTCCAATTGACAATGAAACTTTCAATTTCCCCTGAGAAACTAGGATGGATTCCTCTTCCAAGAGGAGAGTACATAGATCATCAAACTCGAGGGAACGTGTTCTGATTTGAACCCACAAAGCTCGGGAAACCATGTCATAATCTGCAGGAAGCCTGATGAGGAGGAGAGCAGCTAACTGAGAAGAGGTTAGGTCAGTACCCATTGCCACTAATTGGTCCATGAATTACCTTAACCTTCATCGAAATGACTGCATGGAAGTCCCTGCTGTAAACTCCAGGGAAAAGAGCTGACCCAATAGGTTGACAGATCGCATTGTAGAGTCCCGTGCATATAGGTCTGTCAGCTTTCTCCAAATAGAAGCAGCACAATCCAATGTTTGCACAATGGGGGAGACCTCTGGTGAGATGGCTCGTACAAGTGTAGAGTGAGCTTTTGAGTCTTAATTCTCCCAAGCTGAAAGCTTGGCGAGAAAGGCATCCTCCTGGTCCTGAGTCCACTTCCTAGAGCTGGTAGGGCTTTCGGGCTTTCATTCTCGTGGCCCCGAACAATCTCCCAGAGACCCTTGTGTGTGAACCAGACCTTCATCTATAGCAAGGCGCGCTTTAAAGTAAAGCATCAAAGTGGGTAGGGTAGTTGCTCGGACAAACAAATATGAAACTACAAAAGATAAAATAATTTAATATTATCTATTCCAATATTTTCATCAGATTCAAACTATACTTCAACTATAGAGAAACGTATCTATCTATCCATAATATGGATAGATAGATAAGAGCTGCTGGTCGAATAGAAAAGTGTGAAACACCTTCTCTTCTTTTCTTTTTTTTCATGTGAAAAGAATCTACCCTCTCTTTATAAACCTTGAATGTTTCTTATTTATTTACTAAATATTCAACCTGGAGCATTTTCTAACGCTACGGGTCCACAACACCATAATCTTAGGCTTCTTCTACTGGCATAAAAACGTCTCTTTCTGTGTCTTCGAAAATCATCCATAAAGGTTTGCCTGTTCTTTGTGCATAAACCCTAGTTATACAATCGCGGAGTTTTAATACTTCTTCTGCTTCCATGACACACTCCCCTGTTTGTCCATCATAATACGAACTAGCAGGTTGGTGAATCATTACCCTGATTGGATATTCCCATCACTTTGCCTAAGGTAACTGTACGGGCAACTATCTCTGCATACGGCTACACATCTGGTGGGGTAGGAGTGGTCATAGCTTGTACCACTGAGCTTGTCCTCCTTGTTCGTGTAGGGGGGACCCATGTCAGCCTCAAAGAAGCTATGTCTCAAACAACCTCTGTAGCTAAGCAATCCACGTGCTCTCTCAAGCACCTTTCCGCAGGATCCAACTAGGGACTATAACATGGTGCTCATGCTAGATCAAGATATGTGGAGGAGAGAGACTCACAAAATACAAGAACACATCTTGTTTATTAAGCACCTTTCCACAGGATCCAACTAGGGACTAATAGCCCCCCTCTGAAGATGCAGGCTTGACAGCAGCAAAAGAAACCCAAAAAATGTTAAGAAAATGTGGTGCTCATACTAGATCAAGATATGTGTAGGAGAGAGACTCACAAAATACAAGAACACATCTTATTTATTAAGTTGCTTATGAATACAACTTGGCCTTTGCTCACACACTAATGCCTTCTAGCTTCACCTTTAAATAGGTGAGCTAGTGGACCATAAGTCCATTCACACACACACACACCCTTCTCCTACCCTTTTACATGACCTTAGCATTTTAATTCCCCCCCTCAATACCAACTATGAAAAAATTAGAATAGGTGGTATTGGACATAGGTTGCCTTTATAACATTAGGCGTACAAGGTTAGGAATATAGGTGTTGTTACATTGAGATTTAAAACAATTTCTCAGTGGAGTTAGAGGCTGATGCAAAGTTAGCCTCTGACTCTTTGTTAGGACATTTAGAAGTGATATGCCCCGTTTGTTTACACTTGTTACATTTCATCTTGTTGGGATATTTGATCCAACAATTATTTGCCAAATGACCCACCTTTTTGCAATGGACACACCTTACTTTGCTCACTTGATGTGATAAAGCTTGTTCGATATTCAATGGAGTCGATGCATTTGAAGATTTAGCTCCTCCCTTTGGCCTCTTTTCTTCATCAAGACAAGAATGAATGACTCCTTCAAGGGTGGGATTAGGTATGTTCTTCAGGGTGGTGACTAAGGTGGGGTACACCTTCTTGACTGCTTTTAGCAAAACAGCCAGCAAAACAGCCACTGCATCATCTTCATCCATTCTCACATTCACTGATGTAAGTTGAGCCTAAGGCCCTTCAAGTGAGAGATAAAGGCTCCAATGCCGTCTTCCTCTTTGAGCTCGAAGCTAAAAAATTCAATTTTAAGTGAGATCCTGGAATTCTTACCATGAGCTCCATAGATCTTGTCAAGCTCATTCCATTTCTCCTTTGTAGTCGGAAGCTGGTCCACATGGTGAATAAGAGCCTCATCAAGATGAAGCATGATGATGGCTTGTGCCTTCTCATCATCTTCAATATCTTCAGCCTTAGTTCGATCAATAACCTTAGCGCCGGAGATGAATGGCCAAAAACCTTTGGACATCATCTTGTACTTATAACAAGAACTTGCCAAGTGTGGAAGCCCTCTCCTGAGAACTTCTTAATTTGGGTGTTTTTCTTTGACATTGGGTATTGAAGGGAGATTACAAGAGAGTAATGGGCTGATTTATGAAGAAGAAAACCAAAAAATTTGTGATGTTTTGGCTTAAGTAGAAAGAGAAAGGCTTATGAGAGTGCAACAACTCTTAATCAAGCCAAGGATGTTGCATAAAAAAGGAGATTAAGATGGTGAAGCTTATGGCTTAGCACTTAGGGTTTATGCCCAACCACTAATTCTGATGGAGAGAGCTTCATTAGTGTCAAGGAACACCTTCTTTGGTGATTAAGATCACCATTAGTGTTTAACAACACTATTAGTGCTTAAGAGCACATTTTTAGCATCAAATGACACTTGTATTGGTGATTAGATTCACCATTAGTGTTTAAGAACACACTTAGTGTTTAGAAACACTCTGAAATGGCTCCCCTTTGCTGGATTAGTAGCATCATTAGTGTTAATCAACATTATTAGTGTTTATGAACACTATTATCAAGCTCTTGAGCAAGCTTTCATGGAGAAAATCAGCAATAGTTGCCTGGTCTTTTGCCTCCCACAGTCGTTTCACGCAGCCATTGGGGCTGAAACTTCAGGTAGTAGGCCCTTAGGTGATGGACTTTAAAAGCCCCAAGCTCACATTGCCCACAGTCGCCTACACACGGTGAATGAGCTATACGACAACAGCGATGCAGAAAAATTGTGCCGGCCTGCTCAGGGTGCAATGGCACGGCAGAAAAAGTGTGCTGGCCTGCTCAGGGTGCAATGGCGCGGCAGAGAGAGGAGAAAACCAGCAATTGGCAATACAAAGATGAATGCCTGGGGGTCTTCTACAACTTCTTAGTTGGAATCAAGCCAAGATATGGCCTCCACAAGCAGCTGGAAGGCCTCCACTGGTTGGGGGTTCTTCTCCACAAAAAGTGAAATGTGGATAACCTAGTCTACACCAACCAAAATGTGACCTAATCTACCCGAGCTCTTGATACCATGTTAAGAAAACGTGGTGCTCATGCTAGATCAAGATATGTGGAGGAGAGAGACTCACAAAATACAAGAACACATCTTGTTTATTAAGTTGCTTATGAATACAACTTGGCCTTTGCTCACACACTAATGCCTTCTAGCTTCACCTTTAAATAGGTGAGCTAGTGGACCATAAGTCCATTCACACACACACACCCTTCTCTTATCCTTTTACATGACAGTCTTTTAATAAAAAACACACCACCGGGAACCTCCTACCAAAAGAGGGAGGGGATCTTGGAGGGAGAAGAGCTGATGTGCCACTTGTCTGATGCACTTACTGAATCTGCAGCTAGAACTCCTCCACTTGCCTCTATAGAAGAAAACGCAGCCTGGGGACTGGCCGATAGCAGTTGGAGAGCTTGTAGAGCAAAAACGTAGCTAAGAAAGAGAAACGCAGCCACTGTTTTGAAGGATCTACAGCCTGGAGAATCTAGGGAAGTAGAAAACGTAGAGGAATAGATTGTGTAGTAGCCAGAGCCTAGGCAAATGATACCATGAAAGAATGTGTATAAGAGGAAGCAATGAACATGAGAGAGAGAAAAAGATTGCAAGCAAGAATTGAGCTTTATTAGCTTGAGGTTACAGAGTACAAGAACTAGCAAACAGGGCAAGGAATGATATATAGAATGAATAAAGGGAGCACCTCTTATATACTTGTGCATGAAATAGTCGGCTATAGGAAAATAGGCCGACAACTCCACGACAGCATAAATAGAAGGATGAAATATTTTAACACTACCTCATGTCATACCTTAGTCACCTACCCTTCAATGGGAACCCAAGGCAACATCTACAGTCAAGATTAATCAAGACAAAGGGAAGTAAAAAGTCATGTGTAACATGGTCACCCCAAGCTACCACTGAGACAGACTTCATTACGGATATACCTTCAACATCAGCAATTCCTCCGCCTATCATTCAGAGGCTCGACAGGACCGCAAAACTCCCTTAGCCCCAGTTACTTCCTTGCCACCCACATTGGAATCTCTTCAGGAAGTGCTACCCCCTACTTTGCCATTACTTAATTGGCACAAACTTCTTTCTTTGGTGACTTGGGCATGCGGCCAGTACAAAACCCGTAATGGGATGCTGGCAGCATAGCCTCTGTGTACAAAACCTATGTAGGGTACAAAAAAAACCCATCAAAGTGCCACGGCCGTTCCTTTCTGTTATGGCTCACCCTAACCCTCCTTGAAACACATCCAAAAGAGATTACCTGGTGAACCGCAATTGTCGTGTGAGGATCTTTCCAATGGCCAAGCTCGTAACCCTTGAGGTCTCCAAGCTCTACAACTCCTTGAGAAGCGATTCCACCGTGCCTCTTGCACGAGCATTGTCACACCGCCATGTTGCACTAATCTTCACCAAGGTGTCCCATGCCTTCTTGGGTGACTTGGCATCCTGTATATGTCCAATCATGGTGTCCTGTATGCTAATAGAGAGCCAATACATGACTTTCCTTGCTCCTTGATTCCAATCCTTGTATTCTTTTACATCTGTAGTAGTTGGATTAATCTCCGGTATCTCTGGTGCCTCCTCATGTTCACCTTCAATGTAGTCTCAATAGCCTTTTCCCATTAGAAAATTTGTCAATATAAACCTCCAAGCATGGAAGTTGTTCTTGTCAAGCTTCTCAGAAACAATATGGTTAATTCCATCATTTGACATCTTGCGTGCAACAACACAAGCTCACCAAAAACATCACTCTTGTTTGTCCTGCACAAACTATTGTATTCTCTGCAACAGTACTATACTGCACCCAAGCTGTCCACAACGAGTGACCGTAATTTGCATCCATACACCCAATAGCACCTGTAAGACCTCTTTGCAGTACACACAGTGTCTGCACAACCAATCACCCTTCTTGTAGTACCCAAAATAGAGTCCTACAGTACCCAAAATAGAGTTTTGCAGAGAATTGAAACTTACCCGTAGTGCACGTGAACACTTACGAATTGAAAAACAAAGGTCCAAACACATGCCCAAAATGCATTTTCGACCTGAAAAATATTGTCCGAAGGATAGTATAATTGCCCTTAAGCTCCACTCCCACAAATAAATCTCCTCAATTAGAGTTCGTTTGCCGGTGCCTCCCAAAGAGCTCTCGAGACAAGGGTGTAGTAGCCAACACAAAGGGGGAAGAGTAGGTGAAGCTCTTACCCTCGTATCGCTTCCTATGCTTCTTACATTCTGCTCAACTTCTTGGTATGAGCCAGGCTCTAATACCACGAAAAGGTGTAGAGAGGAAGAGAGCTTGAGCTCTTGCAAGCACACACATACACTCACACAAACCCTAGAAGAGAACACACAAGGTGAGAGGCTAAAAATAGTTCTTCTTCTTCTTCACAACAAAAGGGTTCTACCAAAAGACAAGGGAATTACAACATAAGTACTAAAGTACTATGTACATGTGGTCCATAATGTGAATACGCTAAGTAAGTGAGCTGGCAAGATACGTATACCATAACTCAGTGTGGTGGACTAGTAGCTGGTGTAGTCCAGTTGTAGAATCACTGGTGTAAGATTCCTCCTCAGCCTGAATAATGAATAAGCTTTACTTCAATCCCCTGTAATCATTTCTTGTTTCTGAATACAAGAAAATATTATTTTTTCTTGTTTTTATCCAGAGAGATGAAAAATTCTAGAGAGAGGTAATTCAATATTGAGATATTTTTAGATATAAAAATTCTACAAATATCAAAAATATATTTTCCTAAAATAGAAAATCAAAATAAATTTTCCAAGAAGCATTAGGAATCAATTAAAAATGATTTAAAAGACCTTAGCCTAAGGGTCAAGATTTTCTGAAATTTTTGGATTATGGTCCAATTAAGGTTTCTATGGGCCAATAAGATTAATCCAAGTGTTGAGATGAGATAAATCCAATGAATAAAAGAAAATACCAAAAAATGAGTAAAAGCTCACATAAGATGAAGAGTTGACTGAGTACAAGGTTTATTAGTTAACTATGAGATATTACTAAAAAAATAAGATATTTTGGTATAATGATACATTTTTGACACCTTGGTAAAGGAGGGGGGGAGACTTCAAGGAGGCACCTATTTCACACATGTGAATGAGTTTTAAAATAAAAAATATTCAAATATTTTTCTCTCTCCTCTCTCCTAGATCAAACCAAATAAAAAAGGGAGCTAAACTGGTCCAAATCTTGTCCAAATTCAGTCACACTAAAGCTAGAAAATTCTAGAACTTAGTTGGACTCAGTTAGTGGCCTCCCTCACCTATAAATAGACCCTCATTCTTTTGTATTCTCATCTGTGAACTAGACCATGCCAGTATTACATTTGAATAAGCATATTTTCTATTATCCCCTAAAAATCCTCTACAATTTGGAGAGATTGGAGCTTCTCTCTCTCTTTAACCTTCCTTGGAGCTTTCCTCTTAACATACTAACCGATTGATTGGTTGGGGGCTTCTTCTAAGAATAGAGAAGCAAGCAAATCAAGAGGTAAGATGTGATTTTATCGTTTTTTCTCTAATATTCTAAATGTTTTCACTTCTCAACCCCTCTCAAGCTTGAGAAGTATTCAAATGAACGGTTTTTCATGCAAATGAAGCTCTCTAATGAATTCTAATGATTAATCATAAAAAGATTATCTTTATACTTAATTTAGGATATTTTTTAAAGTATATCTCTCTCCCCCCCAAAGAATGGTCATTCCTAAGACCAATTCTCTATTCAAATGATGCAATTCTTAATTCTAAAATCAAACTCTATGCTAGTTAAGCTAGAGGCTAAAGAAATGGCTTTTTAATGCTTTTATGTTACATAAATTATGATGAACTTATGATTTAGATCCACAAATTGGATTTAGATCTATTGATAGTTAATCTATCATAATTGTATTACTAAGTTTTATTCTTTTCAAAATTATTAAAAATTATTAGTAATAGTAGAGCGGAGCTATGGTAAAATTTTTAGAAATTAATACATAAGTCATTTTTATGCATAATGTGAAAAGAGGACTTTCTACCATGTTCTAGGATTAGTCATCCTATGATAAAAGAATAATTCTCATCATATCCATGGAAAATGAATTTTTAATATTTATGCATAAATAATTAATTAGAGAAAAAGAGAAATTTTTAGTAAATTTATTTTTATGACAAAAGAGAAATTTCCATGATAATGGAGATCCATGTATTTCAATGAAGAAAGAGAAAAATAGGTATATTAAAATAATAAATATTTTTATTTAAAATTAAAGAGAAATTTTAGATAAATTATTTTTATGCATGAATAAATTTAAATGATGAAAGAGGAATTTCCATTCAATCATTTAAATGGAAAAAGTGGAATTCCTGTCATATTTAAATTAATGGATATTTTTATTTAATTTTTAAGAGAAATTTTAGTTAAAATTATTTTATGCATGAATAAATTTTAATGATGAAAGAGGAATTCCCATCATAATTGGAATTCAATCATTTAAATGAAAAAAGAGAAATTCTTGGTATATTTGGAATAATGCATATTTCTATTTAATTTGAAGAGAAATTTTAGATAAATTCATTTTATGATAAAAGAGGAATTCCCATGATAATTGGAACCTAATCATTAAATAAGGAAAAGAGGAATTTTAAGATTATTTAAAAAAATGGATAATTTTATTTAATTAAAAGAAGAATTTTTATGATAGAGAAAGATTTGAATTAAATTTTTAATGACAAAAGAGGAATTTTCACCCGTAATTCCACCTAGGGAATTAAGGTTGAGAAATTAAATGGTAGAAAGAATATCTTTAGATATTTTATGTGGTTCATCACCAAATTGGTATTTACCCAATAGATTAAATGGAAGAAGAGTATTTTCATTAAAATCCCATATTCTCTAATAAAACCATTTCTTAATCTACTATGGAAAAGAAAGAACGAAATTCACAAAGTTGGAATTTCCTTAGAACAGTAGTTGTTTATCTAAGAAAATCCTTGTTAGAACTAAACCGAATGATTTTGATTAGACTACGAGAGGGACGGACAGTAAATCTACTTGTCCATCTCTCGATCTAAATCAAGCAAAAACTTTGTGTGACCGATTCTAGTTTCTAAATACAAAGAATAGACTACCGTTGAATTAAACTAGTTTTTCTTTGACCGAAATCACCAAGAATCTAGTTGGACAATCAGTCAAATGATGGGTAATTACCCTGATGAGAGATCAAGGATTCTCTTTATGAAATTGGGAATTAAGGAAAAAGGGGTTTTGTGGAACCAATCTCAAACTGGGAATTTTACTTGCATAGAACCTCTGTTTTTCATTTAAAGGACTATTTTACGCCAGAATGCTGGAGGAAGCATTTGGCATGTGTTTTACTAAGAGGAGGTTTGTGTTGCAACAGCTGGTGGGGAGTTGTCGAGGGACGTCGCTCGCGTCAAAGCCTGCTGAGCTCTTGACTAGCCTTGGTACGATTAAAATGGTGCACTTTCGGTACGATGGGCAAAGAAGTGGTCCCTGAGTGAAGTGCTAGGACATCTAAGTAGGATCCTAGAGGGTTCTGACCAGGTGATGCACAAGCTCGCGGTTGCTAGGAAACCCATGCGTGCGTCGAGGAAGATTCGGATGGACTAAGAAGAATGACTTTTGTGAATCAAATTTTGATATTGGATCTCGTTGGTTAGCCAGCTGGTCTTCAACAACGGATAGTCCAGAGGACACATTTTGTAATATAATGGACTCAGAATTTTGGAGGATGATGATCATTAATATTATGATTTTCATTGAAGGATTGTTTTAAAGATAGTTGAATCTGTTATAAATGGCAATTTCATATTGGAGGTGCGTATGTGGTATGCCTACTTTAAATTTTGCTTGAAAAAGCTGGCTACGGGGCCTGGGAATTCTTTTCCTCGGTACCCGGGCAAAACATAACCAAATCTTTATAAAGGAATCCCACCAATACAATGGTCGGGTGGTTGGCTACCCGTGTGCGGAGTTGGGGTTAGGCTGGATCGGGGGATTCCTGTGAAACAATTAAGATACGATTAGTTACGTTAGTTAGATTAAGTCCTAAGAAGACCCTTGTTCTGTGGGAGGGAATCAGCGGGGCTATGCCTTGTTATTAAAGGAGGAAAAAAGCAGTGATTCTATGGACCAAGTGCAAGTCTCTTCTTTGATCTGACCATGTGACTTCAGGTTTGGTTGGATCAATTTAACTAGTTAAGACTTTGATTCGTTAGATTAATTCCCCCGTTAGAAGATTTTCCCTATAGGAATCGCCTGTGCCTTCCGGGCGAGGGAAGTTTTTTCGGGCTCGGTTTCGGAGGAACCACCACAGCCTAATCTCTTGTTTGGACATCCACGGGCGAGGCCCCGAGTGTGGATCCCTGCCCCGCGTGAGAGGTTGAGGCTGCTTCTGCCACCAGCGCCCTCGGAGGGGGCACCACGGAGGAGGGGCGGGGGTCTCAAAAACTGGAGAAGATCTATCAGGTCAGCATCCTACCAAACATGCCAGTGATGTAAGTGGAAAAAACAGTCACCTAGGCATATCATAAGTGTCAGCTCATGTTGAGCTTGACATCTCAACATCCCCCCCTCATCGACCACTCCTCCTCTCACCCAACCTCCCCTCGTGCGCAGCCCCCACACTCCCCCTCTCACCCGATCCCACACTCCTCCTCTCACCCGTCACACCCCTCTTCTTCTCTCTCATGGGCAGCCCCCCCAGCCCTCTTCTTCTCTTAAGCATAGCAAAGGCCGTTGGTGAAGTGCTTGGTGGCTGTCGTCAAAGCAAAGAGAAAAGGTCGTCAAAGCAAAGAGAAAAGGCTGAGGGTGGCCATTAGAGAGCACAACTCGCAATTGTAGTAGAGCATAGCTAGAGTGCTGCTATTAAGCGTGTAATAGCACTGTAGGAGTGCAGCAGAACTAGATGGCCACATTTGTAGAAGAAGCCGTAGTCACTAGTCGCTAGCATCTATATCGAAGCTCCCCATGGTAGACATTGTCGTCAAACCATGCTCACGAAGAAGAAAACACATTAAAATTCTAAAAGAATCCCTAACCCTAAAGCCTTAGCCCCCCCATTAGCCATGCCCGCCCCTCCTCTTGTACTTTTGAAAAATTAAATAAACCTTTTCTCCCCTTTTTACCCCATTTTTCTTTGGAAAAAAAAACAAACTCCCCTCTCTTAAGTATTTTGAAACAATAGTTACCCCTTCCTCATCTCACTATTTTTGAGAAATTAAACACACCTTTGCATTTTGTGGCCCGAGGTGAGTCAACTGAATGTGTAAAAGAGCTTCTAGCATGGGGTGCAAAGAAACTCTCAAGGGCACACAACATGTGCAGCTCTTCTCAACCCTTCGACTGCAGAGCCCTTGGTATGGCCATTTCCGTGGAAGTTTATAAGCAGTCTTTGTATCTTTGTATGCCTGGACTTCGTGCCAAAAGTTTTTCCTGGACGAAAAAGCCAGTGATGTGATTATGGTTTAGTTGGTTTGTGCTTCTATTGGTGTAAGTGTAACCTTCGTGCCGGATGCTTTGCACAGGCAAAGTTGTAATATAGGTAGAGATGGCTTAATGCAGGCAATTGTAGTGGTAATATAGAGACAGAGATGCACACAGAGAGATAGATAAACCACCACAAGAGCATAACACTATATACCAAAATGCCAAAAAGAATAATATAAGAGAGACTGTGCTCCAACAAAGAATGCGCTACAAGAGAATGTCCTCTCTGAGAGAATGTGCTACAAGAGAATTTCCTCTCCGAGAGAATGTGGTACATGGCAGAGAGAGTGCTCCCCTTAACTCCTCCTTGGGTGTCGTCCTCCTCGAGGTCCCAACCCTCATCATGTTGTGTAGAGGGAAGATCTTCCATTGGGAAAAGGGAGATGGTGCTCAAAGAGGATCTCACCCTACCTTGGAAAAGGGAGAGGGGTGTTGCCTCCATGAGTACCCTCGAAGGTGGCCATGCATGTTGTAAGTTCCATTGGTGGTTAGAGGACCCGATGGGTTGGAGATGTCAAAGGGCACTAGCAGTGATGGCAATTGGAGATGTCGGAGGGCATCGATGGTGAGTGACGGCAGTCGAAAGTGTCGAAGGGCACTAGCGGGTGACGGTGGTTGGAGCGATCGGAGAGCACCAGTAGTGATGGTTGTTGGAGGGTCAAAGGTGTTGGTGGGAGGCTCTTGGTGGAGTGTGGAGGACCTGGATTCATGTCCACAAGTCACCCACTACTACTCAATTCACCGTCTTGGTGAATGCCATAGAAAAGACAGGTGGTTCTCTAGCAAGCTAGGAGACCCCGGGCAAAACATTCGGTAGTAGGCAGGATCCTAGGCATACCTCATACAATGATCTTTGCAGGCAAACCTTCTACAGAGATACACAAATAATAAAAATGATTCGACTTGGCTCCTGGGCAACTTCATCTAGCAAGCTAGCTATGGAAAAAATGATTGAACTGAGCTCCTGGGCAACTTCCTCCCCAGTAAGTAGTGAGGTGAGTGAGTGGTTAGTGGTGGGTGTGGTGTGAGTGAGAGATTAGTGGTGGGTGTGGTGTGAGTGAGTGAGAGGTTAGTGGTGGGTGTGGTGTGAGTGAGAGGCCTATAGGGATACTGCAGTGCTAGGGGGTGGTCAAATAACACAATAGATAGTGTAGAGCGTAGGTCTTGCATGTCTAGCCAGTGAGGTCAACTCATCCTTAGTGGGTATACTTCCTTGAGAGGATCCACACTCCCTTTCCCTTAACCCTAGTGTGTCGGTAGTCCGTGAATTCCCTAGCAAGGACTTGCAGAGCCATCCACATACACCTAGAGCACTGCCAAATGTCCTCAAAACAATCTTGGTTCTCCTTACATTAGGTGGATAGAGTGCCAAGCTCCTCATGGCATGTGGTTAGAGGTGTCAGAATAAGCATCCTATGCATCATTGGATAGCTTAGGTCTAGCCTAAGCAATCCACAAAAAGAAAAACACCAAAAATCATCATTGAGGGGGGATTGAAATCAGAGAAAAAATTGGGTGCAGTTCAGTCTCGGCTTGTTTCTCTGAGAAGTGAACAGCCATTCACTTCACAGAGAGGTACGACTATATGCTCTTAAGGCATGCCCTTTCACTCTCTATATAGTAGAATCTTTCCATATATGCCTCATCAATGTGAGTAATGTGCATTAAAGGGAGCATACAATGTATTAAAAAGGGTATAGAAGAAGTACAACTAAACTGTCAGGGGAATATTTGAAGGCAGCTATCCAAAGATACACCATTTTGGCACAATTAAGATACCTGCCAGTGTTTATAAGCATACATCCGTACCTTTACAGGTGTACGTCTATTCCTTGATAAAGTGAATGTGCATACTTCCCCAAGTGAACGCCTGTTTCCCCCATGGGAAAATCTTTATTGACACAGGTCACAGCCGTACCTTTCCTTAGGGAATGCTCATTCCTTCACCAAGGAATGCCCATTCATTTGGCTATCCAACTATACCTACAACAACGTACAACCATGCCTACATCAATGTACGATCGCAACTCTTGCTGAGCTGCACCCGTACCTTTGCAAAAGAACGTTTGTTCCTCTGTGAGCGAATGGCCATTCCTAAGCTTCCGGAGGCTGAAAATTTCTCTGTCTAAAGTGTGATTCGACACTATCACCACTCGACACATTCATGCACCTACGCTCATGGCAATTACTGTAAAACAATCCCTTGTTTTTAATGACACCAAACCATCCTACGCACAATCACTTGTGAGATCTGACCCTTCGATCAACTCAACATGGAGTCAAATGTTGTTAGTCCTCCTTAACAACACCAATGAAAGAGTAGAAAATCTAAGCACGGGATGCACTACCCCCGACCTAGAGATAGGAGGATTGGCTGCCCAGTGCATGGATATACCATCAACTCACGAGCAAGACCCAGGCTCCCGTGCATATTCACAACAGAGTCTTGCCTCGAGACTGAGAAACTTTATCCTGGGAAAAGCGTAATCAAAAGAGCCTCATCCTAGGGACACATGCATGGATCATTAGAGCTAGAGAGAACTGTCACACCACTGTTAGATCCTAGACTGGAGGTAGGGTAGGGACCAAGTAACCCAATCCAGACTGATCCAACAATCTAGGGAGCCATGCCAACTGTCCTGATGGTGGAAGATTCATAGCAAGACTATAGACCACCACCACAAGTGCCGGCTCACCAAGGTCTAGAGACCTCTTACTAGAGAGAAAGAGCCCACCTAGAACATTCTAGCCAACACACGACACAAATGTATAACCACTACCTGCCTTGCGGAGTGTATCCCGAATACCATGTGGATCCTTATGAAGCACACATCAGCCCACCACACCACTGAGGCGACATGGTCCACAGATGGGATACTATCCTCCAGGCATAGCTCCCCTAGTAATCATACCCCAACCTGCACAACCAGCCCCAGCCATGGCAAGAATGACATCAAAAATGTTGAGGATAGCCATGGAAATAGGGAGAGAGTAGCTTCAGGAATTGCACCACCAACACCTACATAGCAGGTGCAATGGCCAAGACCGGAGAGGAATAAACTAGCCCACATCTCCAAACTTATCACTAAGTTTGACGGGTTTGGATATCTCATTTGGAGATGTTCAACCAGATTTGTGAGGCATTTGGCCATGTGGAGAATCAGGTTAAGATGAGTGCCTTTGGCCTCACCCTTGATGAAAAAGCAACAATGGTTTTGATCACTGAAGATGGAAGACAAGGCTACTTGTGATGCCTTAAAAGAGGCTTTCAAAGTCGGATATTCGAGACAAGGAACTCGAGATGGAGTCCAACCAAACAGTTACATAATGTAAGACAGAAAGAGGGAGAATCCATCTGGGACCATATCAACCGGGTGGTGAGATATCTCCACTCTCGCTATAACGACGATAGAGACAAGTTTTCATATGAAATACTGATCGGTTGATTCCTAGAGGGACTCAAAGATGTAGCCTTGCATGACTCCCTATATGCTAACGAGATCTCAAACTATTACCACCAAAGGGCTGCTCAAGCAAGGGATATACCACATGCCTTGCCACCTAACCCTAGACAACTGCTGGCCTTGCCACCCCATCATAACATAATGTACCTTAACCTGGCCATGAAGTGGCCCCGCAAGGAATCCTTAGGGTACTAGAAGTTTTTCCACCCCCAATTCTTCCACCACAACCGCCATTACCTTGAGTGAACCCTGTTCACCAATTGACCCTGACCGAAATCTTTGAAGAAGGTGAGGAGGGAGAAGCAATCAACAGAACCATATTCAAACCCACTAAGCAAAGCAGCCCACCCCCATAAATCTTAAAAGTGAGTGCATGATGGAGGGTGAGCATATGTACCCCATGTACCTAGCAACACCAAGGGGGAAAGACTTGAACAACATGTCTAAATGACCACCTATGCAATGCTATCACTGTGCTGGACCTCATCAAATAGCTGAGTGTCTAGTCAAGAAAGGGATGGCTAGTACTCCTATAAGTGCTCTCACATTAACTCCCTTATGCACAAGTTATGGGATATACCATATGTACAAGGATTGCCCATTGAGAATGGGTACAATGGGGAAGGGAAATAAAGCTAAACCTAGTACCAGTATTAACTTGCTGAGTATACGAGATGGCTTCATCCACACAGTGCCTCTAAATTCAGTCACTCAAATGCAAAGTAGAAGGAGAGCCATAGCCCATTCTACTTGTGCCAAAGCATCTACTTTGCAAAAGAAAAAAACCTCAAGACATGCAAGGATCTTATCTTCCAAGGAGGTTCTTGAACAAGCACAAGCAACTAGGCACTCTCAAAAGAAAGAGGCCACAAAGATTGGCAAGGGAGATAGCTGTTGAAAATACAAGTGAATAGGGTGTGTGCGGGAACAAGCCCTTGGTTAGAGGCTGTAAAAGAGGATGAGTAAATGTGAAAGAACCTGTGAAAAGGTGAGAAGAATCTACTGGGAGAGAATAAAGGGTAGCATGAGAAGATTTAGGAAGTGTGGAGATATTCTAGGAAGTGTGGAGATATTCTGGGAGATATTCTAGGAAAAGTGAAGAGGTGGAGAGAATCAGGGAAAAGAGGTGGAGTGAATCATGGAGAAATCAGTGGGATTAGATGCTTGATGTAAACTCTATAAATTGAGGCATTGCCCTAATGAGAATTTGTTGGTTTTTGAGTATCCATGCCTACATTAATCTATTTGTTAATTACCCATTACGTCTTAATTATTTGCTAATCACTTTGTTAATGATATTGATTCTAGTGTTTGATCCACCATAGCTCATCACAATGCCCTAATTTCAACATGGTATCAGAGCCATGCTAATTTGTGAGCCCATTATCTTGCTAATTATTTTGCTAATTAGGATTAGTAGAAAATTATAATTTTCCCTCTTTTTTCAACTCACCTCTGTACCCCCAGCCAGTGGAGGAGCTCCCTCTCCTTGCACACATAAAATTAGGCCAAACCCTTCTAGCACATGATAGGTATCTCATAGCTCTTCAAGCTCATCCAAACAACGTAGCAAACTGCCGTCGGATGAAGGAGATCATTGTTTTAGCAGGCTACGTTTTTCAGTAGAAGATCTCAGATCTACACTCACTCAGGATGAATCACTCTAATTCCTCTTATCCCAAGGTGTTTTCAAGCATGCTCTACAAGCTGGTGAAGACAGAATTCAGTTTCATCAAGTCTACAGTGAGATCCAAGCTCTTCATCAAATCTGCAGGTGACTTTGGTAAAACAGAGATTAAGCTTTCAATATTTGGTCAAATCTTGTGTTTCTTGGCTTAATCCTCTACTAGACTCATTGCTATTGATGCCTTTGAAAGCATTTGAGATCATTTGAAGTCTAAGGCACTAGATCTGGACTCCCCGCATACTCTGTTTTTTGCACACAAAACAGTGGATTAATTTGCTAATCAGTGATTAATCAGTACTAATCACTATATTTTGGTGCAATTGAGGGTTAAAATTAACCATTAGCTATCTGATACAGATCCCTATAACTTCATATTACAATTCGGAGTTGGTTTGATACTCCAACCATCCCGTACAAATTGGTTACCCTTGATTTAATGTAATTTCTGGTAAAATTGTGCTGATAAAATTGTGATAATCATCATTTTGCATTTAACCCTTGGTTAATGCCTGTAAATCTCACTCAAATTCAAGATTATTCACAGCCAGAGTTGCATTTGGAATGTGCATGAGAATGAATGCTATACGCATTATGTATTGGGCACATTGCATCAGTGTAAAAATGGGAATAGACACTGCCCTTGTCCAGAATAAGGCAAGAGGTAAGACCTCCCGCATAAATTTGGGTTTGCATTGCATAATGACACAAGATAAACAAAAAAGGCCCAAAAGAACTGTCAACAAAATGTTTAAACATGTTGCTCACATGGAGCAAAAAGACCTGACGGACAAGCTCATGGCCCCAGCCATGAAAGAAGAAGAATATCTCTTTCCAAGAGGAAGATCCACACCAAGAAAATCTAAAGGAAGCATTGAAGGAAGACATGGACATGAGAAGAGAAGCTGCCCCAAGAAGACTGAAAGAAGAGAAAGACATGGACGCGTGGAGAGAAGCTGCCATGACAAGAAGACTGAAGACAAAAGAAGATATGAGGCTCCAAAGAGTGAGGAGCCATGTGAAAATCTCTGAGAGAGAGAGAGAGAGAGAGAGAGAGAGAGAGAGAGAGAGAGAGAGAGAGAGAGAGAGAGAGAGAGAGAGAGAGACCCCACAACCCAATGTAACCTGCCCCAACAAAGTAAAACCACCTCTGAGCCACCGATGATGTAGACCACATGGTAGATGTATGTGTGAGCACTTTAGTCAAGGTCGCGGGCACTTATAGTAGTAGCCTTAGACACATAGAGAGAGAGAGAGTGTCAAGGACTATGGAGTTTAGGGACTTGAGGCACTGGTCGCGGACTATCAAGTAAGAAAGAAACTTGATACAGGGTCCAGGTGTGCTAAGATAACTTGAGGGGAGGAGTAGGCACTAGTCGCGGACTATCAAGTAAGGGGAGGCAAACTTGGTATAGGGTCTAGGTGTACTAGGAGTATTCACTTGAGGGGAGGTGTTGAAAATACAAGTGAATAGGGTGTGTGCGGGAACAAGCCCTTGGCTAGAGGCTGTAAAAGAGGATGAGTAAATGTGAAAGAACCTGTGAAAAGGTGAGAAGAATCTACTGGGAGAGAATAAAGGGTAGCATGAGAAGATTTAGGAAGTGTGGAGATATTCTGGGAAGTGTGGAGATATTCTGGGAGAGATATTCTAGGAAAAGTGAGGAGGTGGAGAGAATCAGGAAAAAGAGGTGGAGTGAATCATGGAGAAATCAGTGGGATTAGATGCTTGATGTAAACTCTATAAATTGAGGCATTGCCCTAATGAGAATTTGTTGGTTTTTGAGTATCCATGCCTACATTAATCTATTTGTTAATTACCCACTAATTACGTCTTAATTATTTGCTAATCACTTTGTTAATGATGTTGATTCTAGTATTTGATCCACCATAGCTCATCACAATGCCCTAATTTCAACAATAGCCGTGTTGTTATAAAAAGTGGGTGCACGACAAGGGGACAATGCTCAATGTGCCATCGTCCTCATCTGACAAGGAAAAGATACTAATCTACTGGGAGAGAATAAAGGGTAGCATGAGATAATTTAGGAAGTGTGGAGTTATTCTGGGAGATATTCAGGGAAAAGAGAAGAGGTGGAGAGAATCAAGCAAGAGGTGGAGATATTCTGGGAGTGAATCATGGAGAAATCAATGGGATTTGATGCTTGATGTAAACTCTATAAATTGAGGCATAGCCCTAATGAGAATTTGCTGGTTTTTGAGTATCCATGCCTACATTAATCTATTTGCTAATTACCCACTAATTACGTCTTAATTATTTACTAATCACTTTGTTAATGATGTTGATTCTAGTGTTTGATCCACCATAGCTCATCACAATGCTCTAATTTCAACATGATGCCACTTGAAGTCTAAGCTTCTATCATTGAATTATAAAATGTAGTGATAGCCAAATTAAATTCTCTTGCATCATCCAATGTAAATAACATCTTTTAAAGAAGTGGTGCCAATTTATCGATGCAATCCACACATTTACCTTTGCTATTCGCATCCTTGCTCCATTACTCCGATCAAGAACAACCATATGCAACTTCTTCTATGCATCATACTTATCTGATTGTCACATTAACAATTTTCCACTTGCATTCTTTGGTGTAGAAAGAAATTTCCTTGCCTTTGCCCCTCCAAAACATGGTTTATATGGTAGATTCCCACTTTCACCTGACTTTTTTATCATCCTTCTTGATTTCCACTTATCCTCGATGTAATCTAATCTCTGATAAAACTTGTTCCACTTTCTTACATGTGGCTTGAGCATCAAAAGTAGGTTGCATCTTGTAAGCAAAACGCACATACTCATATACCAATTTCTTTATAATTCTCACCGTGGCATGCAAAGTGCAAAAAAATGGACCCTGTTCAAGCGTATGTCAAGAATAGGATCCCTCTTTAGATCCATTGGCACCATTATTCCTCCATGGCAAACAAGTTGGGGCACCATTGTTACCATTCTCTACAATCAAATGTTTCTTTCCATCCTTGCCTTTCTTTCTTGACTGCATATCATACAAGAAAGGGAATTAGGCATTAGGTGCATTAGATACACCAAACATGTAGTTCAAAGTTTTAAGATCCCCTACAAGATGCCATTCTATCGAGTACTCACCAAATTTATCAATCATTAAAACCTATGTGCTCTTTGATGTCTCATGACATCTGGCAGCTTTGTTAAATTAAAGAAAACCTTCAATATCTCATGGTGTTCTTTTGGTACCTCAAATTTAGCAAGCCACCATATTCATTTTTAGATTTTACAATGAACTAATCTAGATTATTCAAGCAAATATTAGAATTCAACGCTTTATTCATGAGAGTCAAGCTAACTTAATCTACCCTTAACAATTTCACTTTCATCTAGCGCTTAAGAACAAATTTTAGCACACCGCCACATTCTTTAACTGTTATATTATAGAACTTAACCATTGCAGATTATACCTTTCACACATCTAATACAAAGTTATTGTTTGCAGATTATACCTTTCACACATCTAATACAAAGTTATTGTTTGCATTCAGCTTGAATATTACCTCCTTTCAGCTTGATTTACACATATGTGAGTGCACAAATACATAGGCTCACCGATGAGCTCTGAGATCTTTCCATTTGATAATTTTTATGCTTGTGATACATGATAGGGTTTTGGGAGAGGCAAAACCCTTTTTCTCTTTAACATGAAACGGTCTTAAATCCTTTATCAAAATGCTTGTAGATCATAGTATATGATTACAAGCTTATCCCTACTTTATCACATATACCTTGAGCATCACTGGGTGTGAAAGCCTTACCTTTTTCAAACAATGTCTTGCTATATCCTTAGAGACTGATTTAAATTTTGAAGATTGGAATGCAAACTTTACCATGTATTTTATGAGATTGGAATGCAAACTTTACCATGTATTTTATGAGATTTCTTGCAATTGTGCTATCCACTTCATCATTTGGACTCTGAACATTTTTTTAATATTCTTGCATGCTATAACTCAACACTTCCATTGTCCATCTCTAATGACTAGCCTATCGATTGGTTTTATCTTATTTATATGCTCACGTGGCCCCAATGCAATCCTCTTCTCCAACATGGTTTAAATCTTCCTATTAATCTTCTCCAATATCCAATCTCTGCACATTATTGGACAATTGAACATTTTCTATTTGCACTGCATCGTGTAAACAATCACACTCTTTTTCTTTCTTAATTGATGTATTTGAAAGCTACACAACTCTTGCTTCCTTGTTCATTTAGTAGGTGTTGAGTAGATGTATAAATAATATGTGCTTGATTAGCAAGTCTTTTGGTGTATCCTAATAAACCAACATTACACTTACATACATATGGGAGTGGTTATAGAGTGAGCACAAACAAGGGAGCAAGGGGCGGGGTCCTATAATCTGTCTTTTCTGTGAGAGCTACAAATAGGGAGCACATGCTAGTTTTTTGTGGTACATTGCAAGCAAACGAGCAAGAGAGAGAGAGAGAGAGAGAGAGAGAGAGAGAGAGAGAGAGAGAGAGAGAGAGGGGGGGGAGGGATGAAGGGAGGGAGGGGGGAGGGGAGGGGAGGAATACATGAGAAGAGAATTATGATATACTTAAATGTGAACTTTAATGAAGCTTTAGAGAAACAATCTTCTTTACAAGTTAACAATAAATGAATTCTCATTTCTCTTTCTCTCAAAAAGTTCAAAACCCAAATCAATCACTAACGCATCATCCTAAAGACTGTCCAAAATAGACCAAGAAAATGGGAAGTATAATCTTCTTTCCAAGAAATTGAACTCCTAAAGGTAGGGAAAAAAAAGAGAGAGTAACCAAGTTGCTCTCTATGAGGACAACAGATGTAAATATAATGGACATAAAGGATGGGAATCCATTTAGGATCATAGGAGGAAAAAGGAACTCGGTGCACTGCAACACATAATGGTATCAAATCTACAAGGACAACATCCATACAAGTGAATTTTCTCGAGCTCAGTGGATAGGCAACTTTCCACAGCACGGTTGTTAGGGTAGGGTTTCCTTAACACAAAAGATCAAAATAGGAGAGCCCATGAGTTGGCTTAGCAAATATTGGTTAAAAATGTATATGCAATGAAGTTGCAAGAACCCTTGTATCAAGGAAGGGAGTCTTTACATGAAGAAGAGTATGTGTTGCTTGTTGGTTTTGCAAGAAAAGATTTAAATGCCTCAAACATACAAATAGTGACTAGAAGGGCCATGAGGTATGTGCTGATAGAAGAGAAACTTTATCACAAGGGATTGGATGGGATTCTGAGAAGGGTATTGCACCATGATAAAATCCAAGAGTGTTTTAGAACTTGTTATGAAGAAGGTTGTTGAGGACATTATGGGGTAGGCATCACAAAAAGTAAAATTTTAGGAGCTCAATTGGAGTGGCCAAGTATGAACAGAGATGTCACTCATTGGTGCAGAAGCTGTGTTAAATGTCAGGCTTTTTAAAAGAGAGTGTTGATGCTAGGACTAATGCATCATGTGATGCGTTATGGTGTTTTTGAGAATTGGGGCATGGATGTCATGGGACCTCTTTTAGGAACTAGGAAAAGGAATGATTATATCACCGTTGCACTTGATTATTCAACTAGATGGCAAGAGGCTAGAGCAACCAGTAGTGACAATGCAAAACAGGTTAGTAGGTTCTTATATGAAATGATTTGTTGTAGATTTGGAGTCCCTTTGGAATTGGTTACTGATCAGGGTAGAGAATGTAGGGCTGATGTAATCAAAGGTCTTGTAAGATTGTTAAACATTAAACATAGGTTCACTACCCCTTACCATCCCCAATGCAATGGACTGATTGAAAGCTTTAATGGAGTTCTAAAAAGATTATTGTTCAAGCTAGTGGAAGAGAATCCAAAGGATTGGGATCTATATTTGGACATAGCACTATGGGCATATAGGGTTTCAGAGAAAAATGTTATAGGGTTCACACCTTTTCATCTAGTTTATGGGGAAGACTATCCATGTTATGCTTCCTTCCATTAATTTTATATTGCAGCACAATATGGTACAAGAGGAGTAGGAGAGGAAAAGATGGAGCAATTTGCACACTCTTCTATTGGATACAGATGATGCAATCAAATGGTATGAGAAAACAAGTTAGAAAAGAATAGAAACATTCAATGAAAACCTGGGAAACAAGCATTTGACAAAGGGCATGTTGGTGCTAAGATATAATAGTACTTTGGATAGCACTTTTCAAACAAAGTTTAGAGTTAGATGGGAGGTACCATATGTAATACATGAATTTTTTTCAAATGGGATTTATCAGCTTAAGGATCTTAGTGGCAGGCTGCATCCAAGTAGGGTAAATGGTTTGAGGCTAAGGCCCTATCATGTCACAATTATGTAAGGTTCAAGAGAACTATGGAACACTTAAACATGTTCCACTTTGGGGTTGCGGGCAAATATGTGAGAGGCATTCTTGTTATGAATGCCATAGGGATCAGAACCCCAATAGGAGTACCTTGTGTTTGTGAGATCAAGAAGGGATGAGTTTCATTGATCCTAGAGTAATTATGATGAGTTTCATTGATCCTAGAGTAATTATGATGTAGGAGATTGTATAAGGTAGTAGTACCTTGTGTTTGTGAGATCAAGAAGGGATGAGTTTCATTGATCCTAGAGTGATTATGATGTAGGAGGTTGTAGAAGGTATGGTAATGCATGAGAGAGATGATGGAGATGACATAATGATGATGGTATGCATGAGGTTGTTGCATGGTTGCATGTTTCTCAGTCGTAGATCACATGGAAATCTATGTGGTAGGAGAATGTTGGTAGCCACCAACAAAAGGCTACTATCACCCAGAAAGAGAGAAGGTTCAATGTTTCCTTACTTAGCATGCATGTTTTCTGGCAATGGCAAGTTTGTTGAAGAAGGACCAAGAAGACGACAGCGAATGGGGGAATAGTTTTTTTAAAAAAAGGTGAAGCTATCATGCTGGAGTTCTTATAAAGGGTTGAAGAGATGGACAAAGGTCTGAGTAAGAAATAGTGAACAAGACAGGGATAGTACCTTCAATTTGGGCACATTGACTCGTAGTGCTAAGGAGCTAGTGGATCAAAAGATCACTGTATAAAGCTGAATTACAGCTTGGATTCATCCCCATCATTTAAGTGTTGTGAAGGAGAAGGTTTCAAAAGGTTTTTTTGAGTTTTTTGTTGAAGAGCTTCCTTTTGTGCTAGGATCCAGAGTCTCGAAGAGCTGAGACTGGCTATTTGTTCATCACTTTTCATTTTTTTATGAGGGTCAAGTTGTGGAAGAATCATATCTATATGAGACACAGTGATAGTTATATTAGTGGCTAAGTTCTTAAAGTCTAAAGCATCTTCTTTTGGTGGGATCAGATTTGGATTTGGTTTTGTGTTGTTGTGGCTCTCAAGAGTCTTTTTCTTCTGTGTGTGATCTGACTTGAGAGCATTGGGATATGTTTTGTTCTACAACCATTTCATTGGTTTTTTGATTCAATTTTGATTCAATGATAGAGTCATTTATTTGAAGTTGTTGTGTGAGATTTTTCTATTCAGTTGGTATTGTTGAGGGGAAAACCTCTATGAAGATTTGAATATAGCTGTGTTAAATCTAAGCCAGACAAGAGTCAAATTTCAATTCAGCAAAGGGTGCTAACACGTCCAAAAGGGTTCTAAACTAAGAGATTTGAGGGTTAAGAGCTATGGAGGAAGTTTGGAGGAATTAGAAGGAAAGGTTTTGACCGTGGGTCAGAATCTATCAGTTGGATCAGAATACAGTCAGATTACTATCAATTTGGGTCAGTCAGTGTCACAGCTAGGAGTTAGAGGAGGTCAATTGGTGTGATAGGGTGGAAGTTTAGGATTGTAGAAGGTCAGATCTGACCATGGAGAGATATTTGGAGGAATCAACTAAGTCAAAGTGAGGGTGTTCAGGTTTTAGACTGAATCAGCAATGTGTCAGAGAGTAACAACAGAACTGATTGGTTCCTTGGAGTTGTGATTTTGGAGTCCCCTAGTTCTGATCCCTATACATCCTCTTATTGTGTGGTTGTTGGTGGTGTTATAGAGGCCATCACCCCAGGACCAACATAACAGTATAGGAGCACAACAGTATAGGGAGCACCTAGTTGGAATTATATGTCTAGATAAAATAGAGATGGTTGAGGAGGTCAGGTCCCCATGGTTGTAGTATGGGAAACCCTCTAAGCCCTATCTATTCCAAGTCGGCAATGGCTCGATAACAAGGCTCAATGTAATAGAGTAGCTTGTGCTCAGCCTTATGCATGTTCTTCATCATGCTATGGATGGCATGTCCATCAACCTGCTTCATCAGGGCTTCACCTAGATGGGAGAGCCACACCCGTTCCTCAGTGGAGCCACACCCGTGGTTTTGTAGATGAAGAGCCAGGGATTCATGAGTGAACGGCCATGGATTAGCATGAGTGAACGCCCATGGATTCATGAGTGAACGGTCATGGACTCATGGGTGAATGTGATGTGGATTAATGAGTGAATGACCATTTGCTTTGGCTCAGTAGTTTTTTTTAGCACCCTGTGAACAGTTTTTGTACCTAGACTACTTGATCAGCACCCCATTGTAGGTCTTTAACTGACTCCTTGCCCAATTGGCGATGGAAAGAAGGCGGGTCCAATTGGGTTTGGGCAAGGTTGGTAACTCATCTTGAAGCCTTGGTGCTTCATATAGGAGGGATCTGTTTGACAGTGTGAGGGGTTCGAGAGGCAAGGGATTGGGTAGGGGTGGATCGGGGGAGGCGTATGATAAGGGTAGTCGAGGTTAAGGGGATGTTGTTAGTAGAGCAATGGGTAGGGGCATGGCCTTGGCTTCCTCTTGGATCTTTTTTTCCCTTATCCCACAAAGTGTTAGTGGTGGCAAACAATTGGGGTTAGCTTTGGTCTCCATTTGAAGTGAGGTGGTGCAGTGACCTTGGGGGCCAGAAGATTGCGAATTGGGGTCGAGAAATGGTGTGTTGACAGTGGGGATAGCCAGATTTAACAATTGCCTTCATAGAACTTTTGGGCTTGAAGAAGGTTTTTAGCAGTGTGAGGACGAGGTGGATCGTGTTAACAGTTTTGTTGTAGTGAGTGCCATCATTGGATATTATCCTTGACCTTGTGGGCTTGTGGTTTCATGGGTGGAGCTTGATGTGACGTTCGGGTAGTCTATCAGTGTGCTAGAGCTTTTAAGGTTGCCGAGGTTTGAGGGGAAAGGTTGGATCTTCAGGGAATCTACAGGGTGGTAGTACCCTCATAATAACCTTGGGCAACGAGTATCTTCTTTGGCACCCAACAATGAGTATAAATGGTGCGGGTGGAGTAGGGGCCAAGATGGTACTTGTTGGGCATTAATGGTGTTAGTAGTGTTAGTAGGCTCCGTTGGCGAGGTTGGACATGTTGAGGAACTTTTCGTCTCGCGAATGAGGCCTTATTTGATGGGGGATCTTGGTAATAGGGAGGCCTCTTGTGGCACGGTTCTATGGCTGTCAATGGCAAGTAGGGGGGTTGTGGTTGGTGAAGAGGATTAGTCACCTAGATGTTAAAACCTGTACCATACTTTATTCATGTAAACACACCTAATTGGCATGTGGCTGGGAGAGAAGAGTCATGATGTGGTTGAGAAGGGTACACTTCATCCTTATTGAGGGATATGAGAACCTTGCATTTCTATAAAATGCCAAGGTATCTTGTGCTATGCACGCATTCAAAAAGTTGAAGGTTAATGTGACCAAGATCCTTTAGTCAAATGCTTGTCTTGTGCCTCTTGTGATTCCCTTTTAGCTATTGTGTGTTATACAAGGGTCCTTATCTTGGTCTCTTTGGGAGTGATAGGGGCCATTTTACCTTCTCTTCTCCTCAATCTCCAACTTGAGCTCTGTCATGGCTATGGCTTTCACAAGCTCTCACACATAAGCTTTTCTCTCTCACACACACGCACATATGCATCCACTTGTTCCACGATGCTTTCGTTGTGCACTCTATCCCAAATTCTTGTCATGGTACCATAGCTTCGACAAAGGGAAGATCCGGTGGTGCTTAAAGTGGAGAGGAGAGACAAAGCTCACGAAGTGCGGGCATAAGAAGCCAACCCGAAGCATCAAGGAAGGAGGACGACGACCAAGCCAAGAGGAAGCCCATGTGGAGAAGAGCGCTTCCAAAGTCATCAAATCAAGCTCATGGAAGGAGGTAAAGAAGGTATTCCGTTGTTCAAGCATACCTCCACAATCCCCCTTCTCAATGCCTCTAATTAGGAGGAGGCTCCAATTCGGGCAGAAGTAAGCACATCTCCTTGCTTAAATCAAGTTTCTACATAGACAAAAATTTCAGAAAAGGCAGGTATTGTCTCGAAGCTTGTTTCGAATGGGTTCTTTGCCACTAGACCATGGGTGATTTGTGGTGTATATCAGCTACAATTTACATCCCCGAGGGGGCGCCCTCTTGATGGGAGAGAGTGTTCAATTTATATAGTTAAAAATGCAATTCATAATCACGACCATGTAAAAGCTCTCAGCTCTAGCTTTGTTTTCAGCTAGCCCATTGAGTATTTGGGTGTGTCTGTAGTAGCTAGTATCTAGGCAATGGATTTCATACATGGTAGGTTTCAATCCGGTACTTGCTAATGTAAAAGAGTTTGTGAAGGGAATAAGGGAGCTCAACCAGGATGGTAAAGATGAAATTTACGATGATGAGAAGATGCAGTCCATTATTGCACTCCATCTCACAAAAGATTGTATACATCATGTGTCGGACTTGACAACGGCCAAGGCAATGTGGGAGGATCTTGACAAGTTGTATGGAGCTAAAGGTAAAAACTCTAAGATTGCATTAAGGATTAAATTCTATGATTTGAAGATGTAGGTGGGTGAAGCATTAGGGGCTCACATCTCCAATCTAAAGAGCATTATGGCACAGCCTGCATCCATCAATTGTTGTAAAATCAATGATGGTGATGTAATAGCCGTCCTCCTCAAAAGTATGCCAGCCAAGTATGACTCTCTAGCCACCACCTCGAAGAACTTGCCATCACCAACACTTGAAGCGTGTATTTCAGCCCTCTTGGAAGAAGAAAACAAAGTGCGGGATCATGCATCAGCATCTACCTCTACCTCCACCTCTCAAGCCTTGGCTATGATGGCCAAGACTCAGGTTCATTGCACCTTCTGCAAGAAGAAGGGCCATACTGATTCAAAGTGCTTTAAAGAGGACCCTCAAAGGAAAAAGTGTGGCAAGTATGGGGAGATGGGTCATCTTACTCATGAGTGCACGAGCAATAATAAGGAGGCAAGTAAGTTTGTAAATGCCTCTTCTCCAAAACTACCGAATGGAATTCTTTAGTCCACTTTTCTGTTAAAACATCATGTTGTAACTCTCTTTGTAAAATGCCTACCATTATAAAGACATCAATTTGGAGTCTATAAAATGTAGGGTGGTGTAGAATGGTCCAATGCATGCTAGCATTGAGGGGGGGTGTACCTTATTCATGTAAACACACCTTATTGGCATGTGGATAGGAGAGAAGAGTCATCTTCACATACACATTCACATCCATTTTCATCACATACTCATTCACATCCATTCTTCACATACACATCCATATCCATACTTCACATACACATCCACATCCATTCTTCACATACACATCCATATCCATTCTTCACATACACATCTATATCTATTCTTCACATACACATTCACATCCATTTTCATCACATATCATCCACTCACATCCCATATCATTCATTTACATCCTCATTCACATGACACGACATCACATCTCATCCATTCATTCACATCTATCTGATTCACATCACATCTATTCACCTCACATCACAGCACATCTATTCACATCACATCCCATATCATTCATTTACATCCACAAGACATCACATCTCATCCACTCATTCACATCTATCTGATTCACATCATATCTATTCACCTCACATCACAGCATATCTATTCACATCACATCCCATCCATCCATTCATTCACATCTATCTGATTCACATCACATGTCATCACATCACATCCCATCCATCCATCACATCTCAGCACATCTATTCACATCATATCCCATCCATCCATTCATTCACATCTATCTGATTTACATCACATCTATTCACCTCACATCTCATCACATCTATTCATAGAATAGAATTTAAGAGAATTCTATTTTTGATATAAAAATTCTTTATGCATAAAAATCAACTTTAACGAGAATAACAATTTTGAAATAAAAATAAATCCTTTACGCATCTTTCTATGCATAAAAATCAAATTTAATGAGAATAACACTTTTGAAATAAAAATAAATCCTTTATACATCTTTCTATGCATAAAAATCAATTTTAATGAGAGTAACTTTTTTGAAATAAAAATAAATATTTTATGCATCTTTCTAAGCATAAAAATCAATTTTAATGAGGATAATACTTTTGAAATAAAAAATAATTCCTTTATGTATCTTTCTATGCATAAAAATCAATTTTAATGAGAATAACACTTTTGAAATAAAAATAATTCCTTTATACATCTTTCTATGCATAAAAATCAATTTTATAATGAGAATAACACTTTTGAAATAAAAATAAATCCTTAATGTATCTTTTTATGCATAAAAATCAATTTTAATAATTAATATAAGTGATATCCATGCATATTCATAGGTGAATATGTACATGGAGTAATTAGAATATTTCTTTTAGATGCAAAAATGGTGGGAATTACTCTTTTGGAATAACATAAAAACAAACTTTCTTTTCCACAAAATTATGGAGAATTTTGCCATAACCTCCTTTGTATGGCTGACCATTTCTCATTTTATCATTCTTTATTTAACTTAAATTAACCCAAATTAGATTTATAGAACTCTAATCTACATAATTTTCTAAATTCAAGAGAGTAAACAAGAAAATGAGTTTAATTAATCCTTTAGTTAATCTTTCTAGGATTAAGAAAGGCTGGAATGTAAAGAAGAGAAGGGGGTGGCCTTTTCATCAAGGCATAGCATTTAAATTTAATTCAATTAAATTTAAACATAAAAATCAAGAAAACCATAGATTCAATTAACTGCAAAACATAAAAATCAAGAAAACCATAGATTCAATCAAGAAAATCATAGATTCAATTAACTGCAAAACATAAAAATCAAGAAAACCATAGATTTAAAATTAAACAAGTAAGAAAATCAACTTACATAGAGCTTGTAAGCTCTCCTTTGGCTTGAGGGATTGAGGGTTCTACTCTTGTTTGAAGTAAGAGTGGCCACCAATTCACTTTGGAGAGGATTAGGCAAAAAACAATTCAATTATTAAAAAATTCAATGTAGATGGCTTTGGACAGGAGCAGAGTAACAGTGCATAAATACCATTAAGCTTTTACAAAGGGGGAGGTGTAACATACCCATCTTCACTAATAAAAAAATATCCATGTAATAAATAAATTTATGAGTTTTTATGGTATAAAAATCAATGATTTTATTATTTGAGGCATTTCTACTTAGAATCTTCAAATTCTGAGGCCAAATTTAGAATCTACGCACGATTTTATCCAATTATAGCATCCAAAACGGACATCGAATCAAGCTTATACACAAATTTCAGTCATTTTTAGTTAAAAAGCAACGACCTTTAAACCTTAATAAATGCACAACCGGGCGTCCGATTGATGAACGGTCTGCACCCCAACGACCAGGAGAACCTCCTGGACAAAAAAAATTTCGTCCCCAGGGCGGCGGTTCGGCACGCAAATCGAGACCGACGTCCCAAATTTGGGGATCCCATCCCAAAATTTAGATCGTACACACTTACCAGGGTGCCCGTACGATGGCCGCACAAGAACCAAGGGACAGTCGCCCACTGTGTGGTCCACTCGTACCACTACGTGGACACCCATGCTGCCCCAGACCAGATAAGGTACATGCGTACCACTCCTTTCCCTGTTAACCGACATCGTACCTTTCCCATAGAGCCATGCACGCCATTGATCTGTAGTCTTTGCTGGTACACCATCCTTTTGTCCTTGCTTTGTGTAGCGCCCGTACCCGTGCCCCACGGTTATATAAACCCCCGGGGTGCTCCATGGGCAACACGCATTTCTACGTAGCATATACTCTATTGTGCCGCCGTTTGTACCGTCGTCTATCCCTGTGCAATGTACTTGCTATGGTACAGCCCACCCTGTCACACCCCCTCATTTGCCCCTTTTCAGATAAGGTAATTTTCCTCTATCCCTCTCTTGCTATAGGAGGCAGTGTCCTTAACTCTTCTCCCTCTCCCCCCGGCGTGTGAAGAGACTTACAGCAGCCCTCAGCCCTTCTCCCCTTCTACAAAATATTTTTGTGTTAAGGACATCTCACAATTCCCCCCCCCATTTGCGTGGACTTTAGTAAGAGGTTTTAGCCTTAAGAGAGGGTTCGTGCGCTGTGGTCTTTTGCTCATACGGTGAGCAAACGATCTCAGAATTGAGATCCGACTAAAGCGTTTTGACCGCGACAGCGAGCCCTACAAGACGACATCCAAGATGGCCCCTTCTCGAAAACGTCAGAATATTGCCTCGGGAGGAGCGCGCAACAACGAGATTAGGGAAGATGCTCCCAATGCGGCTCCAACCCTCCCTTTACAAGCTCCTCAAGGAAATGGTGGCCAGGTTAGCTTGGTTATCTTTTAAAGAAGAGTTTTTTTTATACTAGTGTTAATAAATGTGTATCTTTTTCTTTTAAAATAATGACATAAAATTGTATGAAGTTACGAATTGTGTGATACTATATTCAATAAATTGCATTGAAATTGTTATCTTTAAAGAGTGCAAGTTTTTCCTGGCTTCGATGCTAGCTCCGTTCCGTGCTTGTGTAGCCGGGCGGCGTCATTAGTAAAGCCCGGGAATGGCCCAAGGTATCCCTCATACCATTGGGAGAATAAGGTTCGCCGATTGAGACGAGAGATTATGATGCTGCCTAGTTCTGAGGGCCCAGGCTAGCGCGGTGAATAAGCCCACCCTAGTGTGCAAACATCCCTCTGAGGAGTGGGAGGATCGAGCGATGGAGCCTGAGAGAGCGACAGGCCCCGGCTTAAGTCCTCACCAGCGACTGACGATGAGGTGTATGGTCCCGTAGGGTTTTGCCTAGCATGTAGAGACTGGAAGGCCGAATTCTAGATCATCGGTAGTATAAAGGAAAAGAATAAGAGAGCCGGTTTGGCTTGTATGAAGTTGATTCATGTATAAACTTTTTTATAAATCTTATCTTTGGCATTATTGTACTGTGGAAAAAGGCTGTTTTAACAAGCCTTGTGAAAAGGGCCTTAATTAAGGAATATGTTTATTTATGTCAAACAGTGTGGTAGGATTAATTAGAAAACAAATTAACGCATGAGTAGGGTGGAAAGTGGGAGGATGGAATGGCCCGACGGCACCATCCTACGGACGGGTGGACCCGATTAGTCGGGTAGCTTTCCAACAGATTAAGTGAAAGCCTTACGCTAGATAAATAGGTTCTTGGGCAACTCTATCCTAGAAGACTAGGCCAGTGGCTATGCCTTGCATGGATGAGGAAAAAAGCGTTGCCTCTAGAAATCAATGTGCCTTGCATGGATGAGGAAAAAAGCGTTGCCTCTAGAAATCAAGTCTAGTAGTTGCCCAATTTATGATCAATTACCCTATGGGTGATTTGATTTTTAGAAGATCACGCTCCCCCTGTGGGATAGGACTAGGTCTTACCTATGAATCGTATCCTTGAATCTCTACATGGTCAAGGTGTTGATAAATAGGAAATTTTCTCCAAGTTAAGACTTAGTGGACTATCTTAAGTGTTTTCCCTATTTTAGAAGGGGTTTTAGAAGGGGGGAACCTTACAATTGGTATCAGAGCCGATCTTAGCTCCTAGGAATTACCATTTAAGGATTGTTTTGCAATGAATGCTTTACCTAACATAATGCTAATTAATAAAAACATCCTACTAAAAAAAACAAGTTGAATTGATGTTTGAATGATTGTAGGAAGAGGAAGATGCCTACTCGAAGTTTCTAGTTTTCCAATGCATCTTCGAGACTGCTAGTCACTCCTCAAATTTCGAGTTCCGTGACACCATGGTGCAGATACCAGAGAAGATGTACCTCCCTCATTTCTCTCGTATTGAAAGAGGATGGGGTAGAGATTTCTGGAGTCATGGGCTGAGATATTTCTTCATCCAAGCAGATCGAATTGGGAACCTTACCACCAACCTAAAGCGGATTCATTGGATTGAAAAGTTGAAGATGATCCGTTTATTTTGGTTTGTCGATACCCCCAGGGCCGACACCTCTGTGACTATAGATGGGATTCGCATACCTCAGGATTGTTGGGTGTATGACCAAGTGATGCAAGTCTTACCTGCTCTGCTGAGACGACAGAGTAGCTATGTTGGGACCTACCCCAATCGAGAGTCTACCACCCTTACCATCAGTTTTTAGAGTCTTAGAAACTACAACGGAACCCCCATATTTCACCTATGTGGACCGCTCTACCCTTATGTCATAGTCAAGCTTAGGAATTTCCCTTGATGGCAAATAAGACTAATTACATTAGTCTTAGATCTTTGTAATAAAACTCATCCTTGTAAATATTTGGAAATAAAATGATTTCAATGTTTTACTCTCCAAAATAAGCATTGTGCAAGTATGAATCTTGTAATCTTAAAATTGTTTTTACAATGGTGGCCAGGACGATCACCCTCTACTTCCCAATGCGCTTTACACTGATATCCAAGAGAAGAAGCTCCTGCTCAAGCAAATGCAACCTCCCTCCTTTAAAGGAGAAGGTTCAAAGATTGAGAAGGATGCTGAAGTCTGGATTGAAGCGATGGACGATTATTTCTCTGTCGTCGGTACTGGAGTAGCAAATCAGTCTATGCTTGCATGGTTTCGCCTCATCGTAGATGCTAAACTCTGGTGGAAACAGTGGTGTGGTGACAAGGGAGTCACCAAGCATTCTCAAACATTGGAAGACATCAAGCAGGCCGTGAAGGAAAGATATCTTCCCCCTTCCCATGAATTCATAAAGATGAATGAGTTTTTTTGTCTTAGGCCGTGCAGCTTAACTCTTGAGGACTTCTATTCCAAATTTATCACTCTTCGGAAGTATGCCCCACAGCTATGACTACTTCCCAGCAAGTGGCTCGTTTCTGCCAAGGGTTAAATGAACCCTTAGATTCCCGCCTTAAAGCAATGAGGCAAAGCTCATTACAGGATGCTCTCATACAAGCAAAGCCCCTTGTAAGAATTGAGGACTGACAAACCTAAGCCTCAAAAGAGATCTTACCCTGAGGCAAATCCTAAAGATCAACCCTACAAGAAACCCCAACAAAATTTCCCCTACTACAATAGAGGGCGACAAAGCAACTCTTTTGCCCCTCGCTCGTATGCTGCTTCTTCTAGAGAAGGCCCTTTGTGTTTTGAGTGCAATGAGTCGGGACACTTTAGGGCCAACTTTCCCAAGATGGCAACATCATTTTCCCAAGGTGGTAGATGAAATTAAGGCCGTGGAACCCCTATCCACCAAGGTGCAAGAGGCGGTGGACATGGGAGAGGCCGCGGAGGAGCAGTTGCTAGGACCGCTTGTATTATAAGTGAAGAACCGGCCTTGGAAATGGCTAAAGAAGAGCGCGCCACTGCCCATGCGGTAGTAGAACACCAAGTCCGAATAAACAATTTGGTGTAATCCAAACCTCAGCCACTCATCATGCGGTAAGCCATTTCAGCTTTTGATTGATTGTGGCAGTACCCATTCATTTCTTTCTCCTAGGTGTTTGTAAAAATTAAACTTGGGTCTGTAACGTACCCATCTTCACTAATAAAGAAATGTCCATGTAATTATGAGTTTTTATGGTATAAATATCAATGATTTTATTATTTGAGTCATTTCTACTTAGAATCTTCAAATTATGAGCCCAAATTTGGAATCTGCGTGAGATTTTATCCTAATATAGGATTTTACAGCATCCAAAACGGACACTGGATCAAGACTATACGCTAATTTCAATCATTTTAGTTAAAAAACGGTGACCTTTAAACCTTAACAAATGCACGACCACACGTCCGATTGATGAACGGTCTGAACCCCTGCGCGCCCAGGAGAACCTCCCGGACAAAAAAAATTTTCGCCCCCCGGGGCGGTCCGACACGCAAATCGAGACGGGCACCCCAAATTTGGGTATCCCGTCCCAAAATTTGGTCCGTACACACTTACTAGGGTGCCCGTACAATGACCGCCCAAGAACCAAAGGACGGCCGCCCACTGTATGGTCCACACGTACCCTTACGTGGAGACCCATGCTGCCCCAGACCAGATAAGGTACATGCGTACCACTCCTTTCCCGGACAACCGACACCGTACCTTTCCCCTAGACCCATGCAGGCCACTGATCCATAGCCTTTGAAGGTACACCGTCCTTTCGTCCTTGCTTTGTGCAATGCTCGTACCCTCACCCCTCAGCTATATAAACCACCGGGGTGCTCCTCAGACGGCACGCATTTCTGTGTAGCGTATGTCCTGTTGTGTCGCCGTCTGTACCGCCGTCCGTCCCTGTGTAGCGTACTTGCTGCAAGTACAGCCGCCCTTGCAGCCACCCCTCTCACACCCCCTCATTTGGCTTTTTTCAGATAAGCCAATTTTCCTCCATCCCCCTCTTGCTAAGAGCCAGTGTCCTTAACTCTTCTCCCTCCCCCCCCGTGTGAAGAGACTTACAGAGAGGCTTGCAGCAACCCCTCCCAGCCATCTCCACGTTTTTGCCCTTTGCCCTTAAGGACATCTCACAATTCCCCCCCCCCCATTTGCGTAGACTTTAATAAGGGTTTTTTGACTCAAGAGAGGGTTCGTGCGCCATATTCTTTTGCTCATACGGTGAGCAAACGAGCTCGGAATTCAGATCCGACTGAAGCGTTTCGATCGCAGCAGCGAGCTCTACAAGGCGACGCCTAAGATGGTCTCATCTCGGAGATGACAAAATATTACCTCAAGAGGAGCACAGATGGGGGAAGATGCGCCCAATCCAGTCCTCCCTTTTCAAGCCCCTCAAGGAAACGGTGGCCAGGTTAGCTTGGTTAATTTTTAAAAAGAAGAGATTTTTCTTAAATTAGTGTTAATGAATGGTGTCTTTTCCTTTTAAAATGACGACATAAAAATCATATGAAGTTATGAATTATGTGATGTTGTATTCGATAAATTGCGTTGAAATTGTTATCTTCATGAATTATCAATGCTATATTTAGTAAATTGCATTGAAGTTGTTATCTTTAGAATTCAAGATTTTTTTGGCTTCAACGCTAACTCCGTTCCGTGCTTCTGTAGCCAGGCGGCATCGTTAGCAAAGCCCGGGAATGGCCCAAGGTATCCCTCATACCTTTGGGAGAATAAGGATCGCCGATTGAGGTGAGAGATTATGAGGCTGCCTAGTTCTGAGGGCCCAGGCTAGTGCGGTAAATAAGCCCACCCTAGTGTGCAGACATCCCTCTGAGGGGCAGGAGGATCGAGCGATGAAGCTTAAGAGGGCGACAGGCCGGCTTGAGTCCTCACCAGCGGCCGACGATGAGGTGTATGGTCTCGTAGGGTTTTGCCCAGCATGTAGAGGCTGGAAGGCCGAATTCTAGATCATCGGCAGAATAAGAATAAGAGAGCCAGTTTGGCTTATATGGAATTGGTTCATGTATAAACTTTTTATATAATTACATCTTGTCTTTGGTATGATTGTATTGTGTAAGAAGGCTGTTTTAACGAACCTTGTGAAAAAGGGCCTTAATTAAGGAATATGTTTATTTATGTCAAACAGTGTGGTAGGATTAATTAGAAAATAAATTGATACGTGAGTAGGGTGGAAAGTGGGAGGATGGAATGCCCTGACGGCACCATCCTACGGACGGGTGGACTCGATTAGTCGGGTAGCTTTCCAGCAGATTAAGTGAAAGCCTACGCTAGATAGTTAGGTTCCTGGGCAACTCTATTCTAGAAGACTAGGCCAGCGGCTGTGCCTTGCATAAGATGAGGAAAAAGCGTTGTCCCTAGAAATCAAGTCTAGTAGTTGCCCAATTTATGATCGATTACCCTATGGGTGATTTGATGTTTAGAAAATCACGCTCCCCCTGTGGGATAGAGTTAGGTCATACCTATAAATCGTATCCTTGAATCTCTGCAGGGTCAAGGTGTCGATGAATAGGAAATTTTTCCCAAGATAAGACTTAGCGGACTATGTTAAGTGTTTCTCTCATCTTGGAAGGAAGGAACCTTACAATTGGTATCAGAGCAAGTTTGGCTCCTACTAGGAATTGCAGTTTAAGGACTGTTTTGTAATAAATGTTTTACCTAACATAATGCTAATTAGTAAGGACATCCTACTAAAACAAATAAGTTGAATTGATGTTTGAATGATTGTAGGAAGAGGAAGATGCCTACTCCAAGTTTCTAGTTTTCCAATGCATCTTCGAGACTGCTAGTAGTCACTCCTCGAATTTCGAGTTCCGCGACACCATGGTGCAGATATTAGAGAAGTTATCCCTCCCTCATTTCTCTCGTATTCAAAGAGGATGGGGTAGAGATTTTTGGAGTCGTGGGCCGAGATACTTCTTCATCCGAGCAGATCAGATTGGGAACCTCACCACCGACCTTAAGCGGATTCGTTGGATTGAGAAGCTAAAGATGATCCGCTTATTTTGGTTCGTCGCTCGGTACCCCCAGGGCCGACACCTCGGTGACTATAGATGGGGTTCGCATACCTCAGGATCGTTGGGTGTATGACAAAGTGATGCAGGTCTTACCTGCTGATAGAGTAGCGGTGTTGGGATCTACCCCAATCCAGAGTTTACCACCCTTACCATCAGTTTTTAGAGTCTTAGAAACTACAGCGGAACCCCCATATTTCACCCATGTGGACCGCTCTACCCTTATGTCATAGTCAAGCCTAGGAATTCCCCTTGATGTCAAATAAGACTAATTATATTAGTCTCAGATCTTTGTAATAAAACTTGTCCTTGTAAATATTTGGAAATAAAATAATTTCAATGTTTTACTCTCCCAAAAATTAAGCGTTGTGCAAATATGAATCTTGTAATCTTAAAATTGTTTTTACAATGATGGCCAGGACGACCACCCTCCACTTCCCAATGCGATTTACACCAATACCCAAGAGAAGAAGCTCTTGCTCAAGAAAATGCAACCTCCCTCCTTTAAAGGAGAAGGTTCAAAGGTTGAGAAGGATGCTGAAGTCTGGATTGAGGCGATGGATGATTATTTCTCTGCTGCCGGTACTGGAGTAGTAAATCAGTCTATGCTCGCACGATTTCGCCTCATTGGAGATGCTAAACTCTGGTGGAAACAGTGGTGCCGTGACAAGGAAGTCACCGAGCATTCTCAAACGTGGGAAGACATCAAGCAGGCAGTGAAGGAAAGATATCTTCCTCCATCCCATGAATCCATAAAGATGAATGAGTTTTTTAGTCTTAGACAGTGCAGCTTAACTCTTGAGGACTACTATTCCAAATTTATTACCCTTCGGAAGTATGCCCCAGCTATGACTACTTCCCAGCAAGTGGCTCGTTTCTGCCCCAAGGGCTAAATGAACCCCTAGATTCCCACCTTGAAGCAATGAGACCAAGCACATTACAGGATGCTCTCATACGAGCAAAGCCCCTTGTGAAAGAAATGAAGGCTAACAAACCGAAGAATCAAAAGAGATCTTACCCTGAGGCAAACCTTAGAGATCAACCCTACAAGAAACCTCAACAGAATTTCCCCTACTACAACAGAGGGCGACAAGGCAACTCTTTTGCCCCCCGCTCATATGCTGCTTCTTCCAGAGAAGGCCCTCTGTGTTTTGAGTGCAATGAGCTGGGGACACTTTAGAGCCAACTGTCCCAAGATGGCAACATCATTTCCCCAAGGTAATAGAGGAAATCAAGGCCGTGGAACCCCTACCCACCAAGGTGCAAGAGGCAGTGGCCGTGGCAGAGGCCGCGAAGGAACAATTGCTAGAACTGCCTGCGTTATAAGTGAAGAACCGACCTTGGAAACAGCTGAAGAAGAGCACGCCACCGTCCATGCGGCAGTAGAACACCAAGGTCCGAATAAACAATTTGGTGTAATCCAAACCCCCGCCACTCATCATGGTAAGCCATTTCAGCTTTTGATTGATTGTGGCAGTACCCATTCATTCCTTTCTCCTAGGTGCTTGCAAAAATTAAACTTGAGTCAAAAAACAGCTAAAAAAATGATTGTAGAGTTAGCCAGTGGGAAAGAAGTAGTATCTCGCCACTCTACAGGAAACCTTGATTTTGAGCTGGGTAATGAGCAAACTCATGGTCACTTTAGAGTCTTGCCACTAGGAATTTATGATGGAATCCTTGGGATGGATTGGTTAATTGCAAACAAAGCTAGCATTCAGGGGAGTATCACTTTTGAAATTGAGCATGGCCAAGTAATACCTGTTCAGGGGATCACAGGAAAACCTAAGTCTAGGGTAGTCAAGGCAAAACATCTTCTCAAGGGAACACGTAAGGGTCAGCAAGTTTTCTTAGTCAAACTCAACAAAGTCATTGAACCTAGTATGGAGACAGAACCCTCTTGGCTCCAAGAATTCTCTGACATCTTCCCTGACGAGCTTACAGGGTTACCGCCTCCTCGAGAAGTCGACCATGAAATCGAGGTGATCCCTGGAGCTCAACCCGTCTCAAAAACTCCCTATAAAATGTCCCTTCCTGAAGCCATTGAACTTAAGGAGCAACTTTCCCAACTCATTGAACAAGGATTTGTACGCCCCAGCAGCTCTCCTTGGGGAGCACCTGTTCTTTTTCAAAAAAAGAAGGACGGGACTCTCCGCCTCTACATAGATTATCGAGGGCTCAATCAAGTCACTGTCAAGAATAAGTATCCTATCCCTCGCATCGATGAACTTCTTGACAGGCTTCATGGGGCCAAAGTCTTCTCAAAAATAGATTTGAGGTCTGGTTACTATCAGATCAAAGTCAAGGAAGCAGATATACCCAAAATAGTCTTCAATACCCGTTATGGCCACTATGAGTTTACTGTAATGTCATTCGGGTTAACCAATTAAACTCTATGCCAAGAAGAGCAAATGTACCTTCTTTACTCATCAAATTGAGTATCTTGGATTCATCGTCTCCAAAGATGGCATCTCATTAGACCCTGCCAAGGTCAAGGATATTCTAGAACGGCCACCCCCTAAATCAGTTCGTGAAGTTCGTGGATTTTTGGGAATCACGGGTTGGTATAGGATTTTTATCAAAGATTATGCCTTAGTAGCTGCACCTTTGATGGACCTTCTTAAGAAGGATTGCAAAATAGTGTGGTTGCCAATCCATCAAAACAGCTTTGATCAGCTGAAAGTCATTATTACTTCTGCCCCAGTCTTAAAGCTTCCTGATTTCTCCAAGGAATTTGAAGTGGTTACCGATGCTAATAGTCTAGCACTTGGTGGTGTCTTAGGCCAAGAAGGAAGACCAGTCGCTTATACTTCCCGCAAGCTGAAGCAATATGAAGCAAACTATGCCACCCATGATTTGGAGCTCTTAGCAGTTGTTCATTGCCTCAAATTATGGAGACATTATCTCTTGGGAGGCAAATTCCAGCTTGTAACTGACCACAAGAGTCTAAAGTGGATCTTCACCCAGCCTAACCTCAACATGCGGCAAAGGAGATGGATTGAAATTCTACAAGAATATGATTTTGACATCAAATTCCGCCCTGGGAAAGATAATGTGGTAGTAGATGCACTTAGCCGCAAATCTTTCTTAAATGCAGTTTCAATGCCAAATAATCCCATACTAGTCAAGGTGGAAGAAGTCTCATCTCATGATCCAGATTATCAGAGGATGAAAAAATTAGTAGAAGAAGGGGGACATTCAGAGAAAGAGAAGAATCTAATCAAGGGATACTCCACTCATGAAGGAAGCCTCTACTTCAATCACAGGCTATGTATCCCTAAGGATCCTGCTTTAAAGAAACTAATCCTCCATGAAGCTCATGATAGCCTTGCTGCAGGACACCCAGGTTATGCAAAAACATTAAATGCTGTAAGAAGGAGCTTTCATTGGGCAGGCTTGAAAAATGATGTGCTTCGGTACTTGAAGCAATGTCTCTCATGCCAAAGGATCAAAGCTGAAAGGGTCAAGATGCCTGGAAAACTTCAACCATTAGATATTCCCCAAATGAAGTGGGAGTGCATTAGTATGGATTTTGTCACAAGTCTCCCCACTGTTCAAGGAGGATATGACTCCATTCTAGTAGTAGTGGACTATATGACTCCATTCTAGTAGTAGTGGACTTACTTACCAAAGTAGCTCACCTTATACCAGCAAAGAAGACCTTCAAAACTTCTGATGTTGCTCGAATATTCATCAAGGAAGTCCTCAAACTTCATGGTCTCCCAAAAAGGATAGTAAGTGATCGGGATTCTGACTTCACTTCAAAATTCTGGCAGTCTTTATTTCAAGCCCTGGGAACTCAACTTTGCTGCACAGCTTACCATCCAGAGACCGATGGCCAGACTGAGAGAGTCAATCAAGTAATTGAAGACATTCTCAGAGCATATTGTGGATGGGAACCGAGAAGGTGGATTCAATACCTTCCTCTGATAGAATTTGCCTACAATACATCTTATCTCATCAAAGCATCGGAATGTCACCATTCAAGGCACTCTATGGGCAAGAATGCCTGTATCCTCTAAATTTCTCTGATCCAACCATAAGAGTTGAGGCATCCAGGAAAATGCTCGAAGAAATGGAGAAACAAACCAAGGCAATCCAAAAAGATATTAAAGCTGCCCAAGATCGGACAAAAGCTTTATGCTGACAACAAGAGGTCTGAAAGGATCTTCAAGGAAGGAGACAGAGTTCTTCTACGAGTCCGACCCAAACGAAGTTCTCTATCACTCGGGAAATATAAGAAGCTCAGCCCTAGGTATTGTGGTCCTTATACAGTTATCAAGTGTCTAGGTAAAAGTGCCTATAAACTCCAACTCCCAGCCCATATCAAAGTCCATAATGTATTTCATGTAAGTTTGTTAAAACCATATGTCCCCAGCCTCGATCATATTCTTGATGATGAACAAGTTGTAATCCCTACTCAAGGAGTCCTTGAATTACAGCCCAGTAGCATCATAGATTCTAGGGAAAGGCAACTCCGAAATAGAACTCTTGTAGAACATCTAGTTCAGTGGAAAGATTACCCTGAAGAGGATGCAACTTGGGAAGATGAAGCTACACTCTTAAAGGATTATCCCCAATTCATGATGAGATGAGGACATCTCAATTTCTTTAAGGGGGGAAGGATGTAACGTACCCATCTTCACTAATAAAGAAATGTCCATGTAATTATGAGTTTTTATGGTATAAATATCAATGATTTTATTATTTGAGTCATTTCTACTTAGAATCTTCAAATTTTGAGCCCAAATTTGGAATTTGCACGCAATTTTACCATAATATAGGATTTTACAGCATCCAAAACGGACACCGGATCAAGCCTATACGCTAATTTCAATCATTTTAGTTAAAAAACGGCGACCTTTAAACCTTAATAAATGCACGACCGCACGTCCGATTGACGAACGGTCTGAACCCCTTCGACCAGGAGAGCCTCCCGGACAAAAAAAATTTTCGCCCCCTGGGACAATCCGGCACGCAAATCGAGGCGAGCGCCCCAAATTTGGGTATCCCGCCCCACTTACTAGGATGCCCGTACAATGACCGCCCAAGAACCAAAGGACGGCCGCCCACTGTATGGTCCACGCGTACCCTTACGTGGAGACCCATGCTGCCCCAGACTAGATAAGGTACATGCGTACCACTCCTTTCCCGGACAACCGACACCGTACCTTTCCCCTAGACCCATGCAGGCCACTGATCCATAGCCTTTGAAGGTACACCGTCCTTTCGTCCTTGCTTTGCGCAACGCCCGTACCCTCACCCCTCAGCTATATAAACCCCCCGGGTGACATTTCTGTGTAGCGTATACCCTGTTGTACCGCCGTTCGTACCGCCGTCCCTGTGTAGCATACTTGCTGCAAGTATAGCCGCCCTTGCAGCCACCCTTCTCACACCCCCTCATTTGGCTCTTTTCAGATAAGCCAATTTTCCTCCATCCCCCTCTTGCTAAGAGCCAGTGTCCTTAACTCTTCTCCCCCCCCCCCGTGTGAACAAAGAGGCTTGCAGCAACCCCTCCCAGCCCTCTCCACGTTTTTGCCCTTTGCCTTTAAGGACATCTCACAATTCCCCCTCCCCCCCATTTGCGTAGACTTTAATAAGGGTTTTTTGACTCAAGAGAGGGTTCGTGCGCCATATTCTTTTGCTCATACGGTGAGCAAACGAGCTCGGAATTCAGATCCGACTGAAGCGTTTCGATCAAAGCAGTGAGCTCTACAAGGCAATGCCTAAGATGGCCTCATCTCGGAGACGACAAAATATTACCTCAAGCGGAGCACGTAACAACGAGATGGGGGAAGATGCGCCCAACGCGGCTCCAGTCCTCCCTTTTCAAGCCCCTCAAGGAAACGGTGGCCAGGTTAGCTTGGTTAATTTTTAAAAAGAAGAGATTTTTCTTAAATTAGTGTTAATGAATGGTGTCTTTTCCTTTTAAAATGACGACATAAAAATCATATGAAGTTACGAATTATGTGATGTTGTATTCGATAAATTACGTTGAAATTGTTATCTTCATGAATTATGAATGCTATATTTAGTAAATTGCATTGAAGTTGTTATCTTTAGAATTCAAGATTTTTTTTGGCTTCAACGCTAACTCCGTTCCGTGCTTGTGTAGCCGGGCGGCGTCGTTCAGCAAAGCCCGGGAATGGCCCAAGGTATCCCTCATACCTTTGGGAGAATAAGGATCGCCGATTGAGGCGAGTGATTATGAGGCTGCCTAGTTCTGAGGGCCCAGGCTAGTGCGGTAAATAAGCCCACCCTAGTGTGCAGACATCCCTCTGAGGGGCGGGAGGATCGAGCGATGGAGCTTGAGAGGGCGATAGGCCGGCTTGAGTCCTCGCCACGATGAGGTGTATGGTCTCGTAGGGTTTTGCCCAGCATGTAGAGGCTGGAAGGCCGAATTCTAGATCATCGGCAGAATAAGAATAAGAGAGCCAGTTTGGCTTATATGGAATTGGTTCATGTAGAAACTTTTTATATAATTACATCTTGTCTTTGGTATGATTGTATTGTGTAAGAAGGCTGTTTTAACGAACCTTGTGAAAAAGGGCCTTAATTAAGGAATATGTTTATTTATGTCAAACAGTGTGGTAGGATTAATTAGAAAATAAATTGATACGTGAGTAGGGTGGAAAGTGGGAGGATGGAATGCCCTGACGGCACCATCCTATGGACGGGTGGACTCGATTAGTCGGGTAGCTTTCCAACAGATTAAGTGAAAGCCTACGCTAGATAGTTAGGTTCCTGGGCAACTCTATTCTAGAAGACTAGGCCAGCGGGGCTGTGCCTTGCATAAGATGAGGAAAAAAGCGTTGTCCCTAGAAATCAAGTCTAGTAGTTGCCCAATTTATGATCGATTACCCTATGGGTGATTTGATGTTTAGAAAATCACGCTCCCCCTGTGGGATAGAGCTAGGTCATACCTATAAATCGTATCCTTGAATCTGTGCAGGGTCAAGGTGTCGATGAATAGGAAAATTTTCCCAAGATAAGACTTAGCGGACTATCTTAAGTGTTTCTCTCATCTTGGAAGGGAGGAACCTTACAAGGTCAAAAAACAGCTAGAAGAATGACTGTAGAGTCAGCCAGTGGGAAAGAAGTATCTTGCCACTCTATAGGAAACCTTGATTTTGAGCTGGGTAATGAGCGAACTCATGGCCGCTTTAGAGTCTTGCCATTAGGAATTTATGATGGAATCCTTGGGATGGATTGGTTAATTGCAAAAAAGGCTAGCATTCATTGTCACCAGGGAAGTATCACTTTTGAAAATGAGCATGGCCAAGTAATATCTGTTCAAGGGATAACAGGAACCTAAATCTAGGGTAGTCAAGGCAAAACATCTTCTCAAGGGAACACGTAAGGGTCAGCAAAACATCTTCTCAAGGGTACACGTAAGGGTCAGCAAAACATCTTCTCAAGGGAACATGTAAGGGTCAGCAAAACATCTTCTCAAGGGAACACGTAAGGGTCAGCAAGTTTTCTTAGTCAAGCTCAACAAAACCATTGAACCTATTAAGGAGACAGAACCCTCTTGGCTCCAAGAATTCTTTGACATCTTCCCTGACAAGCTACGCCCTATAAACTGTCCCTTCCTGAAGCCATTGAACTTAAAGAGCAACTTTCCCAACTCATTGAGCAAGGATTCGTATGCCCCAGTAGCTCTCCTTGGGGGGCACTTGTTCTTTTCCAAAAAAAAGGATGGAACTCTCCGCCTCTGCATAGATTATCGAGGGGACTAAATCAAGTCACTGTCAAGAATAATTATCCTATCCCTCGCATCGACGAACTTCTTGACAGGCTTCATGGGGCCAAAGTCTTCTCAAAAATAGATTTGAGGTCTGTATCAGATCAAAGTCAAGGAAGCAGATATACCCAAGATAGCCTTCAATACTCGTTATGGCCACTATGAGTTTATTGTAATGTCATTCGGGTTAACCAATGCTCCTCCAACCTTCAACCGTCTAATGCAAGATATATTCCACCCTTACTTGGATGAATTTGTGCTTGTTTTTTTTAATGACATCTTAATCTACTCCAAATCAATGGAAGAGCATGAGAAGCATGTGCGTAGAGTTCTGCAATTGTTGCGCACAGACACAAACTCTATGCCAAGAAGAGCAAATGTACCTTCTTTACTCATCAAATTAAGTATCTTGAATTCATCGTCTCCAAAGATGGCATTTCAATAGACCCCGCCAAGGTCAAAGATATTCTGGAGTGGCCACCCCCTAAATCAGTTCGTGAAGCTCGTGGGTTTTTGGGAATCACACGGGATGGTATAGGATTTTTATCAAAGATTATGCCCTGATAGCTGCACCTTTGACGGATCTTCTTAAGAAGGATTGCAAAATAGTGTGGCTGCTGCCAATCCATCAAAACAGTTTTGATTAGCTCAAGGTCATTATTACTTTTGTCCCAGTCCTGAAACTTCCTGATTTCACCAAGGAATTTGAAGTGGTTACTGATGCCAGTAGTCTAGCACTTGGTGGTGTCTTAGGCCAAGAAGGAAGACCAGTCGCTTATACTTCCCGCAAGCTGAAGCAATATGAAGCAAATTATGCCACCCATGATTTGGAGCTCTTAGCAGTTGTTCATTGCCTCAAATTATGGAGACATTATCTCTTGGGGGGCAAATTCCAGCTTGTAACTGACCACAAAAGTCTGAAGTGGATCTTCACCCAGCCTAACCTCAACATGCGGCAAAGGAGATGGATTGAAATTCTTTAAGAATATGACTTCGACATCAAATTCTACCCTGGGAAAGATAATGTGGTAGCAGATGCACTTAGCCCGCAAATCTTTCTTAAGTGCAATTTCAATGCCAAATAATCCCATACTGGTCAAGGTGAAAGAAGTCTCATCTCATGATCCAGATTATCAGAGGATGATGAAGTTAGTAGAAGAAGGGGGAAATTCAGAGAAGGAGAAGAATCTAATCAAGGGATACTCCACTCATGAAGGAAGCCTCTACTTCAATCACAGGCTATGTATCCCTAAGGATCCTGCTTTAAAGAAACTAATCCTCCATGAAGCTCATGATAGTCCTACTGCGGGACACCCAGGCTATGCAAAAATATTAAATGCCATAAGAAGGAGCTTTCATTGGGCAAGCTTGAAAAATGATGTCCTTCGGTACTTGAAGCAATGTCTCTCATGCCAAAGGATCAAAGCTGAAAGGGTCAAGATGCCTGGGAAACTTCAACCCTTGGTGGATATTCCCCAAATGAAGTGGGAGTGCATTAGTATGGATTTTGTCACAAGTCTCCCCACTGTTCAAGGAGGATATGACTCCATTCTTGTAGTAGTGGACTTACTTACCAAAGTAGCTCACCTTATACCAGCAAAGAAGACCTTCAAAGCTTCTAATGTTGCTTGAATATTCATCAAGGAAGTCCTCAAACTTCATGGTCTCCCAAAAAGGATAGTAAGTGACCGGGATTTTGATTTCACTTCAAAGTTCTGGCAGTCCTTATTTCAAGCCCTGGGAACTCAACTTTGCTTTAGCACAGCTTATCATGGCCAGACTGAGAGAGTCAATCAAGTAATTGAAGACATTCTCAGAGCATATTGTGGACAGGAGCCAAGAAGGTGGATTCAATACCTTCCTTTTGTAGAATTTGCCTACAATGCATCTTATCACTCATCAGAGCATAGGAATGTCACCATTCAAAGCACTCTATGGGCAAGAATGCTTGTCTCCTCTAAATTTCTTTGATCCGACCATAAGAGTTGAGGCATCCAGGAAAATGCTCGAAGAGATGGAATAATAAACCAAGGCAATCCAAAAGGATATTAAGGCACGACCGGGTGTCCGATTGACGAACGGTTTGCACCCCCCAACGACCAGGAGAACCTCCCGAACAAAAAAAAAATCACCCCCCGGGACAGTTCGACACACAAATCGAGGTCGACGCCTCAAATTTGGGGACCCCGCCCCAAAATTTAGACCATACACAGTTACCAAGGTGCCCGTACGATGGCCGCACAAGAACCAAAGGACGGTCGCCCACTATGTGGTCCACACGTACCGCTACGTGGACACCCATGATGCCTCAGACAAAATAAGGTACATGCATACCACTCCTTTCCCTGCTGTTAACCGATATCGTACCTTTCCCACAGAGCCATGCAGGCCACTGATCTATAGCCTTTGCTAGTACACCATCCTTTCGTCCTTGCTTTGCGCAACGCCCGTACTCGTGCCCCATAGTTATATAAACCCCCGGGGTGCTCCATGGGCAACATGTATTTCTGCGTAGCGTATGCTCTGTTGTGCCACCGTCCGTACCGCCATCTATCCCTATGCAGTGTACTTGCTATGGTACAGCCACCCCTTGCAGCTGCCCCTCTCACACCCCCTCATTTGCCCCTTTTCAGATAAGGCAATTTTTCTCTATCCCCCTCTTGTTAGGAGGCAGTGTCCTTAACTCTTCTCCCTCCCCCCCTTTGTGTGAAGAGACTTATAGCAACCCTCAGCCCTTCTCCCCTTCTGCAAAATGTTTTTGTGTTAAGGACATCTCACAATTTCTCCTCCCCCCATTTGCGTGGACTTTAGTAAGAGGTTTTAGCCTTAAGAGAGGGTTCGTGCGCTGTGTTCTTTTGCTCATACGGTGAGCAAACGATCTCAGAATTGAGATCTGACTGAAGCGTTTCGACCGCGACAGTGAGCCCTACAAGACAACATCCAAGATGGCCCCCTCCCAAAAACGTCAAAATATTACCTCGGGAGGAGCACGCAACAACGAGATTAGGGAAGATGCTCCCGATGCGGCTCCAACCCTCCCTTTACAAGCTCCTCAAGGAAATGGTGGCCAGGTTAGCTTGGTTATCTTTTAAAGAAGAGTTTTTTTTATATTAGTGTTAATAAATGTGTATCTTGTTCTTTTAAAATAATGACATAAAATTGTATGAAGTTACGAATTGTGTGATGCTGTATTCAATAAATTGCATTGAAATTGTTATCTTTAAAGAGTGCAAGTTTTTCCTGGCTTCGACTGAGGCGAGAGATTATGATGCTACCTAGTTCTGAGGGCCCAGGCTAGCACAGTGAATAAGCCCACCCTAGTGTGCAGACATCCCTCTGAGGGGCAGCAAGATCGAGCGATGGAGCTTGAGAGGGCGACAGGCCCGGCTTGAGTCCTCGCCAGCGGAGCCGACGAGGTGTATGGTCCCGTAGGATTTTGCCCAGTATGTAGAGGCTAGAAGGGCGAATTCTAGATCATCGGCAGTATAAAGGAAAAGAATAAGAGAGCCAGTTTGGCTTGTATGAAATTGATTCATGTATAAAATTTTTTATAAATCTTGTCTTTGGCATTATTGTACTGTGGAAAAAGGCTGTTTTAACAAACCTTGTGAAAAAATCCTTAATTAAGGAATATGTTTATTTATGTCAAACAGTGTGGTAGGATGAATTAGAAAACAAATTGACACGTGAGTAGGGTGGAAAGTGGGAGGATGGAATACCCCGACGGCACCATCCTACGGATTTCCAATAGATTAAGTGAAAGCCCTACGCTAGATAAATAGGTTCTTGGGCAACTCTATTCTAGAAGACTAGGCCAGCGGCTGTGCCTTGGATGAGGAAAAAAGCGTTGCCTCTAGAAATCAAGTCTAGTAGTTGCCCAATTTATGATCAATTACCCTATGGGTGATTTGATTTTTAGAAGATCATGCTCCCCCTGTGGGATAGGAGTAGGTCTTACTTATGAATCGCATCCTTGAATCTCTACATGGTCAAGGTGTGGATAAATAGAAAATTTTCTCCAAGTTAAGACTTAGTGGACTATCTTAAGTGTTTCCCCTATTTTATAAGGAGAAAACCTTACAAGAGGCTTCTATTCATAGGAAAAAGTGAGCCTCTAACCAAGCAAACTGATTCTAGAAATTTCCAGATCAGTTTGGTCAATTTTTGACTATTTTTGGGTCAGTTCAACTTACTTTTTGGATCTTGTTTTGCAATAGGAGAGAGGAGAGATAAAAAATCTTATTATTTTTAAGTTAAAAACTCCTCCACACATGTGAAATAGGTGCCTCCTTGAAGGGCCCCCTTATTCTTACCAAGGTGTCAAAAATGTATCATTATACCCAAAATATCTCATTTTTTAGTAACATTCATAGTTTTTTACTAATAAACCTTGTACTCATTCAACTCTTCATCTTATGTGAGCATTTACTCATTTTTGGGTAATTTTCTTTTATAAATTGGATTTATCTCCTCCCTACACTTGGATTGATCCAATTGGCCCATAGGAACCTTAAATGGACCATAATCCAAAAATTTCTCAAAATCTGGACCCTTAGGCTAAGGTCCTTTATACCTATTTTCAATTAATTCTAATTGCACTTTAGAAAGTTCTTTTTGAATTTTTGTTTTAGGGGAAATCATTTTAAACACTAGGAGGATTTTTATATCCAAAAATACCTCAATTTTTGATTACCTCCCTCTAGACATTTTCTCTCTCTAGGCTAAAACAGGGTAAAACAGGATCTTTCTTTTATTTCAGAGAGGGGAGTAATTATAAGATTAGAAGGGGAGGTTCTTACACCTGTACACCTCAAAAGCTGAAGGGAGGAATCTTACATCCTACCCCACTTAAAAAACGTGAGATGTCCTCATCTCGCAAACTAGAGGACAACTCTTTCCCTTAAGATCCAACTGATTCTGGGGTTCCTTATAGTCTAGGTAACCCAATAGAATCCTGGGATAAAGATCCCTTATATAGAACTCATTATCAGATAACAATTCACTGAGATCATATCATTCAAATCCTTAACACAATAATGGTCCATTAGACTGAATTTTCTATCTGAACATTCCTCCATGGGAATTTCGATTATACATGTTTTTAATTTATCATCCCTTAACTTGATCCACTGGGTCAAGTGTTAACAGTAGTAGCAATCTGTCAGCACAATCCACTAATCTCATAGTGATTTGCTAAAGTCATTATCGTCATTCTAGGTACAAACATCATCACAGGGACTCATCCCATTCATCCTCATTGTGGTTTTGCTCAGCTTAACGCTTTTCAACCAAAATTCAAGAATCATCATTTTTCAATCAGAATCCATATCAACTCATCAGTTCTCAATCATAATTTTAAAATCATATCAACCACATTCGAATTCATTATCTAGATAGCATTTTTGTTTATAATTTCAAGTCTTAGATTTACTCGTATATACTGCCACCAGTAAAGAGTTGCAGTTATACCCTCGGTATATACGGGTAGTCACGGTCCTTGAAATTATAAGGTAAATACCATCATGTCTAGGCCTCAAGCAAGTCAGTGATTCCATGCAATTGCGGTACTTCCATCTGAAGACCCGATTATTACTAAATTATGAATTTCAATCTGAATATCAATTTGTATGAATTTCATCACTCAATTCCAACCTTTCACTGTTACTTCATAAATTTTTGACATTTTTGTCTTCTCAATTAATCCAGTTTAGTCAATTCGCTCTGATACTAGTTGGAAGATCCCTATCCCCTCCACGCAATGAATTTTGGGGTGCTAGCAGCGGAAGGAGCACTTCTTACACGGGGCAGGGTCCCTCACTCGGGGCCTCCCCCACATATATCCGAACAAGAGACTAATCCCTTGGTTCTTCCAAAATCAAACCCGGAAGAACTTCCCTCACCCGAAAAGCACGGGCGATTCCTCCAGGATAGTTTTACTCTAACGTAGTCAAGGTCATCACTAACCAAACTGATCCAACCGAACCTAAAAAGATACTCGGTCAGATCAATGAAGAAACTTGCACTTGGATCATAGAGACCAACGCTTTTTTCCTCATTGAGAGAGGCACAGCCATTGATTCTTTTCCATAGAACAATTTTTGTCCGGGATTTACTTCATCTATCGTACCATAACAGAATTGAGTCTCATTTTAGGGATCCATCAGTCCAGCCTTAACCCCATCCAGTCCCGTGGGTTAGCCTACCGCCCAACCACTACTGTAGTGATAGGATCCATTTAAGAATTTGGTTAGGTTTTGTCTCGGGTACTAGGGAAAAGAGTTTCCAGGCTCCCTAGCCAGATATTAATGCAAACTTAGAACTAGTCACACCACTTACACACCCAGTATGAAATTGCTTTTTTTTAATAGATTTAGCTGTCTTTAAAATAATCTTTTAATGAAACTATAGCATCACAAGTCATAATCCTCCAAAATATCCGATTGAATCCTAATTTCTAATTTTTCCTTCATTGCTGCACCTATGGCATCATTGGCAAACCAGAACGCTCACCACCTGTCCACTTAGGGGCCTTTTCGATAGTTCCTAGCTCATAGTAATCGGTAATATTTTCACTTATAAAAATCAAAATGGAATCTCCGTTGAAGATCAGCAAGATCAACCAACAGATCCATATAAAAGAGCCATGGACTCATCCGTTGAGGACCAGCAAGGTCAATCAACCAGATCCATGTCCGAATTCAAAAAACAACTCTTACTCCTTGTTTCAATATCTTCCCTGACGCACGTGTGGGTATCTTCGGTGACCCAGAGCCTGAGCACCGTATGGTCAACACCCTCTAGGATCCTTCACAGGTCACCTAGCGCTTCACTCATAGGTTGCTTCCTTGGTCCTTCATCCACCGTATTGGAAGCTCACCATTTAAATCGAACCGAGGCTGGTCAAGACCTCGACCAACCTTGCTATGCGAGACGTCCTCCATTGACTCTCCGTCAACTATTCCAACTTTATCAGTTAGGTCTCCATGACCTTATTCACAAGATGATCAAAGTGCTTTCCCAGCATTCTTGACATAAAACAGCCATTTGAAAACAGGTCATAAATATAGTTTCTATAACGAACTCTCGTCTTTCCACATTGTTCCACATCAATCCACATTATTTAATCCACATCCATTTCATATATATTCCCATTCTCATCCAATCACCTCATCACATCTTTCCTAATTTATCCTCATCAGATCTCATCCACTCGTATCTACCCATATCCACATCACATTCATTCACATCACATTCATTCACATCTCATCCACTCGTATCTACCCATATCCACATCTCATCCCATCACATTCATTCACATCTCATCCATTCACATCACATCTCATTCATTCACATCTATCCCGATTTACCTCACATCCATTTCACATCACATCTCATTCATTCACATCCGGATTCACATCACATCTCATCCATTCACATCACCATCCCATCACATACATTCTATCCACATAACATCACATCACATCTATCCACATCATATCTCATTCATACACATCTCATCTCATTCATCCACATCCATCCAATAATTCTGGAACATTGCTCGCATTAGTTCTGTGCTCATTTATGAGAAACGACTTAACATTTTGTTTGATTTTCATGTTTTGAAGATTCTCTAGTCACTTATAAAGACCACACATTCTGTGGCCATGTCATCAACAGAAAACATGTTTATTTCACTTGAAAACCAACAAAAATTAAATGGCACATATTTCTTCATGATGGCCAGAAGGGTGCAAAAATGCCCTATGTGGGCCCCTGGACAACCACCCTTTCTTACACCCTTCTGGACTTTCTCTTTTTTAGATTACAAATCAATCACATGTACTTAAAAGCCACTTTCAACATTGTATTGATATAAAAATTTACATGTGGGATTTGGGAATACTATTTAGAAGAGAGGTTCATCACTTCTCAGCTATGGGGAGCTCGTCTGTTAGAATAGCAGTGGCTATTTCTCGTAGTGAGTCATGGCCAAACAACTTCACAATTGGGCAAGCACCTTGCCTTTATATCTGCTCCCAAAAGTGGTCATAACTAGGGACTTTTTAACTAGGATTACAAAACTGACCAACGCCCAATGGTGGCCACGCAGAGTTGCTTTAAGAAAGTCTTTAATGCAAAAAGGGGAAAGCTGGCATTGGGTGTGAATTCTTTGTGAATAATCACAATCATTGGTTGGGAGGTGTCCAATGTAGTGGGCTAAGAGCCGGATATGGTACTGTAGTAGCATGCGTTCCCCCACCACACATAGCATAATTGTCTATCTCTAGCATGTTCTCTTGTTTATCGTCCTTGTCTGCATCAGCCTTTCACTCCAAGTCAATGTTGGACTTGGAATCGTTGATATTTGGTGTTGAGTAGGTTTCTAAGGCACAGTTGCATGGGAGACACTTTGTTGTGCTGCTTAGAACTCCTCCTTTTGGCGACATTTTTCTGCTCTGTATTCCTAGCTGCCTATAGAGCAATGACCACCGTATTCCTAGCTGCCTATAGAGCAATGACCACCGTCTCCTCCACTGAGTCTGTGAGTGGGAGGAGGTTCTCCTCCATGTTACCTATGTTAGAGTCATCTAATGGAAAATTTGCCTTCACCTTGAACATGCTCAAGCACTCATCTATGTGGACGCCACATGACTTTTCAGTATCATGCAAAAAAATGAAAAGCTCTCCCTCTACCACAACCAGACATAGAGAGAATCTCCATCTCAGGAAGGGCGCAGAGTCATCTTCATCTTAAATTTTTGTGCTACTTCCACTAGCCTCAAAGAAGTGCAGATTTTCTGCAAGCCTTAATGCACCTCCTGTAAATTGTTGTGCGACGATCAGGCTTTCACTTACACCTATGTGTGCTACACTCTGAGGCTATTCCTTGTCGTTGGATGAATCCTCCAAGACGCAGTTGCGGCATTTTGACCTCCTCTCCTTCTGAAAGGAAGAAAACAACGGCTGGCCAGCCCATGATAGAAAGACATGGCCAATGGCACCTCTATTGAGGTTGCGTACTTGCTTCTTGTCAAGCTCTAGAAAGTGTCTAAATTTCATTGCCATTGCTTCAAATCTTCTGAGCCGCTTTTGGAAGGGCCTTTTGTTGTGGTTGATGTACTCTAGGAGGTTGGATGGCAACCACAATCTATCATTGTTGGCCAGAGAGACAGAGTGCGGCTTGATGTGGGTGTCCATGTATGATAATGTGTCTACAAATAATTCTTCATGGAGGTGGAGTGTGGAGATCCAATCGATCTTGCGAGTGAACATGACATGCAAGTGTGTGGCCTCTAGAAAATCGCTCTCACGGAGAAAGTCCATGAAGCGATTTTAGGCAGCCATGTGCCTTGAAGCTCGAGTGTGGAGGTGCCTTGTGCTCTTAAGAATGAGCGCAAAAATGACACATCAAGCCTTCAAACTACTATTTATACAAGATAGCAGCCATTTCACATTGGACCAAAAAACATGAAAAAACGTTGATTTTTTAAAAGACAAAAACGCCTATTCAAGAAACCAAACAACATATTTTAAACACCAAAGTATCTCAGAAAATATTTTTTTTTTATAAAACTCTGGTGGGGGGATATTACAAAATTGCTCCAGTGGACACTCATAGCTTAGATTCTTTGAACCAAGGTGAAATCATCTAGCCCCCAATCCGAGGACACCTTGGTGTTTGCTTCCATCCTCCTTCCAAACTATCCAAACACCCAACATAGTAAGAGACTCCAAAAAGGGGTGAGCAAATATAGAGGTTTAAATGTCAAACAATCCTTACCTTCCTACCTTGCACATTGAAGCAAGCATTACTGATTCCCTCAAATCCCAAAATACGTAGGTGATCATGGACGACTTACAAGCACTTAGAAGCACTTGAAAACACTAGCAAACACTTAGAAGCAAGTAAAGCATGTGGAAGCACTTTGAAGCACTTGGAAGCACTTGGAAGCACTTAGAAGCACATGAAAGCACTTAGAGGCACATGGAATCACTAGCAAGCACTTAGAAGCACTTGGAAGCACTTAGAACCACTAGCAAGCACTTAGAAGCACTTGAAAGCACTTAGAAGCACATGGAAGCACTTAGAAGCACATGGAAGCACTAGCAAGCACTTAGAAGCACTTGGAAGCACTTGCAAGCACTTAGAAGCACTAGCAAGCACTTAGCAAGCATCTAGAAGCCCTAGCAAGCACTTGGAAGCACTTACAAGCACTTACAAGCACTTGGAAGCAGTTACAAGCACTTGGAAGCAGTTAGAAGCTCATGTTATCACTTCTGAAGCTCTGTTAAGCCATTACGAGCATAAGCACTTAGAAGCATTTGGAAGAACTCTCAGGCACCTGGTAGCTTTTTGAAGCACTATTAAGCACTCAGAAGCAACAAAAGGCACTTAGAAGCACACAGAAACATTTAGATGCACTTGGAAGCACTTACAAGCACTTGGAAGCAGTTAGAAGCTCATGTTATCACTTCTGAAGCTCTGTTAAGCCATTACGAGCATAAGCACTTGGAAGCATTTGGAAGAACTCTCAAGCACCTGGTAGCTTTTTGAAGCACTATTAAGCACTCAAAAGCAAAAAAGGCACTTAGCACACAGAAACATTTAGATGCACTTGGAATGACATAAAATTACTTGGAACCACTTAGAAGCACTTGTGATCACTTGAAGAAGTATGTCAAGCACTATAAAGCATGGTTAAGCTTTATAGTGCACTGTCGGGCACCCTGAAGTGGTCTGAAAATGATCAGAAGCACTAAGATGCACTCATGACTTGGAGTTTCTTGGAATCACCATGAAGCACTCAGAAGCATCTGAAATCAATTGTAACGCTTCGTAAAGCACTATAGTGCATGGTTAAGCATTGTAATGCACTGTGAGGCACTTGCAAACATTTGGAAGCATGGTAAAGCACTCTAATGCCCTATCATACAAAATTTTAGTACTGTCAAGCACTCTAAACCACTGACATTTAGAAATCAGTATCGTATAGAAGAGCATATCCGGATACACTATCAATCATATGCGAGCAACTATGTAGCTCTTACAACACAGTGATATACCTGAGGCAAATCGAGTAGATGCACTGGATGCAGTACATGCGCACTCTTGCCTATCCTCTTTCGAACAACATCTTTCTTGTTTGGGGAGATGCGAGTTTCCACCGACCAAAATTGAAACACGATTTCCCTGATTTCACTGGTGATGGTGCTTGCCCTATGTAATTGATGGTGACAAGAATCCAAGGGAAGTGACCCTTCCTCCGCTTCATGTTGCGCGGAAAATTGGCCGCAACGACATTCCTTGGATGAACTCCTAAAGCCTTGGCAACTTCTCTACCACTCATTTGATTGTCAACACCAGATGCGCCATTGAGGCATGCCACGACAGTAGCCCGCTTTAAAAAGAACTCGTTATTTGAATGGGGTGTCTTCACCTCAGATAATGTATGACAAAAGTTAGAGAAAATGAGTCTCTCAACTGTCTCTGACGTGTGCTGCAACACTGAGAACATTGGATGACGGAGGAGCTGTTGTAGAATCTTTGTTTGAAGGCCCTCCGAAAGCCCGTTTGTTTGTTTACGCCAGCACTGAGAAACTGCTCTGTAGATTTTCTTTGCCTCTCGCTCATCAATGTCACCATCCTCGTGCGTACGTGCCATCCTCTTCTCAATGCTTCTTTGTTCCCTCTTCTTTGCAACCTAGTAGTTTCGAAGACCTGGCAGAAGTTCTCTCGGGATGTGTTGTGTGATAGACAATGGGGGAAGATATACGAAGCCTGTATTGCTATTTTGTACACTATGAGACTCCATGTGGAGCCAGTTTATGAGGGAGCTAGAAGACTGAGGTTATTGCAAAGAAGACCATTAAAGCAGTTATGAGGGAGCTAGGAGGCTGAGGTTATTGCAAAGAAGACCATTAAAGCACAACTGTAGTCTTCATGGAGAGAGAGAGAGAGAGAGAGAGAGAGAGAGAGAGAGAGAGAGAGAGAGAGAGAGAGAGAGAGAGAGAGAGAGGGAGATAGTACAGATGAATACAGCTTGCGCTCAGGTGGGAAGAGAGGCCCTTTTGTGTAGGCGGGAAGCAGAGGCTATGGCAGAGAGAGAGAGAGAGAGAGGCGAAGAGTGAGAGAGACTGAGAGAGAGAGAGTCACGGCAGGCCAATGGATTGCAGGACGAGTGCAGAAAGAGTGGAGGAGAGAGAATATTCAGAAGCGTTTAATGGACACGCCATTCCCTTAATGAATGCTCAGTTGCATTTTCGAGCCCTCCTCTATTTCAAATGTAAGCCTCTTTCTCCTCCCAAAGGGGTGGCTAAAAGGAGTTTCCAAGACACTCCTTTTTGGTACCACCTATACATGCTTTCACCCATGTGCTTTTTATGCTTTTATATATATTTAAGTACTCTATGAAGTAGATATACATGAAGTACATTAAATGAGTCAAATGGACTCTTATTGAGTTGTTGCTTGTTGAAGTGGCCACTTGTTGGCGAGGCATGAAAGAATTACATCGACTTGCGAGGCTAATTTAGACGTATTAGAGATTAAAATGTTGTGAAGATTTAAGTTTTCATTTGGAAAGGTTTGCAATAATTGAAGGAAAATTCCAGGTGATGGGTTGTACCATTGACCAAGCTTTCACCCACCATGGCCCCCCCATCCAGAGATGTACCTAGAAATTTATCATTGTGTTGATGAGGCTTTGGTGAAAATGTCCTCCAGTGCATAAGTATGGATATATGAACTCATGGAGCAGCTGCTACATTAACTTAGCCAAAAGAATAGTAAGCTATAAACTTAACAAAAATGTATTGGCTAGTGAAGATCGTGGGGAGTTTCTTGTGATATTCTACCATTTTTAGGTAGGCCATTTGTGTGACTCCCTTGTGTTTTTGTCTTTGTCTTTTTCTTTTTTTTCTCTCTCCTTATGTCTGCCACGTAGATTTTTTACTCATGCTTCTCATCCACAGAGGGGTGAAAAGAGCATTGCGAGTTTTTCTTGATGCACTCATATTTTTTTGTTGCAGACGTGGGGATTGATTCTTAAATTTGTGGCTCACGTGTTGTCGAGGTGGTAGGTATTAAAAGACTAAGGTCATGTAAAAGGGTAGGAGAAGGGTGTGTGTGTGAATGGACTTATGGTCCACTAGCTCACCTATTTAAAGGCAAAGCTAGAAGGCATTTGGTGTGTGCAAAGGCCAAGTTGTATGCATAAGCAACTTAATAAACAAGATTTATTCTTGTATTTTTTGTGTCTCTCTCCTCCACTCAACTTGATCTAGCATAAGCACCACGTTTTCTCAACATGGTATCTAGAGCTTGGGTAGATTAGGTCACATTTTGTGTGGTGTAGACTAGGTTATCCACATCTCACTTCTTGTGGAGATGAACCCCCAGCCAGTGGAGGCCTTCTAGCAACCGTATCTTGGCATGCTCTCAACTAGGAAGTTGAAGACCATCCTCGGGCGCTCAGATTCGTACAGCTAATTGTTGGATTACACACCTCTCACCCGCGTCATTGCACTCTGAGCAGGCTAGCGCACGATTTTTGAAGCGCTGTTTGTCGTACAAAAATACGCAGCATGTGGGCAATCTCAAGCCACACAAGCTTAGGGATTTTGAAGCCCTAAGTCTCAAGGGTCTACAGTCAAGAAATTAGCCCTAATGGCGGCATGAATCATGCGTGGGAGTCGAAAAACCAGGCTGCTCCTGTGTTCTACCATGAAAGCTTCTTCAAAAGCTTGATAATAGTGTTCTTAAACACTAATAGTGTTAATTAACACTAATGATGCAACTAATCTAGCAAAGGGGAGCCATTTCAGAGAGTGTTTCTAAACACTAAGAGTGTTCTTAAACACTATTGGTGAATCTAATCACCAATGCAAGTGTCATTAGGTAGATGCTAAAAATGTGCTCTTAAGCACAAATAGTGTTGCTAAACACTAACAGTGATCTTAATCACCAAAGAAAGTGTTTTTTGACACTAATGAAGCTCATCTTCATTAGAATTAGTGGTTGGGCACAAATCCTAAGTACTAAACCATAAGCTTCATCATCTTAATCTCTTTTTATGCAACATCCTTGGCTTGATTAAGGGTTGTTGCACTCTCATAAGCCATTCTCTTTCTACTTAAGCCAAAACATCACAAATTTTCTGGTTTTCCTCTTCATAAATCAGCCCATTACACTCTTGTAATCTCCCTTCAATACCCAATGTCAAAGGAAAACACCCAAATTAAGAAGTTCTCATCGGGAGAGGGCTTCCACACTTGGCAAGTTCTTGTCAAGTACAAGATGATGTCCAAAGGTTTTTGGCCATTCATCTCCAGCACTAAGGTTATTGATCAGGCTAAGGCTGAAGATATTGAAGATGAAGAGAGGGCACAAGCCCTCATCATGCTCCATCTTTGATGAGGCTCTTATTCACCATGTGGACCAACTTCCAACTGCAAAGGAGAAATGGGATGAGCTTGACAAGCTCTACGGAGCTCGTGGTAAGAATTCCAAGATCTCACTTAAAATTGAATTTTTCAGCTTGGAGTTCAAAGAGGGAGACAACATTAGAGCCTTTATCTCTTACTTGAAGGGCCTTATGGCTCAACTTGCATCAGTGAATGCGAGAATGGATGAAGATGATGCAGTGGCTGTTTTGTTAAAAGCAATCAAGAAAGTGTACCCCACCTTAGTCACACCACCCTGAAGAACATAACCCTTGAAGGAGTCATTCAATCTTGTCTTGATGAAGAAAAGAGGCCAAAGGGAGGAGCTAAATCTTCAAATGCATCCACTCCATTGAATATTGAACAACCTTTGTCACATCAAGTGAGCAAAGTAAGGTGTGTCCATTGCAAAAAGGTGGGTCATTTGGCAAATAATTGTTAGATCAAATATCCCAACAAGATGAAATGTAACAAGTGTAAACAAACGGGGCATATCACTTCTAAATGTCCTAACAAAGAGTCAGAGGCTAACTTTGCATCAACCTCTAATTCCAATGTAACAACACCTATATTCCTAACCTTGTACGCCTAATGTTATAAAGGCAACCTATGTCCAATACCACCTATTCCAATTTCTTCATAGTTGGTATTGAGGGGGGTATTAAAAGACTAAGGTCATGTAAAAGGGTAGGAGAAGGGTGTGTGTGTGAATGGACTTATGGTCCACTAGCTCACCTATTTAAAGGCAAAGCTAGAAGGCATTTGGTTTGTGAAAAGGCCAAGTTGTATGCATAAGCAACTTAATAAACAAGATTTGTTCTTGTATTTTTTGGGTCTCTCTCCTCCACTCAACTTGATCTAGCATAAGCACCATGTTTTCTCAACAGTAGGTACAACTTCTTGGGTAGCTCGAGAATGAGCCACACTTTGTTGTCGCATCAATCCATATTCCTTGCCTGGAGATGATGTGTCCCAGGATCACTCCGTGTTGAACCCAAAATTTGCATTTAAGAGGGTTTAGTGAGATGCGATATAGTCTGTATCGTTTTAACACCTTGCACAAACATGTGAGGTGCTCCTTCCAAGAAGAATTGACACATAGGTCATCCATGAAGACTTGTAGGAATTTTTGAAGATATTCCTTGTAAGCCATACACATTAAGCGTTGGAAGGTTTTGGGGCATTGGTCAACCCAAAGGGCATGACTTTGTATGCATAAGTACCCCATTCAGTAGCAAAAGCAGTTTTACAATGGTCTTTAGGGTCGATCAGCACTTGGTTGTATCTTTGAGAATCCATCTAGGAAGTTGTAGGCTTCCTTTCTCGCTACTCTTTCTAACACATGTTCAATGAATGGTAAAGGATAGTGGTCCCTTATGGTGGTGGCATTGACCTTTTTAAGGTCGATACACATCCTGACTTTTTCGTTTTTCCTGGGCACTATCATGATCGGTGATATCCACTTCGTGTGTTCAATTTCATAGATGAATCCGACGTCGATAAGTCTTTCAATCTCTTTACGAACCATCTTGGAATATTTGGGGTTTATTAGGTAAGCTCGTTGCTTGACTGGTTTATTAGGGGTTTATTAGGTAAGCTCGTTGCTTGACTGGCCTAGCTCCATCAACCATGGGAATGGTGTGTTGTACCACTTTTGTACACCCTTCATATCCGGGTACTTCCAAGCAAAGCAGTCCTGGGATTCAGTTAAGAGAGCAATGAGCTCTGCTTCTTTTGTTTGTTGCCATTGGTGTTGAGACGGAACACGCAAGTGCTTGTGTATGTGTTAAATGCATGAGATGGGTTGAGTGGCTTGCTTGGGCCTCCATTCTTGTCAAAATTTAGGTGAAGTTTTTGGAATTAAAGTCGGTGGTGAGACTTTCTTCTTAGCAACCATATGATGGGATTTCCATCATAATATCCTTGTTCTTGAAGCATGTGCATAGGCACTCGTCTTTGATGAACAATATGAATTGGTGAGACTGATGCTTTTGATGTTCAGGTTTCTTTCTTTGTGTAGGCTTAGGTGATTTTTTGTTGTTCTTGGGAATCCAAGCTTTGGTATTACCTTGGTAGTACCCTTCAGCTTTCAGTAATCTTTTTGGTAACCCACACTTGTTGTGGTGTTGGAGTTCTTTGAGGAACTAGCATAGGCTTTTGTGTATGATTTTATGGAGTACTTTTATTCTTCCTTGGCATTTTAATTTTACATTGAGGAAGAGGCTTTTATTGTCAAGGAACCCAAATTGGATTGACACCTTCGTAGTAGCCTTGAGCTACAAGTAGCTACTTCTCCACCCACATTTTGATACCATTAAGATACCTTGATCTTGGTTGTCGTGGGGTGGAGTTTTATTTTTGGTTGAAGTGGAAGTTTTTTGGAGCACTGAGGTTATGGGTTTGAAACTCACGGGCATTGTTGAACGAATGAGGTTTGAGTCTCTTGTGGAGTAGTGGCTGCTACTGATGTTGAGGCTTTTGAGCATGCTGATGTTGAGGCTTTTGAACATGCAACTTTTTCCTATAGTGAGGTTGGTTGATGATGAATTGTCGAGGTCAAGGATTTTTCTTTGAGTTCCTTTTTAGAGATATATGGTTGCGCTTGGGGGATTTCTTCAAGAATAGCTATAGATTACGAGGTTTTGGCATTGGACTTTGTTGCTGAGGATGGAGTGGAAGGGTTAGATGCTTTGTCAAAGTTGGTCATTGACGCAGATGGTAGGCCTATGACTAGAGAGACTTTTGAGGAAAAGCCTTATAGCGTTCAGCATCATAGTAGTTCATTAGGGTTGGATATTCTTCCTTAAAGTATGGTATTGTTAACTTTGTGTTGAGACCATCATGATGATCCTATCACTTGTGTTCAGCATCATAGTAGCTCATTAGGGTTGGATATTCTTCCTTAAAGTATGTGTTGAGACCATCATGATGATCCTATCACTTGTAAAGCATAATAGTGCTTGGGCAACAATAGTCCATTTATGCCGCCCCAAGATCAAATCTTCTTCTAACACATACTCAACCACAAAAAACTTGTAATCAAGAGGGTTAGATTGTATATACATTGTTTGTTCAAAGTACCCCAAACATGGCATGTTGATGTCTTTTGTGAATGGAATTCTCAAGATGAGCATTGAGTGTTGGTTGACCTAACAAATCCCATGACTTGAGGGTCATGAGATTGTGTTCACATTGTGGATAAGGCTGTGCTTGGAGTGTGTTGATTTTATTGTAAAGTTTAAATCCAACCATAATCTTTGGGATATTCTGAGTAAGATATGTTAGAAATTCCAGCTCCTCCAAGGTCTCTTCCTCCTGTAAGAGCGATTTCACAATGCCCTGCAGGAGTGTTCAAGGTGACTGTTTGCATGGATTCATCAATTAAATACCATGAGTCATATACCCAAGAACCACCCAAGATGACATCATACTCGAGAGGGAATGTGGTACCATGGAATCTAAATTCTACATTTCCACCGATTGTTTGAGTAGAATAGCTAAAGCAACCTAGAACTTCAATGTTTTGTCCATTGGCACCTCTTGCAAGACCATTTCTTTAGGGATGATTTTAGGTTGTCCTAATGACACCCAAGTGTCTATTGTCATGATGTTATGACTAGCTCGAGGGCTAATCAATGTGTGTTTGCACTTAACATCATTGCCCATAGGGAAATCTAACCATATATGGATAGAATCTTTAAGTGGAATGATGGATGTTCCTGTATCCGATTCAGTTTCAATTCCCAATTTGGTTTCATTTTCCCATTCACTTTCATCCTCCTCTTGGATCTTAGCTTTCTCAAGTGTGCCCAATGTGTACAATGGTATACTCGGTCCTTTGACAACTTAAATTGAGGTCTATTTAGAAACTTGCAAATCCTTAAGTCATGTTTTATGTATCTCTAAAGATCTTGGTACAACTCATTGGTTAGCCCTCGGTAAAGGTGCAAGGACTAAAGTGATGCTAGCCTCGCCCGAGAAAAGCACTCCGCCAAATGAGGATTTGAGAGAATAATTTCCTAAGGGATTCATCAAAGTCCTCATGTACTTTTTCAACTGCATTATTCTTGCAATCTTCCTTTGATGACTCTTCTTGGCTTGATGAGTTTATTTTGGTAGAGAGTATGTCTTCCTCTTGGAAGGGGAAGCGATACTCCTCCAGTTTTTGTCTTTTGTTTGCTTTTTTAGGTTTGACATTATGAGGTTCAATCACAACTGGTGATCCTGTATGACACTTAATAATGCTAACCATGCTCTCCTGAGCTTGCTTTTTGCATTCCTCATATGTCACGTGATCATAATTTTTGATATGGAGTGGTTGGGAAGATTCTAGTTTCTTGATTGTATTGAGAGGTGCACTGAGTGACAAGTTAGAACTTGTTTCGTCCTTACTAAGTGATGTACTAGAACTTGTTTTATCTTCAGACTTTCCTTAGATAAGTTATGTTTGCCCATGTGTGACAAGAATGAACTTTATTTTGGGCTTTTGTATCATGTTTTGCACATGTGGGTTTTGTGGTTTGAGGGGTAGCCTTTGAGGTGGATGCATTTGCATCATGTGTAGCTTTTGGCTCTTTTGGGCTTAGGTCCTCCATAGGATCCTTTCTCTTGTCCTTTATTTCAACCTTGCAAGCATGTAAGAACATTTAAGGGTACCATGGAAAATTTCCCATTGTGCACACTCAAGATGCTAAGAGTTTTATTATGTGGTGAGACAGGTTGCATTGAAACAACTCACTTTTGTTGAGATATCGAGCTCGTCTAGTGAGGCGGTGGCCACTGATGACCCGCCTGGGGGATAGGCCCCACATTTACACCACTGGCATGGTTGGTGAGATCATGGGAGATATGCGGCCAGTGGGATGACAGGCTGTGTGACAGCCATTCTAGAGACTGGCATAGTTATAGCGCCAGCTCATTTAGTCGGGTTCACACTATAGAGAACCCGTGTATGTATTGTGGTTGAGTACCTTTCATATTGTGTGTACTCTTATTCTTGTATATGGTGTGTTGAGTGTTGAGTGAAGAAGAAGAAGATTTCAGCCTCTCACCTTGTGTGTTCTCTATTAGGGTTTTGTGAGTGTGTGTGTGTGCTTGCAAGAGCTCAAGCTCTCTTCCCCCCTGCATCTTTTCATGGTATCAGAGCCTGGTTCGTGCTAAGGGCTGAGCTGCAAGCAAGAGAACCACAGGAAGCAATACGAGGGTAAGAGCTTCAACTACTCTTCCCTATTGTGTTGGTGACTACACCCTTGTCGGGAGCTCTACGGGAGGCACCGGCAAACGGTCTCTGATTGAGGAGCTTTCTTCGCGGGAGTAAAGCTATAGGGCAACTATACAGTCCTTTGGACTGAGTCCTTCGGACTAAAATTTGCGGGCCGAAAACGCGTTTCGGGCGCGTCTGGACCTCCGTTTTTCAGAAAGCAGGCGATTTCGAGCACTGCGGGTAAGTCATCGATTCTCTGCAGAACTCTGTTTTAAGAACTGCAGGAAGACAGATTGACTGTGCAGACACTGTGGGTGCTGCAAAGAGGTCTACAGTTGCCATTGGGTGTATATATGCACATTGAAGTCACTGTTGGTGACATTTGAGAGTACTACAGTACCGATGTGCAGAAAATACAGCAGTTTGTGCAGAAAAACCAGAGTGCAGTTTCTGGTAAAATTGTGTGTTTGGCAAGATGTCAAATGATGGGATAACTCAGATTGTGGCTGAGAAGCTTGACAAGAATAACTTCCATGCTTGGAGGTTCAGGTTGACGAATTTCCTGATGGGAAAAGGCTATTGGGACTACATAGAAGGTGAGCATGAAGAGGCACCGGAGATACCGGATATAAATCCGACTGCTGCAGATGTGAAAGAGTTTAAAGACTGGAACCAAGGAGCCAGGAAGGTTATGTATTGGCTATCCATTAGTATACAGGACACCATGATTGGGCACATTCAGGATGCCAAGTCCCCCAAGGAGGCATGGGACACCTTGGTAAAGCTTTATGAAACAAATACCAAGGCACGCAAGATACAGTTGAAGAATGAACTTCATACTGTGGAGAAAAAGAGCATGTCTGTGAATGACTATGCGCTGAAGATAAAGGGTATTGTGGAATCCCTTGCATCTATTGGTGTGTCAGTAGATGATGATGACAAGGTGGAAGTCTTTCTACGTGGTCTCGGGCCACAATACAAGGCATTTAGACGTCTATTCAGACTCGAGAAAACATTCCCAACTTTACAGATTTGGTGTCTATGCTGATTATCGAAGAGAAGAACTTGGGTGAAGACCAACAGTCTTCACAAAGCAAAAACAGTTCAGAGCAATAGGCCTTCTACACGAGTTTAGGAAGAGGACGAGGTAGAGGAGGCCGTGGACGTGGTCAAGGAGGTGGCCGAACAGGTAATCAGAATTATGGCCAGCAGCAGCAGTAACAACAACAGTCCCAGAATCAACAACAACAATAACACGTAGGTGGAAGAGGCAAATTCAGAGGCAGGGGGAGTCAAAGAGACCGTGGAAATTGGCAAAGGCAATACAATGATGCACGTGAATGCTATTATTGTGGTAAGCCTGGACATGTGCAGGCAGAATGTTATAAGAAGCAGGCTGACATGCAAAATGGGAAAGTGCAGCAAAACAACTATGCATCCTCAAGCAGAAATAATGAGGATAATGAAAGGTTGTTTGTTATGCAGCATGTCGTGAATGCCATGTCTGAAAATGTTGATGCAGCACAAAAAGATAATGTATGGTATGTGGATTCAGGCGCTTCGAACCACATGACGAGTCATGGGGAGTGGTTCAAGGAGATGAAAAACCCGGAAAGACCAGGTTTTGTGGAAACAGGGGATGGCACTGCTCATCCAATTGCCCACATTGGAGATGTGCCATTGTCTATGCAGGATGGCAAAGTGAAGTACCTTGCAGATGTACTTCATGTACCGAACATAACAAAGAATCTGATTTCAGTTGGCCAGATGATTGAGCAGGGTTTGCAGGTCCGGTTTAACCCTGATGGATGTTATGTTGAAGATTTTAAAGACAAGTGCAGGTTGGTTGCAAAAGGCAACAGAGTGGGCAGAATGTTTACATTAAATGTAGACATGCCTAAAATGAGTGCTGCGATGTTTGCAAATGGTTTAGGAATTGTTGCAGACACAGACATTTGGCATAAAAGGATTGGACATGTGAATGTGCAGAGATTGAAGTCTATGCAGACTAAAGGAATTGTGACAGGGCTGCCAAAATTTAAAGTGGAAGGTATGCAGAAAATATGTGAAGCATGCCAATTTGGGAAGCAAACAAAGCATGTCTTTCCACGTAACAGATATGTGAGCAGAAATGCACTAGATGTTGTGCATTCAGATGTATGGGGTCCTACGAAGACCATATCTATGGGAGGCTGCAGGTATTATGTGACTTTCATTGATGACCACACAAGGAAAGTGTGGGTATATTTCATGAAAGAGAAGAGTGAGGTGTTCACTCACTTTCAGAATTTCAGAGTTTTGGTTGAAAAGCAAATAGGGAAATATGTCAAGTGCCTAAGGTCAGATGGAGGGGGAGAATACTTCTCCAATGAGTTCTCTGAATGTTTGAAGAAGAATGGTATTCGAAGACAGTTTACATGTAGATACACTCCGCAGCAAAATGGAGTTGCTGAGCAGAAAAACAGGCACATTGCTGAGATTGCACGAGCATTGATGGAAGAGAAGAATATGCCGCATTGCTATTGGGCTGAGGCTGTTTCTACAGCAGTATACATCATGAACAGGACTCCAACTACAGCCATACATGATGTAACTCCAGAGGAAAAGTTTACTGGCAAAAAACCAGATTTGTCTCATCTGAAAGTCTTTGGATGCATTGCATATGTGTATGTGCCAGATGAGCTGAGAACTAAGCTAGACCCGAAAGCTGAAAAATGTGTGTTTATTGGATATTCCCTTGAGCAAAAGGGATACAGGTGTTATAACCCTGCTACACGTGAGCTGAGGGTAAGCAGGGATGTTGTGTTTGATGAGATGAGCAGCTGGTATGTTGCTGAAAAAGCAGCTGTTGGGGCTGATGTGAGTGGAAGTGTGGTTGCACAGAATGCAGGTCAGCAATCACAGTCTTTGAGTGGACCAGGAGAGTCCTAATCTAGTGGGTCTATTGATAGACCATGGAGTGGCCGGCTGCGTCATAATACCAGTCCTGCAAATGTGATTAGTACATCACGTAAAGAAAAAGAGAAAGTGGTTGAGCCCCTTGGTATGCCTGACATTTCTGCAGGGCATTCTCATGTTGATGGAGAGTCTAGTGGCTCAGATATGAGCCTTGATGAGGAGCTTGGGATCCCAGCTATGAGAACACCTGGTGTAAAGAAGGCTATGGAAGCCATGAATGAAAAGCTGTGAAGATCTGGGAGAGTGAGAAATCCTGTGCAGAGATTTACCTATGATGGTTATGTGGCACATCACTATGCATATATGGCAAAGGTTGTGCAGGTTCTTGAGCCCACATGCATTGATGAGGCTATTGGAAATGTGTGTTGGGAGAAAGCTATGGATGAGGAGATGGATGCACTATATGGAAATGAGACTTGGGATTTAGTGCAATTGCCTGAAGGCAAGAAAGCCATTGGATGCAAGTGGGTGTACAAAGTTAAACATAACAGTGATGGAAGCATAAACAGGTACAAGGCTAGATTGGTAGCCAAAGGATATGCGTAGACATATGGGATTGATTATGAGGAAACTTTCAGCCCAGTTGCCAAGATGGCAACGGTGAGAGTTGTGATAGCAGTGGCTGCGTCAAAGCAATGGTCTTTACATCAGATGGATGTAAAGAATGCATTCTTGCATGGGGATTTGCAAGAAGAGGTGTATATGTTGCAGCCACCTGGTTATGAGGATGTGGGTCACCCCGAGCATGTTTGCAGGTTGAAGAAAGCCTTGTATGCCTTAAAGCAAGCACCGAGGGCATGGTCTCACAAGATTTCTGAATATCTTGTCACTATTGGCTTTCATGTAGCCAATGCAGATTTCTCATTGTATGTGAGACATGGTGATAGAGGAGTTGTGCTTGTTGTCATCTATGTAGATGACTTGATCATTACAGGGGACCATGATGCAGAGATCTTTGATATAAAGATCTTGCTTAGACAAAAGTTTGAGATGAAGGATCTGGGGGATCTCAGATATTTCTTGGGCATTGAGGTGATTAGGTCACCACATGGTATTGGATTACTGCAGAGACAGTATGGCTTGGACATGTTGTCCAAGTATGGTATGACAGGCTGTAAGCCTATTTCTGTGCCATTGGATCAGAATGGCAAGTTGAGTGCAGATTCAGGAGAGATCTTGGAGGATCCTACTATGTACAGGAGCATAGTAGGAAGTTTAATCTACATGACGATCACCAGACCAGATTTGAGCTATGCTGTTGGGTTGGTAAGTCAGTTTGTGTAGGTTCCACGAAAACCGCATTTGGATGCAGTGAGACGCATACTGAGGTATGTGAAGTCTACTTTACATTGTGGACTATTCTATGAGACTGGGACAGAGATATGTGTACATGGGTACACAGATGCTGATTGGGCTGGTAGTATCTCAAACAGAAGATCTACCAGTGGATTCATGTTTTCTTTGGGGAGTGCTGCTGTGACTTGGAGCAGCAAGAAGCAGCCTAAGGTTGCTCTATCGAGTACGGAGGCCGAGTACAGAGGAGCTGCTATGGCAGCATGTGAGGTAGCTTGGTTGAGAAAGCTACTTGCAGATTTGGGTCTATCAGTGGATAGACATGTTGTCATTTTCTGTGACAACATTAGCAGTATACAGTTGGCCAGAAACCCAGTCTTTCATGCTCGTACGAAGCACATAGAGGTTCACTACCACTTCATCAGAGAGAAGGTCTTGGCAGGAGACCTTGATCTTGTTTATGTCAGCACAAAGGATCAGGTAGCTGACATCTTCACCAAAGCATTGAGTACAGAGAAGCTCCACAGATTCAGGGCTTTGCTTGGTGTACATGAGATGGAGTTGAGCTCGAGGGGGAGTGTTGAGATATCGAGCTTGTCTAGTGAGGCGGTGGCCACTGATGACCCGCCTGGGGGATATGCCCCACATTTACACCACTGGCATGGTTGGTGAGATCATGGGAGATATGCGGCCAGTGGGATGACAGGCTGTGTGACAGCCATTCTAGAGACTGGCATAGTTATAGCGCCAGCTCATTTAGTCGGGTTCACACTATAGAGAACCCGTGTATGTATTGGTTGAGTACCTTTCATATTGTGTGTACTCTTATTCTTGTATATGGTGTGTTGAGTGTTGAGTGATGAAGAAGAAGATTTCAGCCTCTCACCTTGTGTGTTCTCTATTAGGGTTTTGTGAGTGTGTGTGTGTGCTTGCAAGAGCTCAAGCTCTCTTCCCCCCTGCATCTTTTCAACTTTGGGGTATCTTGAAATATGTGATCAATGCCTTATTATTATGGGCTACCACACCTCCAAAGAGAGAACTCTAACATTCACCATTGGATGAAGAAATAGACAATAACCATTGTTGGGAACTTACCAATTCTTCGAGCTCGTGTCCCTTGATGTCTCCAAGCTCACTTCAGGAAGCTCCAATCCTCCAAATTCCACCTCCACGCAGTCACTGTAGAGTCGCTCACACCACCACACAAGGAAATTTCTCTCTCACTCCTCTACATAAGCATGCATAGAGAAGGCACATGCACTAGAGTAAACTTTCACACTCTCTCACAAGACAAGATAAGAACTCTCATAGGACAAAGGTTAGCCCTTCTCTCTTGCCATTGGCAATAACTCCTCTAACCATTGCATTGGTGCTCGGAGAGGATATGGTACATAAGATTGCCGTGTAGATGTTACTAAAGAGTAAGCTTCTTGCAATATGTGTATGGTGGGTTCAAATGGTGTGATTTGCATCAACACCTTGAACATTAGCTTTGGCTTCAACAATGGATTGCCAGCTCTGATTAAACCTTCATACTCTGCACATGATAAAGACTCAAGAACATGGTTAGTGTAAAATTATAGTTGGGTCTGCATGATTATAGTTAGGTTTGCATCTCGTTCTATATTTTTCTTAATTAGTGTTAAACCCCCTAAGCTGAGGTCTTCAGATAAGTTAATTTCATATTAAAGGAGTGAGAGGAGTAGTGTAGATAAAAATAGAGTTATATTTTGAGGAGGGGCCCGAGGATTCATTGGCAACAACGAACCTATCTCTGAGGCTTGTTCAATCAGTAGTCTCAATTCGTTCGACGGTGCTTGTCTTGCACTTCTTTCTCTCAAAGCAAGTTGGTGCTCCAATTCTTGTATTCTTGAGTCTTAGGCTGACATAAGAGCTGATATGGTCATTTCATAAACCATTCAAGCTACATATAATTCCTCATATCTGCGTGTGGCCCTTCTAGCTAATGCCTCCAAAGCTTGAGCTTCTTCTATTTGTTTGAGCCTCTTTGCTGCCAATAGTTGCATAAGGGAGAAAATGGACTGTAAAATGGGCCCTTTACTAATCAAAAAATAATTTCTAATCAAGATATCCACCAATGGGAAGGGGGGGGAGTGCACATTCTATCCACTAGCTTTAGCGTAAAATATAGGGTAGTTATTACATTTCTTAGCCTTGTCCCCCTATCTTCCACTTCTCTCTAGAGGTCACACCAAAGTTCAAGGCAAGGGTAAAATCTCCTTTTTGAAATGACATGGGCCAACATTTTTAAATAAAAAAGTGCAGCTCGGCCAAAAAAAACATGTATCTTCCTCCTTCCATGGAGAGGAATAGGCTCCCTTGCAATTGTAACGTATGTGGTTGTAATTTTATTTGGAAATGGCTTGTTTTGCTTTACTAATTACGGTATGTGGGTTGCCGACATTTTCCCATCAAGCTATATTGAAGAACAACCTTTGAGAAACCTCACGGGTGTGTTTAGTGCTTTTCATAGTACAATAGGTGAGCTAATGTTTCCATGTGAGAATCATAGAGCGCTCTTCAACAAAAATATATTCTTTTACACACACTCTTACAAAGTCCCTTCTCTAGGCCTAAGGAGATCCCTGTGTGGACTCTTTACATAGTGTAGAGTGGCCAGTTTTGGATAGGTGGAGTGTTAATGCTTTCAAAAACAAGATGTATTCTGACATACACTCCTCCTTAAAATTCTCTAAGGCCTCTAAGTCTGTGGGGCTTGGATGGTTTGCCCCAATCCATCTATTTGTATTTATGTTCTCTAGGCTTTCTTCTCCAAAACCCACCCCAATAATGTTCATTTGCAAGAAATTACAAATTGAACAAAAATTGGCAATGTCTTGGGTATTGGATGGAATATTGTGGAGGGGTTACACAAAGGTGACACTCGTGTAAAGTGGTGCCTTCAAGTGTGTGACATTTCAATACTTGAAGACTCGTCTCAGAGCTTATCCATTCGATTCTTCTATGAATGATGGATGAAGAAGAATGGGGAGTGGGTTCCCTTGCAATCAAGCGAGGGTGTGGATACACCCTTAGATTTATCTATGACTCTCCCTGATGGTTCAATTGAGGTGGTGAATGCAAGCAATGAATTGATCTTAGGAGATGTTTGGGAGCATTTGCTCATTCTAGGATTTCAAGATGTCCAAGAAGCAAGCATCGAGATTGGCCGATGAAAGGTGAGCTTTGATATTTATAAATTTGCATTGCTTTGTGTTTTTTGAATATCATTATTTTATTTATTACACTTGTGTTTCCTTGTTTAGATTGGAAGACATTTGGAGAAGAGCTTAAAGGTTTGCAAAGGTTGGAGTAGCGGTGGATGCAAATTTCAACTTCAAAGTTAGTGTCACAAGTCGTCGAGGGGCTATTTGTTTTTTTTTTGTAATTAAGATGGTTTTGTATAAAACCTATTATAAAATGATGGTTCCTTGTTAATGACCACTTGTGTTATGTCTTGTCGATTTAATTTATATCTTTATATAAATTTGGGATTATTTACTGGTCACTTACGTTTTAGTCTGAAATGCCCAATGTTTAATTTTGCAATCTATAAATATAGGACCTCTCTCATTTTCTAACACTTTGTTTTAAAGTTCCTCTCTCTTTCAGCACTCATCACTCCATTTCTAAAGATATTGTGCTCCTTGATGGTCACTACAAGCAAGTCACCAAGGAGGAGATGCTTGCACTTTAGAGGGGTAAGATTGGTCTTGATTTCCTCTCTTGGGTTGCCACCTTCATATACCTTTGTGGTGAGCAATACTCTGATGAAGAGGTAGAGGTGGAGGATGTCTCAATTGGAGGCATGGCACAAGGCAAGGAGGAGGATCTTAAACCTGAGGTCCTCAACTAGCATGTTGAGGCCGTTATGGCCAAAGATCTCCTCCTCCAAATTGAGGCACCTCAATCTGGTGAAGTATCCTTGCCATACTCTAGAGAGGCAAGTGCCTTAACAGAGGATGGAGAAGAGGTGGGGGAGGGTCCTATAGAGGGTACCTTAGATGTACCAAATGTAGTGGGCAAGGGAAAGGAGGTTACTGAGATGCCGGAGCTTGAGCTTAGTAAGCTCAGCTCTGTAGTGATTGAAGGGGATGAATTCTTCTTTTTACATGACCTAGAAAAGGTCTGCAAGCTCAACCAAGCCAAGTGCCTCTCCTTGTTAGCTGTGAATGATGAATTTCCCATCGACAACAAGGGCTCGGAGGCTTTACAAGGGCTTGTTCCGGTGCAGGGTGGTGTGCATGAGTCGGTGATGATCGTGAAATAAACAATTGCAGAGGCTGATCAAAGCCTTGTGACTGAGGAGGAGTTTAGAAAAGCTCAGGAACAATTATTGCCGACCAGAGAGTTTGAGGATGCTACATTAGTGTCGTTGGAGGAACACAAGTCCTCCATTGACATTTGCAAGCATGAGGTGGTTGGCTCTGATTTCAAACACACGGTAACATAAATTATGTATGAATCTAATAAATATAATTGATAATACTACTAGAATTCCACTAATCCTCTTTCTTGTGTGCAACATATAGTCTCTATAGATGCTTGGGATCAACGTAAAGGTGGCACACGCGAGGGTTTTGGAAGAGATGCTGCGTTGGCCCATTTCATGGGTTATATTGCACCTCAACACCTTGTTGTGGTGCACAATGCATTCATCCCCATGGCAAGCTTCTACATGTTAGCCCTCAAAGTACTTAGCAAAGTCCTATGCATGTCAACGATTCCAAGAAACGCTGACAAGATAGTGCTCATCAACAAGGCTGCAGCATACGCTGCCTTTCCAAGGGGGTTATGCTGCCTTCCAAGGGGGTTACGCTTCTAAAGTGCTCTCACACACTGGATTTACAGAGAGTATTGTCAGAAGGACCTAGATTGTGTCGTCAATGCCATATTGTCGGGGACCCTTCCACTTAGCAAGAAGAGGCGCAAGACTGTAGCTAGGCGTTCAAGAACATTATGAGTTAGCCTAGAAAATTATCGTAGATACTGTGTTCGACACTACTACTTTGTTAAAGACAATCAATGTAACTCCTTTTTATTAATACAAGTGGGTTTTTCTATACATAATGTAAGTTTCCATGATATGAGAGAGAGAGAGAGAGAGAGAGAGAGAGAGAGAGAGAGAGAGCCATTGTGGATAACACTGGATTGCATGCATGTTTATTATGTGGTATTAGTAGTGATTAATTTGGGCCAACTTCCCATGATGTCCCCCCATCCTCTTTAACCACAATGAGTGTGTAGTTCTATCTAATTTAGCGAACACCTAGCTCTAATTGATAGCAAGGCCTATGTGTATGTGAATGTGAATGCTTGTACATGACAATTGGAGGCCACCAAATACAAAAATAGCCCCAACTTGAATAGGGCGACTTTTCCCCAGACAGGCTTAATGTCTGGTCAAAAGTTTCCCTATCCAGGTTGGGGCTTCTTTTGCATTTTCTAGCCTTCAATTGTCATGTATAGGCATTCATTATAGGCCTTGCTATAAACTAGGTACTTAAAATTAAAGATATAAAGTGCCCTACAAAGTATTATTAAGATCATAAAAGATACCCTTTTACATGATGAGAGAGTTCTTACACATGGAAGGAGAGAGTTTGATTAATGTGAACCATTTCCCATGATGAGCTACTAATAAAATGGAAAATGTGGTGCCTTCACACTGGCCCTGACATCATCACTTGGTTTATATAAGGAACATCTATTATCATGATCATCTTCCATCATGTTGTCATCTAAATGTATTGCTTCGTTACAACATTGATCGAATTTTTCTGGTTTGGATACAATGATCAAGTTGTGTAGCTGTTTTTCTTTATGCCCATCATGAAACATCTCTTCAATTGAGCATCGTTTAGTTTCTCCCATGGCTCACATCATGAGTCCAAGATTTTTATCTGAAGGATAAAATCTCTAATGGTTTTGTTTTGTTTTCACTCAATCAAATAGAGTTCTCTTGCTGCACTCCACCAATCACCTTGTTGCGTGAAAATCCATAGATAAAGGCTGTTTTCAAGGTTTTAAAGTTTTCTTTGATCGCGCATGCATCAATGTGATGAACCATCGACTAGCCTTTCCTACTAAGCAAAGGTTCAACTTATGTCCCTTGGTGGGGCAATTTGGATTTCCAAAGGCATCACACCTTTGTTCAAACATGTACATGAATTGAACAGGATTAGTCATTCCATCATACTTGCCCATGATTTTGGAAATCTCTACGGCCACATTCTTGGATGAGTTACTAAGACCGTGTCGGTACTCTTGTGGTCAAGACCTCATTTAGTACTTGGGCAACCCCCTTCCTAGATTAGTCAATATATCCAAGGTTTGGGCATTTAGGGGTTGCTTAGGGTTGGTACCTAGTCCTTCTAATGGTTTAGGACTTGTGGTAGTGCTAGGCAAGGGACCAAATCCCTAGGGGATTGATGTGACATGGGATGTAAAACCTGATGACACACTTGTTGTCGGCATGGCAACTATATTGGAAGGTGCATTTGGGGCATGGATCTCAACGGCTCGAAGATTTCCGCCATTGGGTGCAGTCTAGGTGTGGGCCCACCTCAACGTTTGCCACCAATTGCTCCTTAATGCGCAGGCATACGTGGGTTTTTTTTTTTGCTTTTTTGTTTTTCTTACAGCCCATCAACCAACCTCAAGAGGCCTTGCATATGCTTCTCTAGGTCAAACAAGGATTCGTTTACCTTAATTTTCGTAAGCGCTAAGTGTATGCGAATAACCTCTTAGATATATTTTTCGAAAAAGTGTGCTAGTGGTGTCTCAGATGGAAGACGGGGTCTCAAAAGCGCATGCGAATGCCCTTAGGAGGATAAGCTTTTTCAAAAAAAGTGCATGCTAGTAGTATCCTAGATTGAAGAGGAGGTCTCAAAACCTATTTTTCATCAGTCTCAAGATGAAATTTTTTTTGGAAAGATTTTTCTTATTTTGCACCCATTTTTGAATGTGCTCCAAAAGGAATTTGGAAAAATGTTCTATGAGAGAGTTACAGTATTTCTTGAGTACTACAACTTTGTCTCTGATTTTTTCATGATTTTGTTGTTTAGAAACTCAAAAAGTAGCCTGAATTTTAGGCGCTTTTTAGTGCTTTAAGGCCCATTTTTTGCCCCGATTTTTGGGTCAAATTTTGAGGTTGCTGGTCGAAGGACAAAACGTCAAATTTTGCCCTCAGATGCTCAAGACCAGTTTGAAAGAGCTCAATGCAGGCTTTCTAATGAGCAATAGAGCGCATTCATCTGCCTCATGGTTTAGGAGATATGAGCCTCTAAACAAGGCTGTTTTCTATACTCTTTTTTTTTCTCACACGGACTTTTTTCACGCTGTGAAAGTCAGGGTTTCACAAAAACGAGAAAGTCATCTTTCACGGGAAGATTATTTCTTTTCTCACACGGACTTAATTCACACCATGAAAGTCATGGTTTCACAGAATTTTTTTTTGGGTCACATAGACCTTTTCCATGCCGTGAAAGTCAGGGTTTCACGACAACGTGAAAGTAATCTTTCATGAATTTTTTTTTCACAACGCAGACCTGTTTCACGGTGTGAAAATCAGGGTTCACGTTGTGAAATGGAGTTTCACGATTTTTTTTGTCACGCAGACCTTTTTCACATTGTGAAAATCAGGGTTTCATGAAAACGTGAAAGTCTTCTTTCATGGATTTTTTTTTCTCTTTTTTCATGTGAACCTATTTCACGCCATGGAGTGCATGGTTTCACGTCATGAAATGGGGTTCATGGATTTTTTTTTTGTCACACGGACCTTTTCACGTCGTGAAAGTCAAGGCTTCACGAAAACGTGAGTCATCTTTCACGGATTTTTTTTTTCACGTCGTGCACCTGTTTCACGCTATGAAAGTCGGGGTTTCACAAACATGAAAGTCATCTTTCACGATTTTTTTTTTCCACGCAAACATGTTTCACGTCGTGAAAGTCTAAGGTTTAACGTTTTGAAATGGGGTTTCACGAATTCTTTTTTTCACACCGTGAGTCAAGAATCTCATGGCGTGAAACATATATTTCACAAATTATTTATTTTTTGGAGTCTAAAGAGAAATTCGAGTTTTCTTGTGTAGAGGGAATTATTTTTGAATTTTAAATTAGGGAGATATCGGCATTTCCCAAAAAGGCAAGTGGGAATAAAAAAGTCAGCACTCTTATGACACCCCCTTACACCCTTCATAAATGACCCCGAAAATGGACAAATTGACAACTCATTGGCATCTTTTACATTCAATGCTCATTAGCCACTAATGAGTTATAGAAAAAAAAGTGCTTAAGAATTAATTAAAGATCAATTCTTTCACTAATCTTTTCTCCTTTTGGACTAATTAAGAGATCTAATTAACTACTAATCACTAATTAATTCACACCATTAAGCACATCATTAGATAGGGCATGAAATTGCTAAGTAATGTGCATCAACTAAATGTGTATTAGTCTTTAATTAAAGATTAATTAAACTCTTACTTCTTTCTTAATTAAAGATTAATTAAACTCTTACTTTCAGTCTCTTCTCTTTATGCAAAATTAAGCAAAAGAGAGCAAAATTCCTTCAATTTTTAAAGAAATTGAAGTATTTAGGTGTTTTGATGCATCTAGATGCTCTAAAAAAACTCAAGAACACTAATTTCCACCTCTTACATGATTGAATTTAACCCCAAAAACACATTTTCTAGTTTTTTTTGCCTCTTAAACTGGATTAATCACCCCTTCATGACAAAAACCAGTCAATTAAGGAAGATTAGTCAATTTCAAGAGTTTTTTAATATTTTTGAGAAAAAAATAAATAAATGATTAAGCTACCCCTAATACTTTCTAACACTCTAATTCATACAAATCAAATAAAAAACACACAAATCAAGCAAAAATTAATGATTCTAGCTCTATGTTTAACTCTAAAGAGAGTTAAAAATCACAAAATTGTAATCCATTGCATTGTTTGATGCAATGGATGTAAACTGAACCTTTACACTCTATGTGCACACTTAAAAAACACTAAAAACTAGGTTAAAACTAACAAAACAACACAATTAAGCCAAAAATCATTCTTTAAAAAAACAAAAAAGAGAGCTATTTCTCACAAAATCACACAATTAAAACTAACAATTAAGAAAAAAAATCATTCTTTTAAAAAAATAAAAAAGAGAGCTATTTCTCACAAAATCACACACAAGTCTCCATCAAAACTACATCTTTTTCGTAGAAAATCACTAATCAAGACAATGGACAATGGGTATGCATAGATTATAAAGAAAAAGGCAAGGGATGGCTCCCCAACAGCGATGCCAAAAATGTTATAGCTCACCCAAATCCCCTTAAAAACACATCCAACAAGAAGATTACCTGGTGAACCGCCACTGTTATGGGGATCTTTCCATTGGCCGAGCTCGTAACCCTTGAGGTCTCAAAGCTCCACAACTCCTTGAGAAGCAATTTCACTATGCCTCCCACGAGCGTTGTCACACTGTCACATTGCACTACGTGTACTCGTCTCTCCTCTCACCTCACTTTACTCATACACAATCACTAGCATGGATTAGAGAGAGATTAGCAAGAGGAAGACTCTATTGCACAATGAGAGAGTCTTTTGTATTATGAGAGATATTCACTTACATACATGGCCATAAGTGTTCACACTCACTTAAACTATGGCTGGTTGGGCACTTTAGGCTTATAAGAGGCCTAATGATATTACAATGACTACTCTCATAATATATCCATGAATTAAATCACTTGGGACTTCATCCTAACTTACTACCACATGCTCTTGAAGCGAAAATTGCCATAAGTATGCCATTGGACCATTACAGGCACCCATCCAAGTTGTAGATTTGGACACCATTGCTTCATATCTTGAATGTATGAACTTTTGGTGTGTCTAACTTTACTCCTTGATGTAAGATAATGGTGGTAGCTTATTTAACCCTAGAAATGGGTTAACATATGGTTGGAGAGGGATGTAGATATTGAGGAATGTTGGGTGACTCTTTTGAAGTTGGGAAGGGACAAAGCTCCAAGATGGGATGGTATGTTTGTGGAGTTATTCATTGTATTTTGGTCATCTTTGAAGGATATAGTCTGTGAAGTTTGTAAAAAGGCCTTTAACTCTAGCAGTGTGGATAAGGATTTCAAAGAAGGACTAGTGAAGTTAATTCCTAAGCAAACAACATGAAGTAGGTTTGGTTATTGGAGACCTATCACCCTTTTGACTATTATCTATAAGATCTTGGCCAAGGTTATTGCTCTTAGAATCACTTCTATTTTGCAAGGGATTATCTCTAAGAAATAATATGGGCTTGATCAATATATGATAATATATTTGCAGCCATGTTGGGGAGAGATGTGGCCTTCAAAACTCAACAAAAATGTATCATGCTACAACTAGACCTAGAAAAGGCCTATAATAGAGTTCATTGGTCTTTTGTGGAAAGATTCCAAGCTTGGTTTGCTTGGGATAAGTTGCCTGTCTCCCTAAGAGTGAAGGTGGTATTGGTATTTTGCATTTACCAACCCAAACCCTAGCAAGGATTGCCCTGCTTCTTCCCAAATGTCTCCAACAAGAAGAAACATGAACAATGATGGTAAGAGAGTTGGTGGAGGTATCTTTGGTTCAAGAGAAAGGAAATTGGCAGGGGATGGGATGGAAAGACAAATTGTTTTCCTATGCTCCTTTGAAAGTGATAGGCTCTCCTTTATGTAGGATGATCATACAGGTGGAAGGAAGCTTTGAGTCTTATGACTTGGGATGGGGGATGCAGAGCTTTAGGAAACTCAATGCTTAGTTTGAGGCTTTGGTGGTCTCACAAATTCAACCTCCCCTTAAGTCTTCTTTACACTTACTCAGTAAGGAAACTAAACAACAAATTCAATGCTTAGTTTGGGGATTTGGTGGTCTCACAAATTCACCCCCCCCTTAGGTCTTCTTGACACTTACTCATCAGCAAGGAAACTGAAAACAAAGGGGTAAGGAGGCTAGCAGACTGTTGGGACTCGGCAGCTGTGGGGTGGAAAGAGCTAGATCAGCTAATGCTAAAATTTCACTTGTCTGCCAAGGAAAGGGACTTAATGGAACACATGCTTGCACATATTCAGCATGGGTGGTTCTTTACCGCATTTGATGCATCTTGCTAGATAAACGACTAGGCTTGGTTCAATGGGGCTAAATTTAGAAGATGAAAAACTAGGAATTTTTATATTGAATTAAGAAAGGGGGAAAGCAATGTGGAATACTGTAATAGAATTTGGAGGGTGAGCTAGAGCCCTAGTTGGTGGAAGAGGAGATGGAAGCAACTATGGGAATTCCATATACCTGTTAAATTTCAGGTTTTCTTATGGAGGGTATGCATGTGGGATTAAATTAATGCAAAACAATTTACTATAGCGGGTGCTGCCCCAGATGTAGAATCGCTTTGAAGGATGGAAAACATGCATTATCGGACTATCCAGCCATCAGAGGAGCATGGGGAAAAATTGGAAAGTGGCTCGAACATTGTTTAGGGATTCATTTTCACACGGATCTTAGGGAAGTGGATCTCTAATGATGAGGCTGCAGATGTGCTTCTTAATATTATCAAATCTTGTTGTTGTTTGTGGGAAGTTTGGGTCACTAGGAATGCTATTATATTTCAGAATGGATCCTTTCTTGGATTGGATGTGACAGATTTGATGCATAAAACTGTTTGTATGTGGTGCTGGTCTGTAATCTGTGTGAATAAGTTGGAAAAGAGGGGATAAGTCAGCTAATTTAGAGGCTGCATATTGGCATCACTTGATTTCTGTATCTATTTGGGGGGCCTTCAAGCATACTAGGGAAACCCAACATGTGATTGATATAATGCAGGTCAGCATTGGTGTGGATTTGAAGCCTAGACATGTCAGATTTGGACCTAAAACTAGAAGATAGTATCTCAAGGAGAAGCAAGTGGATCCTGCATTCATAGAGAATCTTGTTGGGACCAGCCCTACAGTTAAAATCTGGTCAAAGAAGGGGGAAATATTGGAGAAGAAAGCACCTAGAGGGTGTACTACTGAAGTTATGATGGAAGCTTGCATTCAATTGGGGTATAAAGTCTCTTGGGGACAATCCAGCTTTGTGTTGGAGGAAGATAGATGGAACCTGCTATGTAAACTTTTGAATGAAGTAAACTGTTGTAACTAGGGGGTGTTTAGTTAGCAGATTTGGTTTAAAAAGGTCTGAATGTAAAATCAATTTTGAAGTAATATATATACTTATTATTGGTCCCCAAAAAAAATCTCTCAACAAATGGGAGAGGGGCTACCATTAACGATAGTTTTCCTCTAAAAAAAGGAGAGAAATTAAGCAAAATAGATAAAGTACACAATATTTTTTAATTCCAAAGACAAATAAAAAATAATTCTTTCTCTCTCCTCATGTTCAAAGGTAGCCGCTTGACTTTTTTGCAAAAAAAAAAAAATCTAAAAACTAAAATCTTACACTTTTCCACCCTTTATTGTATGCAACTTTCCTGACCAAAAACTTGATCTTCTTCTCATTTGATCATTGTATGAGTTTCATTTCTTTTCCTTTATTGTTGATGCTTTACCATGATGCTCTCCCACCAAAATTTGAGCTTCTTCTCTTACATTTTTTGAGTTTTTTCTTCAATGGCAAGATGAGCCAAAAGATCATCCATAGAGATACAAGCCATTTGTGTTGCTAATGTATTGAATGTGTAGAATGAATGGATTCCTTTGATAATTTACAAAGTAAGTTAGGTTTTACTACAAGAAAGGCATTGAAATAAGATAGTACAGCCACATAATGAGATTGAGTATATTTCCAGATGGAAAGGGTATGTGAAAGACTTTAGGGCAAGGCAAGAAGATGATCAAGGAGGTTTTAGTATAGCATGTCTTCATGCACAAAGAACTTCGACACTAGAAGATCTACCCTATTATCGTCCTAATTGTAATGACTCACTAAGATAGCAATTGAGAAATTTTAATTTTGTTTTGATGTTTAATGCATTTTTTTCTTACTGATATATTTTGATTTCAGAGATGTTTATCCATCAAACTATCTAGAATGGCAACATGTGGAGTTCATAGTTAGAGTGTTTAATGTAATTCACACGGAGTAATAGGAGAGAACCAATATAAACTAAGGATAGCAAAGTCATTGTTAGATTCAGGTACTTTTTTTAAAGACTAAACTTTATGCATCACTAACATAATGGAAATGTCAAGCCATCTAGAAAAGATACCATTACTAGATTTCTAAAGTCGAGACTGGCAATTACCCTCGGTGCAAAGTTTTCCAAGAATGAAATTAAGAATTACTTCTTGAGCAACCATAATAAGAGTATCCATCCCAATCAACATGTTTGTTGACTTCTTTTTTGGTGCTAGCATTTGTGCCACAAAAACTATTCTAATATACAAAAGCTTAAATAAGGATATTTTACTTGACTGCTTAGACGTTGGATGGGATAGCAAGGAGGTTGATGGTGTTATTTTTAAAAGTAATTTATAAAATAGTCCCTGTACATATATGACTGGAAGGTAGAACTTTGTCCTATCAGTTTACTATACAAGAATGCATAAGGATCACAATAAGCTAGTGCCTCTACACCAAGATCTAGAAGAGAGTGAAAAATAACCCTATCATTTATATTGATGTCAAAGTGCACCATGAAACAATATGTATGGTTTCAATCAAAGGGAATTATAGAGTAGCGTAGCTCAGACAAGATTTAGAGAATGATAATAATTACCAGATTGAAAGGAAACATGCACTAATTTATTATTTTAGATTGAACATTTTACTCATACATACATGCAAAAACATTTTGCTAATACATACATGATTAAATGTGATATGTTGTTTTAAACAGGTATCAAAAAGATAAGAGAAACATATACAATGAAAAACTTTACCAACTTTATCTATAATTTTAACATATTTTGTGTATTTTCTATTTAATAAAATCGAGTATAAGACTTACTCATCATTATTGCAATATGTATAGACAAATTACTACAAAAATGTATGTTCTATAGATGATGCAATAGCTCTAGTTTTGGCTTTGGCTACACATGTGGTTATGTCTTAGGCTCTTGGTCTAGTTATTGCTTTGGACTTGGATGTTGCTTCATCTTTGGTTGCTGCTCTGGACTTGGATGTTGCTCTGGCTCTAGTTCTGGTTGCTTCTCTAACCCTGATTACTGCTCTGGCTCCGATTGAGGCTCTAGTTCTGGTTGCTTCTCTAACCCTGATTACTGCTCTGGCTCCGATTGAGGCTCTAGTTGAGATTCCTATTGGTTGATACTTGTTGCACACTTTCACTTATTTTTCTTGGGTTCTCCCTTAGGAACTCTCTTTGATTTCTTTTTGGCCATCTGGTTTCACATGCATATCTGATGGATCCCCCACAACCAAACTTGATGCATTTTCTAGCTGTTCCAAGATGAGTTTATTTTTTTCAATTGTAAATTTTTTTAACTGCAATGCTATTAATACAGATGACGTACTTGTCATTTCTCTATTTCTTTATGGAAAAAAAATTATAGACTTACATTGATTTGTGGTGCTGAAAGAGAAAAGTAGATGTTAAAAACATAGTTTATATGGAAAGTTATCCTTCATCCACAAGAAAACATATCCATTTGCCTTGATTCTTGTTAAAATTGTTGCTATAGTCAATTTTGTACATGATATTCTAGAGCTAAAGGACTCTGAACCAAAAACTAGTCAGTCTACTACCATTGTTCTTGTAAATTGCCATCTCTCATGCAAGCTTTCTATTGGGGTAAAGGCCAATGGCCTAGTTACCCTTTGTATATATGTAATGGTTAACACCCTTCACTAACTTAGGTGTGCGTTCCCCGGCAGCGGCGCCATTGTTTAGGACATCATAGCATAGCGGAGGCTACACTCCAACCCACACACTTTGTCAATCCGTGAATGCAACCCGGTTAGCGCATAGAGGCTATCCCGAATGGGAGAAGATTAGTTAACCACACACTAATGACTTCTAGTCCTACTCAATCCTTCTTCAACACTCAAGCAATCAATCTAACATAATCAAAGCATCAAGATTAGGCTACACTTAAGCATAAAAATGCAACTTATACAAAGAATCTAACATGCAAAGAGCTATCACACAAGCCTCAACTACACATCATTTCATGCACAAGCTTCATCACATGCACTCTACAATTCACAAATTAGATTTTAGCATCAAAACATCATTAAGAAATCTAGATTAGCAAGTGTGTAGACCATAAACTCATATCATTGAAAATGTAGAGAATAGAGAGTACAAGATTGAAGCAAGAATGGAGATGGAGAGCCTTGGGAGAGCACATGAGAAGGAGCTATGGAGCAAGCTCTCTCTATGAGCCTCTCAACCAAATGACCAAAGAGTCCCCTCTAGCTCTCAAATGGGCCACTTTTTATACAAAAACTCTAAAACTCCCAAAAGTTCCCATCTGGGATTATTGTCAAGCCCACTCCCACATTCATCTACAACTTGGAACTCTTTACAAGAGCCCTAAGTGTCTTTTTTGTTGCATCCTTGCATTGATCTTCGTCATGCAACACTCCCCCCTTCCTATTTTGCGCACAGCCTCGAGCGCGGTAGGAGCACAAGCTGCAAAAAAACAATGGATACAAGTAAAGCCTTTTATTGAAAAGAAAAGAAGAAAAGAAAAAAAACAGCAATGACAATTCCACATGTGAGCATACAAGTGAAAGGCTGATTAGAGTTTTAAAGAGTACTAAAATAGGTAAGTAAAGACTATTCAAAGTGAGACTAAGTGGTAGATAGTGCTATGCAAAGGCAAGTGTGCTTGTACACCTCCGGTTATGACCACAGTCTCAATGTCCTACAAGTATTTAAGTTATTCCTAAGTGGCAAACCTACTCCTAAATATGAGCAAAGGTGATTGGAACTCTTTTTTTTTTTTGATGTGTGTGTAGAAGGTGATAAAGATTAAGGTTCCATCCCAATGAGACTCAAGCAATGGCCAAGAGACCTCCGCCAAGAGAATCTAAAAGCCGCTAAGTATCTCAAGGGCGACAGACCCTTTTTCTTTCTTTTATGACATAAGGAGTACCCCATGAAGATGAGGGCATCAGTCGCGAGGGCCCATAATGTACCCCAGAGTCCTACCAACATCTATCAAGGCGATAGATTCCTCGAAGGTCTTTTCTGAAGCTTTTAGACGTCAGTGTTCACCCCATGGAAACCAAGGCATCGGCCCCAAGGTGCTAAGACAACCCCAAGTCCTACCAAGCATTCCTCATGGCTGTAGACACGTCATGTCTCAATTCACTTTGTATATATTTTTTTAGGGTATATTTTCATAAATTTTTTATTAATACTAGCACCTAGCTCATATCTAAGAGGTAGCTACCACTAGGGATAACTAATATACTTTGAAAGCATATGAACTTGGCATACTCCATTGATATATATCTTACACTGTCTTTAAATAGAAATATCTTCTACTAACTTCACTAAGAATCTAGAATTCACTCACCATATTTTAACAACTAATCAAAAACTTAAACCAGCCAACATTGTGTGAACATGCAAACCATATATCCAAAAGATAAAAGCACATAAAGAACAAAAGATTAAGATTTGAATACACCTGTTGTAGTGCCCGTTGATGTTGTTCGTTTGCATTGATGCATTGCTGATTTTGTGCAGATTGCTCCTCCTTGGTCTTTGTAGGCGTAGCATGTCTCCCCCCTTCCTAATTTGTGTGCACGGTAGGTGGACTATTGGGGCGTGTTTGATTCTCTTGTTTAGCTGAAATCTCTGCAAAATGGTTATTAACAAACAAGAAAAGAAAAGAAAAGAATAAAATTTGCTATTGGTGCCAATCACCGAATATAGCCGAGGGGAAAAACCCAATGGGAGAAAAGTGCCCTGGCTTGTCGATCTTATTGTGGAGTCGCTGAGCTTACCCTTGCACTGGTGGTGGATCCGTGTCCACTTCTGCTGGAAAGATGGTATCAATTTCCTCAGGATGTAGGGACAACCCTTCACAAAAACCGGCCTCTGGAGAAGGTGGTAGAGGAAGGAGTGCTTCCTCACTTAAATATGGCATTGGTTCTATGGGAAGGTTAAGCAGACAATTTCAATTTTGGAACTGCGCAATATAGGTACTCATATTGATCCAATATTGACATGTTGAGGCTTGGGGAAGGAGGGCTTGCAAGATCGGTGGTTGCAAGTCATTTAAACTTGCATCCCTCCATTGTTGTGCTTGAACCTCCTCAGGTAATCTACGTTGATTTGGTCCTCTCTCTGGTATTCTCACATTAAGAAGATTATGGCGTTGGGGTGTAATCCCCACAATTTGCTTCATTAAGCTCGTGCCATACCGTCTAAAGTAAGAGCGGCATATCCAACAAATATGTGAAGCTTCTCCTAATACGAGTCGTGCACACTCTTGACAATGTGGAAATGGGTGATGCTGTTGATAGAATAACGTGACAAAGTGATGCCCACAGCAATTTTCACCTAAGGGAGCATAGAAGTACCTAGAATGAGTTTGAAACGGAGGAGCACTATATCCCCCGCGATGATCAGGTCGAGTACTATCAGGGTCAATGCATGGTGGACATGTATCTCGCCAAATATCCATCAGGAGTTATTTGGACGTAGAACAATGAAATTTAGAACACTCATATCCATCATTACACTTCCAATCAAAAACAAGATTATCTCAAAAAGAACACAATCCTTTAAAGGCATAAGGAACCACATTATTCAAACATTGATCTACCAAAGAGCTTCAATTGTAGTGTTAATGCCTCATCTTTGGTTTTAGGTATATCCTTTTTAAGAGGTGGGAGTTTTAGCAATTGTCTTGGAATTTGAGCAAGATAAGAGGATTTAGGCATTGAAATGCTAGAATTTATGCTCAAATGAGACTCATTTGGACTTGTCTTAGGTACACAAGTTGATGGTGGAATTGTGTAACAAGGAGAAATTGGGACAACCGGTGTTTCAATACATGTTTTAGGAAGATCAACACAAGTAGATTTGTAGGTGCTATCACAGCCACCTATCCTATCTTGAAGAGTTTGTGTTGAGTTCTTTTGCACCCACTGATATGGAAAATCAAGGGTGGCTTTTGGAATCTTTTTGAAACACTCTTTTACCCCTAGCAAAGCATGGCATTTTGGAAGCCAAATTGCTGTTGCACCCTCATAATAGCCTTGTGCTTTAAGAACATGTTTTGGGACCCATCGAGTAACAATCCAAGGTTTAGGCTTGGAAATGATGTGCTTTTTAGGAGGCTTAGCAACTGGACTAGATGGTGCAAGTTTATACGCATCTTTGGGTAACCAAATTGATAATTCCTTCTTGCCTGGCCTTCTTTGAGCAGCAACTAGAGTAGTTGGAACGTGCCAGCCATGGCCCTCACTTGAGTACTCATCAATTATCCACATCATTTGTTTTGGAGCTTCAAGAGCAGATTTTGAGAGTGGGTTGTGTAAGGTAGAAACATTACACTTTTGACACGATAAAGCTCGTGGAGTAGCAGATCCCAAGATGCAATTAGAATCAATTTGCAACTTGTATTGTCTATTCTTCCAATCTAATGAGCAATTGGTAGCACTTAACCACGATCTACCGAGAACAGCCTCTACTACTGCCTTGGACTTACGTGCCACATAAAAGGGCACTGGCATCTGGTGATCCTGGATGGACATCATAATGACACATTTTCCCTCTATAGGGTTATCTTCACCTGAGAAGCTTCGTAAGTCAACAGGAATTTGCACAAGTGGTGGTTGTCCCAAGGCTTTCCATGTGTCAAACGAGAGAACATTATAATCTGCACCAGAGTCAATTAAGGCAGAGACAAAGTAGGTAGTCTCATGAAGATGAAGGCACACTTGAATAGTGAATGGATCTACATATGGTTCATCAGTAGCCAACTGTAGGGCCAACATAGAAGCTTTGCGATGCTCCTTGGCTTTTGCAACTCTAGCGTTAGCCTCTTCTTGAGCCTGACGTTTAAGTAGGTCAAGTGCTTCCTTCCGTGTTTGTGCAGCATGCATCTGTTGAAGCATGGCTTCAGTTAATGGTTCATTATATTTCGTGAGACGACTTCCATTAATGAAATTAGTCATTTGCTCACCTTCTAGTGTCTCTAAACGCACTGCACCACTTGGAGTAAGCTCATTAATCACAAACGGTCCTAGGCCACGTTTCTTGAGCTTTCTCTTATGCTTCTTAAGTGTGTACAAGAGCACCAGGTCTCCTTTTTTGAATCGTCCAGTTGTTACATTTCTATCATACCATTGCTTCTGTCTCCTCTTCTCGGCATACATCCCCATTACCGCCAATAAGCGGGTCTCATCAAGCTTTTCCAATTCGTCAACGCGTTGTGAAAGCTCATGACCAGTCCAATCCAATTGTTTAGCTACTCGTAGAGTAGGTACAAGAAATTCAATGGGAAGAATTGCATCTAGCCCAAAAGCAAGCTCAAATGGGGTTGTGCCCACAGATGTTTTATAGGCTGTCCTATATGCCCAAAGAACTGAGTGCAACTTTTGCTCCCAATCAATCCTATGTCCCTCAACAATCTTTGTGAGTGCTTTGCAGAGAATCTTGTTAGTACTCTCAGCTTGTCCATTGGTCTGGGGATGATAGGGTGCAGAACGCTTGTGAATTACCATAAATTCTTGAAGCAAAAACTCTATGACCTCATTCACAAAGTGTACACCTTGATCACTAACGATTTCAATGGGTAAGCCATAGCGTGTAAACACGTACTCATACAAGAACTTGGCTGTGGTTCTGGCATCATTTTTTACTGTTGCCTTTGCCTCAACCCATTTGGTCAAATAGTCAGTTGCGACTATAATATATTCAGCATGTGTGTGACGAGCTGGAGGTTTAATGGGACCGACAAAATCAATACCCCATTTTGCAAAAGCACGTGTAACACCATATTGGGGAATATGGGAATTTCCCACAAGTTTGGGACACATGGTCAAAAGTTTGGATTAACCATAACTTGAACACCACTAATCCAAAATGAGCGCTTTATAGCTCTTTAGATTCCATTTTTCAAGCGCTTTCCAACGATAGGTCATATGATAGGGTTTTGAGAAACTTACAAACATATTATCCATGTCCCCTTTTTTAAGTATTCAAAAATGGGAATTGGGAAATTCCCAAATTCACTAATATGGTGTTGTGTGCTTAACATAGGCCGCAATGGCATATTGTCCTTTGTGATGGGAGGTTTGGTCCTTTGACAATCATCACAACGTTTCACATATTCTTCGGCATCCATTTGTAAGGTTGGCCACCAAAGCCCAGACCACCTAATCAACTTAGCTGTGGTATTGCCCGAAAAGTGTCCACCCCCGACACCTGCATGTGCATGAGTCAAGATTTTTAAGTAGTCAGCTTCACATACACACATGCGTAAGTTGCCATCCTTGCCCCTCTTGTAGAGTTGGCCCTCTATCAGCATATAGTTTGCCACTTCAACTTTAATAGCATGCTTTCGATGTTTAGGAATTTTTTGATCCGTATGACCATGCTGAAGATAGTCCACAATATACTTACTCCAACTTGGTGTAGTTGAAATTTGGAATAATGTGACATTATGAATTGGCTGTTGAATTTGACATGAAGCACAGTTACGAACAAATGTTTCAGCATCTGCATGCATGGTAGGCCACCATTGTCCATCCTGAGATATACATCGCACACAAGTAGTAGCTGATGCATGGATTCCACTGATACCCGCATGTGCCCATTCCAAGATCTCCTCATATTGGTCGGGGTTAGGTATAAGCCTCAACACTCCATCATTACCCTGACGATATAATCTCCCTGAGATTAACTTGAATGGTCGCCATAGGTCCACATTAGGACCCGCTAGTTGTATCTGCCCACTTGTCAAAATTTCTAAAATGGATTTAGACCATCTAGGAGCTGTCTCTACAAGGAAAAGTGTTGAATCTAACATATCATCATCCACACCCACAGGAGCTTTGCCAGAGGTGATTCGAGACAAATGATCTACCCTAAGATGAGTTGTTCCTTTTCGAACTGCCACTTCAAAATCAAACTCAAGAAGGATGATAAACCACCTTACAATCCTTCCAGTTGCACAAGGCTTATTTACGAAATATAGCAATGCTTGATGGTCCACAAAAAATATGAATTTGTTTGCCAAAAGGTAATGGTGAAACTTTTTCACTGCATATATCATGGACAATCCTTCTCTTTCTGTTGTGGTGTAATTCTTCTCAGCATTGTTCAACTGTCAACTAGCATATGAGATTGGGAAATCCTTATTATGTTCTCCCGATTGAGCCAAAATACATCCAATTGCAAAGTTTGAAGCATCAATATGGACATGAAAGATTTGGTTCCAATCTGGTGCCCGTAATATGGGTGCAGTCACTAATGCTTGCTTCAACTTTTCAAAGGATTCCTCACACTCATCAGTCCAATTAAACTTTACAAGAAGAGCATATAATGGTCTGGCTAGGACAGCGTACATGTAGATGAATCTACAGTAATAGCCACAATGTCCCATGAATGTTTGTACCCTTTTAGGGTTGATAGGCCGAGGTAATGAGACAATGACATCAATTTTATCCATATCTGTTGAAATCCCATTGTGAGAAACAATATGGCCCAAAATTTTCCCTTGTCTTACCATGAATTTGCACTTGTCAGGATTCAAACATATACAATAAAGTTGACACTTTTGAAACACAAGTCGGAGGTGTTCTATATGATCATCACGCTCTTGTGAGTGAACACATAAATCATCCATGAAGATCTCAAGAAATTGCCTAAGGTACTCCTTGAATACATGACTCATTAACCGCTGAAAGGTTGCTCGTGCATTTGTTAGACCAAATGGCATAACACGATAGGCAAAGATGCCATCTTCAGTAGCAAAGGCTGTCTTGTGTTGATCCTTTGGATCAATTGACACTTGATTGTAACCGGAGAATCCATCCAAGAAACTATATGCCTTTTTCCCTGCAACTCGTTCCAGAACATGATCCGTGATTGGAAGTGGGTAATGATCACGCACAGTAGCTGCATTTACCTTCTTGAGGTTTACACATACTCAAAGTTTTCCATTTTTCTTGGGCACCACTACAATAGGGGAGACCCATTCAGTGTGTTCAATCTCATAGATAAATTCTGCCTCTAAGAGCTTGTCTACTTCTTCCTTTATCTTCCGTGCAAAATTCTCATTGTAAGTATAAGGACGTTGCTTGGAAGGCTTTGCATCCTCTCGCAATGGAATTGTATGCTGACATATGCTTGGATCAACTCCTTTGAGGTCTTTATAACTCCAAGCAAAAACATCGCGATACTTCTTTATTGTTTGAATTAATAACTTCTCCTCATCTAAGGACAAGTTTGTGGCAATCCACACATAGCGAGGCTCTTCTCCTGGCTTAGCAATATCAATCTTTTTTGCATCTTCTGGACCATCATGTGAAACCCCTGGCACGCTTGGTTTTTGTCGCATGGGCTGTTGAAGAACAATCTTCCGATCTTGAAGAGTGTAATGTGTGAAATTGGGCAGAACATTGAGACCTTGTTCTTGTCCACTTGAGTCTTCACTCATTGAAGACCATGCGGTTTTGAGCTCTCCTTTGCCATCTTGCATCGGATTTTTTTGTTCAACCGTTGTCTTTGCACTTCCGACACTCTCTTTTGAATCGGTTTTAGAATTGAGTTTTGGTTTTTGTTTCTTCGTTTTTTTACGAGTTTTGCTAACAGTTGTTAGCTTTTCTCCTCCTTGGAATCCATCTGATCGTTTTACTTGGTCTTTGATACTATCTTGTGCTTGGACATAGTATAGATATCCGTTCTTTCCTGAGAAGTGAGGTGGTGGTCGAGAGTGTTCACTCTTAGACTCCTCCTTTTCTTTTTGTAGTCTCTCACGTTGTTCCCGCTCATCTTGTCTATGGATTCTTTTATGGCTCTTACAGCATTTACGTTTAGGTCGGCTTCAAGGGATCTCTACTTGAACCTCCCTTCCTCTCAAGAGTAGGCGTGCCTTTCCTAACTCTTCCTCAGGGATTGTCACATCATTATTAAAATCAGAGTCCCATCCATCTTCCTTATCAGCATCATTAGCAGATTCGAGTGTTAAATCCTCCACTGAGACTTCCTCGACATGCATAGCTGTTGTGGATGTATCCCTATAGTACAAATCATCTAGAAGGGCACGTGGTTGTACCATTCGTATAGGAATAATATCATATCCATCTGAGTCACAAAATTGAATTAGCTTCGGTAAAGCACATGTCGATAATGTTGCAAGGACATGACTCCATTCTAGTGGATCAATTAAATGCTCAGGGAAGGGTTGTGGAATGTATGCCTCATCTGATACACTTCGATTACCCTTAAGTCTCTCAGTGTTGAAATCCCTACATGAGGCTCCACACATCCATAGATCTTCTCGCCCCTCTGACAATGTAACTCTTGAGCCCTCAGATGAAGCAGAATCAAACTCATCTATTGGAGACCTTGTTACATCACGATATGAGTGATTCCTTAGGTTGACCCTTGTGATGATAGAATCATGTCGGAGGTACAAATAATTGTATCCCCAATCTTGAATCATTTGAAATTGTCGCATGAATGGTCTACCCAATATCACTTCATAGTTTGGATGTTTTCCAAAATCCACTACTGCAAAGGTGTGCTCATATTCAATCCCACATGTGGTGACCAATATGTTCTCAAGCAGCCCAAGGGGATGTTCTAAGCTTCCATCTGCTAGCTGCAAACGCATCCTGGTACTCCTAATAGCTGGTTTTTCCCACTTTTCCCAAATGGACCTTGTCACAATGCCCACTCCTGCACCACTATCAAGTATTGCAGTTGAAACTACTTTTCGCACTTCTAATGGGAGGGTAGCATTTCCCTGATCGTCCTCACAAAATTTTCCTACTTTGTTGATAGGAACTAGCATAACATGCTTTGTCTCAGGGTGTATAGTACACTCATGGTGACCCTTTTGTAGCAATACCTGCTTTGACAAACATGTGGCAATATCATTCCACAACTCAGGATGAATTTTTATCAAGTCAAGCAAAGGTAAGGTACAAGCCACTGGTGCTGACAAAATAGCTTGCACGATACTCATATCCTTCTCCTTTGTCAACCTTTTATGCATGGAGGGTATCCTCAAGGTTTGAGAGCAGTTCTCATATTCTCCCAGATATGATGGTAAGGTTTTCATTGTATGCTTACTTCTAGGAGAAACAATTGTTTGAACTTCCTCCTGGATGTTTGGGCGTCTAAAGTTGTTTTCCGTGCCCCTGGTAAAATCCACCTCAGAGAATGGAGGCGAACTAATAGAGGACATGTTCTCATTAACTTTCTCATGAACTGCGGCCCACATCTCATTTGCCATGTCCTCATTAGCATCAATAACTTCATCATTGCTTGGGAAGACAAGGCTAGGTGGAGGCAGAATTCCTTCTTTCAATGGAGTGTCAATTGGTGCAGACCTCTCGCTATGAGCTTGTGAAATGAGCTCACTTTTCATTTCCCGACTTGATGACACTTCTGGTATGGTTTCTAATGTTGGCTTAAGAGAGGTTGGGCCCCGAGGAATAGGTGGTGGTGGTCCCTCAAGTATTGTCTGAGCTTCCCTAATGAGTTGCTGATGTACAGCTAGATTGATCTTCTCCTCACGAGGGTTTGGGTATTCTTGAAGCTTCTTGGGTAGCTCAGATAAAGCTGCAATGCGACTTCTATGAGCATCAATGATGGCATCTAGAGTCTTATTCACCTTATCCACAAAAACAAAACCCCCAGAACTATCCTCGGTCGTACTAGTCTCATCTTGTTTAGCACTAGGCCCAGGTTGAGGTTGATGTTCCTCATGCACTTCTTGGGATGTAAAAGTTTGATCCCTCATGTTTTGTTTAAAGGCATCTTGAGAACTAGTGGATGCACTTTTAGTTTGCTTGTTTCGGTTCTTCTTCCTCCTAGTGGTTTTTTTTCTATTGGACTGTAGGGTCTTATCCACTAGATTTGTCTTTGCATCCCTAGTTCGAGGTGTCTCATCAGTCTGTATCTCGGCATTTCGTGTCTGTGATCTAGTCATGACTCTAAGTGGCACGACATCCTCATTCTCAGATGAAGGTGGAAGTGGAACTGCCCCTACAAGGTTGAGTGAGACCTTTGGTTGAGAGGTGCCTTCCTCTTGTGGTTTCAGCAGACAATCCTTTGGGAAGTGTTCTACACAACACCCTAGACAATATCTTTCAATTGGTGGAAACTGTTGTACTGTTGTATTGGATCGAGTTGCTTGCCTTGAGCGATGTGGACAATCACGAGCCCAATGGGGTTCTCCGCACTCATAACGGGAGCCCATTGGTTTGGCCTCTACTTTCCTTGGCTGCCAGTGACCTGAGGGGTCTGGAGTCCTAGGTTGGTAGCCGCCTAGTAACATTAAAGAGTTTTGTTCCCCTGGTTGAGTCTCCAGAGCTGGGCTTGGGTATGCGGGACTTTCAAAGAGATTTTCCTTGGATGAATATGATACATATTCCTCCTCCACATAGCCTGGGTTTACCAAGTCTCTACACATATTTGAATTGTCGTAGTAAACAACCCTCACAGGAGCAATCCCAAGAGCAGGAGGTTGGGCACCAAGAACAGGTCGTGCTTGCTCTTGTGCTATCGGTGGCTTACGTTCAAAATTAGTATACTGTTGATACATTTGTGGAGCCACTCCACCCCTTGGCTGTTCACGCTCTTATCTCATTCTTGCAACAGTCCTGTGTGGTATGGGTAAAGTTCCAAGCACAGGCTTGGCACCACTTCTTTGTGGGTTGGTTTGTGACTAGAGGAGAAAAGGTATTACATTCCTCTGTTTTATGGTTACTGCCACATGCTCCACAAAGATGAGGACCTGTAGGTATTACACTCCTCATTCTCTGCTGCTGTTGTTGTAGCTACATGGGTGGACGATAGGTCTGTCCCAATCTCCTTAGTACTAGGTTAGCTATCTGGTCTGGATTTACTAGAGTGCTAGACCCTAAACTTTGGTCATCACCCCACTGATCTCTAGGTTTCACCCCTAGGCCAGAACCATCTTGGAATTTGAAGTTATCGGTGAAATCCATAGCATCATGGCAACACTCATTGAAATTTGTATGCTTCTTCGCATAGAGATGTGTATGCAGTGTTGAATTTTTGAGTCCTTTTAAGAAGAGAGAAATTAATCGACTTTGGGCGGGCTTCTCATCTTCTAGGCAATGATTAATGTACTACTTCATTCGATTTACACAGTCTCTAACACTCTCATTCTCGCCTTGCTTGAAAGAGTAGATGTGTGCTACCGTGTCATGCTGAATCCCCATCAAGGAAAAAGCAGCAATGAATCTCTCTTCCAAAACTCGTAAAGAAGACTTGTCTGAAGCCTCTAATGCCTGAAACCAAGCAAGGGCTTTTCCTTCAAGAGTGAGTCCAAATCCTTCAATTTGAGTATGCTTGTCAGCCACTTGCTTAGCTCGAACTGCTTGCCTAAATGCTGCTACATGGTCATATGGATCTCCCGACCCTTCATACTTCTTTACCAGTTTCTGAAGAGTTGATGGCCTTACTTGTCTTGAATACTCATCATAGGGCCTACGGCCTCTCACTCTCAGTGGGAATTGTTCCTCTGTTTGGAAAGATGGTCCACATGCATCAAAAATTGGTGTGGGTACCCTATTACCAACCTCACCAAACCCCTCCAAAGATCTTGTCACCCGCAGTTCAGGAGGTGCATTTATGGGAGGCCTTATCTCTTTGGTTTCCTTCTCCTGCGTGTGTGTGTGAGAGAGAGAGAGAGAGAGTGAGAGAGCGATCGAGCGGCTCCCCTCTCCTCCGATTGTCATAGTGAGAAAGATGTTGTTGTGGTGTGACCGGTGGTCGCACATTTGGTGTAGGGCTATATCTTGGTGCTAGAGTTGGGCTACTAGCACTGGTCCACTTAGATTTTGAAGGTCCCTCTCTAGTGAACTCTCGTAGGGGAGGAGCAACAGTTTCTCCAAGAAAGGCTGTCTCTCCTGGTTTGGCTGTATTTGTTGAGAACACTTCCATGAATAATGGTTGTCCTTTCCACGTGAGCTCCCGAATCTCTTTCCAATCTAAGGTTCGGTATTCATTGGCCCATTTATCAATTATTCGGTTCATGTGTCCTGCAAGCTTCTCAACTACCACTACCAGTGCTAGAGGAAGATCGAGCTGTGGCAATCTAGTTGTGGCAAAATATCCCTCTAACGAGTCCTTATAGACCTCTTGAAGTGGGTCATCCCGTAAGACCTTTGTTACTGGAATTTGTCGTACAAACTCCCATTGGTTCTCAGCCCCCTGATCCATTTTGCTCTTGCCTTTCCTATCCCTTTCCAAATTTAGATCTACAAGAAGTAAATCATCAATGGATAGCTTTGAGGACTGGGCATTGGATGGTCCAGGCATGTCCGGCTCAATGAGCCAGTCATCTCTAGACTCCCTTGCGTTGGAAAGCTTCGATAAGTCAAAGAACTCGGTTTTAGAGAGCTCCCCTAATTTGTCTACATTTTCTGGATGGTAGGTGACTTCGTAGCGAACACCATCTCCACCCATGTACATGTTACCCTGGTCATTGACTAGAGGTGCTCTATCAAGTTCTGAGAAAATGTCTGCGATCTTAACAAGATACCGTTGTTGTGGATCCCTAAAGATCTCAGCTCCTTGAGCATTCATGTAGACATATTGGAGTCTCACATTAAGTGTTAACCCCATGGTGTCGGCTTCAAATGGATTAAAAGATCTTGCGGGTGTCCTATTTGGGACTACGGAATGACTATTTGACGGCCCTAGATTGTCCATGGACAATGAGCTAATTGTTCTGGAGGAAAGGGTATCGGATTGGGATTTGGAAAGGGTTTCAGCAATATCTGCCAAATTTCCTACCGATTGGGTCCCACTTTCCTGCGTAGGTACTCTAGAAGGTGCCCTAGACCCTATGGCAGAATCTATAAGACGTCCCGACCGCAAGTGCATAAGGTCAAATTTTTTTTTGGTTTTTTTATGTGTTTTTTTTCGTTTGTTTTTTTTAAAGAAATATATATATATATATGTATATATATATATGTATATATATATATGTATATATATATATATATATATATATGTATATATATATATATATATATATATATATATATATTACCCTACCTAATCACTAAATGCAACTAAAATGAGTATGTGTGGTGTAACTATCTATCCTTTTTTTTATTTTTTTTGTTATTTTTATTTTTTATTTTTTTAATTTTTTACTAATTACACAAAAATACTAATTATGCATAAAATTATAAAAATTTAAAAAAAAGATGCAAGTTACACTATTATGCAAAAAAAAATTTACAATTTTTTTTATAAAAAAAATACAAATTATGCAAAAAAATATGGACTCAAAATAAAACACATATTTTTTTAATTTTTTTAATTTTTCTTTCTTTCTTTTTTTTCTCTTTTTTTATTTTTTTTTAAATTTTTACTTTTATTGTTTTATGTTTTTTTCTTTTTATTTTTATTTATTTTATTTTTTGTTTTGTTTTTTTTTGCCAAAAAAAACTAAAAATTATCTAGTATGCAAAAATTACAGATTTTTTTTTAAGGGAAAAAAAACTAAAGACTAACACAATTAAAAAAACAAAAAATAAAAAAATAAAAAAATAAAAAAATAAAAAAATAGAACACTTACCTTTTTGGGCCGGCCCTTATCGTCTTCCGGATTGTGCGCTGCGGTGGCGCGCGTGCCTCCTCGCAGCCCTTCACAGCTGGTGCCTTATCCTTCTTTCTCTGCCGGCCACCGCTTCCTCCTCGCCTCCACAGTTGCACAGCAGCCGCCTTCGACACAGCCTGCCGTCAGCGCTACCAGCCTTCTTGCCTTCTTTTGATGCAGCGCCAATCTTCGCCTCCTCCCGGCTTCTCTTCCTTCGCCTGCTCTGCAGCTACTTGCGCCCACTTCACAGCCTTAGCTGCAGGTGTGACGATGCCGCCTTCGCAACCGCAGCGGCCACCACTGCCTTCGCACCAGCCCTTGCTGCAGCCACTTCACCACCTTGTGGCCAGTCTACTCGCCTTCTTCACTTGACCCCACGCAACAGGCTGAAGCTCGCCGCCTTCCTCCTTACAGTGCTACCTTGGCTAGTACTGGCTATGGCCGATTGATCAGCTAACTAACTGCTAAAGCATCAATCATAACAGCTGCACTGGTGCTTAGAATCTGCAGGTTTGTGCAGGCCAGTCGCCTTCCACACAGCCCTTCAGCGGGCCAGGTGGCCTTTTTTTTGTTTTTTTGTTTTATTTATTTTCACCTCCTTGCGTCACCGCTACAGCCAGCCGCCTCACAGCCTCTCCGGCCTTCGCTTGTGGCCAGCTTTTTCCCTGCGGTTGCCCTACAGCCGGCCCAAAGCCTACGCCCCTCCAATGTATATATATATATATATATATATATATATATATATATAAAGCCGCCTCCACGTTCTACCTCCCACAAGCCTTCGCTATAAGCCGGCCGCCCAACCGCTGCAAGGTATATATATATGTATAAATAGATATATATATATATATATATATATATATATATATATATATATATATCTATTTATTTTTCTTTGCTGCGCCTCCAACGACACACCTCTTACAGCCCCTACGTCGGAAAATACAAAAACAGAAATCACTTGAACCTACTTAATGGCGGGATTACTCTACCACAATGGGGTTTTAATTTTTTTTGCTTCTAATCAAAAAACAGAAAACACACAAGGCGCCCTTGAGATCACACACTCAATGCCCTTGCAAACTCTACTCTAATCTACCCTAATCCACGATTTTGCAATCAATGGAGCACTTAGTAAGAAGTAATGGTTAACACCCTTCACTAACTTAGGTGTGCGTTCCCCGGCAGCGGCGCCATTGTTTAGGACATCATAGCATAGCGGAGGCTACACTCCAACCCACACACTTTGTCAATCCGTGAATGCAACCCGGTTAGCGCGCATAGAGGCTATCCCGAATGGGAGAAGATTAGTTAACCACACACTAATGACTTCTAGTCCTACTCAATCCTTCTTCAACACTCAAGCAATCAATCTAACATAATCAAAGCATCAAGATTAGGCTACACTTAAGCATAAAAATGCAACTTCGCAAAGAATCTAACATGCAAAGAGCTATCACACAAGCCTCAACTACACATCATTTCATGCACAAGCTTCATCACATGCACTCTACAATTCACAAATTAGATTTTAGCATCAAAACATCATTAAGAAATCTAGATTAGCAAGTGTGTAGACCATAACCTCATATCATTGAAAATGTAGAGAATAGAGAGTACAAGATTGAAGCAAGAATGGAGATGGAGAGCCTTGGGAGAGCACATGAGAAGGAGCTATGGAGCAAGCTCTCTTTATGAGCCTCTCAACCAAATGACCAAAGAGTCCCCTCTAGCTCTCAAATGGGCCACTTTTTATACAAAAACTCTAAAACTCCCAAAAGTTCCCATCTGGGATTATTGTCAAGCCCAGTCCCACATTCATCTACAACTTGGAACTCTTTACAAGAGCCCTAAGTGTCTTTTTTGTTGCATCCTTGCATTGATCTTCATTCGTCATGCAACAATGGCATATACTTGTAATAAGAACATTATCTTGATCTGGGTGGATTGTGCACCCACCACAAGCTCTCTCTCTCTCTCTCTCTCTCTCTCTCTCTCTCTCTCTCTCTCTCTCTCTCTCTCTCTCTCTCTCTCTCTCTCTCTCTCTCTCGCATTCTGCTTGAACACAACTGGTATCAGAGCTCTTGTGCTCGATCCATGAGAGAGTAGAGAAGAGCAAGGAGCTTGGAACTTGGCATTTAGAGTCAAGCATTGTGTTTATATATCCCTGCTTCTGGCTTTCGCACGCACGCGCACATATTTCAGGGGTACTATCCCTTCCTGAGCTTGGCAACATCGAGAGATTCAGCATCCCAGGAGCTTTTCCACCAGGTGTCCTAGGGTTTCACGCCCTTTTGGAGCCATTCATGCAATCAGAATCACCATCTGAGCTATGATTTAGGAGCTGCAATCAGCTTTGGATTAGCTCAAGAGTGGAGCAGGACTTTGTTTGTTTGCTTTGGCATTGTTGAAGAGTGTGTGTCTTCATCGACATTCTCTTTCGAGCTCCCTGCATTCATAACACACAATCGTCTCCGTGGCCATTTCATTCCCTTGTCATAGAGCTCGGCTCTCTCTTTCTAGTCAGTGGGTGCATATTTCTCTTGTAAGTACATCAGTTTTGGCAGTGACAGTGACATGCCAGTGATCATGCTATTTTGGCAGTGATTATGCAGAGATACTGGATGCATGTAATCTCAACTGGAACATGCACATGAGGGTGAGAATGCCCAAAAGTTGATGTGTTTGAAGCCCACGAGAAAATGAATGATATTCTTGACTGACCAGTCTTTATGACAAAACTATCATTTTTGGGACTGATTATTTTTTCATGGTGCGAAATTGGGCTTTGGTGTGAACTGAGAAGTCGGAGATCTATAGAACGAATTCAATTTGTCTTTTGGAAGCATTTCCATCTGGAGTATGCATCAAAAGTTATGATGTGTACAAAACTGCCAAAAGTTGTTTTGTGAATGAGCCATAGGCTGTCTTTCAAAGGTGAATAACTTCAAATCTGTGAAGATCTGGGATTTGCACTGAACTGAACAGTTATAGAGCTATCAAAGTTCTCCAAGTTTGTTTTTTATAGCAATCCCCAACTAAGCTATGGTTGATAGCTGCCCAAAACAGGCCGGTAGTAATGCAAATTGTTGCTACAATAGTAAAAAGTGTGCAGGTGACTGTTTTCAATAGCAAAATTTAAAAAAAAATCTATAAGGATTTTGGACCTACTGTGAACTGAGAAGTTTTAGGTTTCCTACAGGCTACATTTCTTCTGTTTACACTTTTTGCATTGGAGCTACCGTGCAAAAGTTATTGGCTGGTTTTGGGATGCTGTGAGGTCACTTACAGCAGAACATGTATGTGTGACAAGTGACAGTGCCTGTTGTCATTGCAATTGATATTTTTTTTTGGGCTTGAGTTTGGTGCATTGGTGCAGTGTATCCTGGTTGTTTTGTCAGTCGTTGTTGTGATGGCTTCGACATCGGAGAATGCATTGTTTAACATTAAGAAGTTTGATGGCACGAACTTCTCGCTCTGGAAGGAGCAGATCCAGGATGTACTCATTTAAAAGAAGCAGCTAAAACCCTTGAAGGGGATAACTGCTAAGCCCGTAGCCATGTCGGTGGATGATTGGAATGAGCTGGATGCATTAGCAAGATCTACTATCAGGTTACATTTGGCAGAGACGGTCTATTTTACCGTGGTCACTGAAAAGACTATAGAGGCTTTGTGGAACAAGCTATGTGCTACGTATGAGAAGGAGACAGCTTCCAATAAGGTATACCTCATGAAGAAGCTATTTGAGTTGTAGATGAAGGAGGGTGGATCCATAGCATCCCACCTCAATGAATTCAACATCATCTTTAGTCAGCTTCAAGCTCAAAAGCTAAATTTTGATGCGGATATAAAGGCAATATTCCTCTTATGTTCATTGCCATCATCATGGGATACTTTCCGCACAGCTCTATCAGTAACTCTACACCTGGTGGCGTATTGAATTTTGATGATGTTGTGGGTAGTTTGCTTGTTGAAGAAATCAGGAAGAAGTCCATGGATCATGGTAAAGCAGGATGTAACTCTTAATGTGGAAAGAGGTAGAAAGCAGTTTAGGGGGAAGTCCAAGGAAAGAGGCGGGTCACGCAGCAAGTCTAGACGTCACAAGGACATAGAGTGCCATCATTGTGGCAAGAAGGGCCACATAAAGCGTGATTGCTATGCATGGAAGAGGGAGTAAAAGGAGAAGAAAAAGGATGCCAGCAATAAGGAAAAGGGCAGAAGAATGACAAAGCAAAGGCAAAGATTGAGGAAATCAATGCAGTCCACTGATAGTGACCATGAGATACTTTTCATGTCGTCTACCTGCAGAAGTACTGACTACTTCAAATGATGGATATTCCCAGGATTGGATCCTAGATTCTGGTGCTTCATTTCATGTCACTCCCTACAGGGAATGGTTCACCACTTATAACAGTGGAAAGAATGGTTGTGTCCATCTTGGCAATAACTATGCATGTGACATAGTGGGAGTAGGTGACATTACGTTCTTCTTTGCAAATGGTTCCTCATTTGTTCTGAAAAATGTACGACATGTACCTAAGCTGACTAAGAGTCTCATATCAACTGGTCAGTTGGATGATAGTGGTTATCAGACTACTTTTGGTTTTCAGAGTTGGAAAATACAGAAGGGCTCTATGGTTTTGGCAAGAGGTGCCAAGTGTGGGACATTATATCCCTTGTATGTATTAGGTGTGACTAATAATGTTGTTGCTATAGCCAAGCAACCAAGCACTTCTTCTTTGTGGCATTGCCGGTTGGGCCATATGAGCCAAAATGCAATGAAAAGCTTGTGTTGTTGCTATAGCCAAGCACTTCTTTGTGGCATTGCCGGTTGGGCCATATGAGCCAAAATGGAATGAAAAGCTTGTGTTGTTTGGGCTATGTGCCGCATTTGAGGTTTTTTTATTTTGAATTTTGTGAACATTGCAGTCTAAATCAGCCCATAAGAGATAGGCTAAGAAAGAGCTTGAGAAACTTGACTTGGTTCATTCAAATGTATGTGGTCCTATGCCTACACGGTCATTTTAGGAGGGGCTGAATATTTTGTCATGTTCATAGATGATGCAACCAAGAAAGTTTGGGCTTATGCTATGGCTCGTAAGAGCGATGTGTTCAATGTGTTTCAAAAATGGTTGGCTTTGGTTGAGAATCAGTCATGTGGAAGGCTTCAATGCGTTGCAGACTGATAATGGTGGAGAGTATGTCTCCAATGAGTTTCAGCATTTCTGTGACACACGTGGCATAAAGAGGGATCTTACTACTCCTCGTACTCCAGCCCAAAATGGAGTTGCAGAGATGATGAACTGCACCATTCAAGAAAGGTTGCAGTGTATGCTTTCTCGTGCTAGTCTATCTGATGGATTTTGGGCTGAGGCAATGAAGACTGTAGTACATGTGATTAATAGATCACCCAATAAGGATTTGGATGGTGGTGTTCCTGAAGAGGCATGGAGTGGCAAGAAGCCCTCTTACAATCATTTGCGCATATTTGGGTGTGAGGCATATGCACATGTGCCAAAAGAGCTTCGGAAGAAGCTAGATCCGAAATCTAATAAATGCATCTTTCTAGGTTATAGTAGTGAAAGTGGAGAGATGGGTTATCATCTCTAGGATCTAGAAGGCAAGAAGATCATACGCAGCCATGATGTGGTCTTCAATGAGAAGAAGATGCATAAGACACCCATCAGAGATGTTGAAATGCGCCAAGTCACTTTTCAAGATGTAAATCCACCAGCACATGATGGTAGAAGGCAAGCTGTCCAAGCACCAAATGGTGCAACTAGGTACTCCCACTGGTACACAACAAAGGGAAGATGATATATCATCCATTGGTGGACATGATGAGCAGAATGTGGATCATATGCAAGATGGACAGCAAGCTGAAATGCCCTTGAGAAGATCAACTAGAATGTCTAGATCGCTTGATAGATTTGTTCTAAGTGCAGACTATGTGATGCTTACTGATTGCAGAGAGCCTTCTTGCTACAAAGAGGCTATGATGCGCGAGGATCAGCGTAGGTGGGAGAGTGCTATGCAGTCATAGATGAGCTCACTTATGAAGAACAAGACATGGGACTTGGTTTCTTTGCCATGTGGAAAGAAAGCACTGCCATGTAAATGGGTTTATAAAATGAAGGTCACAGGTGATGATGTGCCTAAGTACAAGGCACGATTAGTTGCTAAAGGCTTCAAGCAAGAGAAAGGTGTGGACTTTGATGAGATCTTCTCTCTTGAGTGAAGATGACCACACTCAGATGTGTCCTTGGACTTGTGCTGCCAACACAAGATATGGAGCTTATGCAGATGGATGTCAAGACAACATTCTTACATGGTGATCTTCATGAAGAGATTCACATGGTACAGCCAGAAGGTTTTGTTGAAAAGGGCAAAGAGCATATGGTTTGCAACCTAAAAAAGAGCCTCTATGGTCTCAAGCAACAAGCACCTAGAGAATGGTATCACAAGTTTGATGCTTTCGTACGGTCCTCCCAAGGTTTCAAAAGAAGTGAAATAGATTACTGCCTCTACACTAAAAAGGCTAAGGATGGTAGTCTTATACTCCTGGTACTCTATGTGGATGATATGCTATTGGCTAGCAAGAACACTTATGAGTTGAATGCATTAAAGGCCAATTTACATGCAACCTTTGACATGAAGGATTTGGGACATTTCGGTCATATTCTTGGTTAGGGATTTGTATCAGATCCTTAATGGTTAATTTGAACCTTCAATTGCACCAAAATACAGTGAGTAGCACTGATTAATTAGTAAATTAATCCACTATTTTGTGTGTAGAAAACAGAGTATGCGGGGAGTCGAGATCTGGTGCCTTAGACTTCAAATGAGCTCAAATGCTTTCAAGGCCATCAATAGCAATGAGTCTAGTAGAGGATTAAGCCAAGAAACACAAGATTTGATCAAATATTGAATGCTTAATCTCTGTTTTACCAAAATCACCTGCAGATTTGATGAAGAGCTTGGATCTCACTGTAGACTTGATCAAATTGAATTCTGACTTCACCAGCTTGTAGAGCATGCTTGAAAACCCTTGGAGCTATGAGGAATTAGAGCAATTTGATTGGATGAAGACAAGATCTGCAAATTTCTCTCAGAAAAAACTGCGCTGACTAAAATTGCGATTTCTCCTTCGTCTGGCGGCGGTTTGCACTTCTGTTTCGACTGGCTAGAGCTCCTATGGGTTGGCTATGTATGGCTAGAAGGGTTTGGCCTAATGTTGAGTGTGCAAGGAGCTAGAGCTCCTCCACCAGCTGGGGGTACAGAGGTGAGTTGAAAAATAATTAAAAATTTGATTAATTTTTAATTATCTACTAATCCTAATTAACTAGATAATGGGCTCATAAACTTGATGGATTCTGGGCATGGCTCTGATACCATGTTGAAATTACAGCAATGTGATGAGCTATGGTGGATCAAATACTAGAATCCACATCATTAACAAAGTGATTAGTAAATAATTAAGACGTAATTAGAGAGTAATTAACAAATAGCTTAATGTAGGCATGGATAATCAATAACAAGCAAATTCTCATTAGGCCAATGCCTCTTTTTATAGAGTTTACATCCAAGCATCTAATCCCACTGATTTCTCCTTAATTCACTCCACCTCTTTTGCTTGATTCTCTCCACCTCTTCACTTTTCCCAGAATATCTCCACTTCCTAAATCTTCTCATGCTACCCTTTATTCTCTCCCAGTAGATTCTTCTCACCTTTTCACAAGTTCTTTCACATTTACACATTCTCTTTTACAGCCTCTAACCAAGGGCTTGTTCCCGCACACACCCTATTCACTTGTATATTTCAACAGGTGACAGGGAACATGGGTTTCTAGGATATTGTAAAAGTTTATCATGTGGTGGGGGAAACATCAAAATAATGAAAGACAAAAAGATGTCTATGGAAAATCACATTGTGGCACAACAAGTATCAATGAGTGGAGGCTAGGCAATTTTTACACAAATAAGAAGAAGCTCTAAAGTAAGGTGGGATTTGTGGAAAGAGCTATGCAAGTGCACTACAAATTGTGACAAGAATGCAACTCCTCTTCATAATAAGCACATAAAGGTTTGGGATTATTTTGACAAGCTCGTGTCAATCGTGTTGTTCTACTACCAGCACTAAAGGTTTAGGATTATTTTGGCAAGCTCTTATCAATCATGTTGTTAACTACTACCAACACTAAACAAGGAAGCATATTTAGGGCAACGGTCATTAAGCTCACTCAACTTATCAGTTGGGGAGAAACATCCATCACCCATTACATGGTGGGTTTTATTATTATCAAGTTATTTACAATTATATATAGTTATAATCTATTACTCTCAATGACTTGTTTTTAGCATACCGTTTAGGCTCACGTGTCATTTTACTTGGAAAGATATGGCTCCCTCAACATGTGGAGCACCCAAGGCATGGAGAAGTCACATTACAGGGGCAAAGGGAATCTACTTTAAGAACACTCATCATGGTGGAGGGGTGACATAAACCAATTACCTAATTGAAATGTTTGATTGGTTTTTTTATATACATTAGGTAGAAGCTTGTCAAAGGAGAAATCTAGGGCATCAAAGATTGGGCCAACATGCCATGCTACACGCGTGTCATAATGATTAGAGAGGGAAAACATTGGGTGAAAGAACATTAATTTATAATAGACATTGTACTTTTTTGGTTTCACTATAAAAAGATGCTTTTTTAAAATTGCCCCATAAGTTAAGTGCTTATAAAAATTCTATATGGCCTCATTTTTGTCATTTCACTTTCACTCTCCTCACTCTCTTGCCCGTGGCTCGAACTAAGAATATTGCCTGCGAACTAGCCCCCATCTTGTTAATGCTAGCACTAATAGTGGGAAGCAACATCGTGACCCTGACAGGATAAGCTCACCAACGGGAAGAGAAAGCAAGATCATGAGTCGGATATTGTACATAATTATCCACCATGGATGGGACATAATATTCGGCCTCTACCAGGGTAATGTGGAATGAAGACCCTCACTCACAATATGGGTCCCCTTTTAACTTTAGAGGAACGTCAACACAAGATAAGAGGACATGGGGGCTCTGTAGTTTAGGAGAATGGGCCTCCGCTTCCACCTCCACTGCTACTCATACAATATCCATCCTTGGCTCAACCTGCACCTCCACCTATACAACCTAGTCATGGTTGTCTACTGAGGAAGGGAGTTGACTAGAGGCAGGCACCTCATCCCCCTAAACCCCAAAACCCAAAAGTGCCTCCATGTGTGGCACAATGAGGAGGCACAAAATGGGGTAAAAGCACTCCATAAGATATATCAATTTTAGAAGATGGCTGATCTCATTATTCCCAAGGCCCCTTTCTCAGGTGTCCTCAGGGAGATCTTGCAGAGATATTATCAAGACTTGTATCTTCAAAGTCTCGGCTTAAGAGCTCTACAAAAAGGTGTGGATGCCTTTTTAGTACTTCTTTGAGGATGTAAACTTATGTGCACTAAAGAGGGTTATGATAATGCTGAAGGATTTAAAACTAGTGTGACTTTTGCATTATGTGACTTGTAATGATCATAGCCAATGTTTTTGGTATGTAAACTTTGCCCTTGATTAATAAAATAATCGTATCTTTTTGTTATTTGGTCTATTTACACATGAATAATCATGATAGCCATTTTAGAATTAAAAGGTTTGAAATATTTTTTTTTTAAAGAGAGGAAATAATATATTGTTAGCATCTATGATTTTTTTTCTTGGGCCTTGGCATGCACTTCAGAGCTGCCCTTGTCCTGAAATCCCTTCAAGTATTTTTGGGTACTAAAATGTTTAATTAAGAGAAAAATTAAAATACTTTTTAAGCCTTCAAGTACTTTTTTGGACATTTTTTGGGCCTCCAAACCCTCCCCAATGACTCAGCAAGAAAGGGGATTGGATGGTCTCATAAGGTCTCAAGCTAGCATGTTGCGACCTAGGTCGAGACAAGAAGCCTTATCTAGGCTTAAGTCACCCCGTGCTAGCCTAGGCTTAGCTCACCCTTTGCTAGCCTCCTAGGCCCTTTTGAGCCCATTCGACCCTTCTAAGGCCTTGGGGAGGGCTTAGAGGCCAAATAATACGTCCAAAAAAAATACTTGGAGGCTTGCTCGAGGCTTGAAAAGTATTTTGCCCTAATTTTTCTCTTAATTAACTTTTTAGTGCCTAAAAAATAATTGAAGGGCATTTAGAGCAAGGGGGCTATGGGGTGCATGCCAAGGACTAACATTGATTTCACCATTGCAAGATTAAGACATCAAAAGATTAATTTAGACAAAAATAATTGGAAATATCTTTCTTTAACTAAGTACAACATCAGTTTGGATTGAAAATTAGAACTGCACTCTACTGGTTATGTGGAACTTCATCAATGTAGCTGTTGTGTGCGAGAGAAATTGGGCACTAAAATGTATAATTAAGAAAAAAAACTAGGGATGGCTAGATAATAGGCCTTGTGTGGCACTTGATCAATGTATCTGTTTTGTTGAGAGAGAGATTGGGCACTAAAATGTTTAATTAAGAGAAATATTAGGTTAAATAAAAATTAGGACACAAATTTTTTTATCTAATTTTTAGGCCTCCTAATTTTTTTTTTGGACACATTGATGGGCCACCACCAAGCCTTCCCAAGGCCTCGGGGAAGGGGGGGAGGGGGGGGTGGATGAGAGCTCAAAAGGGCCCAAGCTTCTTGTCTTGACCTAGGTGCTGGTCTGGGCCCTTTTAAGCTCATCCAACCCCCCTCAACATTGGGGAGGCCTTGGAAGCCCAACAATGTGTCCAAAAAAATCAGAAGGATAAAAATGGTTCTTACTTTTTACATTAGATTTTGCTCATCATTGCAAGAAAATAAAAAATGGGTCAATGTTTCCTTAAAACATTATTTTTGGAACACATGACAAGATTAAGACACTGAAAGATTAATTTAAACAAAAGCAGCCTACAAAGAAGTGATTACATCGGCTTGGATTGAAAATTACTACACTCTACTGAGTTTTAGCTTTTTAATGGTATTTTTTATAGCCAAGTTGCACCTTCTCTTATTAAGGGGTAGAATTTCGGACATGATGGAAATGATGCATGTTGAATATCTCTCCCCTACACTTTCTACGGCCATATTCACAACAAGGACCTTAGAAGCATAGCTGCCTTGGAATGTGGCATAGACCGCCACCTTGCTAATGAGATTTTTTTTGGAAATTTTGGAGATGCTAGAGAAGCACAAGACTTTGGATTGTGCTTTGAGGGCAAGAAGCTGAAATTGTGCCATTGAGTTGAATGTGTTATGCATAACCACAATGTCTTTCGGATGGAATATGCCCCATGTATCGGGCCAATGTTGAATTGTTTCCTAAGGGGTACCTTGATCCACCTTTGTGATGTGGCCAAGCATCAAGCTCTATGACATGCTACACAACGTATTTTAGTAATCATTTATGCCATTAATAATAATTGGAAAAAGTAGGGATTTATAACTTATCGAGTGTAGTTCACTAGATGCTATCACATCTGGTTGCTCAATGTTGATGGAGGACCTATGCTCATTAAGTTCTTGAGGGGGGAGTGTGCCAATTTTATCATGAGCAAGCTAGCTTACACTTCTTTAAACTCCTCCTCGGGCACACGGGCCTATTCGGCCTCTTCTATCTCACCTTGGGCAAATTTCACACTCCCTACTATGGCACCTTCAATCGTACAAGTTTCTCCATAATGTGTTGAGAGCGTTTATCATCCAAAGGAAAATCTAGTCCAACGATGGCAAGGAGGGATAAGCATTCATCTTGCTTCACTTTGAACACACTCTCTAGGTCTTGTAAGAAGAGAAGCTTCTCTCCATCCACCACTACAGAGCTAAGTGTACTGAGAGCCAATGCGGGCATATCTAATACTGGCCCTACATTCTCAAACTCATCCTTGGGTTCCTCAACAATGGTTCTTGCCCCCTCAATTCATTAATCATTGATCACACTGATCACAATGATCACTGATGACCCTTCTTCAGTAGTCCTTGAGGTTGTCACTTAAACTTGTTTTGACTCTTCCTCATGTGTGAAGGAGCACCAAGGCCAAAGCTTGCTTGGCCACTTGATCAAGAAGCTCAAGTTTGGGATTTGCCTCCTTGAACTTAACAAAATTGGCGAGGTCAGTAATTTTATTGACCTCAACCTCATCATCGGACTCCTACTCATCAATAAAAGGATACATGTGGAGATCCATGACAAAAATTGAGTGCCAATGTTGTCTTGACCAAGGGTAGCCACCACAAGGGCAACCGTTTCATGTGTGGTAAGCACCTTAAAGTGGCTATCTTCTTGCACCGATCACTGGTACCTATGCATCCTCTTGGGATAGTTTAGATCCCCCTTATTGATGTAGTGTAGGAGGTTGCAACAATGTCACTATCAGAGGATGGTCACTGCAAATGCCTTCATGTATATATTCATACACTCAAGGGGGATAGTGGTTTCAAAGTCAATGGTGTAGGAGAAAATAACTCTTGCTCACACTAGCCCACTTGGTCCTCTCTAGGAAAATAAGGAAGTCCTCATATGACATCGAATGGTCTATGAGGATAGCAATGAGAGTGCAAGAAACAAAGCTCTTGGGATTGTAGGTAAAGTGCTAATAAAAGAAATGATAAAAATGAGAGGAAGTCCCCTATTTATGGTAAAGTTTAGGGTTTGGAGTCAACCGTTTCTCACACTAATTAAAAAAGGACAGACTACCCAAAACACTTAAATGTGACTATTATATTTCTATTCAATTATTCAAACCTCATCAAAATAGTAATTTAATGAAACGTACTTTTGGAACTAGTCATTCAAAGCATCATCAAATGTGACTTGTAAAATGAAAATAAAAAGTACAATGACAAGTCTAATTGCATTCCCAATTGTATTCTATACCACCATCCCTTTAAGAATCACAAACCAAATGTCTCCTAATCTACATAATCATGGAGGAACCAATATTAGGAGGGACAAATAGTAGTAGGGCATGGATGCCAAGAAATTTAAACTATTAACATTAATGAGGAAAAGTTCAATACCTTTCATCGTTCTAACTTGAAAGGTTAATTCTTATACGCCTTCAAATCCCATGATCACCAGGTGTTCTTGGATGTCTGCTAAGCTCCATTTCTTACTAGCATTGACAAGGTCTATTGAGCTATCAAGTAGTTTGATCGGTAGTTATTTGGGTGAATCAACATCCTCACATGATTGCAATGGTATCCACTCCCCCTTTTTCTTCATCCATCACTCATAGTAGAACCAAATGTATAAATTTGAGAATGCCTTCAAGTATCTAAGTGAGAATATGTCCCCCTTATGCACCCCTTCCACGATATCCCAACCATTTTCAAATAAGTTATTCATGTGTTTAGATTGCAAATTTTACAAATGAACATTGCTAGAGTGTTTTGTGATGATAGCATAGAGAACATTACATAAAGAGATGGATGGGAGCATACCATCTAAGACCTAGTGATTGAGAGGGATTTGTGAACTTTAAAGAGATGGATGGGAGCATACCATCTAAGACCTAGTGATTGAGAGGGATTTGTGAACTTTAAAGAGGATTGAACATCGCTTATCATCTTGTGTTTGAAAGCACCCACACTCCATTTATCTAGGATTAGCCACTCTATACTATCCAATGAAGACAATGGAATCTTTTCAAGCCTTCCATAGTCCTTGGACCTAGAGGGAACTATGTAAGAGTGTGTGAAAAAAATCTATTACCAAGGAGTGTTCTAGGATTGCTAGGAAACAAAGCCTCACCTATGATGGCATGAAAAGCCTAGAAGGTCCCTGTTGAGCTCTTCAATGGTTGTTCCTCTATGTAACTTGATGGAAATATGTGTGTAAAAATCTATTACCAAGGAGTGTTCTAGGATTGCTAGGAAACAAAGCCTCACCTATGATGGCATGAAAAGCCTAGAAGGTCCCTGTTGAGCTCTTCAATGGTTGTTCCTCTATGTAACTTGATGGAAATATGTGTGTAAAAAGAAAGACACTAAACAGAAGTAGTGAACAACTTGGGTATGCCAAAATGGTTTGAACATAACCAAATTATTACCAACATACTTATAATTACAAGGGAACATTGTTCTTGCCATTTGGGGAGGAAGTTGAACACTTGAAGCCATGTACATATGCTGAACCACACCTTCATTTCTGGTTTTCTTAAAAGCTAGCAATCTTCCCTTCCAATGAAGGTCCAAGATAGCACAAGCTTTGACCTTGTGTGGCCCTCTTGAACTTTGGCTGTAAAAAACCCAATCATTAATATTAAATCTCTCTCCAACCCACACACCTTGCTTATATCCCTAGATTTTGTTGATAATGCAATGTGTGTGTGGACAATAATGCAATGTGTGTGGACAATAATGGCCGTGTCCAACTAGCCAAGTGTGTGGACATTAGCATTAGGTTTATTTTTGTGTGAATTTATCATTATGTAGTGTACTTTATTTTGTGGAAGACAATGAAGGAAAGCTATGGATCTTCTTGTGAAGAGATTCACAATGGTGTTGAGAGCTTGCTCAAGTTCGAGTGGAGGAGAAGGAGATAAGGTGCTTAAAGCTCGCCCACACAAATCACAAGAGAAGCTCACATGTATACAAGAAAAAATCTTTCTTATTAGTTGCCCAAGATTACAACTATGCTCATCTCAATACTCTAAAATCATACATAATATGCCTTTACGTAGGCATGGTCACGTAGGGACCTTGGTGATTCATGTATATCATGGCTCAATACGAAGCACCTGATGATGGCCACTTTGAGCTGTGTGGTAGAAAGGTAGTGCGAGGGTCCTCTTTTATTACACACACACACACACACACACTATGGGAGAAAGAGGTATTAACGTCGGTAGAATGCAACATGAGGGCATATACGACCAACGGTGGGACTTAAACTCGGGTGGATCATGGCCTTTATAAGGGCCCTCATAAGAGAGAGAGAGAGAGAGATTATTTTCCGTGATTATTTAGATGCAAGTGGATATTAAACATTACATGCTTTATAGGTGTAGTTAAAAATACTTTTGGCTTTTACATTAAGTGTTTCACCATATTTCTCTTACTATGCCTTATAGGTATAGTTACAAATACTTTTGGCTTTTACATCAAGTGTTTCACCATATTTCTCTTACTATATATTGCTCCATGGAAATGAAGTGCTCCGTGGAGATAGTGCAGAGGGTGTGTGTGTGTGTGTGGGGTGTGCATGTCACTTGCACTTCAAATTTCCCTTGTAAAAAAATGAATGGACGTAATAAATGTAGATTTCTATTTTTTTTTTTGAAAAGTTTGGCGTTAGGAAGCAGGCTTAGTACCCATGGGACCCCCTTATCCCACAAAGCAGGGGCAAGCTTCAATCGGAGCACAAGGGCAAGGCATCAATCCGGGTAGCCAGCAGGGTTCGAACCCATACCCTGGGTTTTGACAACGGAACTCCTTAACGACTGAGCTAGCGCCCAATGATAGATTTCTTAATTTTTTGTTTGGGGAGGGCAAAAAAAAGGCTTTAAGAGCTGCACGCGCGCGCGCTCTCTGTCACACTCTTTTTTTTTTTGGTAATATTACTCTGTCACACACACACGCGCGCACACACACACACCCGCGCGTCCCCTCCATGAAGGCCCTCATCTTGGTCGGGGGTTTTGGGACCAGGCTCCGCCCCCTCACCCTGAGCTTGCCCAAACCCCTCGTGGACTTCGCAAACAAGCCCATGATCCTCCATCAGGTAAAACTCGCTGCCGCCTCCAAATCTAGCATTTCCGTTGCCTCCAAAATTTAGCACTTTCATCCCTCTCTTTGGTTCTGTTTGCTCGCAGATAGAGGCTCTTCAAGCAATTGGCGTGGAAGAAGTGGTGCTGGCAATCAATTACCAGCCTGAGGTACTCGCTCCTTTCTTGCCAAATTTAAAAAATGGGGAATTTTTCTTGAATTGGAAGCACAAGGGGAATTTTCTCTGCCCAGATCCAGTTCTCCCAGCTACACATGTGCTCACTGAGTTTGTACGGGCTTTCGCACGTGCTTCACCATTGGACCCATATCATATAACCTTGCAACCATGGGGGAAAGCTTTTTGAGCGCTGTGGAGGGCAATTCAGATCTATGTCACCACTTGCTCTACACCATCCACCCTACTGCAGTGCACCTTGTTCCTGCCTAATGACCTAGGGCTAGGGTTCAGATTAACACTGCTGGGATTGAGATAAGCATCCACAATTTAGCAAATATTGGATGGGAGGGTAGACCCCTGTTGGATGCCCTTGACGTGCGGACCAAATTTGTGCTCAATCCGAGATATTTTGTCAGTTGGTGTCATTAGTCTGGCAATTAACCTGTGCGAACTCGTCATTTTGCCATTAGCATTCTGGATGGAAATGCCAAGTTTTGAATGATTAGAATCCTCTTAAGATTGGCCAGAGGCACCACATAGCAACCACAATGAGATGTCAGACATCACAGGTTTGGTCCACATAGAAACGCACTACTATGTAGCAACTGGCAACATGACATTACAAGATTGGTTCTCGTAGATGTGCCATATCCGTGTTCTTTTTTGCAACCCACATGGCAACCTGCAAGGTGACATCAGAATATTGCTTCACATAAATGTGATGTATTCTCAGGGTGAAGAAGAGCTCATGATGGCAACCAATGCTAAGATGGCCTTCCTTGCTTTTTACGGATGTCCTCCATCCATTGTGGATGAGCAACATACCCTGTCCAGAGCCTGCTATCAGTCACGTTAGATGCTTTTAAGGCTCTTTTGCAAACTTCCTCTTCTATGGGACCATGGTCTCTCGGAGAGCAGTGACCTATCCAAAGCCCTCTTATTCCCAGGAGGGTCCTATGGCTTAATGGGCAGCATATTGCTGTAAAGTGCTCAAGGCACTGTTATTCCTGCCACATGGCATGTAGAGAGATATATGCATGGAGCATCTTGCTAACAAAAGGTTTTGTTTGCTATGGGAATGCAGGTCATGCTGGGCTTTCTGAAGGAATTTGAAGCAAAACTTGGCATCAAAATCGTCTGTTCTCGGGAGTATGAGCCAATGGGCACAGCAGGTCCATTGGCACTGGCAAGAGACAAGCTCATAGATGGATCTGGTGACCCATTCTTTGTGCTCAACAGTGATGTTATTAGTGAGTATCCCCTTAAACAAATGGTGGAGTTCCACAAGCTACATGGAGGGGAAGCATCCATCATGGTCACAAAGGTATATACTCTGAAACAGTCATCTGGATCATGATATGAAAGGTGCCACTTTTAGTTCATTGCTCATAACTACTTGCATGGTTCTACATCAGGTGGACGAGCCCTCAAAGTATGGAGTGGTAATTATGGATGAGAGATCAGGCCAGGTGCAACAGTTTGTGGAGAAGCCACAAGTCTTTGTGGGAAACAAGATCAATGCTGGGATCTACCTACTGAATCCTGAAGTGCTTGACAGGATTGAGTTGAGACCCACATCAATTGAGAAGCAAGTGTTCCCAAAGATTGCGCACGAGAACAAGCTCTATGCAATGGTGCTACCGGGGTTTTGGATGGATGTGGGGCAACCTAGAGACTACATAACAGGGCTACGGCTGTACTTGGATTCACTGAGAAAAAATTATCCAGAGAAGCTGAAGAAGGGAGCAAATGTGGTCGGGAATGTGCTTGTGGATGAGAGTGCGCAGATAGGGGAGGGCTGCCTTATTGGACCCGACGTGTCTATAGGGCAAAACTGTGTAATCGAGGCCGGGGTACGGTTGTCACGTTGCACAATTATGCGAGGTGTGAGGGTGAAGAAGCATGCATGCATCTCTGGGAGCATAGTTGGTTGGCATTCTACTGTTGGGCAGTGGGCTCATGTGGAGAACATGACTGTTTTGGGTGAAGACGTGCATCTGTCAGACGAGGTTTACAGCAATGGTGGTGTGGTTCTGCCTCACAAGGAAATCCGATCCAGCATTTTGAAGCCGGAGATTGTGATGTGATCACCATTGCAGAATTGTTCCACTTTTTAAACTCCATTGCTCCAAATTCTTTGGTATCATGTATTTATTTCTGGTAATTAAAAAATTTCAATTGTGCAGTTGTATCAAATTATTCCGGTCGCATGAAGCAGCCGAGCCTTGTTTAAGGCAGATTTTGTCAGCTTCATAATCATTGTACTTTACGTGCATTATCATCATCTTAAAACATTACAGATCTTACCACTTTACAACTTGTGTATAAGTGGAATGCTCCTTCAAGTGGGAACGCCACACATGCGACCTCAGAGCTTATGCTGAAGTCTGTGGCCATAGCTTGGAAAGGAAGTTCTACGTTTGTCTACAAACACCTTCAGATCTTAAAGAAGAAGGATGCTAGGTGTTGTGTACTCGACATGAATGCACCCTTAATTTGTAATGTTTGACATTTCTCGTTCACCCATTGAGTTCCTTGGGATGGGTGTGAGCTTTGTCCCAGTCTAAGAAATCACCTGGGCGACGTTTTTTGTGTGAAGGTGGGTTTTCAAGGGCAGCTAGTTGCTTTGGTCTGTTAATGAGGCAAAAAATGATTTGGTTGGACATTGGTTTTCTGATCAATTTTTAAATTCACAAAAGAGTGCATGGCTTTAGGCCACCTCAATTAGAAATTTGGAGATTCTGGTACATTAGCACTGTGCTGTAGCTTTGATGAAGACCGTGATGGCAACCTGCATGTCATGCTGATCATATGGCTAGGATTCCCTTCCATTTCAATCATGATGGGTAATAACTTTTGGTTGTAACTGGCCTTAAATTAAAAAACCAATATTTGACCTAGATCCAATAGGATCGGCAGGGCTAAAATGATCCTCCACATTGTGGGACCCTTAAAAGGGAGACCCTTGTTTAACATAGGTCGATCTTTATGGATGTGAAGCCTTGGGAATTTCATTTACCCTTTTGCAGCTAAATATACTACATGGAGAGTGCCAATGCTAAAATTTGGAGGCTGCAGATACCCATTTTAACCATAAAGAGAGAACCACCTTGAAAGTTTTGGGTGCTTGGGAGGCTCACTTACAAGTACACATTCCACAAATACGGAAGAGGCAGCAGTCTTGCACACAGGAAAAGCCTCTTATTTCTTCTCTCAGCTCCCAGAGGTGTAGCACCAGCGGACGTTCAGAGCCCAGACAGCTAGACTCAAAAGGGCTTACAAGTATCCCCTTACACTTAGATCGCTTATCTGCAAGGAGTGGCTTCCCTGCCCGCTCCCCAAATGGATGGATGGAGGCCCTTGGCTAGCTTGCAACCCTCGTGGATTCAACCAGACTTGTCTGTCTTAATCCAACGCTTCCATGCCATGCTACAAGCTCCCTGTCCATCCGACCTGTGTGACTCAGCTAACATGTGACATAGCCTAAAGAGAGTGACCACTTTGGGTGGCGCAGTGGCTGTCCCAGTGGTGGTGCCAAAGCCCCTGAGCTTTCTAGAGGAATGTGGCCTCTATGCTGGAGCCAAAGCTAGCACCCTTGACTGTGCCATATAAGCAATGAGAGGTGTACCTGGCAGCCAGCTGTATCTGGTTGCTGAAGTCCCAGTGCATGACGCAAGCCCACAGTGCACAAGCCAGAGGCTCGTTCTCCCATGACCATGGACACCAGCAGCCGCTGGCAGCCACCTGTATCTGGTTGCTGAAGTCCCACTGCATGCAAGCCCACTGTGCACAAGCCAGAGGCCCGTTCTCCCATGACCATGGACACCAGCAGCCCACCATGGGGAATGGTTTCATCCAATGCTTGGTGGCCAACACATGCAGGAGAATGTAGGTCTCCAATCACATAGGTGTCCTTGCTCTGGCCTGCAATGATTGGGTCAGTTGCTTTTCAGAGCGCTCTTGCTTGCAAGATTATGATAGGCCTTGCAATAGTGTGTAGCATGGAGGCCGTTGGATTAAGGCAGACAAGTCTGGTTGAACTCACAGGGGTTGCAAGCTAGTCAAGGGCATGGTTTCATCCAATGCTTTGTGGCAGGACAAATGCAGGAGAATGTAGGTGTCCAATCGTAGTTGTCCTTGCTCTGGCCTGCGGGTAGTTGCTTTTCACAGCTCTCGCTTGCAAGATTATGGTATGGCTTGCAGTAGCATCTGAGCAGGAACTGGCATCCCAGCTGTCTGCTCAAGTGGAAGGTCGGATCCCCAACCTGCTGTGTAAGAGCTCCGATCTGTCTGAGCTGTGTAAACCCAGCTGTAGACATGGAACCGGCTTCCATTTTTGAGTACTAAGAGGGTATAATATTGTGCCTTCTGAGGCTTTTCGTTCCCTTGTTTGTTTGGTTAAAGGAAGGTCTTCGTGGCATTCCGAGTTTTCCTATTTTAAAAATGAACAAATCCAAAATATCTTGGAATATATGATTGTTAATTTTCTGTTCAGGAATTTTCTCTAGCTTATCCCTTTTCCCTAGGTGCATATGTTAAGCTTCTCTCTTGGAGTGCACCCACCCTTTTCAATGATTTTATAATAACCCTTTTAGGGAACCCCTCAAAAATCTAGATATTCTTATGACTAGATCAGTCACAGGAGGGCTACATAATTTAGTAGTGAAAACTGGCAACCTTCAAGGGGGTTGCCTTTTCCCAGTTTGGGAAAAGTGTGTAATTGAGCACTGATAGGCCACCAGAACTCCCAAAAATCTTGATGTGAGATGTTTAGCTGGCATGTATGCAGAGCCTTTGTTTGAGAGTGTTGTGGCCCTTTTGAAAGAGATGATCAGTGAAAATATGCCAATATTTTTCAAGGTGATGCATGATATACAGTGTACACACTGCCTGTGGAAAAGCTGCGAGCTTCTGTTAGAATCCTACAATGGGCAGGGAGTGGCAGAGCAAACTTCCTTAGCTTTCTTCCTTGGAAGTTGGCATCCAGCACAAAGGCCCCTCCTTTAGATTGGTTCACAGAAAAGATTTTTGTCAACACTTTAAACAAATAGACAATTTATTACTGACATTTGAAACCAATGTTCTGCAAATAGACAATTCATTACTGACATTGGAAAACCATAACTTTGCGCGCCACATGGTATATAGTTGCAGGTTTGATTGGAGCATCTGATGGAATTCACAGCTCCTCTTAGCCCTACGTGCTCACCTCATCCTAGAGACTTCAATCTTCCTTTGAGAGTAGCCAACTGTTGCATTTCTTATATCTGATTTTCTCATTACCCATTTTGAGTTATAATCTAGTTGAAAAGCCTGCTGATAGAAGGATCTTTCTCTCTCTCTCTCTCTCTCTCTCTCTCTCTCTCTCTCTCCCTCTCTGTGTGTCTGTCTCTTGCGGGTGGGTGAGTGTGTGTGGTGCAGGTGGGTGAGTGTGTGGTGTGTTTTTTTATGGAGATGATTATTCCTGTCCCTTTTTTTTCATCTCTATTCAACAGCCTTGTTAGTTTGCTTCCATAGGTTTTACAGCTGGAATTAAAAGGAAGATGCCAATAATAAAATCTTCAATATCATAGCAGCAAGCCACATCTGATCCCTATAGAAGTGCAAGTGATGGGACGTGAACCAAGTGGACCATCTATGATTCATATGATGCCACTTTGGTGCAAGGGACTTGAACTTGGTATCTCTTGATTAGAACCTTGATGCATAATCTTATGGTGCATGATGCCAATGCGTCTTTGTCATTGTTAAGTGCAAAAGGGCCATGGTATGGGTCATTGATCAGGGAGTGGAGTCAATGGCTGTGGGTCATTGAACATGAGTGGAGTGTTGTAGTCTGTTGTCCTTGGCTTGTTTACATTTCACTTCCAAATTGTTCATTCTTATCGCCTAGAACTCTGCATGTAGCTTTAATCTGAACTTGCAGCTTAGAAATGCCCTTTTCCTGTCTTAGTCAAGACAGAAGTGTCCCTTGCCATATACATATGAGGCAAGCAAAGGCAATTTTCAAGTCAATGAGCATGTACCAAGGGCTTCATCATGCAAGTATTGCCAAGCTGTGGTAATGCCTTGGTCTGCTGCCCACACGTCTGTCCCACACGTTTGTCCGAGGTTTGAACCTTGATCCCTACATATAATTAACTCACCAAAAAAAAAAAAGAATGGTGTTCTGATTGATACACTTCAAAAGCACTAAATAGAAGTGATTGCAATTAAGACCCACATACATTAATGTTTTATGCTATGCTATTGTTGTAAAATACATAGCATGTTCATGCTACAGTTAAGATCCGAGCAAGGTTTAGCTATTTAAGCCATGTGGGGAAAGGCACCTGCAGGTGGGTCTTTTTGCACCCGGTTGCAAGGCAAGTTTATAAAACTACACATATACAGAAGCCTTGAGAGGCACATGATATACATACCAAACAGAAGATCTCAAACCTTGGGAAACCCAATCTGCTCTATAAAAGGGACTTTGACCTTAGGTTATGGAAAATGGTTGAGCTTAGATTACGGAGGGATTAAGTGGGTTGATTAGTTTTCATCTTGATTATCTGTGTTTAGGTCGAGAATGGCATCTTCAATGATGTCTTCGTTTTGCATGAAGAAGAGCAGATCCTCCATGTCACTGGCTTCATAGCCTTTGAGCCAAAACTCACAAAACTCGGGTGAGGTTTGGACAAGGTTCCACCACTCTGGGGAGAAGTCCTCCACATCCCATTCCGGCATCACCTCATCATCTGTATGTATCAATTGTGCAGATGATGGTATGAAGAGGGGGGCATTGGGATTAAGGGAGGAGGTGAGGGAAGGAGATACTTGGATTGCCATGAATGTTGACAGATCTATCTTGTGGGATGGAGCTGAGCACTGCTCTCTCTCTCTCTCTCACACACACACACACACACACACACACACACACACAAAACACAGACACACAGACACACACACAAATTGCCTTCTTGCTAAGGGCCTCTCTCTCTCTCTCTAGCAGGCAAAATAGAGACCAATCCCAAGGAGCAAAGCAACCCACAACCAAAAATCACAGCCTTCACCACCCCCTATATAGAACCAGGCCTTCCATGCTTTCTCGATTTTATTTTATTTTTAGATTAAAAAAAGGGAAAATAAAGAAAGTAGACAAGAAAGGTGCTATTTCTCTTCAATACTTTAAAGTTGAAAGGTACCACCTCTTTAAATTTCTTCTTTTCTTTTGCTAAAGTGAAGGGTACCCCTTTGATTGCAACCTCCCACCTCCCAAATGACTTTTCTACATTACACGAAAATGCCCACTTGACCACTTCCACCACCTCCATATAGCAACCAACTCTCTAGATCTCACATATGCTTTTTCCCACTTAGCTTGTGCAAAATGGCCCCTTTTTCCCACTAACCTCCCTTTTTCATAAAATTGTTTTTTAAAGCTTTTTATTAAAAAAGGGCCCTTTGAAGCTGGCAGACACTTTCATTCATGCACATCATTGCTACTATTTATATATTCATATCTTGTTTGGATTATTATTCACACCAAGCCATGCCATATCAACCCCACAACCCCCCTTTCTAATGACCTTCCTCCCACTTTCCCTTCTTTTTCAAACCCCCCTCCTACCACTGAGCAGTGCTTGAGGAACCATTTTAGAGAAAACATAGACCAAGCTAGCAACTTGAAGGGAAAAAAAGAGTGCATTTCACCAAGTTCTGCTCTATTACCACATTCTATAAAACTTGTTGAATTTATTTAAGATTTTAATCGACCATTTTTAATTTTCAATAGTCATAAAGATAAGCTAGGGCACCTCTATCTCTAACATTACCTTTAAGTTTTGTGTGTCCCATAAACAATGAACAATCCTTTACTCAACACCCATGTTCTTTTGCATCGTTGTCCCAATACTTAATGGCAACAATGACTATGAATACTTCTAAAGATGGTCTCCATGATTATAGCATGCACTTCCCTATAGGCACGACATACACTTCCCTATAGGCACGCCATGCACTTCCCTATAAACACGGCATGCACTTCTTTATAGCCACGACATTACACAATGCAAATACTATCAAATACACATACATCACATACTTAAGTCCTTTTTTTTCTGGTTCCAAAAGCAACACCATGATGTGATGCTTGGCATACATCTTTACATTTGTAGTTTCATGGAACCTCAAAGAAGAATAATAGTTTGAACCAACAACACTTGGATAACTATGTAACATTTAAAAATAGCTAGTTTTGAGGTAGCTTATACTATTTGGATATCCTTCAAACACCAAGTGCAACCATAACACATCACAAAAAGATCAAATACCGTAAATGCACTCCAAAATGTAGATCATGTGAGGGGCTTGTATCCAAGATTGTTATTATGTTTCAATGGTGGTTCTAGATTAAAAAAAAGGGAAAATTCCAATAAATTGAATACATTTCTAAAGTTGGCCAATTTATAAACAATAGTAGAAAGAAAAATAAGAAAGTTTTTATCAAGACTCCTCTTCCCTAAAAAGTTCTAAAGTGCTACAAGCCTTCAAAACACTATGATAAGATTTGAAAAAGCCTAATGAAACTCCTTGCATCATAGCTATAAGCAAGTATGATAGAATCATAAGAATACATTGGATTGATAATTAACATTATGTACCAAGCGGTGATGTTAAATGGATTAGAACTGATCAGTGTACTATGGTGGCTATAGATTTTGGTAAAAGGAAAACGTACATCTACATGTGACACGTTGATTGGTGTGGTTATAAATAGTCATAGATACTCACCTACTTTTTGTGACTAGGAATGCATGAAGCATCTTCATGCACAAAATACAAGGAGACTATATTATAATGATGTGAATAAAGCATAATAAGTTATTTCAACCTAATAAAGTTAGAGTTATGAGTGTCTTATGTCGACATAATAATTATACCTTTCAAAACCTCACGACACCATTTTGTGGCTTAAAAAACTATTGCTTATTAAATATATAAAATCCTTTGCAAACATGTCTTTATCGAATACATTTAAATCAAATGTAGAGATTTGATTTGATTTAATAATCTCTACATTTGATTTAAAAGTTGGCACAAGTTAATAATCTCTACATGTCTTTATTGAAAACTTTTAAATCAAATCTCTACATTTAAGTCCATGGTCTTATAAATAAAGTTAGTATTCTTCTTAGAACAGGATAATGACTGAAAACATGTCCATGGTCTTAGCATAGGCACATCTCTCTCTCTCTCTCTCTCTCTCTCTCTCTCTCTCTCTCTCTCTCTCTCTCTCTCTCTCTCTCTCTCTCTCTCTCTCTAACTCCAAAATGAAGAACCTATTTCTCAAGAAAAAGGTATATATGTTCATGAGTGTCTGACAACACTGTAAACCGTACGTGTTCAAGAGCAAAGATCTAGTAAGCAAAGGAAATCTTGATTACAGCAAAGTGTTAACCTAATCAACTATCATGGTCAAAGGTCAATAAAAGTTGATTGGGTGGTTAACACCACAATTTTGGTTTTGAAGCATTTACTACCTAAAGTTAGCTAGTTTGTGGACGGTATTCTAGAGAGTAAGCTAATGGAAAACATGGGATTACTTGTTTTTCCACCAAATCTATTAGAATTACCTGTTTTCCCACCAGAAATATCACCTTTCTTAAATACTAAGTGGGTCCATAGCTGGTCACATAGGTGTCTGGGATGTAAAGGGGATCATATGATCAAAATTTTGGCCAAATTTAAAAAGCCAAATGTGAGTATTTAAGAATTGAATTAGGATTTGATCACTTACAAAAAATATCACTTTTCATAATAAATACTAAGTGTGTCCATAATTGGTCACACAAGCAACACATGGTCAAAGTTTTGGCCAAGCTTATGGGTGCCATTACACCATGGGGATGGACACTCGAGATGTGTACACAATGTAGATTCAACACAACTAAGGTGGATAAAACATCTACATCGATTGAGTATTGTTAACCACTCCGGTTTTTACAGGGCCTTGGCTATCCTATTTTTGTAAGGCATTCTGCCAACTTACAATGCCATCACTTTATTTGTGCACTAAAAAAACGTCTTTGTATTTCAAAAGATGCAACATTTTGTATGACAGTAGCCTTACTTTATGAGAGTGTGCAGCCTTACACTGGGCTTATTATAAAATAGGGGAAGTCTTAGACTTCATATGTAACTGCTTAGGCTAGTAAAAGGTCACCATGGACTATTTTTAAGTCATGGTTGGCCAAGTGTGAACACTAGTCACATGTCCATAAGTCAATTTCTCAATAAGCAAAGCATAATCATTCCCCTTTGCAAATAGATTGTATGTGAGCTCTCTCTCTCTCTCTCTCTCTCTCAAGGAGGAGGTGAGTGCATTGAAAGTGGAACTGGTAGCCGTCAAGAACACCGAGAAGGAAGAAGGGGAGATCAATGAGAACACTCTCACGGCCATCAAAGAAGAGATCTCCAAGGAGATCACAAAGGACATGGAGGGAAAACTCAAAGCCAAGCAGTCAGGATGGGTTGAGGTGGTGAAGAAGAACATCCGCAAAGAAGTGAGGGAGGAGACTCAAAGGGAAGAACATCAAATCATTCACACCACCATTGAAGAAGATGAGGTATGCCCGCCGCCTCAACATTCGAGTCACAGGTATAGCCGAGACACCCAACTCCGCTCCCGAGAAAGATGGACAGCTTCTATGCATGAAGCTAGGCTACAGAGGGAAGAGGACCCTCTCCCCTTCACCCAAGCATGGAGAGCCGGGAAAGACTCAACACGCAAGCGAGCCCTCATCCTACAGTTTGCAGGAGAGACGGAGAGAGTCACCTTCATGAGGAAGAGGGTCATACTACGAGGTATAGAGGGAGCTACTATTTTCTTGGATGATGATCTCACGAGGATGCGAATCGACTTACATGTGTGTCTACTGCCCAAGGCTGATACTCACAAAAGAGAGGCTGATAAGGATGTCCAATGCACCACAATCTTGTACATCACATACACCATACAATGAATACACACACACATGAACATCCATAGGAACATACAAGGGGTAGTCGCCCACCTAATCGTAGGCTCCAAAGTACAAATCTTGTGCATCACGTACACCATACAATGAGTACACACACGAACATCCATAGGAACATAGAAGGGGTAGGCTAGCACTCGCCCATCTAATCGTAGGCTCTGAGATACACACACATCACTCATCACCCAAACTTAGGCTCCAAACCATACACAATGGTAAGCCACTCTTGAACTGAAGACTAATATAACCCTAGCAAGCCTGCACCGTCAAAGCATAGACATCTTAGTCTCTCACAATTGTCACTAGGATTGCTAACTAGTGGGCTAACCACAAGCTAGGTTCCGTGGGGGGCCTCTCTCTCAAGGTAGAGTTCCACACATAAACTCTTATAAAAATGAGCCACACTCTCACTTGTCTTTGAGGTTGTATACTTACATCAAGATCGGCACCAAAAGTTTAAAACATTGTGGCACCTGGCATGATTTGAGCACTTCATGTTTGGGAGAAAACCTTAAGGTTCCTAGTCCTACTCTTCCTCCTTTATTGTGGAGCAAACCTTGGAGAAAACCTTAAGGTTCCTAGTCCTTATCTTTCTCCTTCATTGTGTAGCGAACCTTAAGGTTTCTAGTCCTTCTCCTTCATTCTGGAGTGAGCCTCAACACTTCTTGCAATCCCATCTAGCAAAAGAAATAGAAAATGAAAAATCTACTTGTTTAATGGTTTTTGATGATTGATAAAGGATTGATTAATGCAATTTCTTGGAAAGCATTATGTATTTTTGGTGTGAGTTATCGTGGCCCAAGCTTTTAAATTATGTTAAGATTTAAGTGCATTGTGGTAGTGGAAATAAAGGAACTTCGTCTTATGCAATGTCGACATGTGGGTGCCATATCCGAGTGGTGCCTCACATGGGTGCATCTCTTGAGATCGTGACCCCTCCTTGGAAGTATGTAGGGTGAGATCCCAACACATCTAGGTAAGGAGAATCAAAGTGGCCTCTAAGAGGATGGGTTTGGTGATGATCTAGACATTCGATGTAGCTCAACAAAGGTGGACATGCTCTTGTGTAATCTTGTGAATCCAAAAATGGTTAGAGGGAGATATCTTGATGAGATTCCTCGATGATCTGCCTATTAAAAATTCAAAACTAGTTAGGGCCATCCTCGAGAGACCTAAAGTAACTGGCCTTGATCTTCATTGGCTTCCTATGTTGACGATGTGGATAACAAGAGACCTATACTAGACAGTGATGGGAAGGTGAACTAAAACAAGGTCACCCTTTGGCCATGAAGGTAACAAGGAACCTAGGATATTTAAGCAAGCCAAGCTCTATCAATCCACCAACATATGCGAGCTCAACAAAGTCAAGCCTAAGGTAGAAAAGGAATCCAAGCCATCACCAAGAGGAAGATCTAAGGTAAGCCTCAAGAGGAAGATCTAAGGTAAGTGCCATAGTATCAGAGTACTTTAAGTCCTAAAACCTCTCCCCATGAAGGCATTAAAAAATCATCAAAATAGAGATCCTACCACATGAATCTCAAGTATGAATAAATGATCAAGAAGAGAGAGACAAGCTCATCGACGTGCGATTTGTGTATAAAATTGATCGCACCAAGTGGTTGTCATTGATAGTGATCATTTCCTAAGAAGAATGAAAATCCTAGTGTCCCTCAAAAAGGTTAATGATGTTGCCATAGTTCACGACCATTATCCCATCATTTACATGGACTCTACACGTTGAAAGAGTCACCAAAGTAGAGACTCACACCTTCTTGGATGGATTCTCTAGATATAACGAGTTGTGATGATTGATCCTACTCACATCAATACAAGATAATATTTTCCATGGAGTACCCTATGCTTATTATCAAGTCATGTCATTTGGCTTGACCAATGCCCCATCTCCTTCCAATGCTTAATGTGAATAGCCTTCAAGGAGCTCCTTCGAAAGATCATGTTGGAGATATATATCGATGACCTTTACATGCCCAAAGTGGAAGGAGCATATAGCTCATCTTAGTCTTGTTTTGAGAGACGCAGGCTCTACTACATCTCATTGAACCCACTCAAATTCCAATTCTAGGTTAAACATAGTGTCATTGTAGGACACATTATCTCCAACCACATATCCATAGATGAAGAGAATAAGATACACATAATCTTAGAGTTACCACTAACTACAAGGAGTTGGAGAGATTAATCGGGGCATGTAGGGGGTGGAGAGATTCAAGGGGCATGTAGGAAATTACAGAAGGTTTATCTTCTTTTACACACCATATATAGTAGACCCCCTTGTATAAGAGATGCTAACTATCTTTAAATGGATAGAGACAAATGCCAATGGGCATACAAAAATCTAGAGAAGGCATTAGCAAGCACACCCATCTTAAGATCCCCTAATTGGGATTTTCCATATGCATATCGATGCTTATTTTATATTGGTTGTATGGTATCACAATTGAGGGAGCATAATATGGGCTTCCCTGTGATCTTTCTATATCGATGCTTCAACATTTTCTATTGGGTGCATGTTAGCATAGCTAAGGGAGCACAACATGGACTTCCGTTGTGTGACCTTTGCTAGTCGTCAACTTATTGACACTGAGTGCAAATATACAACCACAGAAAGAGAGGGTTCAAGCATAGTATATACACCATAAAGAAGTGCATACATTATCTCTTGTTTTATTTATTTTTTCATCAAGAATCACTACTTTATTTAGTAAATAAGCCTTTGCACCACAAGAGACACATCACCAATTGATGGTTGCTCATTCTTTTGGAATATGATTTTACTACTATCACCATGTGAAAGGGATCCATGCATGTCCACATTGAAGATCAACTTTCTATCACCTTCTAGAATTCTAAATGGAGAACCCCCTCTAGGAGTGAAATATCTTCTCAATGCTTTGTTATTCCACAAATTGACCATTTATAGGATTGGAGTGAAGGCATTGCCCACTTCTTGTCCAATGGATTCCTAATTGAGAAGAATATAGCTAGATGCCTCAAAAAGGTGGTGGTGTGGATTATTAATTATTGATAGAACGAGAATGCTTTACAACAAGGGTCCACACATCATCATGAGGAAATGTGTTCATGAAGATGACTTTGTTACCATAGCCTATTTTGTCATAGGGAGAGGACACTTTGCCAGGGACATGATAGCCTATAAGGCTCTCTAGGTTGGACTATGGTGGCCTACACTCTTTGGAGACTTTGGAGCCATAGCTAAAGTTGTGCAATGATGAATACGAAAGATTTTTTGTGGTCCAAGAGAAGGATTATATTCCCCTAACCCCTGTATTTTTGGAACACTTTGCCAGGGACATAATAGCCTATAAGGCTCTCTAGGCTGGACTATGGTAGCCTACACTCTTTGGAGACATAGCTAAAGTTGTGCAATGATGAATAAGAAAGATTTTTTGTGGTCCAAGAGAAGGATCATATTCCCCTAACCCCTGTATTTTTGGAACAACCATTTGAAAAAATGAGGCTTAGACTTCTTAGGTCCTATTAGCCAAGCCTCTCAACAAACCCATGTGTGCTTCACCATAGGTTTTGCCACACTGACTACTTCACCAAGTGGGTTGAGGCCAAAGCTACATAGAAAGATGACACAAGATCTACCCACACCACAAGTTTTTTTATGAGAATGTGATCACTTATTTTGGTCAACCACTAAAAATAATGGGCGATTATGATACGCATTTATTTAAATGAAGTGGTGTTGTGCTTGTTCAAAGGAGTCCTTGTGGTACATAGAAAGTCAACACCTTATTACCCATAAGTGGATGGCCAAGATAAGAGCATAGTTAAGGCTTTATTTACCATTCTCCCCAAGATAGTAGAGGCATCCATAAGTGATTAGAAGCATAAGTTGTAGTCTACTCTATGGGCCTACTACACCTCCTATTATAAGGTGGCTATCAATATCACACCTTTCCAATTTGCATTCTCGGTCTTGATGTAGTCATGCCAATGTGGAAAACTTGGTTCTAAACCTTTGAATTTTAGCAAGACAAAATCTCAAGGAAAACCCTCATAGAGAGGTTTTCTGCCTTTAGACAAACTTAAACAAGCAAGGATTACGATCCGTGTGTGGATTGATGGGTTGAAAAACTATGGTGCAAGAAGTGGTTTGACAACCAACTAAAGAAAAAATGCATGAAGGTAGGAGCCATGATACTCGTCTATAGTATCAAGGAAAATGCAAGTACATTGGGCCAAGATCCCTACTGTGTTGCACAAAAAATTGCTACTTAAGGCATAGTAAAGATAGACACCCTGGATGGGGCTAAGAGATGGAAGGTTATCTAAATAGTAGCAAGGTAAAATATTACATTGGACCTCTCATCTAGGACATTCTCTTTCAAATCCAAAAGAAAAAGGAGGATAAATGAGGCATATAACAAAAAATAGAGGGCATACCTTGAGGTGGTCGGTGCCTAATAAAAAAACAACCAATGAGGCCATAGGCCCCCAAGTGTACATATCTTTGTACATGTAGCCAACCTTTTTGTTATATATGCTTGCCTTGAGCTAGAATTTCCCTATAAATACCACCTAACTCTATGGCTAACCTTGGTTTACACTTGGGGGCTAGTCACAATGTTTTGTCTTGGGAGGCCACCCCTCACCACACCATCTATAGCTACCCTTACCTGTGGTAAATAAAGTTGATTATTTTGAAGCAAAGTTTTTATTGGAAATAACTTGCATCAATTTTATGTGATCCTTTTAGGTACAATAAAATATTACATCATCCTTAGAAGGGGAAGAATTATGGTCAACTAGCAAAAGAAAACCTGCCACTATCATTGATCTTCCCCCACCAAATGGTCATTGTACCCTTAGTAGACGAGGACACCCCAAACCTAACAACATCCCAAGCCTCATCATCAATTACACCACCATTTCCTTGAAACTTAAAAAGATAAAAGAAGTATATATAGCATAGCCTTCTTTTTACAATCGTGTCATAAACATAGATGAGTTAAAAAAGACATGTAACCTTGAAAACTAGGAAGGGTCTCTTGATTAGAATATTTGACTAAAAAGCTTTGACATTACTTGTTTAGAAGCTTAAAGTAATAAAACTTAACCAAAATTTGCCAATTAACATGATCTATTTATTATGCATAAAGAATAATCTTCTCCTTTACCCATTGGAATAAAAAATATCTTGTTGCTCTAATCCTATCTAGGAATTTAGTTTGTTTCCAAGTTAATGATGCCCTCTTGTTAAAGCATGTGAAAACGTTGTTATGGGGGGCTACCACACCTCCAAGAGGGAACTCAATGCATTCACCTAAAGGATGAGCAATAGATCACAAACATCGCAGGGCACTTACCAATGCTTCGAACTTGAGTTCGTTGAGGCCTCCAAGCTCACTTGTTAAGCTCCAAACCTCCAAGCTCCACCTCCACACTATCACCGCAGAGTCGCTCACACCATCGCATAAGGCAATCACTCTCTCTCACTCTCCCACACAAGCATGAATCGTACAAGCATAGAAGAGGCACAATGCTAGAATGCTCTCTCTCTCAATCTCTCTCAAGACACAAAGAAGAGCTCTCTATAGCACAAAAGGGGATTGTGTCTTTTCATTTATGAGAAAATGCCTTATATACATTTGGACCTTATTCACACTTGGGCACCCAAAACTTACTTAACTAGGCCCTGGGTGGCCAATATCTCATAATGTACAACTTTTATAGTGCCATTTCATGCCACTTATTAATGTCCTCAATTGGAGGAGCATGCTTGTTAATCCAAAATGGGATTAACATCTCCCCCTTCTTGATGTAGGTTCTATCCTTAGAACTTGCTACCGAGGTCTAAAGACCTAGTCACCAAACTCATGTTAGTAGAAATTCCTTCGTAAATTGAAGCTTCCTGAGTGTGCGTCTGAACGTTGAGTGGGAGTGCCAAAACCTTGTGTCCACCATGTCCTCGAACATGACATGCATGTAAGCCGGAAGACACCTTAGACCATGGTAATACAGCATCATGCCCCGATGGACCTTGATTCATGTCGAACTGTAGGTGTTTAGTGTCATGGCCATCATAGGGCTCTTTAGGTTGATCAATCAGGACCACCAGCAATTTCAAAAATCTAACACTTACCACGATTGCTGGGTCCGGGATACATTTCCATACTTATATCCATGTAAGCATTCAATCAGGACCACCAGCAATTTCAAAAATCTAACACTTACCATGATTGCTGGGTCCGGGATACATTGCCATGCTTATATCCATGTAAGCATTTGTTTCCTTTGCTCTTGTATGTCTGGAAAGGTTGCTGGCATAAAGATCGGGAAGTTGTAACAACAAACATGGGAGTCGCACTGCTTGGCCTCGTGAAACTCCAATGGAGTCCATCTTCTCTTAGGGGCATGTACAATGGGTCAACCTATTGAGTTGGTGGCGCGCACATATAGATTTGGCTATACTCTGGAATTGTTAAGTACTCTTTTCACCAGTCTAGCTGTATTCCAAAATCCTCTAGTTTGGGATGTGCCTCATCTGTGACAATTGTGGCATAGCCACCTCTTGTGTGTACGGGGTAAGCCTTTCTCCACCTGCGAAATCAATAGCTGATCATGAAGGTGACAATCATGATTTCCAGCAGGTCAACCAACTAGGAATTGGCCAATTTTGTGTGCCACACCACATTAGCCCATAATGTACCTTCTCCAGCCAAGGGAATTAATTCTTCTAAATCCGGGCGAGGTTCTCATATAGAGGGTATAGCACATAATGTTGTTTTGTTGGTGTGACCTCGGAGTAGGCTTCTGGCATAATCCGTCTAGTTGGTTCAAAGGGTGTTACTCGCATTAGCACCTTAAATATATCAACTTGGGCTTTAATAGAGGATTGCCAATACGCGAATTAATCCGTCTAGTTGGTTCAAAGGGTGTTACTCGCATTAGCACCTTAAATATATCAACTTGGGCTTTAATAGAGGATTGCCAACACGGGAATTAATCCCTCATATTCTGCACACCAGACAATGATTCCAAAATTGTATCATCAGTGAAAGCTTCAATATTGTCCTGTGAAAAGATGCAGGGGGGAAGAGAGCTTGAGCTCTTGCAAGCACACACACACTCACAAAACCCTAATAGAGAACACACAAGGTGAGAGGCTGAAAATCTTCTTCTTCTTCACTCAACACTCAACACACCATATACAAAGATAAGAGTACATACAATATGAAAGGTACTCAACCAAATATATACACGGGTTCTCTATAGTGTGAACCCAACTAAATGAGCTGGTGCTATAACTATGCCAGTCTCTAGAATGGCTGTCACACAGCCTGTCATCCCACTGGCTGCATAACACCCAAGATCTCACCAACCATGCCAGTGGTGTAAGTGTGGAGCTTATCCCCCAGGCGGGTCATCAGTGTCCGCCGCCTCACTGGATGAGCTCGATATCTCAACACTCCCCCTCGAGCTCAACTCCATCTCATGTACACTAAGTGAAGCCCTGAATCTGCGGAGCTTCTCTGTACCCAATGCTTTGGTGAAGATGTCAGCTACCTAATCCTCTGTGCTGACATAAACAAGGTCAAGGTCTCCTGCCAAGACCTTCTCTCTGACGAAATGGTAGTGGACCTCTATATGCTTCATACGAGCATGAAAGACTGGGTTCCTAGCCAACTATATACTGCTAATGTTGTCACAGAAAATGACAACTTGTCTATCCACTGATAGACCCAAATCTGCAAGTAGCTTTCTCAACCAAGCTACCTCACATGCTGCCATAGCAACTCCTCTGTACTCGGCCTCTGTACTGGATAGCAGCCATGGCAGCTCCTCTGTACTCGGCCTCTGTACTGGATAAAGCAACCGTAGGCTGCTTCTTGCTGCTCCAAGTCACAGCAGCACTCCCCAAAGAAAACATGAATCCACTGGTAGATCTCCTATCTGAGATGCTACCAGCCCAATCAGCATCTGTGTACCCATGTACACATATCTCTGTCCCAGTCTCATAGAATAGTCCATAATGCAAAGTAGACCTCACATACCTCAGTATGCGTCTCACTACATCCAAATGCGGTTTCCGTGGAACCTGTATAAACTGACTCACCAACCCAACAGCATAGCCCAAATCTGGTCTGGTGATCGTCATGTAGATCAAACTTCCTACTATGCGCCTATACATAGTAGGATCCTCCAAGATCTCTCCTGAATCTACACTCAACTTGCCATTCTGATCCAATGGCACGGCAATAGGCTTACAGCCTGTCATACTATACTTGGACAACATGTCCAAGCCATACTGTCTCTGCAGTAATCCAATACCATGTGGTGACCTAATCACCTCAATGCCCAAGAAATATTGAGCTCCCCCAGATCCTTCATCTCAAACTTCTGTCTAAGCAAGATCTTTACATCAAAGATCTCTGCATCATGGTCCCCCGTAATGATCAATTCATTTACATAGATGACAACAAGCACAACCCCTCTATCACCATGTCTCACATACAGCGAGAAATCTGCATTGGCTACATGAAAGCCAATAGTGACAAGATATTCAAAAATCTTGTCAGACCATGCTCTTGGTGCTTGCTTTAAGCCATACAAAGCTTTCTTCAACCTGCAAACATGCTCGGGGTGACTCACATCCTCATAACCAGGTGGCTGCAATATATACACCTCTTCTTGCAAATCCCCATGCAAGAATGCATTCTTTACATCCATTTGATGTAAAGACCATTGCTTTGACGCAGCCACTGCTATCACAACTCTCACCGTTGCCATCTTGGCAACTGGGCTGAAAGTTTCCTCATAATCAATGCCATATGTCTGCGCATACCCTTTGGCTACCAACCTAGCCTTATATCTGTTTATGCTTCCATCACTGTTATGTTTTACTTTGTATACCCACTTGCATCCAATGGCTTTCTTGCCTTCAGGCAATCGCACTAAATCCCAAGTCTCATTTCCATATAGTGTATTCATCTCCTCATCCATAGCTTTCTCCCAACACACATTTCCAACAGCCTCATCAATGCATGTGGGCTCTACAACCTGCACAATCTTTGCCATATATGCATAGTGATGTGCCACATAACCATCATAGGTAAATCTCTGCACAGGATTTTTCACTCTCCCAGATCTTCGCAGCTTTTCATTCATGGCTTCCATAGCCTTCTTTACACCAGGTGTTCTCATAGCTGGGATCCCAAGCTCCTCATCAAGGCTCATATTTGAGCCACTAGACTCTCCATCAACATGAGAATGCCCTGCAGAAATGTCAGGCATACCAAGGGGCTCAACCACTTTCTCTTTTCCTTTACATGATGTACTAATCACATTTGCAGGACTGGTATTATGACGCGGCCTGCCACTCCATGGTCTATCAATAGACCCACTAGATGAGGACTCTCCTGGTCCACTCAAAGACTGTGATTGCTGACCTGCATTCTATGCAACCACACTTACACTCACATCAGCCCCAACAGCTTCTTTTTCAGCAGCATACCAGCTGCTCATCTCTTCAAAGACAACATCCCTGCTTACCCTCAACTCATGTGTAGCAAGGGAATATCCAATAAACACACATTTTTCAGCTTTCGGATCCAGCTTAGTTCTCAGCTCATCTGGCACGTGCACATATGCAATGCATCCAAAGACTTTCAGATGAGACAAATCTGGTTTTCTACCAGTAAACCTCTCCTCTGGAGTTACATCATGTATGGCTGCAGTTGGAGTCCTGTTCATGATGTATACTGATGTAGAAACAGCCTCAGCCCAATAGCTATGCGGCATATTTTTCTCTTCCATCAATGCTCGCGCAATCCCAGCAATGTGCCTGTTTTTTCGCTCAGCAACTCCATTTTGCTGCGGAGTGTATCTGCATGTAAACTGTCTCCGAATACCATTCTTCTTCAAAAATTCAGAGAACTCATTGGAGAAGTACTCTCCCCCTCCATTTGACCTTAGGCACTTTACATATTTCCCTGTTTGCTTTTCAACCAAAACTCTGAAATTCTGAAAGTGAGTGAACACCTCACTCTTCTCCTTCATGAAATATACCCACACTTTCCTTGTGTGGTCATCAATGAAAGTCACATAATACCTGCAGCCTCCCATAGACATGGTCTTCGTAGGACCCCATACATCTGAATGCACAACATCTAGTGCATTTCTGCTCACATATCTGTTACGTGGAAACACATGCTTTGTTTGCTTCCCAAATTGGCATGCTTCACATATTCTCTGCATACCTTACACTTTAAATTTTGGCAGCCCTGTCACAATTTCTTTAGTCTACATAGACTTCATTCTCTGCACATTCACATGTCCAATTCTTTTATGCCAAATGTCTGTGTCTGCAACAATTCCTGAACCATTTGCAAACATCGCAGCACTCATTTCAGGCATGTCTACATTCAACGTAAACATTCTGCCCACTCTGTTGCCTTTTGCAACCAACCTGCACTTGTCTTTAAAGTCTTCAACATAACAACCATCAAGGTTAAACCTAACCTGCAAACCCTGCTCAATCATCTGGCCGACTGAAACCAGATTCTTTGTTATGTTTGGAACGTGAAGTACATCTGCAAGGTACTTCACTTTGCCATCCTGCATAGATAATGGCACATCTCCAACATGGGAAATTGGATGAGCAGTGTCATCTCCAACATGGAAAATTGGATGAGCAGTGTCATCCCCTGTTTCCACAAAACCTAGTCTTTTCGGGTTTTTCATTTCCTTGAACCACTCCCCATGACTTGTCATGTGGTTCGAAGCACCTGAATCCACATACCACACATCATCTTTTTGTGCTGCTTCAACATTATCAGACATGGCATTCATGACATGCTGCATAACAAACAACCTTTCATTGTCCTCATTATTTCTGCTTGAGGATGCATAGTTGTTTTGCTGCACTTTCCCATTTTGCATGTCAGCCTGCTTCTTATAACATTCTGCCTGCACATGTCCAGGCTTACCATAGTAATAGCATTCACGTGCATCATTATACTATCTTTGCCAATTTCCACGGCCTCTTTGACTCCCCCTACCTCTAAATTTGCCTCTTCCACCTGCGTGTTGTTGTTGTTGTTGTTGTGTATTCTGGGACTATTGTTGTTGCTGCTGCTGGCCATAATTCTGATTACCTGTTCGGCCACCTCCTTGACCGCGTCCACAGCCTCCTCTACCTCGTCCTCTTCCTGAACTTGTGTAGAAGGCCTGTTGCTCTGAACTGTTTTTGTTTTGTGAAGACTGTTGGTCTTCACCCAAGCTCTTCTCTTCTATAATCAGCATAGACACCAAATCTGTAAAGTTGGGAATGTTTTCCCGAGTCTGAATAGACGTCTTGAACACCTTGTATTGTGGCCCGAGACCACGTAGACAGACTTCCACCTTGTCATCATCATCTACTGACACACCAATAGATGCAAGGGATTCCACAATACCCTTTATCTTCAGCGCATAGTCATTCACAGACATGCTCTTTTTCTCCACAGTATGAAGTTTGTTCTTCAACTGTATCTTGCGTGCCTTGGTATTTGTTTCATAAAGTTTAACCAAGGTGTCCCACGCCTCCTTGGGGGACTTGGCATCCTGAATGTCCCTAATCATGGTGTCCTGTATACTAATGGAGAGCCAATACATAACTTTCTTGGCTCCTTGGTTCCAGTCTTTAAACTCCTTCACATCTACAGCATGCTCATCTTCTATTTAGTCCCAATAGCCCTTTCCCATCAGGAAATTCATCAACCTGAACCTCCAAGCATGGAAGTTATTCTTATCAAGCTTCTCAGCCACAATCTGAGTTATCCCATCATTTGACATCTTGCCAAACACACAATTTTACCAGAAACAGCACTCTGGTTTGTCCTGCACAAACTGCTGTATTTTTTGCAGTGGTACTGTAGTACTCTCAAATGTCACAACCAGTGACTTCAGTGTGCATACATACACCCACTGGCAACTGTTGACCTCTTTGCAGCACCCACAGTGTCTGCACAGTCAATCTGTCTTCCTACAGTTCTGAAAACAGAGTTCTGTAGAGAATCGATGACTTACCCGCAATGCTTGAAATCGCCTGCTTTCTGAAAAATGGAGGTCCAGACGCGACCGAAACGCATTTTCGGTCTAGATATTTTAGTCCAATAGGACAGCATAGTTGCCCTATAGCTTTACTCCCGCGAAGAAAGCTCCTCAATCAGAGATCGTTGCCGGTGCCTCCCGTAGAGCTCCCGACAAGGGTGTAGTCACCAACACAAATAGGTAAGAGTAGTTGAAGCTCTTACCCTTGTACCGCTTCCTGTGGTTCTCTTGCTTGCAACTCAGCCCTTAGCACGAACCAGGCTCTGATACCATGAAAAGATGCAGGGGGAAGAGAGCTTGAGCTCTTGCAAGCACACACACACTCACAAAACCCTAATAGAGAACACACAAGGTGAGAGGCTGAAAATCTTCTTCTTCTTCACTCAACACTCAACACACCATATACAAAGATAAGAGTACACACAATATGAAAGGTACTCAACCAAATACATACACGGGTTCTCTATAGTGTGAACCCAACTAAATGAGCTGGCGCTATAACTATGCCAGTCTCTAGAATGGCTGTCACATAGCCTGTCATCCCATTGGCCGCATATCACCCAAGATCTCACCAACCATGCCAATGGTGTAAGTGTGGGGCCTATCCCCCAGGCGGGTCATCAGTGTCCGCCGCCTCACTGGATGAGCTCGATATCTCAACACTGGGGGATAGGATAGCATACCTTCTGAGGTTGCCGTTGGGGAGACACGTGAGGTGCCAGTATCTCCTTGGGGGGCAAGAGGGTTAGTGGAAAAATCTATCCTACTGAGGAGTGAAAGTACATAATATGCAATTGGCCTGAGATGTGTTAGTAGGTGGGGTATTAGGATAGGGATAGTAAATGCTCGAACACAAAAGCTATTATGTCATCCTCCTAGGATAGTCCAAGTATCTCGGAAAGACATGATTGGATCATCTATTGCTATGTCATTCTTAAAAGAAACCTAATAAAACACTGTAAGTTTTATTTTTATAAACCATGCTGTGATACTAGTTATGAGGACTTTCACCCTCTACATTTATCAAAATATGGCTACTACAGAGTGGAGGACTTATTAAGGGTGAAAAGTCTCACTTAGGGGCTTCATACAATAATGGCATAACATTCGAATATCTAGCCACATGCTTTATGCAGTTACACTAGAAACTTCTCATATTAGGAAAAGTGTATGACTCCTCTTGATGCATGTCTCCCTCATGATTCTCATAAGGGGTGATTGGTGGCTCCCCTGGGCCCAACCAACATCTTACTCCTCAATTATAAAGATGACAGCCTCAACACATTCCAACTAACATTCCTACATCCTAATAATCTAATTTTCCCAATTTATCCCATCTAAAGTTTAAAACAACTTTTGGTCTCGTTTGGAAACACTCGCATGCTCATGTCCACCCTATCACACTTGTGCTTTCTAGTGTTTTAGCCTACCACCACACATTGGCCTATGGAGCTAGCGTGAACTCACACACCCATAATTGATATTCATTATTCATTACTCATGCACCCAACTAAAAGTAATAAAATTAGTTTACACACATACCCCACAACATACTTTTCTTTTGAGAGCCAAACATTTAATTAAACTTCTAATCATTTCCTATATTAAAATGTAATTCATGTGGTCTTCACTCAAGGTCGTAAATGATGATACTTCTTATTTTCTAGGTAAGATTTAGAAAAATCTTAATGTTCGCTTAGAAGAACCTATTTTTTTGATCCCCTATATGTACTACACTTTGGGTTATAATTTAAGTGATCCAATTTGGTCCTTCTAACTCTAAGGGTTAATTTATCTAAATTTCCATTAGTGAACCTTCTCTTATTCTTTATCTTCCTATCGTTTTCCTCTCTCTCTCTCTCTCTTTCTCTAAAATCAATCTCTCTCTCTCTCTCTCTCTCTCTCTCTCTCTCTCTCTCTCTCTCTCTCTCTCTCTCTCTCTCTCGGCTAAGTAGCCATTTTTAATTGCTATTGCCATTTTCCTATAACTTATTCATCTACACCATACTTTCTCTCTTCTAAGTCATAAAAATGGGTAATTGTAAGGTCCCTCCCAAGCCATGTATGTATGTGTCTCTTTTAATATAGATTTCAATAAGGAAAGAGAGTGTAATTAGAGAAGAGTGAGACAACACGGCTAGAAACATTAGAAAAGTGTTAGAATAAAAATGTTAGCTCCAAAAATCCTAAAAGAAATAAGAACATAAGAATAGTTCTATTAAAAGATAAGTATCCCCAAAAATAGAATTTCAAATTTAGGTGATAAGAGGTCATATTTAGAGTACCTTTATACATTTAGAGTCCATGCATACTAAAAGTGTGGAAAAACAACGCGTTTCTAAAGATGGCACGCTTGTGGCTATATTCAGACGTTTTTGCCTATTCTGGCCACGGAAGCTTGTAGACCAGATGCCTTCCCATTCTTTTGACTGGTTATATGATTATATTCTGAGTTTTTATCAGAGAGTTATGACCGAAATAATTTGCTATTTTTGTCAGGGTCTCTACACAGAGAAAACTGTGAGAAGGCAGCAAGTAGCCTCAAGGTAATCTTAGAGTTTGAGATGTATATATCCCGTCATTCTTATCTAATATCTTAGAAAAGGAGCTTAGATTGCTATGGTCTTTCGGAGGAAGAGACCAAAACTCCATAGCTTTTCTTTTAGAGAAAGAATAGTATCCCGTAGCCCTGTAAGAGAAGAAGGCTATTTTGCCATAGACCTTAGAAAGAGAGAAGAGTCACAGTATGAGTAAGAGGAGATAAAGCTTGGAGATTATTGGATGATTTCAATCAAAATACAAGGTATTAGAAGACTTTATTCTCATATGTCAAGTTCTAAAGCTCTTGTTAACAAGCAAAGGCAACGATAAACGACAAATTTCTATAAGGTATATACATATTTTATTTTTCAATTACATATCATTCCTAGGTGTTGAGGTATGGCCCCTGCTTCTCTATTAATTGTTAATAGTGATCTATTTGATTGATTTACTATTTAAAATTTGTATTCTTTTAAATAACAGCATATGCCTTAATAAAGAATGTCTTATCACAATCTCAAGTTGAAATGCTAAAATCTTTGTGAAAAGGATTGTTTTCTTAAGAAGGTAACATGGATTCTAGTCCTATGGTTTAGTTGAGTAAATGGATTGTTATCTTAAGAAGGTAACATGGATTCTAGTCCTATGGTTTAGTTGAGTAAATGGATTGTTATCTTGGTTAAATTAAGTTACAGGTACAACTTCTCCCTGCCTTGACGCTGCCCCGTTCTTGTGCTTGTGTAGCAAGATGGCAGAGACGTTAGTAAGGCCTGGAGTTGGCCCATGGTATCCCTCATACCATTGGGAGAATGAGGTTTGCCGATTGAGGCGAGTGATTGTGATGCTGCCTAGTTCTGAGGGCCCAGGCTAGTGCGGTGAATTAGCCTACCCTAGTGTGCAGACATCCCTCTGAGGGGCGGGAGGATCAAGCGATGGAGCCTGAGAGGGCGACAGGCCGGCTTGAGTCCTCGCCAGCGGCCGACGATGAGGTGTATGGTCCCGTAGGGTTTTGCCCAGCATGTAAAGACTGGAAGGCCGAATTCTAGATCATCGGCGGTATAAAGGAAAAGATTAAGAGAGCCAGTTTGACTTGTATGGAATTGATTCATGTGTAAACTTTTCTTTTAAATCTTGTCTTGGTATTATTGTACTGTGGAAAAAGGCTGTTTTAATAAACCTTGTGAAAAGGACCTTAATTAAGGAACATGTTTATTTATGTCAAAGAGTGTGGTAGGATTAATTAGAAAACAAATTGACGCATTGAATAGGGTGGAAAGTGGGAGGATGGAATGCCCCGACGGCACCATTCTACAGACGGGTGGACCCGATTAGTTGGGTAGCTTTCCAACAGATTAAGTGAAAGCCCTACGTTAGATAAATAGGTTCTCGGGCAATTCTATTCTAGAAGACTAGGCCAGCGGCGGCTGTGCCTTGCATGGATGAGAAAAAAAGTATTGCCTCTAGAAATCAAGTCTTGTAGTTGCCCAATTTATGATAAATTACCCTATGGGTGATTTGACTTTTAGAAGATCATGCTTCCCCTATGGGATAGGACTAGGTCTTACCTATGAATCATATCCTTGAATCTCTACATGGTCAAGGTATCGATAAATAGGAAATTTTCTCCGAGTTAAGACTTAGTGGACTATCTTAAGTGTTTCTCCTATTTTGGAAGGGGAAAACCTTACAGTAATCCAATGTTAGAGAATTCCTATTATCCTGCTTCTTTCACTTTTACCTATTCCTATGCGATGATTTTAAAAAGTAACTCTTTCTCTCTCCAAATTTCTCAATAGGGTTTTAAACCATGCTTTCCTTTTTTTCCTATTCTATCGTAAAATCTACCTATTTCAATAAGAATTATTCACAACACCTAATTTTCTCCTATTAGGCTTTATCCCATAAATTTTAGGCCATAAAATGAGATTTTCTCTCTCTAAAAGAAGAAGCCTTTAGGGTCAAAAGTCTAAAGTTTCTTTATCATATTTTCTTCTGCATTTTATGGCAACACATCAAAATATTCCAAAACTCATCCATCATTCCTTCCTAAAATAAGAAGGGTTTTCCATGAAAGTTTAGTGCACATTTATATGCACATGATTGCACATAAATTGGTGCATAAATGCTTTTGCATATTTAATTTACTCCAACTCTAGCACTAATCTTTAAAAAAACATAAATTTGTTTCGAATTTGAGTAATCTAATGTGGGATCATCTCCTAAAAATCTAACAAAAAGGAGGGAAATAGGTTTGGGTGTAGCTCTGCTTGTTAGTTCTATATATTAATTTAATTTACCGTTGTATTATAATCTAAGACAATAAACTTAATAAATATTTAGAGACTCCTATAAGGTCATTTAAAGTACTAGGGCATATACATATTTCATTCCCCAAATATGGTGATACCTAGATCATCTAAAATACCTAAAATCATGGGTAAGGTCATTTAGATTTAACTAATACTTTTTTACTTTATTTAATTTCTACATAGCTTAAGAAAACTAAGAAATGACAAAACTTAATTACAAGAGGAGAAACAAAGGCCGCAAGTACATTGTACTTTAAAAATTTGAAAAAGGAGTTGTTTGGTCACTTACTTTTATATAAGGACATGAAAATAGATGTGTATATGTGCTGCAATAGGTGTAGATGACCTCCAAGCTCACAAATGATCCATGCTTTCTTCTGCCTTGATTTCAGTGCCTCACACAAGCTTAAATGTGATGTAGACAACTAGTTTGAGTAGCTAGGGTAGTATTATGGCATGTAAGATATGAAAGCAAGTATTGTAAGGCATAAATATGTTAAAATACTAGCAACTGGGTGCCATAAAGTAGCCATAGACAATATGAAGAAATGGGGGGGCTTTAATATCCTAGCACCCCTCCCATGAATGGAATCTACTATATATGCCATATTTGGGTCCTAGCCTACTACCATACACTCCACATATATGAGTTAACTCCATTAAAATGGGGACTAAGGGTGGCTAGATTAAAGCTTACTAATTCATGAGCCCACAATGAAACTAATATAAGTCACTAATGCATAAGCCCACCATGCAACTAATGCAACTCAAGAAAGGGAGCCCAACACCACCATGCAAAATACCACTACGTCGAATACCATCTGCAATTACCACCTACTCAAAACTGTGTGTGCCCATCTACAATTTCCACCTACCCAAAGACTATATGTGATCATACCATTACCATTTCCCATTTCCCACTTTGGTTTTCCATAAACCCATGGTTTTACCCCAATCATTGAAACTTATTCCATTTAATTAATTCTTCCATGGGCACTCCTTAAACTAGCTAAATGTAATTTATTTCCTTGAGGTGCTAGTAATATTTTTTTTTTGGCCAAGCATGACCCTAGAGTTTATCTTGGTATCTCCTATATTTTGATTTTAATTATGGACTTATTTTCTCAAATTATTTTAAGGTCTGGGTGCTTTTACACATATGCACGTGCTTTTTCCTACTTTGTGCAATTTTCTCTCTCCTTAGAAATGCACAATTTCATCCATTTAAAAAACCTTTTTCTAATAATTTGTTTTACAAAAAGAGAAAGGAGAGATCTTACAATTATTTCAAGTATTCATGGTAGAACTGCTAGAAACTAAGAATGTCTTATTGTAAATAATCAAGGAGAATAGGAGAGATCAGGAAAGCTTTAGGGTTTTTTTTTCATGCAGCACTATCAAAGACAAAATACAATATGCCACAAGTTAACCCTTTGACACATTGAAGCTAGATCCTTTGGATGAGGTAGATATTTCATAGGACTAGGGTAAAGTCCATGCTTGTGAGATTTTATTGTATAACAATCAACAGAGATATCCAACAAGGGACTTATTAAAATTAAGAAAATTTTTGAGGAGTAGATTGAGAAGAATATTTAGCAGATGAAAGAACTAAAGGATTTGAAGTTAAAGGAAAAGCCTTTAGTCAGATAGAGGGATTATGTAAAAAAAGACAGATAGAGGGATTATTCTATTAGTCGTTTATGTGGATGACTTGATTATCACTGGTGATAGTGATGCTAACATACATGATGTCATGAAGCTTTTGAAGTAGAAGTTTGAAATGAAGGATTTGGGTGAGCTACGATATTTATTGGGCATAGAGGTGGTGAGATCACCTCATGGCATTTTGCTATTACAGAGGTAGTATGGATTGGATATGTTGTCCAAGTATGGTATGACAGGCTGTAAGCCTATTTTAGTTCCATTGGAGTAGAACACAAAGCTTTCCATAGATATAGGTGAGCTTTTGTAGGACCCCATTACATACATGCGCATGATGGGTAGTTTGATCTACATGATCATTGCTAAGCCAGATTTGAGCTATGATGTTAGATTTGTGAGTAAGTTTATGTAGGACCATAGGAAGCCACACTTGAATGTGGCTAGATGGATTCTTAGGTACATAAAGTCCATAATTAATTATGGACTTTTCTATGAGGCTGGTATAAAGATACAACTACATGGGTACACCGATGTTGATTGGGCTGGTAGTGTCACAAATAGGAGGTCTACCAATGGCTTTATGTTTTCATTTGGGAGTGCCACTATGAGTTGGAGAGTAGTAAGAAACAACAAACAGTTTCTTTGTTGATGAGTATAGAGAGGCAGAGTATAGGGGTGCTACTCTAGAATCTTGTAAGGTATCTTGGTTTTAGAAGCTACTTGTTGGTGGTATCTTGGTTTTAGAAGCTACTTGTTGGTGATATAGGTGAGCTGGTGGATAGGAAAGTCGTCATTTATTGTGACAACATGACTAGCATATAGTTGGTAGTAACCCATTATACCATACTAGAATGAATCACATTGAGGTGCATTATCACTTTGTGAGGGAGAAGGTTCTAGGAGGTGACGTAGATGTGGTATATGTCAGCACAGAGGATCAGGTAGCTGACATCTTCACAAAGGCATTGGGGGCACAGAGAAACTCCATAGGTTTAAGATCTTACTTAGAGTGCAGTGTGTGGAGTTGAGCGGAGTGTTGAGATATCAAGCTCAACTATTGTTGCGGTGGACATTGATGACCCACGTGGGTGATAGCTTCCACACTTATATCACTATCTTGATTAGTGAGATTATGGTTGATATGCCACCAATGGTGGATGACAAGCTGTGTGACAACCACTTTCAAATACTAGAGTTATGGCATAGTTATAATGCCAGCTCATATAGTCGGGTTCACACTATGGACCAACCATTGTATGCTATTGTAGGAGAGTAATTTCCCATATAGTATATACTCTTATCTTTTTAGTAATATGGTTGTAGAGAAGAGAAGATGATAGAAGAAAATTCAGCCATCCATCTCTTTTATGTCTTGCTCTCTCTTATGTGTGTATGTGTGTTTTCTTACAAGGAACTCAAGATTTACCTCTCTCCCACATTCTCTTGAGAGGCTACCACCATCCAAAATCAATGTTCAAGCTTACAACAAGGAAGTAAAGGGCTCTCAACTTTCTACAAAAAGTTTGATTCTATTAAACAAATCTCTTCAAGGAATATTTTATTTAATATCTTAAGGATTTTTTTTTCATAATATTGTCAAAAGCTATAAAATATTATGGAGATTTAGTACACACTAAGGACTTGCAAAATCATGATAGTGGATGATGATATAGATGGTGACATGTGTGGTAATGGATCTAAATCCATAACACAACAAGTCAATCCAACAATCCCTCTTTCTAATCCAAGATTCCATCCCCTCCCTTTAGGTAATTTAGAATCAAACACCACAAATGATTTTCATGGCAACATTGCTAAGTAAAAGGTAGTGTTAATGTAGATTTTTCACTTTATGTGGATGAATTGATTCTCACTGGTGATAGTGATGTTGACATGCATGATGTCATGAGGATTTTGAAGTAGAAGTTTTTAATGAAGGATTTGGGTGAGCTACGGTATTTATTTGGCATAGAGGTGGTGAGATCACCTCATGGAATTTTGCTATTAGAGAGGCAGTATGGATTGGACATGTTGTCCAAGTATGGTATGACAAGTTGTAAGCCTATTTTAGTGCCATTGGAGCAGAACACAAAGCTTTCCATGAATACGGGTGAGCTTTTGTGGGACCGCACTACGTACATGCATATGGTGGGTAGCTTGATCTATATGACCATATGGTGGGTAGCTTGATCTATATGACCATTACTAGGCTAGATTTGAGCTATGATGTTGGATTTGTGAGTAAGTTTATGTAGGACTGTAGGAAGCCACACTTGAATGTGGCTAGACGAATTATTAGGTACATAAAGCCCACAATTGATTAGACTTTTCTATGAGACTGGTATAGAGATATAGCTACATGGGTACACAGATGCTAATTGGGCTGGTAGTGTCATAGACAGTGATAAGATTTCGTGGTGCTCATGCTAGATCAACTATGTAGAGGAGAGAGACTCACAAAATACAAGAAAACATCTTGCTTATTAAGTTGCTCAAAATACAACTAGGCTTCTTGTTCCATACAAAATGCCTTCTAGCTCCACCTTTAAAGTGAACCATAAGTCCATTCACACACACACACCCTTCTCTTCCCCTTTTACAAAACCTTAGTCTCTTAATACCCTCCCCTCAATACTAACTATGAAAGAAAATTGGAATAGGTGGTATTGGACATAGGTTGCCTTTATAACATTAGGCGTACAAGAATGTCATGGTGGTGTGGTTATCTAGGACTTACAACTATGTTCCTAGAGCCTTAGAGGCTAATACAATGATGCCATCTAAGTCTTTATTTGATGTCGATGAAGATGTACACCTTAATGATGGTGCACCCTACTCTTTGTGCTTGCTTGACCTCTTGTAGTTGACATGCTTTAGACATACATGTCATTGCTTCCACATGCTTTCCACCTTGACCATTCTCACACAATGATCAAAACAAGGCTACCACCCTTGCTTACGTGGTTTGCACATAGATGTTCCTTCAACATGCTTGATGATTTTCTGCATACCATACCTCCTCCATGTGCAATGAGGGCCTTCCTTATTAGATTAATGGTTATGAGGTAGATTTATATGGGAAAGGGAAAGGGAGGGTCTTACCACTTGCCTTATAGATTGGTCAAGGGCAGTGTCTACTCCATAATTACAACCAAAGCTTTTGTGCATGTTGGTTACATGATACCCATTAGGGTTTGAAGGTACAAGCTTAATGAAAGTGAGTAAGTGGTTGAGGTAAATGCTCAAACCAATAAGGTACATCATTCTTGGCTCAAGAAGGTGAGGGCATGACTCATAATGTTGCCTATGCCTCTTACAAAGACAATGCCAAGAGATGCTTAAAAACATGACAAACAACAAGGTAGAGCACTTAGTGATGCTATGGTCAACCTTACAACCCATCTTAGAAGATGAAAATGTTGAATATGCAGCGGAATAACATGCCTTGGGCGTGGGAAATGAGAGTATATGGCTTATGACATGCCTATGCCTCTTGCAAACAAGAGCCTCAAGGGTGATACACAATAACATTAAAGATGCGCACTTAGTGTACATGTGCCCAACTTTAAAAACCACTCAAAAATTGAGGTTGTTGATGAAAACCTAGAAAACTTCAATCCTTTGGCTTATGGGATGAAGACAATGGCATATGGTTGCATCATTTCTCCTTGGAAGCTTGCCAAGGTAAGCATAGAAGCAGGTTGACGATGAAGACTTATAATGTGGCACTTATGGTGTGTGCTCGGTCTCCAATGTTGATGAAGAAGAGCCTCCTTAGTGTTAAAGACCTCCTCCTTTGATGGTTAAGACCACATTAGTGTTAAGCAACACTTTGTTTGGTGATTAAGATCACCATTAGTGTTTAAAAACATAATTAGTGCTTAAGAGCACATTTCTAGCATCTAATGACACTTGCATTGGTGATTAGATTCACCATTAGTGTTTAAGATCACTCTTAGTGTTTAAAAACACTTTGGAATAACTCTCCTTTGTTGGATTAGTAACCTTATTAGTGTTAATCAACACTATTGGTGCTTTATAAGCACACTTTGAAAAGCTTTGTCCACTTGAAAATGATGTTGATGATGGAGTTTGATGAGTATGAGGCTCATGAATACCTCATGGTGTATGGCCACCACTTCAAACTCAGAAATAGGATTAGCAACAAGCCTCACAAGATCACTTAGGTGATTAGAGCAAAGAGGAGAGGATTAGAGCAAGAAAAAACTTGATTTTGAAGCTTTAATAGTGAGCTTCAATGGTTTTCAAGAGGGTAGCCCTGGTTTTTTCACTGTAGCAGACGCGTCAATGCACCATTAGTGTTGAAATTCAAGCTGTAGAGTCCTGAGACTATGGGCTTCAAAAGCCCTAAGCCCACGTGACTTGTGATGAGCTGCAAGCGTCGTATTTCTGTACGACATCGACGGCAGCCAGAACATGCGCCGGCCTACACAGGCGGCAATGCCGCATCAATGTATGAGGCTTTTTGTCGATTGGCTATACGAACGTGTGCGCCCGACTATCCTCTACATTTTCCCTGATGAGAGCTTGGCAAGTTGTTGCCTCCACGAGCTGCTAGAGCTCCTCCACTGGTAGGAGGTTCAGCTCCACACAAGAAAAGGTGATAGATTTGACCTATTCTGCACCACAAAAGGGCCTAATCAACCAAAGCTCTGATACCATGATAAGATTTCGTGGTGCTCATGCTAGATCAACTATGTGGAGGAGAGAGTCACAAAATACAAGAAAATATCTTGCTTATTAAGTTGCTTAAAATACAACTAGGCTTCTTGCTCCATACAAAATGCCTTCTAGCTCCACCTTTAAATAGGTGAGCTAGTGGACCATAAGTCCATTCACACACACACACTTCTCTTCACCTTTTACAAAACCTTAGTCTCTTAATAGACAGGAGGTGTACCCGTAGCTTTATGTTTTCATTTGGGAGTGCCACTATGAGTTGGAGAGCAGTAAGAAACAACCAACAGTTGCTTTGTCGAGTATAGAGAGGTAGAGTACATGGGTGTTTCTATGGCAGCTTGTGAGGTAGATTGGTTTCAGAAGCTACTTATTGGTGATATGGGTGAGCCGGTAGATAGGGCAATTTTCATTTATTGTGACAACATGAGTAGCATAGAGTTGGTAGAAACCCAATATACCATACTAGAATGAAGCACATTGAGGTGCATTATCACTTTGTGAGGGAGAAAGTTCTAGGAGGTGATGTAGATGTGGTATATGTCAGCACAGAGGATTAAGTGGCTCACATCTTCACAAAGGCATTGGGGGCACAGAGAAGCTCCACAAGTTTAAGAGCTTACTTAGAGTGCAGTGATTGGAGTTGAGCGAAGTGTTGAGATATCGAGCTCAACTATTGCTGTGGTGGACATTGATGACCCCCCGTGTGGGTGATAGCTTTTGCACTTATGCCACCAGCTTGATTAGCGAGATTATGGTTAATATGCCACCAACGGTGGATGACACGCTGTGTGACATCTACTTTGGAGTACTAGAATTATGGCATAGTTATAACGCTAGCTCATATAGTCGGGTTTACACTATGGACCGACCATTTGTGTGCTATTGTAGGAGAGTAATTTCCCATATAGTATGTACTCTTATCTTTTTAGTAATATGGTTGTAGAGAAGAGAAGAAAATTCAGCCATCCATCTCTCGTGTCTTGCTCTCTCTTGTGTGTGTGTGTGTGTGTGTGTGTGTGTGTGTTTTTCTTGCAAGGAACTGAAGCTCTCCCTCTCCCCCGCATTCTCTTGAGAGGCTACTACCACTATCCACAATCAATGTTCAAGCTTACAACAAGGAAGTAAAGGGCTCTCAACTTTCTACAAAGAGTTTGATTCTATTTAAAAAATCTCTTCAAGGAATATTGTATCTTGAGGAATTATTTTTCATAATATTCTCAAAAGCTATAAAAGATTATGGAGATTTAGTACACACTAAGGACTTGCAAAATCATGAGAGTGGATGATGATATAGATGGTGGAATGTGTGGTAATAGATCTAAATCCATAGCACAGCAAGTCAATCCAACAATCCTTCTTTCTAATCCAAGATTCCATCTCCCTTTAGCATCAAACACCACGAATGGTTTTCATGTTGACATTGCTAAGTAAAAGGTAGTGTAAAAGAAAAAAGATTAGAAAGTCTATAACTATAGAACGAAGCATATTTTGGAGATCCTCCTCCACCACCACTTCCACTATACAACTTATGAATTCATAAAGGATTGTGCAACTCAAGTGGTAGTAGTGTAAAAGGAAAATCCGATAGGCCACAAGTTGATGCTCCTACACTTTACAGCTAGATCCTTCACATGAAGTAGATCTTTCAGTTCATGCTCCGAAGCTTTAAGTTATGTAAGGACAAATGGCTACTTTGGAGATTTCCAATAAGGAGTTCATTGAAATTGATTAAATGGAGGAGGAGCAGATGTTCTAAAAAGGATAATAATGAACCAACAAATTGAAGGCCCTAAAAGTTAAAGGCAAATCCTCCAAAAAAAACATTCTATAATAATAAAATATTATCACAAATCATGGAGACTAATGTTGCCTTGTAGAAGTAGCTTAGTGTAGCAAAGGCTGAATGTCAAGAACCAATTTACCTAAAGACTCCAATAGAACAGAAGAGGGAAGAAGAGAATAAAGTATTCATCATATTTATCTTATATAGATACTCTATAAGGCCTAGGATTACACAACTCAAGCGGGTTTGTTTTCATGTAGCACTATCAAAGACAAAATACTATCAAAGACAAAATACAACACATTGAAGCTGGATCCTTTGGATGAGGTAGATATTTCATAAGACTAGGGTCAAGTCCATGCTTGTGAGATTTTATTATATAACAATCAAGAGAGATATCCAACAAGGGACTTATTGAAATTGAGAAAATTTTCGAGAAGTAGATTGAGAAGAATATTTAGCAGATGAAAGAACTAAAGGCTTTGAAGGTAAAGGAAAAGCCTTCAAAAATGTCATTATAATAATTTGAGAAAAGCTTGTAGTTGATTAGTGGAGACTAATGTCACACTCTAAAAGTAGCTTTGTGTGGTAAAGGATAAGGTTAGTGCACTTGAAGACTCAACAGATGAAAGACAACATCGAAAAGGATAAAATATATATCTTTTTTTGGGAAGAAAGTTATGGAGTGCCTGTAATTATATTAAAGATATTGTTCAAGTGGAATCCTTGCAAGAGCAATTTGGGTTTCTGAAGACCTAGAGGCAAGGATGTGGGACCAAGATCTAGGGTTAGTAATTCAAATGATGTGGTTTTATTTTTACCAATCTCATAGCAATTTCATCTTCAATAATCTAAGCCCTTATGGCTCTTCCTCCTTTTCTCATCCCACATTAAATGTGATTTTGTGGCCAAAATTCATATTTTTTAGATTATAGGGAGGATATACTTGAGAACGAATGATTATGAACCTATTCTAGAGTGGGGATCTTATCCCAATTCATTCAAAAACAATATATAATAACTTATTCCTTTGTTCATATAGACATGCAAGTAGTAGTTCATATAGAAAGACAACACTAAAAAAAAAAAAACTAAATTAGCCATTTGGACTATATATTTGATTGCAACCAACCTACCCAAACAAGAAGTAGAGATGTGGGTCCAATTTTTGCTCACTTGATGCCCAACCCATTGGGTATGTCAAGTGTTAACCTAAATCCACCTCTATATCCTTAACCAAAATTGATTTCAATCCATATAAAATTCATGGTGGCTAAGGAAGATAAACAGATTTAGCCTAACACATGGAAACTCAAAAAATCATGGAAGTAAAGGCATCCAACTTCATAAATTTTCAATGCATTATGAAGTCCTCAAGAAGACTTTATGCACCAACAAATGTTGCAGTAGGAAGACCTTAAGAAGAAGACATAAAGGATCATGCTCCAATCATGGAGGTGCTTCCACGAGATTAACATGCTCTGTAGCATTAATTATGAGATTAACTTAGCAAATTAATCTCAATTAATCTCTTGTTGTTGTCTTGGGTTTGTGAGCGGGCTTGAGGGGAAGGTGGTCGTGGAAAATGGGGAAGCTCTGTAGCATTAATTATGAGATTAACTTAGCAAATTAATCTCAATTAATCTCTTGTTGTTGTCTTGGGTTTGTGAGCGGGCTTGAGGGGAAGGTGGTCGTGGAAAATGGGGCGAAGGTGGTCATAGCGGACATTCAAGAACGACCAAGGCGCCCAGCTAGCAAATGACTAGGGTTCCCCTAAGTTTCTTAAAAATGACTCTCCTACAAAAACGATAAGGATTGCCAAGAAAAGAGCTCAATTGACTTATGGAAGGATCATATCTTAGTTTCAGATGAAAATCCAAAGGTAATTCAAAAAGCTTTTAAGAATAATTCAATAGTTTTTACTTGTTTTATGATATTTGTAATACTAACTTATGTTTATTTGCAACTTAGTGTTGAATGTGATGAATTTATTTCTCCTTCAAGCAGGAGGGAAGAGAGAAAAAGTTCAAGGAAAGGACACAATCTTGTTAAACTATATAAAATACTATTATAGTTCAAAATTGCTAATTTCACAAGTTTTAAAAACATGTAGAGCTTAGCATGATTTTGATCAAGGGACTATCCACATTTCTTCATGGCTCTCCTATACCTTTTAAATCTGATTGCATCATGCTTTTCGAGAAGAACAAAGCTTTACAGATTTTTGGATATGCTGATGGGTTATAATCTTCTAGAGTGGGATATTTTCTTTCTTATATGACTTATGCTCTTGCATTAGGAATAAAGGATCCAAAACAACTTACAGATTTTGGAAAGAATTACATGATAAGGTACATCGATAAGGAAGAGAATCAGAGCATTGCAATTACATGTTCAAGCTGAAGCTTCTTCAAAATAGTAGACAACCACGACAAGTCCATGTCAAGTGGGTTTTCGTACAAAAAGAAAGCGAACACTTACAGAATCCCACATCTAGTGATTCACATTTTACCCTTATTAGCTCGCATCTTGTATTGGATTTGTCACATCAATCAATCTTCTATTACTAAATACTTTTGATGTTCTCCATTCAACATGCTTTTGTAATGCATTTGAATTTTGATATACTTCTTGTCTTTATTGTTTTTGTGTAACTCTGCATGCTTGCGAAGATTTAGAATTCTTTGCCTCTTCCTTGTTACATATTTGGGGCCTAATTCTTTTGTAAAACCATTCAAAAACTTCTTTTAAATTGTTTGCTTGTTGACACCCTCCTTCATGTCAAGTGTGATGAAAGAATGCTCCACAGGCTTGATAGTGCGACTTCCATACTACTTTAAAAACCATGGAAGATGTTGCAAAGAATGTGTTGTAAACATGTTTAAATGCCATAGTTAGAAAATTATGCATATTTGAATGCTAATAATGAAATGTCATAAGAATTATGTGAAGTATTATACCATGTAATGCGTTATGCATAGTCAGACCATGCTTCTTTCATTGATTTTCTAAAAGCAACCAAATAATGTTCACCTCTTAAAATTCTGATGTTTCTATAAAAAATTTTGGTCACAATTGAAATATTTTGTTGAGTGACTTCCACACATCTCCTTTCCTTGTTCCTAAACATCCATTGTTTTGTCATGGTCCTTAACTTTATTATGCACCAATTTCCATAACTCGTACTTGCTAGGTGTGCTTCCTCTTATTTTCTTTATCTTTCCAAGTACTTCCTCTTCTTTTCATTATCTTTTTTTCCAAGTGGTTAATGGTTTGACAAGAATCTTCTTGCTTTAACCCCACCAATGCTTACCTCAACAGGCACTTGATTATTGGTAGATATTTTTTTTTTGTGTCAACTATAATTTTGACTTTCCCTCCATGCAAAGGGATGCTTGAAAGCACATAATCCAGTGCTTTAATAGTCCTTTTTCTTTTTACTTTGGGTGACATCTTCCAAGAAAATCCAAGGTATAATGGACAAGCTTCTCAACTATCCTAGAAAAAAGGGTGTGAAGAGTGCACACATGTACTCTTTCCAAACGACTGGGAAGCATCACCTTAAACTTAGGATCCAATTTATCTCTATTTGGTTTCTATTTCCAAAAAAAAATTCCAATAACCTTTGCACTTTCTCTTGATTTATCAATGATTGTAGGAATATCTATACGGTTGAAAATCCAACTCAAAGTTTCATGATACTCTAATTTGACCTGCATAACAAATACCAATAATTTACTTAGAAATAATCGCTTCAACTTGTAAATAAAACTTTTAAAAAATTAAAATGTTACCTCAAATGAATTGTTACTCTTTGTGTTTTCTTATGCTTGACAACCTCGCATTTGTCAAGTTTTCTTCTATGTGACAACCTCGCATTTGTCGAGTTTTATAACAAATTTGAGGACTCCTTGAGCTTCTTCAAAAATTATATTAAAGAAGTAAACCATGGCTTATAGATTAGGCTTTTACAAAAGTGATGAGTTATAGAGAAATGTGGTTCACTCCCAATTCTAGCAAACATGCTTCACTCCTCAACTAGAAGAGTTGCTTATCATGTAAGGAACTTCCAAAATTCCCCTCAACCTTAGTAACATCTTTGGTACCATCTCTTCCATAGTGGTTTCATGCACCACCCTTGTTGCTCCTTCGCTTTGATGAAACCATCTTCTTGGAGAAGACAATCTTCAAGTTGGATTTGGACGTACCATTCTTCATTACATTGGCTTAATTAGTTACATCTTCGTGCTTGTCCAATCCTTTCTCATGGTAGAGACGTTTCATGCGTACATGTCTCCTTCCAATTATGCTAGCTTCTTTAGTCTAGTTTGCATAGACTAACACATGACTGCCACCCATGTTTCAATAGCTTATGCATGTGCTCCTCAATATGCTTCTTGCTTCCACCTTCCACTTCATCATGATGCATAAATATATACACCAATGTGAACATTGATTTAGGAGAGGTCTTACCACTTGTTTATCAACACAAGGGCAGTGTCTAACTCCATTACAATATAGTAGATGACTTCCATGCATATGAGTTCATAAAAAAAATTTAGTAGATGACTTCCATGCATATGAGTTCATAAAAAAAAATTTAGGATCGGATTTCATGTTTGATGCACCGAGTTTAGCTTGGTTTCAAAAATTGTGCATGCCTTCCACTTCCCAAGCGAGAACAGCAAAAAATAATTTCTTCTTCCACTTGCTTCAAGCTTGAAAGAAATGAGGAAAAAAAAGCCCTTTGAATGCTTGGTTGAAAACCATTTGAAAAACCGTAGAGGGAAAGGTTTTAAAAAAAACGTTATAAAAAGGTTTAAAGACCTTTGGAAGGGTTGGTTTTTTTATAAGGTTTTCAAAAAACCTTATAAAAGGGTTTAAAGACCATTGGAAGGGTTGGTTTTTTTTTTTCGTGATGCGCTGCAAATGTTGCTTGCCAAACTATTTAAGCAAAGACAATCTTGTTGGCCTTGCTCTTGGAAGTGTTGTAGCCATCTGACGGACGGCAATAGAACCCATCGACGGAAGGCAACGGCAGAATCGACGAACGGACGGAAAGAAATGCACGGTTGCGTTTTTTTTTTAATGACTTGCTTCCTCCTCCTTTTGTTGTGGAGCTAAGGAGACACAGCTTCGAAGCTCACTCCCCTGCCTGCTCCCTATCTCTTCTTCACCGCTCCAACGCTTCAAAGAGAATCATCGACGAAAAACATAGACAGAAAAAAAAAACGCATGGATGGAACTTACAACATTTTTTCTTTTTCCTCTTTTTCCTCCTCCTCTTCCTCTTCTCCTTCTTGCCAATGATGGTTGTCTTCTTCTTCTTCTTCCAAGCTTCACGAACTTGTTGATGATGATGGAATCTCCACTTTGATGATGCTCTTTTGTTGCCTTCCTTCTTGACGCTTTTTTGCTTCTCACCTTCTTCTACCACCGTCCTTCTTGATGAGGATATGAATGGCTTATGATAGTGAGAGAGAAAGAAAAAGGGATTAAAGGGGAACTTAGCCATTGCAAGGCTCTCATACCATGTCAAAATAATGGGGAGTATGCACAATGGAAGTAATAGTTGATGGTGGCAAGAGAGAGCCACATATATGAGAGAGAGCAAGAACATAAGATGTAATGAAAGCTTCTATATTACCTTCTATTTGAGCTACTCCAAAGTTGGCTTAACCTTCACCCTCAAGTGTTGTGTTACAAAAAGTGAAGCCTACTACCCTTTATATAGGGTTCACCAAGGGCTAGGGTTGTGGGCCAACCCTAAATCCCTTTTCCACCCACATGCCCACTTTATTTGGGGTGTGTTCACACCTACATTATACATGCATAGAGGGATTATATGCATTGATGCCTACCTTGTGAACAAGAAAAATGCATAGAGCTGAAGTGGTACACGACGTGCGTCCAACATCAAAGTTCTCATCTACTACATCATCACAATTGTACATCCATCTGACACAATTCCTAGAAGTCCAGATTTCCCATAGGCAGCAGGTCCTGATAATGTTGAATAGAACTTTTGTTCCCTCAGTAACAACATACCATTTTCCCAATAACCAATCCTGTCTGAAATCCCAACCTATGTTGTACCCATTTTATTAATTTTTTCCAAGCACCTCTGATGATTGGGCAGCTCCAAAAAGCATGTTTATCATCCTTTAAAGCAAATTTGCATCTAGGACAACAACCACTGGTTATGTTCTTTTGTGATAGCTTTTCTCCAATAGGTAGAGCCCACATGTAAACTCTCCATAAAAACACCTAGAATTTAATAGGAATCTCACCCTCCCACAGCTCTTTCCACCTCTTTTTCTAGCAGCCTGGGCGCTAGTTTACCTTCCAGATTCTATTGCAATACTCCACATTCAAGTGTCCTCTCCTTAGCTTTGCATACAGGGCCCTAGCTGAACCATTCACTAGCTTAACTCCATTAACCCAAACCCAATCTTTGATCCAACAAGATTCATCAAAAGCAGTGGAGATCCAACCATCCTAAATCTGATTCACCTGCCCTTAGACAGCTAACTCTAATAGACTCTATAGGTTGGAAGCTAGCTACAGTAGAGCTGATCCAATCAGCTCTACCACACCGACTGACTAGATCAACTGATGTGATTGACAGTTGATCTAGTTACTGGATTGACAGCTAATTCCAATAGCTGACTCAGACCTGTAAAACAAAATAAAAAACATGTTAACCAAATATTTTGAGATGATGTACATGAGTCTTAAGTCCATGAAAGGCTTCATATGGGGTGATGCCTTGGAGTTCTTTAGTTGGGGATCTGCTCGTCCGGTAGCATGACGTGCTGATAGCTTCAACCCAATTAGTGTTGGTTCTCGGTTCTTCTCCTTTAGCATACACTTGGCTAACTCAAACAAGACTCTGTTCTTCCTCTCAGCAGCAACTCTATTTTTTTCAGGTGTATAGCTATAGGTCAATTGTCTTCTTATCACATGCTCAAGAAGGTACTTGTTGCTGAAGTCTTTTGAGAGGTATTCTCCTCCGTTGTTTGACCTGAGGACCTTGATTCTTTTACCTGTCATGCTCTGACCCATAACATGAAACTCTTTGAAAATTTTGAATACTTCAGCTTTGGACTTTGTGAAGAAAACCCCGTGTATCTAGAGTAATTATCTATGAAGGAAACATAGTATGCATTGCCACCAAGGGAAGGAGTGGGTGGATTCACAGACATCTATGTGAATGATATCAAGAACTCCTCTTTCTCTACTTGTGCTTCTAAAAAAGGGTAATCTAGACTGCTTTCCAATGCAATAGGCTTCATGTACTTTATCAACTTTTTGTAGAGATGGTATGCCCAAAACCATGCCTTTTGATTTTAGGAGACACATACTATTGAAATTCTCGGGGTGGGGGGGTGGGGGTGGGGGGTGTCACTCATAAATATGTAAGCCTAGCATGTGGGTTCAACAGAAGGGATTTTTAAAATCCTTTTTTTATACATTTTTTACATACAAAAGGGTACCATTTAAAGGGGGTTTAAAGGGGGTATTCACAGGTTGAATAGAAAAGGGGTACCATTTAAAAGGGGGTATTCATCACAGGTTGAATAGAAAAAGGGTATGTTTTATTTATGAAAAATTCACAGATAAGGGATTTTTAAAATAGGCCTTGAACGCACGTGATATAGAGTGTTTACTTATAGTGAACCCCTCGAGTTGAAATTAAGGTGACTATACCTTTTATGCCATAATTTTGAGGAATGTAAGGAGGTTGACCTATTAGCTTGCATTGCTCTGACAGTTTTGCTACTGATCCACTCAAGTTAAAGAGTTTGCCATGCTTTTGACCTCTCTTGACGACCTTGTAGCTATGTTGAGGATCTCTGATCAAGCATTACTAACCTTCAAATTACACTTTAAAGCCTTTATCCACCATCTATACAACGGAGAGTAAGTTCTTGGGTGGTGAGTGAAGACACCAAGAGAACATCTCTAAGATGCTTCCTTTCCCATGTGTTTAGCTCAAAGGAAACTTCTCCTTTACCTATGATAGAATTAGAATATGTTGTCTGTAGTGTAAATCAAACCATTATGAGTAGAATCCAATTTAGATAATTATTTAGCATGGGAAGTCATGTGGGAGCTTTTCCCACTATCAATCCATCATAGTTCTTGCTTGCTGCCATGGTCTACATGGTTGGCCTCTTTGATCTCTTCAATAGAGAGAAAAATGTTGGCATTTGTGAAGATTTGAGAGCTTCCATCTTCAACATAGCTGACTGATTTCCCCTTTAGACCAGCTTGCTTTTTCCTCTGCAATCTCTCTCAAAATGTTCATATTTTTTATAGTAATAACATTGAATGGAGTTAAGCTCTACCTCTTCCTCTACCTCTAGTGGAATAGCCACCTCTACTATTAGAAGATGTGGCATTGGTGAATGCAATAGCAACTTGTATACAAACCCCAACTTGATTTTGAAGTAAATCTATGCTTTGTACACACGAGGGAAAATTACTGTTTTAGAAGCTTCACAAAAACACAGAGTATATCCCCAAATTTTATGCCATTGGAGCCCATTTATGCACAAATAGGAAGCATTGCACACTTGTGAGCATACCTAAGGTCAAAGCTAAGCCAACCACCCACGAGATCATTGATGATTACATCATATCAAAAAATCCCTAGGAGTAGGCGACACTGATTGGACAGGTCCATGGAGCAGTTTTTTGACATTTTCTCACATGTTTGATGCCCTCTAGAGCCATATGAGTGGTTTGAATACATGAAGCTTAGAAAAAATATGCATATTTTTTCTCACATGTTTGATGCCCTCTAGAGCCATATGAGTGGTTTGAATACATATGAAGCTTAGAAAAAATATGCATATTGATGTGGAGAAGCTTTTACAACACTTGGTTGAGCACATTGAGCAAGAAGGGGATAGATTAAGAAAACTTAATAGGGTTGTATAGTGTAATTAATGAAACAGGGCATCACTAAATTAAGCAATTACTCTCACATTACTCAGAATTGGTCAAATTCCTTTTACACGGGGTGGATAAACATCATACGGAGATAATGAATGCCTAGGCCTTTAATTTGGATCTTATTTGAAGCAATCAGAGTAAGATTAGTGATAATTAATCACTATTTATAGGTTTACATCAAAACAAAGAACAACTTTTGGCAAGTGTAATGAGTTTAGATGATTCCCATATGCAACATGTAGGATATATGGACACAAATATATATGATTTACACTTGGTTTGATCATTTCTGAGTTATTTGAAGGATTGGAAGGCTCAGCAAAACCTATCATAATAGGTCATAGTGGACTGTTCATACATAGTCAAGCTCAAATGCTACTTGGGTGAACTTGTATGCAAAGTGTGAGTTCATTGGAGTGTTTCGAAAAGTTGAGGATTTTTTTGGATGTGTTTCTCAGATTTTGTGAGTGGTGCCAAGTTATTTTCAACTTATGCAAAGAGTGGTTTTAAGTCCTATATTTTTAGCTTATGCAAACAGTGGTTTTGAGTTCTGTATTTTATCGACATGAAAATTCTAGAATGTGCGGACAACATTGGTGAGTATATGTATGTATGTATGTGTGTTTGAGTTTATTATTTGTAATACTCAATGAACATTATGCATAGAAAAATGAGTGACAGTCCAGACAAGATTGTTGGGGAAAATCTTGATAGACACAACTTCTGGATTTGGAAGTGCCACAAGACAAACTTTCTTAAAGGAAAAGGGCTTTGGAATTTGGTGACATGTGAGGAGACAGAGCCAAGGGTTCCCCCAGTGAATGGAACACCCACCCAACTTATAGGATTAGACAGATAGGGATTTCAAAGTGCTCCATTATTTCTTAATTTGTGTGACAAATACCATGTTATGCCATATTCAAGATACACATAATCCCAATGATGCTGGGATATATTGGTGAAGTTGTATGATACAACTACACAACCAAAGAATATGCAAATGAAGCAAAAGATATATGGTGTGACTTGAAACAACATGAGCATAAATGATTATGTGCAAGAGATTAAAGAAAGTGCTGATGCGCTTGCATCTATTGGTGGCCCCACCATGGAAGATGATGATTTGGTTGCCATAACATTGAATGGTTGGGCAAGGATTACAAAGCATTTGAAAGATCTATCAAGGTTAGAGGTGGAGACTCCCTAGATTTTGATGAGTTATTCTCTTTTCTTATTGTGGAGGAGATGAAACTTGTGGAGGTGATGAAACTTGGTTTTTGGTGCTTAGTACCAAAGGACATGCAAGGGACCAAGCATTCTACACTCATAGAGATGCTAGAGGCAGGGGGAGATCTAGTTTGGGAGGACGTGCAGGTGGATGTGGTTGGCATGATAGGCCACCACAACAACAACAAGATTCACAACCATCATTTGTTGGTGCACGTGGTGGTAGAGGTTTTTACCCTCATGCTAGAGGGAGGTTTGGATCTCATGGTAGAGGTCGTTGGCAACCACAACAGCAAAATATGCATGGCATTAAGTGTCATTATTATGGAACACTTGGACATATGGCTAGAGATTGCTACAAAAAGCAAAATGATGTTCGTGGTAGTAGATAAAAACATAGAAATTGTGCATCATCTAGCAATGAAGGACATACAGATCATTTGTTTGCCATGAAGCATGTGATGTCTACTATGACAGCTTGCAAGAACGACCATATTAGAAGTTTGCAAAAATCCCATTACTTTGGGAATTTTCTTCTCCATATACTTTTTGGTGTATCTTGAGTATACCAACTCAAAAGTTGTTGGAGGATGTGGATTTAAAACCTACTCTTCAAGAACTTTCCAACGATATGTCACATGAGGGGGTTTTTGTTGAGATATCGAGCTCAACTAGTGCTACGCGGATATTGATGACCCGCTTGGGTGATAGCTTCCGTATCTACATCACTGGCATGGTTGGGTGATAGCTTCCGCATCTACATCACTGGCATGGTTGGTGAGATTATGGGTAATATGCGGCCAATGGGATAACAAGATGTGTGATAACCATTTTGGATTACTAGAGACTGGCATAGTTATAGCGCAAGCTCATTTAGTCGAGTTCACATTATGGATCGATCCTTGTATGTTGTAGTAGTTGAGTACTAACCCATATAGTGTGTACTCTTATCTTTATGTTATGTTGGTTAGAAAAGAAGAATATAGAAGAAAATTTAGCTATCCATCTCTCTCTTGTGTCTTGCTATCTCTTGTGTGTGTGTGTTTGCTTGCTAGGGTTTGAAGCTCTCCCTCTCCCCCACATTCTCTTTATGGTATCAAATCTTGGTTTGTGTGAGAGCTAAGAAGGCAAGCAAGAGGCAAGAACAAGCAATGAAGGAAGCAGTACTACACAAGTAAGAGCATCATCATCTCTTTTCCCTTCTTGGTTTAGGTACAACACCCCCTCAGTAGCTCTAGGAGCTACACATCTCTGATTGAGAAGTTGTCTTCGAGAGCAGAGCTACAAGGCAGGTATACTATCTTATTGGATGATTTTTTTCAGCAAGATTCACATTTTGGGCGTGTTTACAGGCCCCATTTCATCCCTGTAGGGTATTTTTGAACAGTGTTCTGGTAGAGAACTGTTTCTGCTCAAAATCTGGTTATTGCAGTGCAACAGTGCATTTTGGAAGTGTAGACAGGGTTTGCACATGTATTGTTGATATACTGGGTGTATGTACATGTACTCTGGTCACATTTGGTGAGACACAGGCTGTGCTAAAGTACCGCCTGTTGTGCAAGCAATTACAGAGGAGATACTGCTGTATTGCAGGTTGTATACAGAAGTTGTTTGTTTGCAGGTTATTTGATTGCTACAGGAAAACATGTCTGATATAATTAATTAGATTGTTGGTGAGAAGCTGGATAAGAATAACTTCCATGCCTGGAATTTCAAATGACCAATTTCCTAATGGGTAAAGGATTTTGGGATTATGTAGAAGGAGACAATGAGGAGCCTCCAAAGTTATTTGAGAAGAATGCCACTCTTGTAGATATAAAGGCATTCAAGGATTGGAATCAAGGTGCAAGAAAAGTCATGTAGTACTGGCTTTCAATTAGTGTCACAAACACTATGATAGGACACCTACAGGATGCAAACACTCCAACAGTTGCATTGGCAGAATCTGGTACAAATGTTCCAGACTAACACAAAGGCAAGGAAGTTACAGTTAAAGCAAGAGTTGCATACTGTGGAAAAGAAAAGCATCTCCATCAATGAATATGCCTTAAAGATCAAGGGCATTGTTGAATCCCTTAGGTCTATCAATATATCAATGGAGAAGGATGATTTGGTGAGTGTCTGTTTGAATGGGCTTGGCAAAGAGTACAAGCAATTCAAGACCTCCATTGTAGCTAGGGAGAATATTCCCAACTTTCAAGACTTGATATCTATGTTAATCATAGAAGAAAAGGCTTTAGGTGAGGAGTCTTCTTCACAAAGCAAGAACACATCGGAACACAACTTCTACTCTAATTCAGGCAGAGGCAGAGGTAGAGGCCGTGGTCGAGTCCAAGGTGGTGGCCGACAAGGAAATCAAAATTATGGACAACAATAATCCAATGATTCACAACAGCAGTCATACATAGGTGGAAGAGGCTAGTCTAGAGGCAGGGGGAGCCAAATAGGCCGAGGTGGTTGGCAAAGAAATCAAAATGCAAATAGCATAGAGTGCTATTAACATGGCAAACCAGGACATATGGCAAAGAACTGCTACAAAAAGCAGAATGACATTCAAAGTGGGAAGTTGCAGCAAGGCAACTATGCATCATTTAGCAAACATGGAGGTGATGATGGAAGTGAGCAGCTGTTTGTGATACAACACATGCTTGGTTTCATAACAAGGATGTGGTAAGATCTCAATATATATGGTATGTGGATTCTAGCACCTCTAACCACATGACCAGTCATGCTAAGTGGTTTAGAGATATGCAAAAAATGAAAAAACCAAGTTATGTAGAAACAGGTGATGATACTGTGCATCCCATTGTGCATGTTGGTAAAGTGCCATTGTCTATGCAGGATGGCAAAATGAAGTACTTGGCTGATGTACTTCATGTTTTGAATATTACAAAGAACTTGGTTTCTGTGTTGGACAGATGGTTGAGCAGGGTCTACAAGTGAGGTTTAATTCTCAAGAATGTTTTGTGGAAGACTTCAAAAATAAGTGTCGCTTAGATGCAAAGGGTAACAAAAATGGCAGGATGTTTACTTTGGATGTGAACATGCTTGAGATAAAGGCAGCCATGTTTGCACATGGAACAGGTGTCATTGCAGATATTGACATATGGCACAAGCGCATTGGTCATGTGAATGTACAGCAACAACTGAAGTTTATGTAGGCCCAAAATATTGTTGCACATTTGCCAAAGTTTAAGGTTGATGGTATGTGTGAGGTGAAAACAAGAAAAAAAGACCATGCCTCTATAGCCCTTCACCTCCCAACTTCGGAAACACTAACACCAACGGGGGCAACACCAGCCACCACAGGCTGGAACACTTCTCTCACTTCACCACCCACCCACACCAGAAAGATAGCTCAAAACCACGATAGACAAATGATCATTCAGTAAAAACATACACAGCACCATCCACACTGTACAAACTCAGCAATTTCACCAAAAACCAAGACTCTAGCCTGGATTTACTGCCAAGGGAATCCACCCTTGTGTCTGACAACCAAGCCTCTCTCCCGGTCTCTGCTTCTCTTCAAAGGGCGCCCCACCAGCAACCCTCCTTTCTCTGTAGCCTGGCTACTCTTTGTCCAGCTGCTGCCTGCCAAGTGTCGTAGGTGAGCCCCACCTGTCTCCAGCCCACACATCAGCACCTCTACTGCAGCCAACACAAAACACCCAAGGCACTGCTTCTCTTCAGAGGGCGCCCCACCAGCAACCCTCCTTCACTGCTTCACTCTGTCCCCTCTCTTCTCTGCTTCACTGCCATCTGCCCTTGTAGGCTCTTATGGTACCGGCCCTTCGCACCTGTCTTCAGCACTACCAGCCACCTCTGCAGCTGCTTTACGTGCCAGTGACACTTGAGACGGCTTCCTTACAGTCCCTCGCCAGCCAGCTGTCCATGCTACTCCCCTGCCCTGCTGCGCTGCAGCTCCAAGAGAAGCATCCCCGTGTGCTTGCGGCTGCACCTAGCCACACACAACAAACAAAAGGCCACACTCTCTTCACTGTCACCGGCGACTCCTTCTGGCGGCTCCCTCTCTGCAGTGCCTGCAGACTGCTACCTCTTTCGCTGACGTACCCAACGCTTCTCATCACCAAGGCGGCTCCCCAGCTCTTGCCTGGCCCTCTGCACCTACTCATCAACCTCTGCACGGTCACCCGAGCAAAAAGCCACCCTCTGGTCGCACGCTCCAGGCTCTCTCCCACAAGCGGCAACACTCTCACCTTGTCTGCGTCTCTCTGCAGACTCACTAGAGCCAGGCCTTCACGTCCCTGAGAGCCCCCCTGCACAAAGCAGCCAACTTCCTTTTTACAACCCGACTCCACTTCTTCCTCGCGTCCACGCTTCGCCAACCTTCTTAAACCTCATGCTGGCAGCAAACAAAGGCTTCCACGTGGTCTCCAAAATTATTGGCCACGTGGATATCATTTTTATATATTTTTTTAAAGCTTCAATGATGGCCACCACCAACCTTTCTTTATCTTGTGCTTCAGGTTCACGTGCGGCACCCACACAAAAACATGACAAGAGCTGCCCACAGCTCATAATCAACAGCATCATTATTACCAAAACACGACCATTGCCCCATTCTCTGCCAACCTCTTCACATGTTTACTAAAAATGGAGCGCCATCTTTGCATCCAGAATCAGCCCAGATTGACCAACCATCATCACATTTGGGGTTCCCGTGTAACACTTTCACATGCGCGCATCACCAAGAGCTCGTTAAAAAAAAACGTAAAACAACCCACTCGGTACATTTGCCAAGGCATTCAAGGCAAAGTTTATTCGCACACCACGCATCCCATATGTACACTAGCTCAAAACACCTTTCAGATTTTTACCTGACAGTATGCATAAGGTATGTGAAGTATGCCAACTTGGTAAGTAGGCCAAACATGCTTTCCCACATGAAAAGCATGTTAGTGCAAGGCCATTGGATGTCATACATTCAGATGTATGGGGACCGACCAAGACTGTAATAATTGCAGGTTGCAGGTACTATGTTACATTCATTGATGTGACCACACTAAGAAAGTGTGGGTTTATTTCATGAAGGAGAAAAGTGAGGTGTTTGCTCACTTTCAGAGATTTAAAGCCTTGGTCAAGAAGAAAAAAGGCATGCAAATAAAATGCCTAAGATCAGATGGTGGGAGAGAATATTTCTCCAATGAGTTCAGCAATTTCCTAAGAAAGTAGGGAATCAAGAGGCAGTTTACGTGTAGGTACACTCCACAACAGAATGGTGTTGCAGAAAGGAAAAACAGGCACATTACAAAGGTGGCACGTGCCTTGATGGCTGAAAAGAATATGCCACATTACTTTTGGACAGAAGCAGTAGCAACTGCTATGTACATTATGAACAAGACACTCATTGCAGCTATTCATGGTATGACTCCTGAACATAAGTTTACAAGCATAAGACCGGATGTGTCTCACTTGAAAGTGTTTGGGTGTATTGCATATGTTGAGAATCATGGGGATCAAGCTCTCCTAAAGACAAAACATCTTCCTAATAACAAGACATTTACCTAATCATAACTTAATCCTACACTAATGACAATACTAATCTAAGGTGGATAGAAATGAAGAAAAATCATCATGAGTGTGTGCAAATTAAGGTTTAGACTCAAGTTCAGTTAGGTTACAAGATGGAAACTTGTACTCATAAAAAGGCTTGAGATGTTATGCTTGTATTTCATTGTTTGAAATGTCCTCCTCTTATATGAGGAGAGTACAACATGGCCTTTCTCTTGCATGTGGGATAATTCTCACTTGGTGATGTGGCTTCTCACACTCAGTCCATATTTTCCTTGTGCTCTTTGGCACCACATTTCTCAACACCCCCCCTTGGTGCCAAATCTTTGGGCTACTCAAGGTGGTTGGATGCTGGTTACAAAGTCTTGTTTGACTTTACTTTCTACATTCCCCTATGTTCTATGAGCAACTTTGGCCCATGTGCTGATTTGGCAGTTCCCCCCCTTAATGGAAGATTGGGTACAATTTTTAGGCTTTCACTCTTCCTCTCTCTCCCCTTGTGCTAGGCTACTTTGGCCTTTATGCTACTTTGGCTATGAATTTCAACTTGAGTGCATCATATGGCCTCAGAGGCTAATTACATCACACTTTTTGTAGAGACAAGAGGGGTGAATTTCTAGCTTGGGTGCATTATCGATCCCAGAGGCTAGTTACAAGCACTTTTTGTAGGAAGTAGGATTTTTTCACAATAATTTTTTGTTTGAGAGATTGGTAGTGAGATGATTGTTTATCACGTGCTCATTTGGCTGCTTTTACAAAGGTTTTTACGTAGGCATTTTTGGAGTAGTGCTCCTTCTTGATCACAATATTTGGTGATAAATTTTTTGATGATAAGTCCTTTGATGATCTGGTTAAGGACTTATGTGTCAATGCACACTTTGATGAAGATGTATTTGATGCAAGCATGTTATAAGTTTACAGTATGAAGATTTTGACACATGTGATGATGCCCAAACTACACATATTGATGGACAAGACCTAAGACGATAGCATTTTTTAGTTTCACATTTTTTTTTCTTTGCATGTGAACAACCTCTTAGAAAAATGGGATCAGACACACTACCCTTGTCCTGAATAAGGCAAGAGGTAAGACCTCCCACATAGATTTGGGTTTGCATTGCATAATTAAAAAAATGACACAAGATAAACATCAAAAGCACAAAAGAATTGTCAACAATACATTAAAACATGTTGCTCGCATGGAGCAAGAGCTGAAGGTCAAGCTCGTGGCCCCATGAAAGAAGAAGAACATCTCTTTTTAATAGAAGGATCAACACCGAAAAGAAGAGCTAGATGAAGCATTGAAGGAAGACATGGATGCGTGAAGAGAAGCTGCCACAACAAGAAGACTGAAGACAAGAGAAGACGTGAGGCTCCAAGAAGTGAGGAGCCATGTGAAAATCTGTAAGGAAGAGAGAGAGAAACCCCACAACCCAATGTAACCTGCCCCAAGAGAGTAAAACCACCTCTGAGCCACCGATGATGTAGGCCATGTGGTAGATGTATGTGTGAGCACTTTAGTCAAGGTCACGGGCACTTGTAGTACCCTGGGACACATAGAGAGAGAGTGTCAAAGACTATGAGTTAGGGACTTGAGGCACTGGTCGCGGGCTACCAAGTAAGAGGAAAACTTGGTATAGGGTCCAGGTGTGCTAGGATTACTCACTTGAGGGGAGGTGTTGAGATATACAAGTGAATGGGTGTGTGCGGGAACAAGCCTTAGCAAGAGACTGTAAAAGAGAGTCTGTAAAATGAGTGAGTAGCAGTGAAAAGGTGAGAGGTATCTATTGGGAGAGAATAAAGGGTAGCATGAGAAGTTCTAGGATGTGTGGAGATATTCTGGGAAAAGTGAAGAGGTGGTTGGAGAGAATCAAGAAAAAAAGGTGGAGTGAATCAAGGAGGATGAGGTGTCCGCCCAGATGTAGGGGAGGTGGCACAAATGAAGGAACAAATCAGTGGAGCAGATCATGGACAAACTTGTATAAATTGAGGCATTGGCCTAATGAGTAATTTGCTGGTTTTTAAGTATCCATGCCTACATTAAGCTATCAGTTAATTGCTCATCACTAATCTCATCTTAATCATCGTCTAATCACTTTGCTAATGATGTTGATTCTTGCATTTGATCCACCATAGCTCATCACTTTGCTTGCATTTTAACATGGCATCAGAGCCTAGCTTAGGATCCATCCAATTTATGAGCTTCTTTATCTTGCTAATCATCCTATTAATTAGGATTAAGAGATAATCATTTTTTAAGTCTTTTTCAACAAGCTCTTTGCACCCCCATCTAGTGGAGGGGCTTGATCTCCCTCTAGGATTAACATTAGGGTAAATGCTTCTAGGAAAACATAGCCACTTTGCCCAAGATTCAACTTATCTAATCGGCGTGCGAAACCCCTGCTCATAGTTGCCCAATTTTATGAATCCACCGGTGCCTATTTCTAGAAGAAAAACCTAGATCTACACTTGAACAAGGTGAATTGGTCTAATTCCTCTTGGCCCCAGGGGTTTTCAAGGGTCTCTACATGGTGGTGATGTCAGATTTGTGAAATTTCTCAAGGAGAAGTGGCATCAAGCTTTGCATCAAATCTACAAGTGACTTTGGTAAAACAGAGATTAAGAAATCAATATTTGGTCAAATCTTTTGTTTCTTGGCTTGATCCTCTACTAGACTAATTTCTATTGATGACTTTGAAAGGAGTTGAGCTCATTTGGACTCTAAGGCCCCAGATCTGGCCTCCCTGCACACTCTGTTTTCTACACACAAAACATGGGATTATTTTACTAATCAGTGAGATTAATCAGCACTAATCACTATTAATTGGTGCAATTGAGAGTTCAAATTTACCATTGGGTATCTGATACAAATCCTTATCACCTCAGATTGCAATTCGGAGATGGTTTGATACTCCAACCATTCAGTACAGTTCAGCTACACTTGGCTTTATGTAATTTTTGGTGAATTTATGTTGATAAATCTATTGTAATCATCATCTTGCATTTGCCCCTTGGTTAATGCCTGCAAATTCACACTCAAATTCAAGTTATTCACAGCCAGTGTTGCATTGGGGAATGTGCATAACAATGAATGCTATATGCATTATGTATTGGGCACACATGGGTGATTACATCATTGTAAATATGGGATCAGACACTACCCTTGTCCAGAATAAGGCAAGAGGTAAGACCTCCCACATAGATTTGGGTTTTGTTGCATGACAAATGAAGATCAATGCAAGGATGCAACAAAAAAGACACTTAGGGCTCTTGTAAAGAATTCCAAGTTGTAGATGAATGTGGGAGAGGGCTTGACAATAATCCCACATAGGAACTTTTGGGAGTTCTAGAGTTTTTGTATAAAAAGTGGCTCATTTGAGAGCTAGAGAGGACTCTTTGGTCATTTGGTTGAGAGGCTCATAGAGAGAGCTTGCTCCATAGCTCCTTCTCATGTGCTCTCCCAAGGCTCTCCATCTCCATTCTTGCTTCAATCTTGTACTCTCTATTCTCTACATTTTCAATGATATGAGGTTTTGGTCTACACACTTGCTAATCTAGATTTCTTAATGATGTTTTGATGCTAAAATCTGATTTGTGAATTGTAGAGTGCATGTGCTGAAGCTTGTGCATGAAATGATGTGTAGTTGAGGCTTGTGTGATAGCTCTTTGCATGTTAGATTCTTTGCATAAGTTGCATTTTTATGCTTAACTGTAGCCTAATCTTGATGCTTTGATTATGTTAGATTGATTGCTTGAGTGTTGAAGAAGGATTGAGTAGGACTAGAAGTCATTAGTGTGTGGTTAACTAATCTTCTCCCATTCCGGATAGCCTCTATGCGCTAACGGGGTTGCATTCACGGATTGACAAAGTGTGTGGGTTGGAGTGTAGCCTCTGCTATGCTATGATGTCCCAAACAATGGCGCCGCTGCCGCGGAACGCACACCTAAGTTAGTGAAGGGTGTTAACCATTACTTCTTACTAAGTGCTCCATTGATTGCAAAATCGTGGATTAGGGTAGATTAGAGTAGAGTTTGCAAGGGCATTGAGTGTGTGATCTCAAGGGCGCCTTGTGTGTTTTCTATTTTTTGATTAGAAGCAAAAAAAAATTAAAACCCCATTGCGGTAGAGAAATCCCGCCATTAATTAGGTTTAAGTGCTTTCTGTTTTTGTAATTTTTTGGCATACCTTTTGTTACTAATCAACTAAAACACTAACATTTGTGTTTTTGTGTTGCGGTTGGGAGGGCTTTGTGACGTGAAAATTTCCTTCCATCATCTAACAAGATCTTTGGAGGCGACTTTTTAATATATATATATATATATATATATATATATATATATATATACACACACACACACACACACACACACACTGTTGGAGGCGTAGCAAGGAAATATATATATTTATATATATATTTATATATGCATTGAAGTGTGGCTGTTGGGCGGCCAGCTGAAAGCGAGGAGCAGAGTTGAATTTATATATATATATATATATATATATATTTATTTATTTATTTATTTATTTATTTATATATTTATATATTTATACGTTGACGTGAAAGAGCCTGCATCGAGCGCTGCAGTGGGGGGCGTCGTTTGCATCGAGCGCTGCAGTGGGGGGTGTCGTCTGCATCGAGTGCTGTGGGGGGCGTCTGCAACAACTGACGCGACAGTGTGGAGTGGAAGGCGTCGTCTGCATCGAGCACAGTGGGCGTCTCAGTTGAAGTGGAGTAGGCGCAAGCAAAGCCGGCGAAGGGCTGTGGGAAGCATTGGAGGCGGCTGAAGCGCCACTAGCTACAAGAGAAGCAGGCTGCAGGCACGCGAAGTGGAAGTGGAGGCAAGAAGGCGGCCGTGTAGCATCAGCGAAGGCAGCTGAGGCGGAAGACATGGAGTTGAGAGGGCTGTAGAGGCTGTTGGCAAAAGCGTGTGGAGGAGGCCAGGTGGCCGAGCGAAGGAGCGGTGAAGAGAGAAAGCGGTGCATTGAAGACGCCGGCGAGCGGTGAGGCGCACAGAACGGCGCGAGGCTGTGAAGGATAAGGTTGGTGCATTTCATATTTTTTTATTTTTTTTATTAATTTTTCATGTTTTTGTATTTTTTTAATAAAATAATAATAATAAATAAATAAAAAACAACAAAACAATAAATATATATATATATATATATAATTTATATATATATATATATATATATATATATATATAAAGAAAAAAAAGAGAAAAAAGAGAGAAAAGCGAAAAAAAGAGAGAATAGAAAGAAAGGAAAAAAAATTTTAAAAAATATTTTTAAAAAAAAGAAAAACAATTTTTATTTTTGTATTTTGAGTCCATTTTTCATTTCTTAATTTTTTGTAAAATTTTGCATAATTAAAGTAGCTTGCATTTTTTTTAGAATTTCTGTAAATTGTGTGCATAATTAGTATTTTTTAGCATAATTCATATTTTTTGTAATTGGTACGAAATTTATTAGTTTTAAAAAAAAGTAAAAACATGAAATCATTTTTAAAAAAAATCAAATAAAATAAAAATAAAATAAAATAAATAAGATAGGTATACACATGTTCATTTTAGTTGCATTTAGAGATCAGTAGGGTAATAAATATATATTTATTTATTTATTTATTTAAAAAAACAAACAAAGACAAAACAAACAAAACAAAAACACATAAAACACCCAAAAAAAAATCTGACCTTATGCACTTGCGGTCGGGACGTCTTATAGATTCTGCCATAGGGCCTAGGGCACCTTCTAGAGTACCTATGCAGGAAAGTGGGACCCAATCGGTAGGAAATTTGGCAGATATTGCTGAAACCCTTTCTGAATCCCAATCTGATACCTTTTCCAGAACAACTAGTTCATTGTCCATGGACAATCTAGGGCCGACAAATAGTCTTTCCTTAGCCCCAAATAGAACACCCACAAGATCCTTTAATCCATTTGAAGCCGACACCATGGGGTTAACACTCAATGTGAGACTCCAATATGTCTACACGAATGCTCAGGGAGCTGAGATCTTTAGGGATCCACAACAACGGTATCTTGTTAAGATCACAGACATTTTCTCAGAACTTGATAGAGCACCTCTAATCAATGACCAGGGTAACATGTACATGGGTGGAGATGGTGTTCGCTACTACGAAGTCACCTACCATCCAGAAAATGTAGACAAATTAGGGGAGCTCTCTAAAACCGAGTTCTTTGACTTATCGAAGCTTTCCAACGCAAGGGAGTCTAGAGATGACTGGCTCATTGAGCCGGACATGCCTGGACCCTCCAATGCCCAGTCCTCAAAGCCATCCATAGATGATTTACTTCTTGTAGATCTAAATTTGGAAAGGGATAGGAAAGGCAAGAGCAAAATGGATCAGGGGGCTAAGAACCAATGGGAGTTTGTACGACAAATTCCAATGACAAAGGTCTTACAGGATGACCCACTTCAAGAGGTCTATAAGGACTCGTTAGAGGGATATTATGCCACAACTAAATTGCCAGAGCTAGATCTTCCTCTAGCACTGGTGGTGGTAGTTGAGAAGCTTGCAGGACACATGAACCGAATAATTGATAAATGGGCCAATGAATACCGAACCTTAGATTGGAAAGAGATTCGGGAGCTCACGTGGAAAGGACAACCATTATTCATGGAAGTGTTCTCAACAAATACAGCCAAACCAGGAGAGACAGCCTTTCTTGGAGAAACTGTTGCTCCTCCCCTACGAGAGTTCACTAGAGAGGGACCTTCAACATCAAAGTAGACCACTGCTAGTAGCCCAACTCTAGCACCAAGATATAGCCCTACACCAAATGTGCGACCACCGGTCACACCACCACAACATCTTTCTCACTATGACAATCGGAGGAGAGGGGAGCCAACTAGGCCTCCCATTAATGCACCTCCTAAAATGCGGGTGACAAGATCTTTGGAGGGGTTTGGTGAGGCTGGTAATAGGAGACCTACACCAATTTTGGATGCACGTGGACCATCTTACCAAAGAGAGGAACAATTCCCACTGAGAGTGAGAGGCCGTAGGCCCTATGATGAGTATTCAAGACAATTAAGGCCATCAACTCTTCAGAAACTGGTAAAGAAGTATGAAAGGTCGGGAGATCCATATGACCATGTAGCAGCAGTTCGAGCTGAGCAAGTGGCTGACAAGCATACTCAAATTGAAGGATTTGGACTCACTCTTGAAAGAAAAGCCCTTGCTTGGTTTCAGGCATTAGAGGCTTCAGACAAATCTTCTTTACGAGTTTTGGAAGAGAGATTCATTGCTGCTTTTTCCTTGATGGGAATTTAACATGACACGGTAGCACACATCTACTCTTTCAAGCAAGGCGAGAATGAGAGTGTTAGAGACTGTGTAAATAGAATGAAGTAGTACATTAATCATTGCCCAGAAGATGAGAAGCCCGCCCAAAGTCGATTAATTTCTCTCTTCTTAAAAGGACTCAAAAATTCAACACTGCATACACATCTCTATGCGAAGAAGCATACAAATTTCAATGAGTGTTGCCATGATGCTATGGATTTCACCGATAACTTCAAATTCCAAGATGGTTCTGGCCCAGAGGTGAAAACTAGAGATCAGTGGGGTGATGACCAAAGTTCAGGGTCTAGCGCGCTAGTAAATCTAGACCAGATAGCTAACCTAGTACTAAGGAGATTGGGACAGACCTATCGTCCACCCATGCAGCCACAACAACAGCAGCAGAGAATGAGGAGTGTAATACCTACAGGTCCTCATCTTTGTGGAGCATGTGGCAGTAACCATAAAACAGAGGAATGTAATACCTTTTCTCCTCTAGTCACAAACCAACCCACAAAGAAGTGGTGCCAAGCCTGTGCTTGGAACTTTACCCATACCACACAGGAATGTACTCGCAGTGCAAGAATGAGACAGGAGCGTGACCAGCCAAGGGGAGGAGTGGCTCCACAAATGTATCAACAGTACACTAATTTTGAATGTAAGCCACCGATGGCACAAGAGCAAGCACGACCTGTTCTTGGTGCCCAACCTCCTGCTCCTGGGACTGCTCCTGTGAGGGTTGTTGACTACGACAATTCAAATATGTGTAAAGACTTGGTAAACCCAGGCTATGTGGAGGAGGAATACGCATCATATTCATCCAAAGAAAATCTCTTTGAAAGTCCCGCATACCCAAGCCAAGCACTGGAGGCTCAACTAGGGGAACAAAACTCTTTGATGTTGCTAGGCGGCTACCAACCTAGGACTCCAGGCCCCTCAGGTCAATGGCAGCCAAGGAAAGTAGAGGCCAAACCAATGGGCCCCTGTTATGAGTGCGGAGAACCCCATTGGGCTCGTGATTGTCCACATCGCTCAAGGCAAGCATCTCGATCCAATACAACAGTACAACAGTTTCCACCAATTGAAAGATATTGTCTAGGGTGTTGTGTAGAACACTTCCCAAAAGATTGTCTGCTGAAACCACATGAGGAAGGCACCTCTCAACCAAAGGTCTCACTCAACCTTGTAGGGGCAGTTCCATCTCCACCTTCATCAGAGAATGAGGATGTCGTGCCACTTAGAGTCATGACTAGATCACAGACACGAAATGCAGAAATACAGACTGATGAGACACCTCGAACTAGGAATGCAAAGGCAAATCTAGTGGACAATAGAAAAAAGACCACTAGGAGGAAGAAGAACCGAAACAAGCAAACTAAAAGTGCATCCACTAGTTCTCAAGAGGCCTCTAAACAAAACATGAGGGATCAAACTTTTACATCCCAAGAAGTGCATGAGGAACATCAACCTCAACCTGGGCCTAGTGCTAAACAAGATGAAACTAGTACGACCGAGGATAGTTCTGGGGGTTTTGTTTTTGTGGATAAAGTGAATGAGACTCTAGATGCCATCATTGATGCTCATAGAAGTCGCATTGCAGCTTTATCTGAGCTACCCAAGAAGCTTCAAGAATACCCAAACCCTCGTGAGGAGAAGATCAATCTAGCTGTACATCAGCAACTCATTAGGGAAGCTCAGACAATACTTGAGGGACCACCACCACCTATTCCTCGGGGCCCAACCTCTCTTAAGCCAACATTAGAAACCATACCAAAAGTGTCATCAAGTTGGGAAATGAAAAGTGAGCTCATTTCACAAGCTCATATAGCGAAAGGTCTGCACCAATTGACACCCAATTGAAAGGAGGTATTCTGCCACCACCTAGCCTTGTCTTCCCATGCAATGATGAAGTTATTGATGCTAATGAGGACATGGCAAATGAGATGTGGGCTGCAGTTCATGAGAAAGTTAATGAGAACATGTCCTCTATTAGTTCACCTCCATTCTCTGAGGTGGATTTTACCAGGGGCACGAAAAACAACTTTGGATGCCCAAGCATCCAGGAGGAAGTTCAAACAATTGTTTCTCCTAGAAGTAAGCATACAATGAAAACCTTACCATCATATCTGGGAGAATATGAGAACTGTTCTCAAACCTTGAGGATACCCTCCATGCATAAAAGGTTGACAAAGGAGAAGGATATGAGTATCATGCAGGCTATTTTGTCAGCACCAGTGGCTTGTACCTTACCTTTGCTTGACTTGATAAAAATTCGACCTGAGTTGTGGAATGAAATTGCCACATGTTTGTCAAAGCAGGTATTGCTACAAAAGGGTCACCATGAGTGTACTATACACCCTGAGACAAAGCATGTTATGCCAGCTCCTATCAACAAAGTAGGAAAATTTTGTGAGGACGATCAGGGAAATGCGACCCTCCCATTAGAAGTGCGAAAAGTAGTTTCAACTGCAATACTTGATAGTGGTGCAGGAGTGGGCATTGTGACAAGGTCCATTTGGGAAAAGTGGGGCAAACCAGCTATTAGGAGTACCAGGATGCACTTGCAGCTAGTAGATGGAAGCTTAGAACATCCCCTTGGGCTGCTTGAGAACATATTGGTAACCACATGTGGGATTGAATATGAGCACACCTTTGCAGTAGTGGATTTTGGAGAGCATCCAAACTATGAAGTGATATTGGGTAGACCATTCATGCGACAATTTCAAATGATTCAAGATTGGGGATACAATTATTTGTACCTCCGACATGATTCTGTCATCACAAGGGTCAACCTAAGGAATCACTCTTATCGTGATGTAACAAGGTCTCCAATAGATGAGTTTGATTCTGCTTCATCTGAGGGCTCAAGAGTTACATTGTCAGACGGGCGAGAAGATCTGTGGATGTGTGGAGCCTCATGTAGGGATTTCAACACTGAGAGACTTAAGGGTAATCGAAGTGTATCAGATGAAGCATACATTCCACAACCCTTCCCTGAGCATTTAATTGATCCACTAGAATGGAGTCATGTCCTTGCAACATTATCGACCTGTGCTTTACCTAAGCCAATTCAATTTTGTGACTCAGATGGATATGATATTATTCCTATACGAATGGTACAACCACGTGACCTTCTAGATGATTTGTACTATAGGGATACATCCACAACAGCACTGCAAGTAGAGGAAGTCTCTGCTAATCCACGAGCTTTATCGTGTTAAAAGGGTAATGTTTCTACCTTACACAACCCACTCTCAAAATCTGCTCTTGAAGCTCCAAAACAAATGATGTGGACATGGCTGGCATGTTCCAACTACTCTAGTTGCTGCTCAAAGAAGGCCAGGCAAGAAGGAATTATCAATTTGGCTACCCAAAGACGCGTACAAACTTGTACCATCTAGTCCAGTTGCTAAGCCTCCTAAAAAGCACATCTTTTCCAAGCCTAAACCTCAGATTGTTACTCGATGGGTCCCAAAACATGTTCTTAAAGCACAAGGCTATTATGAGGGGGCAACAGCGATTTGGCTTCCAAAATGCCATGCCACATCATTTGTGTTGGAGCTTCAAGAGAAGATTTTGAAAGTGGGTTGTGTAGGGTAGAAACACCACCCTTTTGACATGATAAAGCTTGTGGAGTAGCATCCCCATAGTACAAAACATCTAAAAGGTCACGTGGTTGTACCATTCGTATAGGAATAATGTCATATCCATCGAGTCACAAAATTGCCTATCTCATTCTTGCAATGCGAGTACATTCCTGTGTGGTATGGGTAAAGTTCCAAGCATAGGCTTGGCACCACTTTTTTGTGGGTTGGTTTGTGACTAGAGGAGAAAAGGTATTACATTCCTCTGTTTTATGGTTACCGCCACATGCTCCACAAAGATGAGGACCTGTAGACAATATGTGGCGAGATACATGTCCACCATGCATTGACCCTGATAGTACTCGACCTGATCATCACGGGGGTTATAGTGCTCCTCCGTTTCAAACACATTCTAGGTACTTCTATGCTCCCTTAGGTGAAAATTGCTGTGGGCATCACTTTGTCACGTTATTCTATCAACAGCATCACCCATTTCCACATTGTCAAGAGTGTGCACGACTCGTATTAGGAGAAGCTTCACATATTTGTTGGATATGCCGCTCTTACTTTAGACGATATGGCACGAGCTTAGTGAAGCAAATTGTGGGAATTACACCCCAACGCCATAATCTTCTTAATGTGAGAATACCAGAGAGAGGACCAAATCAACGTAGATTACCTGAGGAGGTTCAAGCACAACAATGGAGGGATGCAAGTTTAAATGACTTGCAACCACCGATCTTGCAAGCCCTCCTTCCCCAAGCCTCAACATGTCAATATTGGATCAATATGAGTACCTATATTGCGCAGTTCCAAAATCGAAATTGTCTGCTTAACCTTCCCATAGAACCAATGCCATATTTTAGTGAGGAAGCACTCCTTCCTCTACCACCTTCTCTAGAGGTCGGTTTTTGTGAAGGGTTGTCCCTGCATCCTGAGGAAATTGACACCATCTTTCCAGCACAAGTGGACACGGATCTCTATGCTTGGGAAGGCACTGACCCATAAACCTTGCGAAACAGACCACAGTTGGGGCATAGACTCTGTCAAGTGCACCATGGCTAGCTACTGCTGGTGATTTGAAACGAAGGGCTGGGAAAGGAGGTTGGGTTCATATTTGAGCTGAAAGGAAGCATGTGGCCTCAAGCGTAGGGGTGCAGGCGCCGAGGCTTGTGGCCTCAAGCATAGGGGTGTAAGCGTAGTGGCGCTGTTGTGGCCAACGTAGGTGGCGGTTATAGGCGAAGGCAAAGGTTGGCTGCAGAGCTGAAAGCAAAGAAGAAGGCTGAGGCGCCTGCAGTTAAGGTTGGGTAGGCGCCTGCAGTTAAGGTTGGGTAGGCGGCCAAAAGGAGGCGAGAGCCTGGGGAAGAGAAGCAGGAGGCGAGTGAAGGCCGGTAACATGGAGAAGGCATTGAAGGAAAGCGTTGAAGGTAACTGGCCGACTGCAGCGAGCAAAGGCCAGAGAAGTTGTGAGGCGGCGGCTGGCTGTAGGTGGTGGCGAAAGGAGACGAAGAAAAAAAGGCCAACCAGGGGTTTGCATTGTATAATTAAAAAAAATGACACAAGATAAACATCAAAAGCATAAAAGAACTGTCAACAATACATTAAAACATGTTACTCACATGGAGCAAGAGTTGAAGGTCAAGCTCGTGGCCCCAGCCATGAAAGAAGAAGAACATCTCTTTTTAAGAGGAGGATCAACACCAAAAAGAAGAGCTAGATGAAGCATTGAACGAAGACATGGATGCGTGAAGAGAAGCTGCCACAACAAGAAGACTGAAGACAAGAGAAGATGTGAGGCTCCAAGAAGTGAGGAGCCATGTGAAAATCTATAAGGAAGAGAGAGAGAAACCCCACAACCCAATGTAACCTGCCCCAAGAGAGTAAAACCACCTCTGAGCCACCGATGATGTAGGCCATGTGGTAGATGTATGTGTGAACACTTTAGTCAAGGTCACGGGCACTTGTAGTACCCTTGGACACATAGAGAGAGAGTGTCAAAGACTATGAGTTAGGAACTTAAGGCATTGGTCGCGGGCTACCAAGTAAGAGGGAAACTTGGTATAGGGTCCAAGTGTGCTAGGATTATTCACTTGAGGGAGGTGTTGAAATATACAAGTGAATGGGTGTGTGCAGGAACAAGCCCTTAGCAAGAGGCTATAAAAGAGAGTCTGTAAAATGAGTGAGTAGCAGTGAAAAGGTGAGAGGTATCTATTGGGAGAGAATAAAGGGTAGCATGAGAAGTTTTAGGATGTGTGGAGATATTCTGGAAAAAGTGAAGAGGTGGAGAGAATCAAGAAAAAAAGGTGGAGTGAATCAAGGAGGATGAGGTGTCCGCTTAGATGTAGGGGAGGTGGCACAAATCAAGGAACAAATCAGTGGAGCAGATCATGGGCAAACTTGTATAAATTGAGGCATTGGCCTAATGAGTAATTTGCTGGTTTTTTAGTATCCATGCCTACATTAAGCTATCAGTTAATTGCTCATCACTAATCTTATCTTAATCATTATCTAATCACTTTGCTAATGATGTTGATTCTTGCATTTGATCCACCATAGCTCATCACTTTGCTTGCATTTTAACATGGCATCAGAGCCTAGCTTAGGATCCATCCAATTTATGAGCTTATTTATCTTGCTAATCATCCTATTAATTAGAATTAAGAGATAATCATTTTTTAAGTCTTTTTCAACAAGCTCTTTGCACCCCCATCTAGTGGAGGGGCTTGATCTCCCTCTCGGATTAACATTAGGATAAATGCTTCTAGGAAAACATAGCCACTTTGCCCAAGATTCAGCTTATCTAATCGGCGCGCCAAACCCCTGCTCGTAGAGCTGCCCAATTTTATGAATCTACAGGTGCCTATTTCTAGAAGAAAAACCTAGATCTACACTTGAACAAGGTGAATTGGTCTATTTCCTCTTGGCCCCAGGGGTTTTCAAGGGTCTCTACATGCTGGTGATGTCAGATTTGTGAAATTTCTCAAGGAGAAGTGGCATCAAGCTTTGCATCAAATCTACAAGTGACTTTGGTAAAACAGAGATTAAGAAATCAATATTTGGTCAAATCTTTTGTTTCTTGGCTTGATCCTCTACTAGACTAACCTCTATTGATGACTTTGAAAGGAGTTGAGCTCATTTGGACTCTAAGGCCCTAGATCTGGCCTCCCTGCACACTCTGTTTTCTACACACAAAACATGGGATTATTTTACTAATCAGTGAGATTAATCAGCACTAATCACTATATTTTGGTGCAATTGAGAGTTCAAATTTACCATTGGGTATCTTATACAAATCCTTATCACTTCAGATTGCAATTCAAAGATGGTTTGATACTCCAACCATTCGGTACAGTTCAGCTACACTTGGCTTTATGTAATTTTTGGTGAATTTATGTTGATAAATCTATTGTAATCATCATCTTGCATTTGCCCCTTGGTTAATGCCTGCAAATCACACTCAAATTCAAGTTATTCATAGCCAGTGTTGCATTGGGGAATGTGCATAACAATGAATGCTATATGCATTATGTATTGGGCACACATGGGTGATTACATCATTGTAAATATGGGATCAGACACTACCCTTGTCCAGAATAAGGCAAGAGGTAAGACCTCCCACATAGATTTGGGTTTGCATTGCATAATTAAAAAAATGACACAAGATAAACATCAAAAGCATAAAAGAACTGTCAACAATACATTAAAACATGTTGCTCACATGGAGCAAGAGCTAAAGGTCAAGCTCGTGGCCCCAGCCATGAAAGAAGAAGAACATCTCTTTTTAAGAGGAGGATCGATACCAAAAAGAAGAGCTAGATGAAGCATTGAAGGAAGACATGGATGCGTGAAGAGAAGCTGCCACAATAAGAAGACTGAAGACAAGAGAAGACGTGAGGCTCCAAGAAGTGAGGAGCCATGTGAAAATCTATAAGGAAGAGAGAGAGAAACCCCACAACCCAATGTAACCTGCCCCAAGAGAGTAACACCACCTCTGAGCCACCGATGATGTAGGCCATGTGGTAGATGTATGTGTGAACACTTTAGTCAAGGTCACGGGCACTTGTAGTACCCTTGGACACATAGAGAGCGAGTGTCAACAGGACTATGAGTTAGGGACTTGAGGCACTGGTCGCGGGCTACCAAGTAAGAGGGAAACTTGGTATACGGTCCAGGTGGGCTAGGATTATTCACTTGAGGGGAGGTGTTGAAATATACAAGTGAATGGGTGTGTGCGGGAACAAGCCCTTAGCAAGAGGCTATAAAAGAGAGTCTGTAAAATGAGTGAGTAGCAGTGAAAAGGTGAGAGGTATCTATTGGGAGAGAATAAAGGGTAGCATGAGAAGTTCTAGGATGTGTGGAGATATTCTGGGAAAAGTGAAGAGGTGGAGAGAATCAAGAAAAAAAGGTGGAGTGAATCAAGGAGGATGAGGTGTCCGCCCAGATGTAGGGGAGGTGGCACAAATCAAGGAACAAATCAGTGGAGCAGATCATGGGCAAACTTGTATAAATTGAGGCATTGGCCTAATGAGTAATTTGCTGGTTTTTTAGTATCCATGCCTACATTAAGCTATCAGTTAATTGCTCATCACTAATCTTATCTTAATCATTATCTAATCACTTTGCTAGTGATGTTGATTCTTACATTTGATCCACCATAGCTCATCACTTTGCTTGCATTTTAACATGGCATCAGAGCCTAGCTTAGGATCCATCCAATTTATGAGCTTATTTATCTTGCTAATCATCTTATTAATTAGGATTAAGAGAATCATTTTTTAAAGTCTTTTTCAACAAGCTCTTTGCACCCCCATCTAGTGGAGGGGCTTGATCTCCCTCTAGGATTAACATTAGGGTAAATGCTTCTAGGAAAACATAACCACTTTGCCCAAGATTCAGCTTATCTAATCGGTGCGCCAAACCCCTGCTCGTAGCTGCCCAATTTTATGAATCTACAGGCGCCTATTTCTAGAAGAAAAACCTAGATCTACACTTGAACAAGGTGAGTTGGTCTAATTCGTCTTGGCCCCAGGGGTTTTCAAGGGTCTCTACATGGTGGTGATGTCAGATTTGTGAAATTTCTCAAGGAGAAGTGGCATCAAGCTTTACATCAAATCTACAAGTGACTTTGGTAAAACAGAGATTAAGAAATCAATATTTGGTCAAATCTTTTGTTTCTTGCTTGATCCTCCACTAGACTAATTTCTATTGATGACTTTGAAAGGAGTTGAGCTCATTTGAACTCTAAGGCCCCAGATCTAGCCTCCCTGCACACTCTATTTTCTACACACAAAACATGGGATTATTTTACTAATCAGTGAAATTAATCAGCACTAATCACTATATTTTGGTACAATTGAGAGTTCAAATTTACCATTGGGTATCTGATACAAATCCTTATCACTTAAGATTGCAATTCGGAGATGGTTTGATACTCCAACCATTCAGTACAGTTCAGCTACACTTGGCTTTATGTAATTTTTGGTGAATTTATGTTGATAAATCTATTATAATCATCATCTTGCATTTGCCCCTTGGTTAATGCCTGCAAATCACACTCAAATTCAAGTTATTCACAGCCAATGTTGCATTGGGGAATGTGCATAACAATGAATGCTATATGCATTATGTATTGGACACACATGGGTGATTACATCATTGTAAATATGGGATCAAACACTACCCTTGTCCAGAATAAGGCAAGAGGTAAGACCTCCCACATAGATTTGGGTTTGCATTGCATAATTAAAAAAATGACACAAGATAAACATCAAAAGCATAAAAGAACTGTCAACAATACATTAAAACATGTTGCTCACATGGAGCAAGAGCTGAAGGTCAAGCTCGTGGCCCCAGCCATGAAAGAAGAAGAACATCTCTTTTTAAGAGGAGGATCAACACCAAAAAGAAGAGCTAGATGAAGCATTGAAGGAAGACATGGATGCGTGAAGAGAAGCTGCCACAACAAGAAGACTGAAGACAAGAGAAGACGTGAGGCTCCAAGAAGTGAGGAGCCATGTGAAAATCTATAAGGAAGAGAGAGAGAAACCCCACAACCCAATGTAACCTGCCCCAAGAGAGTAAAACCACCTCTGAGCCACCGATGATGTAGGCCATGTGGTAGATGTATGTGTGAACACTTTAGTCAAGGTCACGGGCACTTGTAGTACCCTTGGACACATAGAGAGAGAGTGTCAACAGGACTATGAGTTAGGGACTTGAGGCACTGGTCGCGGGCTACCAAGTAAGAGGGAAACTTGGTATACGGTCCAGGTGTGCTAGGATTATTCACTTGTGTGCTAGGATTATTCACTTGAGGGGAGGTGTTGAAATATACAAGTGAATGGGTGTGTGTGGGAACAAGCCCTTAGCAAGAGGCTATAAAAGAGAGTCTGTAAATGAGTGAGTAGCGGTGAAAAGGTGAGAACTATCTCGTAGGAGAGAATAAAGGGTAGCATGAGAAGTTCTAGGATGTGTGGAGATATTCTGGGAAAAGTGAAGAGGTGGAGAGAATCAAGAAAAAAAGGTGGAGTGAATCAAGGAGGATGAGGTGTCCGCCCAAATGTAGGGGAGGTGGCACAAATCAAGGAACAAATCAGTGGAGCAGATCATGGGCAAACTTGTATAAATTGAGGCATTGGCCTAATGAGTAATTTGCTGGTTTTTGAGTATCCATGCCTACATTAAGCTATCAGTTAATTGCTCATCACTAATCTTATCTTAATCATTATCTAATCACTTTGCTAATGATGTTGATTCTTGCATTTGATCCACCATAGCTCATCACTTTGCTTGCATTTTAACATGGCATCCTAGGATCCATCCAATTTATGAGCTTATTTATTTTGCTAGTCATCTTAATAATTAGGATTAAGAGAATCATTTTTTTAAGTCTTTTTCAACAAGCTCTTTGCACCCCCATCTAGTGGAGGGGCTTGATCTCCCTCTAGGATTAACATTAGGGTAAATGCTTCTAGGAAAACATAACCACTTTGCCCAAGATTCAGCTTATCTAATCGGTGCGCCAAACCCCTGTTCGTAGCTGCCCAATTTTATGAATCTACAGGTGCCTATTTCTAGAAGAAAAACCTAGATCTACACTTGAACAAGGTGAGTTGGTCTAATTCCTCTTGGCCCCAGGGGTTCTCAAGGGTCTCTACATGCTGGTGATGTCAGATTTGTGAAATTTCTCAAGGAGAAGTGGCATCAAGCTTTGCATCAAATCTACAAGTGACTTTGGTAAAACAGAGATTAAGAAATCAATATTTGGTCAAATCTTTTGTTTCTTGCTTGATCCTCCACTAGACTAATTTCTATTGATGATTTTGAAAGGAGTTGAGCTCATTTGAACTCTAAGGCCCCAGATCTAGCCTCCCTGCACACTCTATTTTCTACACACAAAACATGGGATTATTTTACTAATCAGTGAGATTAATCAGCACTAATCACTATATTTTGGTACAATTGAGAGTTCAAATTTACCATTGGGTATCTTATACAAATCCTTATCACTTCAGATTGCAATTCGGAGATGGTTTGATACTCCAACCATTCAGTACAGTTCAACTACACTTGGCTTTATGTAATTTTTGGTGAATTTATGTTGATAAATCTATTGTAATCATCATCTTGCATTTGCCCCTTGGTTAATGCCTGCAAATCACACTCAAATTCAAGTTATTCATAGCCAGTGTTGCATTGGGGAATGTGCATAACGATGAATGATATATGCATTATGTATTGGGCACACATGGGTGATTACATCATTGTAAATATGGGATCAGACACTACCCTTGTCCAGAATAAGGCAAGAGGTAAGACCTCCCACATAGATTTGGGTTTGCATTGCATAATTAAAAAAATGACACAAGATAAACATCAAAAGCATAAAAGAACTGTCAACAATACATTAAAACATGTTGCTCACATGGAGCAAGAGCTGAAGGTCAAGCTCGTGGCCCCAGCCATGAAAGAAGAAGAACATCTCTTTTTAAGAGGAGGATCAACACCAAAAAGAAGAGCTAGATGAAGCATTGAAGGAAGACATGGATGCATGAAGAGAAGCTGCCACAACAAGAAGACTGAAGATAAGAGAAGACGTGAGGCTCCAAGAAGTGAGGAGCCATGTGAAAATCTATAAGGAAGAGAGAGAGAAACCGCACAACCCAATGTAACCTGCCCCAAGAGAGTAAAACCACCTCTGAGCCACCGATGATGTAGGCCATGTGGTAGATGTATGTGTGAACACTTTAGTCAAGGTCATGGGCACTTGTAGTACCCTTGGACACATAGAGAGAGAGTGTCAACAGGACTATGAGTTAGGGACTTGAGGCACTGGTCGCGGGCTACCAAGTAAGAGGGAAACTTGGTATACGGTCCAGGTGTGCTAGGATTATTCACTTGAGGGGAGGTGTTGAAATATACAAGTGAATGGGTGTGTGTGGGAACAAGCCCTTAGCAAGAGGCTATAAAAGAGAGTCTGTAAATGAGTGAGTAGCGGTGAAAAGGTGAGAACTATCTACTAGGAGAGAATAAAGGGTAGCATGAGAAGTTCTAGGATGTGTGGAGATATTCTGGGAAAAGTGAAGAGGTGGAGTGAATCAAGGATGAGGTGTCCCCCCAGATGTAGGGGAGGTGGCACAAATCAAGGAACAAATTAGTGGAGTAGATCATGGACAAACTTGAATAAATTGAGGCATTGGCCTAATGAGTAATTTGTTGGTTTTTGAGTATCCATGCCTATATTAAGCTATCAGCTCACAAATCTTATCTTAATCATCATCTAATCACTTTGCTAATGATGTTGATTCTTGCATTTGATCCACCATATCTCATCACTTTGCTTGTATTTTAACACTTCATATACCTCATGATGCACTTAACCGCGTCCCAATGTCTCTTTCTTTGATCAGCCATGTACTGGCTAACAACTCCTAGTGTAAATGCAATGTCCGGTCTAGTAGCTATCATGGCATACATAAGACTGCCCCATGTTGATGCATAAGGAACTTTGGCCATCATGGCCCTCTCCTCATCAAATTTAGGACTGTCATTCCGACTTAGTTTTTACATATGGAAGAAATGGAGTACTCAATGCCTTCCCCCCTCCATATTGAAGCTATGCACAAGACTTTAGTAACATACTCCTTCTGAGAAAGCCAAAGAAGTTTCGTACTCCGATCACGCGTAATACGCATACCAAGAATATGACCGGCATGTCCCAAATACTTCATGTCAAAGGCTGCATGTAAACTGGCCTTTAATGCATCCAACTCATAAGTGTTCTTGCTAGCCAATTGCATATCATTCACATAGAGTACCAGAAGTATAAGACTACCATCCTTAGCCTTTTTAGTGTAGAGGCAATGATCTATTTCACTTCTTCTGAAACCTTGGGACCATATGAAAGCATCAAACTTGTGATACCATTGTCAAGGTGCTTGCTTGAGACCATAGAGGCTCTTTTTCAATTTGTAAACCATATGCTCTTTGCCCTTTTCAACAAAACCTTCTGGCTGTACCATGTAAATCTCTTCATGAAGATCACCATGTAAGAATGTTGTCTTGACATCCATCTGCATAAGCTCCATATCCTGTGTTGCCCCCATAAGTCCAAGGACACATCTGAGTGTGGTCATCTACAGGAGAAAAGATCTCATCAAAGTCCACACCTTTCTCTTGCTTGAAGCCTTTAGCAAAACTAACAAGTAATTTGGTTTTGGTACCTGCCTTGGTTTCTTCTTCGGACTTGCTGGGGAGCCTGTAGTGCTGGCTTGGGTGGCTGTTGGGGTCTCTATAGCTTCTATTTTCGAGGACATTATCTGTACATGAAAATTACATCAGACTCCAGACTAGTGGGGTAGGTACCATTTCTTTTTTTCTTTTTTCTTTTGTTAATGGTAAACCGGTTAGTTAAGATGAGAAGTGAGGTGTGTTAATTGAGAGGTGAATGTTGTGGCATAAAGGTGTAGGATCTTAGTAGTCCTGTGAACCTGTAGGTGGTGAGAAGTTGTCACATGAAAGGTGGTTTCGTGAAATGAGGTTCCGTGAAAGGTGGTTACGTGAAAGGGAGTTTCATGAGATGTGGTTCCATGATGTTCCGTGAAAGGTGGTTTCGTGAAAGGGAGTTCTATGAAATGGAATCCTGTGAGAGTGAGTTTTGTGAAATGATGTTCCGTGAAAGCTGGTTTCGTAAAAGGGAGTTCCGTGAAAGCTGGTTTCGTAAAAGGGAGTTCCGTGAAACAAAATCCTGTGAGATGTGGTTTTGTGAGATCAAGTTTCGTGTGAGACTATAGTGGTTTTGTGAAACTGTAGGTTTGTGTAGTCCTGTGCAAGGTGGTTACATGAAAGGAAGATCCGTGAAACGGAATCCCGTGAGATGTGGTTTTGTGAAATGAGGTTCCATGACATGAGGTTCCATGAGACTACAGTGGTTTCATGAAATTGCAAGTTTGTGTAGTCCCGTGAAACTTCAGTGAAGCGTGAAGGTGCAGATTTTTATTATTGTATCATTTTTTATGTTTTTGTCAAAAGATGTGATGCATGCAAGTGATGATACCGTAAGGAATTATTTAGAATAACCACCGAATCGGGTGATACTAATGTACAAGATTGTTAACGAGAAGATATTGATTAAACATAAAAATTAAAATCAATATAAAAAAGGAAAAGAATACGAAAAGGAAATGAGAAATGGACCAAGATCCCACCTTAATCGATGATGACTGTCGATTATGGTTGGAAAATCCGGGGAAGACGATAAACGATGATTGGAAATGGGAGCTCTAAGCATGTAGCAATGGACACACGATGCGAAATGACAAGAAAGGAAAGAATTTTTTATTTTAAAACGTAGTCATCGGACAGGGTGGCTGCCTTAATGAAGAAAGCCACGTGGCGTCTTTCGATTGGCCCATGAGAAATGACCACGTTTCACGGCATGAATTTTTTTGAACCAATTCACGGCGTGAACCATTTTGAACCAGTTCACAGCGTGAACATTTTTGGATCAGTTCACTGCGTTAACTTTTTTGGATTATGAATGTGCAAGATTGATACCGTCTATTTTTCCCTTCATGCTTAGGCATTCAAACATGCATTAAATGAGTGAATGATACCTAGTTCACCTTGTATCCACATTGGGCAACAAATGGATACCTTCATCTTTTATTGCTATGAAAACCAAGGTGACACCTTGGCACTTCTGGTGGGGGGGTAAGTGTTGCTGCAGGCATTTTAGCTCACTGTGGGAGTTTTTGATTCTTCCTTCCACCCAACCGAACCATGTTATTACTAGGTCCTATGGTTGGGGTCTTTTATCCATGTCCCTTTGCTGAACTTCTTTGTTTCTACCTTTAGGGTCCTTGTTCAGCTCTGTGATGGAAGTGGTTACTAATATTACTTTAGCAATCCCCAACCCATCTTGTTGAGTTGTCTTCTTCCTCCACACCAATGTCGATGCAATTTCAGCATTGGTTAGGAGTTGATGCTATATGCTTTTACTACTCTTTCCTTTGTTACCAACACCAGAACTGCTTTGTGACTAAAGTGGGGTTTGGGTACCCACACTATCGTATTGCCTTGGTAGTATCCTTGCGCTAGTAAATCTTTTCGAACTCATTGCTTATGAAAGCCTTGTGGGATATTAGTCCATGGCCAAAGAAAAAGAGCTACAAAGCTAGATCCAACAGTTATCCTCAAGTTTAAAGGAAGCAAAAAGCAGGGCTACTCACTTACAACAAGAAAGGGAATAAACAAACAAGGCACATGTGCAGAGAAGGTGAGAGCCCTTAATGATGCCATTAGTGCTAATCAAATTGAAATGTAAAGGATGGAGATAGCACACCGAGAGGCAATGGCACAAGTCACCCAACACTTACGAGACAGCAAAAGACTGGCTCCCGAAAGACTGTAGAGAATCACAGAGGCTCAAGAAAGAGAGGCTACTACCAGATGTGCCCTAGAGGATGCAACAAGGTGCTTCGAGGAGTTGGATACTGCACGGATGGTCCACGAAACAACCATATCAAACCTCCTCAGCACCAATGACTCCCATCTACAAGAATTAGAATGCCAATTGGCAATACAAGACTGCAATCAAAGACAAGAGCCTATGGATGAAATGCGCCTGCTCCTTGAGTGAGCCTCGGAGATAGGTCAGTTTTGCCAGTAACCCCTCGGGCCCCTCCTCAAACTCTTACTCTATTTTTGTCTACACTAACCCTCTCCTTACTTCAATATGATATAAATCTGTTTGAGGACCTAGGCCTAGGTGAACTAACCCTCATTAAGCAGAATACTAAGCGTGATACACTAACCCCACTATCATAATGGGAATTTTGCGGGGAGATATAGTATTAACTAATCCACATGATATCTACTTTTATCCATTACACCCTATTGTGTTGAACCTTCGTAGTTGGTGTCGGGTACTACAAAACTTTAAAAAATTTAGACAACAGTGTCAAAAAATTAAACCTGTTTGTTCCATATGATATTCCCGAGACACCGGCCAACTACGAGGTGGCAACACAAAGTTATCAATGGATTATAAGCCATGGGTGGCTAGAAGTCTACAATACTCACCAGCATTTAAACTTATGTGAGTCTTCTTTATATCACCCTTTCAGAATTCTAAATCTATACTATAATATCTACAAACATTTAGAATCCATGTTAACCAGTGTACTTTACACTTTTGTGCCACCCATATTGAATATCCTAACATAAATCCTAAGGATATCCCTGACCTTCAAGATTTTATGAAATCTCACAAACCTAACCACCCACCTCCCAACTCAAGTCATGGTCAGGAAGAGAAGAGACACCATCTTCATCTTCCATCTCTACTTACCCTTCTAATGTCGCTTAGTAACCTACTTAATCCCTATCCTAATGCCCTACCTACTAACAAGTCTCAGGCCGACTGCATCTTTTCTACTCTCATTCCTCAACTTATAGATTTTCCCACTAACCCTCTCGCCCCCGAGGAGATATTGACACCTCACCCGCCTCCCCAACGACAACCTCAGGAGGTACGCCATACTATCCCCCAAGACAATATTGAAGCTTTTACTGATGATACAGTTTTGGAGTCATTGTCTAATGGAAAATATGAAGGCTTCATTCGAGCTAGCAATCCACTGTTAAAATCGAAGCTGATGTTCAAGGTGGTAATGCAAATAACACCATTTGAGCCAACTCAAAGAATTCTACCTAAGGCCTACTCCAAGGTCACGCAACAAAACAAAATTATGTACCATACCCTCTATGAGCACCTCACCCCCCAGATTTAGAAGAACTACTCCCTTTGGCTCGAGAGGGTACATTGTGGTCTAATGTGGCACGATAGACAAAATTAGCCAATCCACAATTAGCCGACCTGCTGGAAATCCGAATAGTTACCTTCATGATCAGTTATTGCTTTCAGAGGTGGAGGAAAGCTCACCCAGTCCACACACAAGGGGGCTATGCAACTATCATCACAGATGATGCACATCCCAAGTTAGAGGATTTTGGAATACAGCCGAACTAGAGAAAGGAATTCTTAACAATTCCAGAATACAACCATGTCTATATGTGTGCACCACCAACTCAACGAGTTGACATGCCACTAAAGAGAAGATGGACTCCACTGGAGTTTCAGGAGACAGCAACGTGACTCGCATGTCTATTACAACTTCCCAATCTTCATGCCAGCAACCTTTACAGACATACAGGAGTAAAGAAAACAGATGCTCACTTGGATACAGGCATGGTGTCATATCCCGGACCCAGCAATCGTGGCCAATGTTAGATTCTTAAAATTGCTCGTGGTCCTGATTGATCAATCCAAAGAGCCATATGATGGATATGAAGCTAAACAACTGTAATTCGACATGAATCAAGGTCTATCTGATAGGGGTATGATGTTGTACTACCATCGCCTGCTACAGTGTCTTCCTACATACATGCATGCATACGTGCATGTCACATTCAAGAACATGGTGGACATAGGGATCTGGCATTCACACTTAGCATTCAGAAGAGCCCTCAAAAAGCTTCGATCACGCCGAAACTTCTACCGTCATGAGTTTGGTGACTAGGTCTTTCACAAGTTCTGCGAATAGAAGCTACATCAGGTAGGGGGGGATGTTAATCTCATTTTCGATTAACAAGTATGCTCCTCCAATTGAGGACATTAATAAGTGTCATGAAAAGGCACTATAAAAGTTATACATTATGAGATATTGGCCACCCAAGGCTTTAGTTAAGTAAGTTTTGGGCACCCAAGTGTGAATAAGAGCCAAATGTATATAATGCATTTTGTGATAATGAAAAGACACAATCCCCCTTTGTGCTATTAAGAGCTCTTCTTTGTGTCTTAAGAGAGAGTAAGAGAGAGCATTCTAGAATTTGTGCCTCTTCTATGGTTGTATGTTTCATGCTTGTGTGGGATAGTGAGAGAGAGTGATTGCCTTATGCGACGGTGTGAACGACTCTACGGTGATAGCATGGAGGTGGAGCTTGGAGGTTTGGAGCTTAACAAGTAAGCTTGGATTTGTGTGGAAGTGAAAAATCGTGAGAAATTGGTTGTGTTTGTTGTGTATTTGTGCGGTGGAGTGGTCTTGGAAGAGAGCTACCACACCTCCAAGAGGGAACTCAATGCATTCACCTAAGGCTCCACCTCCATGTTGTCACCCTGTAGAGTCGCTCGCACCATCACATAAGGCAATCACTCTCTCTCACTCTCCAACACAAGCATGCAACATACAAGCATAGAAGAGGCACAAGTGCTAGAATGCTCTCTCTCAATCTCTCTCAAGACATAAAGAAGAGCTCTCAATAGCACAAAGGGGGATTGTGTCTATTCATTTTTATGAGAAAATGCCTTATATACATTTGGCCCTTATTCACACTTGGGTGCTCAAAACTTACTTAACTAAGGCCTTGGTGGGTAGCCAATATCTCATAATGTATAACTTTTATAGTGCCTTTACATGACACTTATTAATGTCCTCAATTGGAGGAGCATACTTGTTAATCCAAAATAGGATTAACAACCTCTAGTTCGAAAGTAGCGGAGGAGGCCATCTATGACATGTGAAAAGAACATCAGTCATCATTTATTATGACTAGTAGGAGCTCGTGGTCCTCCTTTTTCTTTTTCTTTTTTTTTATAGTATGTGTGTGTTAGTGATTTTTATGCATGGGTGTATGATCAGAAGAGTGTTAGTGTGGTGAGCAATGAATCAAGAAGGGATGTGTGTGAATTAGTGTTTGTCAGGAATTAGTCATAATCCATGAAGTAAGCAAGCCGTGAAATGGCCGAGCGTGAAGTAGTTGTGCGTGAAAGGTTAATCTGTAAGGTGTTAACCCGTGAAGGGTTAGAACGTGAAAGGTTAATTCATGAAAGCTTACCCCTTGAAAGGTTAAAGCATTAAGTGTAAAGTCGTGAGGGGCTTAACCCGTGAAGGAGCAGTTGTTAATTCATGAAATAGCAGGTTGTGTTGTGACGATTATCAGTGTTGAATAAGTGTTGAGGGGTAGCATATGGTGTAAGAAATATAATTTTAGCAATTAGTTGACTCTGTGAAATAGCAGATTGTTATTTCACGGGCCATTCTTGTATGCATTTATGATGAGATTTGGTGGGTGATGTCACTTTGAGTGATGATGGAATGACAAGATGAAAACAAGAAAAGGCACAAATGTAGGCAATGTGTACATAAGCGCAGAGATGGTTTCCATGGTTCACCAATGATTTTATGAAAAGAAAGTGTGTGAGGAGCTCCTACATGAGAATCGACGATTGCAAGCAACCAAGTGAGGAAGAACACTGACGATAATGCACTTTAGAAGACGATAATGCACTTTAGAAGACGATGAAGATGATGATGCCGAGAAGCGATTATATCTAGTCAATGAAAAATGACAAAAAAAGGAAAAAAAGATGTATTTATGATCTAGCCGTCGACCCTGCATCCATCTTATTGGGTATGCCACGTGTCTGCCTACAATTCGTGGAGGTTTTTTTTACCGCTTCACGGCATGAACTGGCATGAGCCGGTTCACGACGTGAAACAGTCCTGAGTGATTCAGGATGTGAAATAGCTTGAACCGGTTCACGACATGAAACAACTTGTACCCTTATGCATGCAAATATTGATACCCTATGGTTTTCTATATGTGCAAACACTCCAAGGCCATATGTCATGCATTCTGAGGAGTAGAAACGTATACATGAAATGAATGAACATGTTTCACGGGATGAAAAGCATACCCCTTTACCTTGTACCCATGGAACTGGGTACTCCTCGTCATTCTCCTTCCTTTTATTGCCATGGAAATCAATGGTGTACTTTGGAGTCTTTGGGTATGTGTTGTTGCAACTGCTTAAGTTCTGAGTGATAACTTTTGATTTTTCCTTCCATCTAATGGAGGAGTACTGGGGTGAACCTATTTTGCTTCCTGTGCATGTGAGTGCACATCTCCCTTACCTTGGTCGACAGCCTGGTTCAGCTTTTTCTCATTGGTGGATGGCATTGGTGGTGTCGCACTCCCTTGTTTACTTAGTTGAACTTGTTTTTTTCTGCAGAGACCAACTTTGGTGCTTCCTTACCAGTTGATTTAGCTGGGACTTGGTCCCATCTGTGCTTATGGCTCTCTTTTGTTTTTCTAGAGGTACATGCAAATTTGAGTTTTGGATTGGTTTTTGGTACCCATACCGTTTTATTTCCTTGATAATAGCCATGTACTGCTAGTAAGTCTTTTCAAACCCACCGTTGTTGAATGTTGAGTTGTGTGCATGCTTGGAATACAACTTCCTGTCCTTGTCTCTTGCTTGTAGCATGGCTTTTTTGCCTTGATACCCATGAGGTTTTGTTTGTGTCATAGTATCCTTGTGCTTGAAGTTGGGCTTTTGGAACCCACTATTTTTTTCCTGGATACCTTTGCTGCCTTTGCATTAGTTCTCTTAAAGAGGGATGATCTTTCGATGTGGATGCTTGTTCTGTTAAGCCTTCTGTTTTTCGTGGTATTGGAGACTCCATGTTGTATGCCACTGCCTATTTTCCTTATTCAATGGACTCCATAATGGCATGGTGATGGTGTCCTTTCCATCATTGAGTTCTACTTCCTATTTTTCCCATTGGAAGTGGCAGCTACTACTAGCGCAAATCGAGGATCGTCCAAGAAGCATTTCCTCTTCCATTGTTCCTACAGGCATAACAAACACCTTCCTGACCAAGGGATTATTTCTTATTGAGATTTTTAATTCAAAAGTCTTATTGTTTGTGTAACAGATGGATGCACATTGCAAACCTGTGCATTAGTTGCCTCTAGAGAGAGTTTGTTTAAGCGTGCTTGAAGCACTTTGCAAGCTATAACTTCTCCAACAAAATGTCCTTTGGCTATTCCTACGTGTGCTTCTTCTAAGATCATGACAACCTCATCTTCTTGCACACATCTCATGAGGATATCGCCCTTGCCTAGCTTATATAATTCTCTAGCAATCAATTGATAAGGTGTCGCCAGCTTAATAAGCTGACACATCTTATCTTTGTTTAAGGGTCGATCTTGTGGAAACCCATGAGCTAGATAGTCGGATATTTCCTCACTCCACTCAGGCACCATGTCAAGTTTGAATAGACAAGCATCTGGAAGGTCATCATCAATGCCTATTTTGCCAATTTTGCACTAAGAATTCTAGACATATGGTCCACCAAAACATGTTATGTTCCTTTTCTCACCGTGACCGTAAAGTCGAATTCCATGAGTGGAAGCAACCATTGTGTGATTCTTCTTGTGGTGTAAGGCTTGTTCACCAGATTTAATAGGGCCTAATGTTTCACAAAGAATAAAAATTTGTTGCCTAGTAAGTAATGTCAATATTTCTTTACAGTATAAAGCATGGCCAACCCTTCATGCTCAGTGGTGGTGTAGTTTACTTTTGCATCATTTAATTGACGATTGGCAAAGCAAACTGGGTAATCCAATTTGAATTCCCCAGGTTGCGTCAAAACTCATCCTATAGCAAAGTTTGATGCATCGATATGCACATGGAATACATTATCCCAATTGGGTGGTCTCAGGATTGGTGCACTAGCTAGTGCATTCTTCAACTTATTATAGGCCTCTTAGCATTCCTTAGTCCATTCAAAGACAATGAGAAGTCTACACAATGGCTTAGCAATTTCAGCATAGAAAATAATGAAGTGTCGATAATACCCAACATGGCCCATAAACCATTGTACACCTTTGTAGTTAGTTGGTGGGGGTAATTCCAAGATGAATATTACCTTGCTCTCATCACTGGAAATACCATTTTTAAACACAATGTGCCCTAAGATTACACCGTGCTTGACCCAAAATTGACACTTTAAAGGGTTTAAGGATATACAATATAATTGACATCTCTCAAACACCTTCCTCAAGCAAGCCAAGTGCTCAGTCGAGCGTGAGTGTGCACACATATAGAAATGAATACCTCCAGCCACTTTTGCAAGTAGTCCTTGAAGGCCGTGCACACAGTTGTGGAAAGTTACCGGAGCATTGGTGAGGCCAAAAGGCATAACCTTATAAGCATATATCCCCCACATCTTATTGAAAGTCATCTTGTGTTGGTCTTTTGGTGCTATGGACACCTGATTATAGCCTGAAACCCCATCTAAAAAGTTGTAGGTTTTTTCACCTCCTACCCATTCTAATACATGTTTTGTATATGGCAGTGAGTAGTGATCTTTCCTAGTAGTTGCATTGACCTTTTTGAGATCAACATAGACTCTCAATTTTCCATTTTTATTTGGCACAATCACGATTGGTGAAAGCCAATATGTGTACTCAATTTCATAGATAAAATCCGCAGCAATGAGTTATCAATTTCCTCTTTAGACATGCCTCATATTTTGGATTCATCTGATATGGTTTTTGCCTGGATGTTCTCGATCCTTCCATGATCAAGATAGTGTGTTGAACCACCTCGGGTCGTACACCCTTCATTTTCATGTATTTCGAAGCAAAATAGTCCTTGAATTCTTTTAAGAGAGTAAGGAGCTCTTCTTCTTCAACCGCCCACCAAAGTTAAGTCTTTAGCAATGTAGACAGGTTTGGTGTCCTCCCCTGGCTCTCAAATATCAGCCTCCTTAATTTCAACTAGACCATCCTAAGACGTGGATTGGCCACCTTCCTTTACTCTTTTATCCGTCAATTCGACCACCTTTCGTTCATCAATAGTGTATATTTTGAAATGGTCCGGCACACTGAGAGTAGGTCTGGCTTATCGTCATCCTCATCTCTCGTTCGAGCCATCGCCTTTTTGCCTCGCGCTCATCTTCAGCCAGCCTTATTTCATTTTCTATGTCTGGCCTTAGTGAGTTTAGGCATTTCTGGCTCTTGTGGCATAGCATTTTCCTCTCGTTTTTCTTCTAGGGTTATCTTACTCAACTCCTCACCCCAGTTCTTAGAAAACTCCTTGTGTACTTAGTGACCACGAGATATCTTAGGCACTGGGCGTCCATGGGTTAACTTCGTAGTAGGGAATTTTTTCGGTGATATACCTCTTTTGTTTACGCCACCTCGTGAGGCATTGGGTGCTATTTGTGGCCTTGTGATCCAGACCCCTCTATGTTGGAGGCTTCATCCTTTGTTTCCTCTTCTCTTGGTTGCACATCTACCATGCGCACTGAGGTGATAGAAATGTTTCCTGATTCAACATATTGGGTTCCTTTTTTTAGGGGTAACACATCTATTGTGGCAAGCACGTACATCCAATTTTTACTAAAATCTAGAGGTGGAAGCGATGCGTAAATTATGGCCTCTTCCTCTTCTTGTGAATTCTTCTAAACTGGTTGACACACTTGTAAGGATGTGGTTTGCTCTATGGTGACTGAATCATTTCCAAACAATTTCCCTTCCATGGGGTGTTCCTTCCACGTATGCAATTCGATTTTTAGAATCTGTGAATCCTTTCGAGCATACACCTAATCTAACTCCCAATCATGCACCAATTTGGCTTCCCTCATGAAGGGTCTACCCAAGATAATGGCATACGAATCTGGCTAGCGCAGAAAGTCCGTACAACAAATGTATAATGGTGTAGCGGAACAAAAAGACCTTAACCCTAGTATTTTTCAACAGCCCCATTAGTCTTGAGGATGTTCCGTCTACCATTTCTAATTCTGGTTTTCCTCCATTTTCCCAACATCATTTGGTAATAATGGTCACACCTATGCCTCCATCCACGATAGCCAATGCTTGGTACCCGTTATGGTGGATTGGAATTGTGGAATTTGTATCATCACTCTCATAATATCGACCCAATTGGTTGGAAGGTATTTTGACGAATCTAGGTGTTCCTTCTTCCTCATGTACTAGGTTTTTCTCTGCAAGAGGTGACTGGCTCTCCTCTGTAGTGAAAATTTGGTAATAATGGTCACACCTGTGCCTCCATCTAGGATAGCCAATGCTTGGTACCCATTATGGTGGATTGGAATTGTGGCATTTGTATCATCACTCTCATAATACCGGCCCAATTGGTTGACATGTATTTTGACGAATCTAGGTGTTCCTTCTTCCTCATGTACTAGGTTTTTCTCCTGCCAGAGGTGACTGGCTCTCCTCTCTAGTGTAGACTAGGTTCAATCTTCCTTCTACCTAGTCCTTGACATCTGCCCACAATGCCAGTGTGTTGCGTAGCAATGGTCCTAGTGGCATTTTGACAATTGTGAACAATATGGCAAGGGAATGAATGGATTGACAAATCTTGATCTGCTTCCTCAAACATTCTTGCTATGAGGTCACTTTGAGTCCCTTCCTCAGACTCTTCTGGGATTGGAGTAGGCATGTCCAATCTCTTTTCCTTTAATAGCTCAGTTCTTGAATACAATGTATCCCTAGCCCAGTTAGCCTTTAACTTTGGCTTCGTGATTGCATTGACACTTCTCAACCAAGGCCTTAGATTCTTCAAGATTCCTTATTTCTTCTTCAGCATTTAGATATTCTCCAATCCCCTTAGGGGTTGTTGGTCTCTCCCTTGTAGTTATTTGGGCATGCCCATCCTATTTCGGCACTTGGTCACCTTCTTCCTTTAATTGGGTGGATCTAGTGTTAATGGTATCTTCTTTGGATCCATCCTGAATTATGACCATGGTATCTAGTGTTAATGGTATCTTCTTTGGATCCATCCTGAATTATGACCATGGTATCTCCCTTGTCTACGTTTTTCACTATTCTTCTTCTCCCAGTCTTAGAGGTTGTAACACCACTTGGGTTTTTCCCTTTGTCCACTTGTTTCACTTGCAAATCATCCAATAGTATATAGTATCTATTTATCAGTTAATATAGATATAAATAAATAAATCAATTTGTTTGATCGACGATCTTCGTAATTGATTCCATAAACCGTGTCAGGACATTCAGTGACGTGATATTTCCAGGTTGCACACTTATAGTCCTAATAGTAGCATGGTTAGAAGTAGAAGCAGAACCACTCGCCTGGTATGGCTAGTCTTTGATAAAAAATGATACACCACACTTCACACATGAAAGTGTAGGCATAACGTTGGTCTGTGCCAGCATTAACCACATTCTTTAGAGGACACTCCGCTACTTGATGAGGTCTATTACAATGAAAACATTGTATGGGTCCCCTTCTCACCAGTTGAGTTTATGTCTTTTCCTTTCTATTACAATGAAAACATTGTATGGGTCCCCTTGAGTTTATGTCTTTTCCTTTCTATTATACCGTGGTTTGAAACACTGGTACTCGTGTGTTGTTCTACATAACATAATACTCTGGTGTGATCTCCGTGGGCTCCTCGTAGTAGTCATTATTGACTTCTAACTCGCGCATGATTTCTCTCTCATCCAAGGGATCCTCAATCAACATCCGGTTGATTTAAGCTTGTGGTGGGGCTGTGGGGGTAGAACATGTGGCGACAAAGGCAACACTACTAAAGTTATCTTGGAATCTTCTGGTTGCAGGGCAACTCAAGCATATTGTCCTCATATTCAATTGCTAGCTTATAGCAAGTATCTAGAGTAGCCGCTCGGGCTAACATTAGATAATCATGCATCTTATGATCTCGGACCCCTCTCCAAAAGCAAGGCAATAACTAATCACCAGTTAGCCTTTCCCTCAACTTGCATCTTGAATTCACGTGCTTGAGTCGAGAAACATAATCCCACATCGACTCATTTTCCTTTTGCTTGATATTGTGGAGCTGAGCCACAAGGCTCCATCTATCACCACTTTGAGAAAATCTCGGTATGAACACATTTTAAGTCGACTTTATCCTCAAGTTTTAGTGTTTGATACCATTGGTGAGCCTTCCCTTCTAGGGTCAGGGAAAAAACATGTATCATGGTTACGTCACTCACTGGCCCACATGTTTCACAGGTAGACTCAAAGACCTCTACAAGTTGGATCGGGTCCCCATCTCCCAAGAATTTTGCACAAGCTTTGAAATAATATGTGGCTTCATTTGAGATGGTCTAGATTCCAGGGCAATGTCTAGCTCCCTAACCATACCTCGGCCCATTTTCGTGGCCATATTCAGCAGATTCGCCCTTGTGACTACGTTTAGATCTGCGTTGGGATCCACAATTGGCCTTCGCGGAGCTACTCCCCCCTACCTAGACCGGGTTCTCTTCCTAGATAGGTTATTCTATTCAATTGGATTGGGAGTTCCATGGTTTACAAGAACGTGGGATCATTGATCATTTCTTGTATATCCTCTCTTATATAGAGACGATCCTCACCTCTTGTAGGGGTCCTAAGTAGGTTGTCCTCCTCTTCTTGTGTTTCAAGGCTTTCATCAGCCCTTGATTCCTCATTTTGATGGGTTCTAGAGTTGGTATCACTCCTTCTGATATTCCCATCCACATGCTATCAGTGACATTTCTAGATGTTTCTGGTTCTTTACCACGTGGGTTGAAATGGATTCAAATCCTCTATTTCCCTTTGTTCTGCCCTTGTTCTTTGTGTATCGAGCTCTTGTTTTCTTAAGCTCAATAGCCGTAATTGTCACTCTACCTCACCCTCTTTAAGTCCGTTTCTATTTCCTCTGATGTGGGGAAGAAGACTTGACCTATCCTAGCGGTGCTATCCTTAACCCTTCTAACCCTGGAGGTCATCCCACTAATCCTCATTGTGTTGGCATTCATGGGGCCAGAAAGTTGGGTTGGTAAATCCGGTCTTAGACCATGTCCTACACTGGATCTTGCAGGAGAAGAGGGTTTTTCTTCCTCTCCAAGGCGAGAGAATTTTAGCCCTTCCTCCATGGATTCCTCACTACTTGTTTTTATGGTGGTCAAATTCCTCCAAGCTGAAACACTCAATTGAGTGCTCGCTGAGCGGCCTGAGCCAACACTTTTTTGGTTGGAAGAACCTAGGTGATTTATTGCACTGTCATCGGCGGGGGTAAGGTTGTCTCTAATGAGTTTTCCCCCGGACCTCAAGTGCATGAGAATGTTTTTCAACATGCGAAATCACTACTCCAACCGTTTCACCTGGTTTTCTGCCGAACTAACTTTTCTGGTCGTGAAATAGCAGATCTCGGTGAAACAACAGACAATGGTTCACGTCGTGAAAGTAACAGACTGCAGTTTATATCGTGAACTGTTTTTCATGCTGTGGCGGCAACTTGTGTTTCACGTTTCGAATTTTCAGCTCAAAATTACTTTAATATGAGTCGGATAGAATCTAATGGTGCAATTAGGGTACTCTCTTACCTCCGGTCTCTAACAACCCTTAATTCGTGAACTTGCACTTCGTGGTGGGGAGAAAGGTTATTTCGTGAACTGCTAACACGTGAAGCGTTAGTACGTGAAGGGTTAACCCGTGAAGTAGCAAGTTATGGTTCACGTCGTGAAGTAAGTTATGCTTCATACCGTGAAACATAATGTTGTTCACGTCATGAAGTGCTTCGCTGCTATTTCACGAGATAAGTTTTTTCTATTTTGTTGTGTCAGATGTGTCAAGATAAGGCACCCTAATTTTAGTAAAGTAATCCTGAGATTCCCGATGTTGATTTTGCGAAAAGTGTTTCACGTCATGAAATAGCAAGTTATGGTTCACGTCATGAACGGTTTCTTGCACTTTCACGTGTTTACAAACGTGTCGATAGAATCATGGTTAGAGGGTGATTTCCCTATCCAATCGATCTAGAAAGGTTGTGCCAAGGATTAGGAGTGCAATGCAAGACATGAATACAACTAATAGCTCCTTTTTTGTAGTTTTTGTGATTTTTAGAAAAAACAATACACTACGTGTCACCAACTGCTAGCTCATGTTGTAGGAATTGGTGGCAGAAAATAGCAAAATTGAATGTAAAACTAAGTGTAGCTTTCCTCTAGGTACTATTGTACTCACCCACACTTCCAACACACGATTTTCTAGAAGTATTATAATTCCTTCTCTACCGTTCAAACCTTATCTATACAATTTCTTCACAATACACCTACCAACAAATGCAAAGGCAATAGTGAATATTGCATAATGGGAGTTGGAGCTTTAAGAGGATGGAAGAAACAATGGTGTTTCCTCAGCAGAGCAGCGATGCCAAAAATGTTATGGGCTACCGCACCTCATTTTGTTATCCTCTAGATATCTACTTCATACCTTTACACCCCATTGCTCCCAATATCTTGGGATGGTGTACAATACTCCAACATTCACCAAACTTCTCATGTGAAGAAGGATTTGTAGAAATGACTACAATTGAAGGTTTGGATTAATTGAATAGCTAGATTTCCCCACTGATTCTACCATTATCTCTAACACCATGGTGTACGATACTCCAACATTCACAAAACTTCTCATGTGAAGGCTGCTTTGTAGAAATGACTACAATTGAAGGGTTGGATTTCCCCACTAATTCTACCATTATCTCTAACACCATGATATGGCTTATTGAATTAGCATGGCAAAACGTAAATAACACTAGTGCATATCGTACCAATGTGCAATTTCTGTATATCACCTTATGGGTATCATTATAATTTATAGCAGAGTACACCAACATATATCAACCATGGCCTTAAATAGAAAATCTACTATAGAGGACCTACATGTTATCTACCCTATTGAGCTCTCAATGCATGATATCTCTACTTTACTTTAAGAATTTAGCCAACTCAAAAACCCTTCACATCCATCAACATCCACTATTAAATCTCCCACTAACACTTCACCTCCAACTAACTTGTTTATTTCACCACCTTCTTCTCCACATGATGGTATCCAAGAATCCTCAGGCGCATTGATGATCCACAAATTACTTGTCTTTTAGTCACCATCTCTATGAGTTGTGATGGAGCTAGAACTTATGGATGTAGGTACTATATAAGATATACCAGTGGTTAAGCTTCAAGCATTCATGGAGTCAGAGATCAAAGAGATGCTTCTAAGAAAGAATTAAAACTCCAAGGTAATCATCTCCCCAAAAGCCTCACAAAAAATAATGATATTTTACCCTTGGAAGATTTAGAAAAGAAGGCTTAAATTTTTTTCACAGTCTAGAAAGCCAACAACCTACCTTATATAAGAAGAGACTTCTAGCCGCTTGACTCTACATTATAGGTTAGGATAAGGGGCTTCAACTAGCTTGGATAGTTCCCTTTTTAAAGGATCCAGAGTGTTGAAAAATTTATTGCCAATCTCCAACAGTAAAGAGTATTGATTTCCTCTATATGCCAATCATTTGGCGATGTCCTTGGAGAGTGTACTTGCAAATGAAGAATGGTACAGCTGATCCATACAATTTTCCATACTTTCCATAGCAAGGAGATGATATAAATCATGAAAGATTTCATCAACAAGTTTAAAGGCAAGGTCATTGACCCTTCAGTGCTTGTCAACTTTCTGATTCTTTGATTATCATCATCATTACCCTCAACATGGTACCATGACATTTTGGTTAAACAGGGAAGGGCTCTTCTTCAACATCAACAAAGGCCCCATATTTCATCAACAACTATGTATATATGATAAAGTCATACACTTTCATGGTCACAAATTGGTTACCTTTAGGGACCTGGCAAAAATAAGATTTTGGCATCACAACCCTTGGATGAAAAGGGCTGGCAACTTCCTCACTCGTCAAGGCTTTATGAAGAACTTCAGATCATATGGCAATGCTCACCAATGACCCAAGGATGGGATCCAGGAAGGGGGATATGTTAATTGTCTAATAGTTAACATGGGGTCTAAGGGCTTTGCTCAATACATTTTCAACTTATTTTAGCCCTAATTCCACTTATAAATGCAATATAAATGTATTAGTTACCTTCTTCGAATAATAGCAAGGCACTTACTTGATAGCTACTTTGTTACTTTTATTGTTTATAAGCAGAGTCGAATCTATAAAGATGCTTGCTATATGTTTCATTATCCAAAGAGGAGAGTTACTAAAGTGTGGATCTCACATCTTTGTTTTGGGCACTCTATGGTGGACACACTTACTCTAAGTGTGGACACACCAAATTTGTATATTAGTCAATTTCCTCTCATTATACAACACACTCTCCCATTAGTCTATCTTTTCTTAAGCTTATGCATGCTTATTCTAAACCCTTTTATTATTTGCTTCTACACATGCTTACTTACTTGCTTATGTGAGGGAGTGAGAATTAGAGGAGTAGAGAGCGATTAGTCAATTTGTATATTAATCATTATACAACACACTCTCCCATTAGTCTATTGAGCTCTTGCTTTTCTTAAGCTTATGCATGCTTATTCTAAACCCTTTTATTATTTGCTTCTACACATGTTTACTTGCTTGCTTATGTGAGGGAGTGACAATTAGAGGAGTAGAGAGCCATGCCAAATGCGGACACAGCACCATGCCAAGTATGATGTATGTTAGTGCGGGGGCTGATTGGCCACACTCTTGGGTAGATTAAGGAGATTTTCACCAAGACACCTTGTTCTTGGGTTGTGGGGTTGGTTCAGGTACCCATGTAGTTGATATGGTTAGTCAACTTGTTGGATCAACCAAACTAGTATATTGCCACCCACTAGGAGACCCTATATAGTCTAATGGTGGCTCCTCTCTTTCATGTCTCGTATATAGAGATATTAACTACAATAGTGCACCCTTGTATGTGCATGACATCCTCTATCTACCTAGATTGCCATCAAATCTCCTTATCGAAATGCACTTGCTACGATGACACTATTAGTTTGGTTTGTAACATTAATTAAATAATATTATCCGTATCTCTTGCATCAAGCTTTATCAAATTCTCCTTAGTGTATTTTCTTTCCCCCTCTCTTTATTCTCTCTCTCTCAAAGGGTTAAAAGGAGCCCAAAGGATGAGAAAAAGGTGGAATGGCCTACGAGCCCATTTGGAGGCCAAAAGTAGGTGGAATGTCCAGCCCATGTGGAGCCAAAAGTAGGTTCCTTAGAACAAGTGGGAAGAGATTCTTCATGGGTGCTCACTTCAAGGGAGATGATGCTCAAATCTATAAAATATTAGGTGATGATTAAGCAAGCTTATGGGCCATGTTTAATGACTAATGGAGATGTACTAAAGCCTATAAAAGGCACTCTACCTAATGGATTCATGAGTGAGTTTTTTGACAAACCTCTTGTCACTTTGCTCTAGTTTATCATTAAATTTATCATTAGCCTTAATCTCTTTTCTTGCATTTCTTGTATGTCAAGATGTTGATGTTAATCCACTTTTACACACCTCAATCCACCAGAGACATACCTAGATCCATGCATTCTAACATGGTATCAGAGTTGGTTATGCATAGGTCTCTGGTAGGATTAAGAAAATGATAGAATTGGTAGGCCCCTTGCAAGCTCAAATAGTAATAGATTAGGTTTTGCTTAATCATTTTTGTTCCTTGTAGTAATAGACAATATGCACATTCATTGTTTTCCTATGCTTTATGTGTTTAGGATTAGAAATAATAATGCAACGAGCCCGAATATGTCATCTCAAATGATACATGTAATTTAGCCTTGAAGGCTAAAATCTTCTTCTCATTAGGGCTTGTGAGTAGCATGCCATCAATGTATAAAACGATGACCAAAAAACAATCTTTACTTCTCTTTACATAGAGGGTACTCTCAGTAAAAAACCATTTACAACCAAGAATGTGTTTATCTTCTCAAGCCATGTTGTGGGAGGCTTCTTAAAGCCATATAAAGCTTTTCGTAACCTACATACTTTAGACTCTTGCCCCTTCTCAACAAAACCATAAGGCTGAGATACATAAACCTCCTCATGCAAGTCACCATTTAAGAAGGCAGTTTTGATATCCCATTGATGTACATTCCAACCATGATGCACTACCAATGCAATAATATACCTAATCATAGTCATACGAGACATGGGTGCAAAATTCTCATCATATTCTATGCCCTTCTCTCAAGCATAACCCTACAACAAGCCTTGCCTTGTCAACGCTACCATCAGCTTATGGCCTACATTCAATTATCTTTTTCCTATGCTTTCTCAAAGGAAACAAGTTCCTCTTCATTGCATATATTAGCAACAAGAGCATAATCCACAAAAGAATAAGATGTACGATGAGAACATACACGTGTCCTACTAGGTAAAGGAGTAGCTAATTTGCTTTCCCTTACCATCATTTTGGCATACTCTTGGATGCTCGTATGGCTTCCCTCTCCTCATCCACTGCATCATCCATAATTGCCTCATCAATATGCTAATATGTGGGCTAAATTTCGAGCTAATTTTCAACCAGTATGGCTTGATTTGTAGCACCTTTTTGAGAATTCATTTGCTGCACATATGGCTGCCTAGCATTGTACAAGGGTAGGAGTGTATCAAAGGTGTCCTGTGAGCATACATTTTGTTGTTTTTTATATAAAAGCATGGGCTAAACTAAGTTCTCAACAAAAACATCTCTACTCACCAAAATCCTCTTTGTGGCTGCCTTTTCCTTTAACGGCAGATATACCTAGGTGTGCCTGGTGTAGTCATCAATAAAAGTCACAAAGTAGCGATATCCCCTAATTGACGGTGTCCTCATGGGACCACATACATCACTATGTATAAGCTATAATTTCTAACAGCCCTAACAGATCCATCTTTTGGAAATGATGCTTGTTACATCTTGCTCCCTTCACATATATGTTTGATGGGGGCCTCAAGCTTTGGCAACTTTGACACCATCTTTTGCCTTTTAAGGCGTAACAAACTACCAAAATTCAAGTGACCAAAGCGTGGCATGCCATAGCTCCGCGTCACTCATAGCATGTGTGGTAGTAACTCAAGAAGATTTCTCTCATACTTGTCTAGCCTATAAAGCCCATGCCTTAGAGTACCAAAAAACACAGTGATGTCTCCAACACTTTGGTCATGAACTATACACATGCCATTAATAAATTTGACCACCACTAGGCCTACCCTAGCAATGATAGAGACTAACAATTCTTCTTGATGCCTAGCGTTAATAAGACTCATGAGAGAGTGATTGTCCCACCATTTGCTGTAATGAGAACAACCTTACCAACTCCTTTCATTGGATATGAGGAGTTGTTTGTACATGTAACTGTTCCTCCTTGAGGAGAAGACTCGAGTGAGGAAAATAAATCACATTGAGAAGTGATGTACTTGCTAGCACCACTATCAAAGTACCAAGCATGATTTATCTCACTTACATACATATGCCATAGAAGAAGGATCATAATTGCAGTGCACAATGAATGCCCAATCATCCTGTGCATAGTTCACTGATTCTTTCTTCTTAGCACTTCTGATGCATCAGCCATGCCTAACTCTTTCTTCTTCTCCTTCTCCAGCCTTTTTTTGCATTCATTGATGTGATGGCATAGCTTCCGATAATAGTTGCATTTGCCTTTCTTCTTAGGCTTATCACCCCCCTTCTTAGCATCCTTTCCAGAATACTAGGTTGATTCTACCTTTGGCTTCTAGTCACCCTGAGAAAAGGCTTTGCCTTTATCTTTTTGACTGGCATAGCAAATGCCTGATCTTCCACACACATACTAGTTTAGTTTTATTGAGATTTCTCTTCTTACAAAAGCATTGCAGCCAACTCATAAAAAGTAAGGGCATTAGTGTAGATGCAAAACCGTGGTATGAATCCAATAGAGCTATGAGAACAGTAGATACCAAAGAACTATCTGGATAGGCCTCATTACCCCCCGGAGATCTTTAATCCTTGTGAGGAACTCATCCATTAAATCTCCCTCATTCATATGGTTGGACTCTAACTTCTTGTGCGCAAGTAGGCTACACATGCCTCATTACACACTTGGTAAAGTGCATCAAGTGCATCCCAAGCATGTTTCCCATTTTTATATGTGTGAATATGAGAAATAATGCTTCTTTTCATTGAAAGTGCACTTGCTTGTGCATCCTTGCCATCCCACATGGCTTGTTCTACTATGGGAGGTATGGAGGCGGATGCCACAATTACATTAGAACTTGTATCACCATCAAAAGTACCTAAAGTATGCTAATTGTTCTGACGAGGCAAGACATGCCTTAATGCCAATAACAAGATTCCAAAGCCCTTTGGTGACCAATACATGGCGCATCATATAGGACCACAATGGGTAGTTGTTGGTCTCATCATCAATAGAAAGCATCCCATTGCTTGCCATTCGACCTGCATAATCTCTGACACATAATGCAAATACCCCAACTATCTGTAAGTACTGTCAATGTCCACTAAAGGCAACCGAAATGGCTGCCAATAGATCATAGTTGACGATGGAAACTTACAAAGTGTATGACAAATTTGTACAGTGTGAAAATGATACTTAGCAAGAATGCAAAAATCGATGATAATTTTGAAGATGATAACGACACTATTTGCACACCAAATGTTCCTGTTGTTGCGTATAAAACCCAAAATTGAACAAAAACAGTTTGAACTGACACTCTCTCAGGATTCCTACGAAAATCTTACAGCATCCCGTTTCTCCACCTAAGAGGATAGCTCAAGTTGAGACAATTGAAAGAGCAATTGGAGGAGACGACGACAAGGGGGTGAGAGCCAAGAGAACTTGCTCTAGTACTAATTGTTGAAGTGGAGGTCAGTGTAGCAACACACACATAGATATAGCAAGCAAGGAGATATAGATAGAAGCACACCATTGAAAGTAGATTGATGAGAATAAGGGAACTAAAGGTTGATAAGGTCACTTACACACTCATAAGTGTATGTACATACGCTTGAGGGAAAAAACCTCCTAAAGAGGGAAAAAGTGTCTTGGCCCATTATTAGCCTACATCCTTACATCACTACTATATAAATGCTACATATATTAATAGGATTAGATGTCATGACATCTTAATCCTATTTAATCATATTAATATCATGACATGAAGGACATCATGACATCTTTGTCATGATATTAATAGGATTAAGATGTCATGACATCTTAATCCAATTAATATCACAACATCTTAATTCTATTAATATATTATGTCATGATGTAATATTAATTATCATGACATCTTAATCCTAAGATGTCATGATAATTAATATTATATCATGACATCTTAATCCTATAATATATTATATCATGATATAGTATTAATCTAGATCCTATTAATATATTATATATATTAATAGGATCTATATTAATATATTATATCCTTACGCTTGATTAATCACCTCCTCTTCACTTTTGATGAGACTGATAGAGCATTTGTAGAAGGGTGGAGAAGACGTGTATTTGGAGAGGCCGCGAGATAATCCTTTGTAGAAGGTGTGTATTTAGATAGGCCACAGAAGAGGTGTTTAAGATTTTTGTCCATCAGTCTTTTTTTTTTGCACACTAGAGAGAGACTCATGATATAATATATTAATAAGATCTATAGTAATATTATATAATGATATAATATATTAATAGGATCTATATTAATATTATATAATGATATAATATATTAATAGGATTAAGATGTCATGATATAATATATTAGTAGAATTAAGATGTCATGATTAGATGTAAATTGTCAAAAGAGAGAGAGAGAGAGAGAGAGAGAGAGAGAGAGAGAGAGAGAATGAGAATATCTATACAGGATTAAGGGAGAGTGGCCCTCCCTCCACGTGGGCAAAGGAGGGGGCCTATTTCAAAATGGCCACTCCTCCTTAAAGCGTGAGGAGGAGCCAAATCTCACATCTTCCAAAGCAATTTTGAATTTGAATCTAAGAAGATCTCATCTCACATCTTTCAATGAAATCTTTGTATACATGCTTACATACCTATAGATACACACACTTATATATATTATGTATGTATGTGTATCTATAGGTATGTAAGCATGTATATATAAATAGTGTACATGTGTGTGTGTGTGTGTGAGAGAGAGAGAGAGAGATTACATGAAAGATGCATTTATTTGAGAGTGAGGACACCTCACCACTCATCCCTACCATTAAAATTTAATCTAAAATTTAATTAATTAAAATTATATATATGTGTAAATCTATTTAAGTGTGTGTGTGTGTGTGTGAGAGAGAGAGAGAGAGAGAGAGAGAGTTTCTATGTGAGAGAGTGTGCGTGAAGAGAGAGAGTGTATGTGTGTGTGTGTGCATGAGAGAGAGAGAGTGTGTGTGTGTGCATGAGAGTTTCTATGTGAGAGAGTGTGCGTGAAGAGAGAGAGAGAGAGAGAGAGAGAGAGAGAGAGAGAGAGAGAGAGAGTGTGTGTGTGTGTGTGTGTGAGAGAGAGAGAGAGAGAGAGAGAGAGAGAGAGGCTGAGAATTTCTATGTAGGAGATAGTTTGTGTGGGAGGAGATAGTGTGTGTTTTCATTAGTGTATGTGGGTGTGTGTTTGTGAGAGAGAGAGAGTGTGTGTATGTGTGTGTGTGTGTGCACGTGTGCATGAGAAAGAAGTGTGTTTGTGTGTGTGCATGAATGTATTTGTGTGTGTGTGTGTGTGTGTGTGAGAGAGAGAGAGAGAGAGAGAGAGAGAGAGAGAGTTTCTATATGTGGGAGTGTGTGTGAGAAGAGAGATAGCATGTGTGTGTGTGAGTGGAGGGGAGAGAGAGAAACACAGAGAGAGACAGAGACATGGAAGTCTATGTGTGAGAGTGTGTAGGGGGAAAGAGTGTGTGTTTGCATTAGTACATGTGCATATGTGTACATGTGTGTGAGTGTAAGAGAGAGAGAGAGAGAGAGAGAGAGAGAGAGAGTTTCGCATTTGAGAGTGTGCGTGAAGAGAGAGTGTGTGTGTGTGTGCATGAGAGAGAGACAGAGAGAGAGAGAGAGAGAGAGAGAGAGAGAGGCTAAGAATTTCTATGTAGGAGATAGTTTGTGTGGGAGGAGATAGTGTGTGTTTTCATTAGTGTATGTGCGGTGTGTACATGTGTGTGTGTGTGTGAGAGAGAGAGAGAGAAAGAGAGAGAGGCTGAGAATTTCTATGTAGGAGATAGTTTGTGTGGGAGGAGATAGTGTGTGTTTTCATTAGTGTATGTACGGTGTGTACATGTGTGTGTGTGTGTGTGTGTGTGAGAGAGAGAGAGAGAGAGAGAGAGAGAGAGTGAGTGAGAGAGGCAGATAATTTCTACGTAGGAGATAGTTTGTGTGGGAGGAGAGAGTGTGCGTTTATATTAGTGTATATGCGTACATGTGTGTGTGTGTGTGTGTGTGAGAGAGAGAGAGAGAGAGAGAGAGTATATGCATGCATTCCTGTCCAGGAATATTGTGGAAGAGATTTCGAGAAGAAATGATAGAAGATTTTCTATACCAGTTATCGAGAAGCAGGGGTCAGTTTATTGGTATTGAACAATTAGCTGAAACTCATGCACTACTACATTTAGAAGAAATTCTTCGTGCTCAGAGACGGACATTGGTAGATTTTGAAGGAATGCCTGAACTAAACAGAACTGATTTGGAAGTCTTGGGTGAAAATAGATTGCTTTTGGAAGAGAGATCTTTTGATACTGTCGAACAATCTAACCTGTCAAGTGCTATGGAGTCAACATTAACAGATAGCCAGCGTGTTGCTTTCGATGCTGTAATGCATGCAATTGCGACAGATGCAGGTGACATTTTTTTCCTAGATGGTCCGGGGGGATCGGGCAAGACCTATTTGTATAACTGCTTGCTTGCGCGAGTACGTGGACAAGGGTATGTTGCTTTGGCCACTGCATCGTCAGGTATTGATTCTCTACTCTTGGCGAGAATGAACATACTGCACATTCTAGATTCAAGATACCTCTGGAGCTAAACAATTCTTCAACTTGCAAAATCCCTGTACATGGACAACTTACTGAGGTTTTGAGAGTTTGTAAGCTCATTATTTGGGATGAGGCTCCAATGATTCATCGTTATGCTTTTGAAGCATTGGATAGGAGCTTACAAGATGTATTATTCTCAGATAAGCCATTTGGTGGAAAGGTTGTATTAATGGGGGGAGATTTTAGACAAATCTTGCCTGTTATTATGAAGGGAAGACGTGAGGATATTGTTAATGCAGCATTGTGTCGTTCCTTTCTATGGAACTCTATCAAAGTTCTAAAGTTAACTGGAAATATGGGTATTCAATCAAGCAGTGGGTCATGAATATTGGGAATGGAGTGGATTGTAGCGATAATAATACGATGACACTACCAAGTAATATGGTCTTGCAAAGATCGACTCTTAAAGACTTGGTACATTGGGTATACTCTGAATTGGCTATCACTATCTACGACATATGCTTCATACTTTAGTGAGCGTGCTATTCTTGCTCCGATAAACAATCAAGTGGATATTGTGAATAAGACAGCTTTGGATGCAATGCCTGGTGAGTCTAAGCAATATTTCAGTGCAGATTCAATTCTTGAAAATGATGAAAATTCATTCTTATATTCCACAGAATTTTTGAACACAATCGACCTTTGGGGCAGATATCCACCTCACTGCTTGGTTTTAAAGTTAGAAGCTCCTGTTATTTTGCTTCGTAACTTGGATCCAAGACGTGGACTCTGTAATAGTACACGGATGATATGTAAGGCCTTTCACTCTAAAGTCTTGGAGACTGAAATCATCACGGGTACTAAAGTTGGTGAAAGAGTATTTCTTCCACGGATTACCTTTATATGCAGCGAGGCCCAACTACCATTCACCATGAGACGGAGACAGTTTTCCGTGCGGCTGGCATTTGGCATGTCAATAAACAAATCACAAGGCCAAACCCTAAATGTCTTGGGGTTGTATTTGGTGACTCCAGTGTTTACTCATGGGCAATTGTATATCGTGTTATCAAGAGCTCCTCATGCTGTGAAGGTGTTACTTGAGGATAACGCTAATGTGGAGTGTTCATTTGATGATCTTCAAAGTATACACCTACAATAAACAATATTGTTTATAAGGAGATCTTGATGACTTCAGAGTGACAAGTCAGGTTTCTTATTTAAGTTCTGCAATTTGATTAATTTTGTTGTGATTTCTTTTCTTATACATATTTGTCCATGGTAAAAGTACCTATTTTTGTTGTTTATGTTTTGACAGACATGTCTAAGATTACCTTTACATTGGACATGCCTTTGTCAAGGATAGTAGATGAGTTATTCTCTATATTTGCATAACTTTTCTTGATTACAAAGTATGGAACATGACATTCTATACTGATGTCTATCTGTACAGAGCCACCGCTATGGTCAGCTCCTATTACTGTAGGTCACGTAGCAGGGATTGTGACTGATGCTTATAGGGATGGGTAAGTATAAGTGTAATTGTTAGACATTGTATAAATATTTTTTGAACCTATATATAAATAATTGTATAACCTATTTGTTATGCTTTGATTTTAGGATATTGCATGACATTGATACGTTTATGGTAAGAGTTGTCGACAAAGGCATCGAGATGTACGGGATCGGTGTTCCTGATGAGGAGTGGGGTGTCTATTTGTTTTGGAGAGAGATGAACAGATGCTTTGTATCATTTGAGGGGTATTCAATACCCGATGACTGGTTGTTTCTTACATCCATCATGACCATTGGTATTCGTTATGGGTTTTATACTAGAGCTCCTCATGTACCATCCACTCGATGTTCTATTGTACGAGGTAATTTTGATTATGTTTTTCTATTATAAGTTTTTTTGAGATTTTATGTGTCGTTATGTGTCGTTTATATGCAAGTCCTTTTGAGATTTGATTTATCGTTGTTTCATTTGTGCAGGTCCTTTGCATTCATCGATAGTAGAGCATGTGCGGGATGGATCACCGCTTTACAATAGAGAGCGTATTGTGAGGAGACAAATGAATGATCCTTCTCATAAGAGAAGAATTCAATTTGTTGATTCTGACATTACTGACTGAGAATACGTATTTTGTGGTGCATTTTGAGAATATGTAATATTGGTCCTTTTTTGCATCTTCGTATGCTACATTACTCTATGATATTTTTGTTTTCGCTATAAATCTACGAGACATGGATGTTATTTTGAGATATGTATATATGAAGTCACTTGAAATAATGTATTGTGTTTACTTAAAACATGACCTAAATTGGAGAAACTAAGCCTATTTTTTCTAGAACTCTACCTACCCGCAGCAACGCGCGGGTTCCATACTAGTATATATAATTTGAGATTTTTCTTTTATCTTTGTTTTTCCCCAAATACTGCTCTCTCCATTAAGGGAGCTAACCTAGCCACACTCTATGGCGAGCCCTGCGAAGGCATCCGGGCAAGGCCACGGCAGGAAGCGGCCTTCCAAGTACTTGTCTCATGTGCGTCTTCTTTACGCTCATTTTCTTTGCTGCAGGCTCCGAGCTTCTTTTTCACCATAGCTGTTTTGTTTCAGAGTGCCAAGAGAAAGAGGGGCTTGGAGCTTCGGTCGGGTCTGCAGGGCTTCTTGGTAACCTGCGATGGTGGAAGGGAGCGCCCAAGCTGCAGAGAAGCGATCCAGCTTGTGGAACGGGTCAGAAAGTACTGCAATTTTTATTTCTCGAAAGATTAAGTAGAATAATTTTCGTGCTGTTATCTTTCCAACCCCTATATCCTGCCCCCAATTTCTCTCTCTCTCTCTCTCTCTCTATATATATATATATATGTGTGTGTGTGTGTGTGTGTGTGTGTGTGTGTGTGTAGGGGGGATTCTCATCATTTTCTAAATCTGTTTTGGGTATGAATCTCCAAGTTTGTTTCTCATCATTCATACAAATGTAAAAAACATTTCAGAATGCTCTTTTTCTGGTCATTATACCATTGATATGAAGGGAAAAAATTTACAGCATAGTTTCAGATTTTTTCAAAAATTTTATTGTTGACATTTATCAAGAAAATTGGCTTATAATCTAATTATATTGAATTTCAGCATATATCTTCTTTTTCTTCTGCAAGCTTTTTTGTAACTTTTATTTGGAAAACACAGTTTTATGACAAACTAGGTCAAGAGAAACCGGGCTCAGACACAGATCAACAAAAGGCTTTGAAGGTTTCGGAAGAGAAACCCAGCTCAGACACAGATCAGCAGAAGACTTCTAACAACAGTCCAGCTTCTAGTGAACCTTCTCTCAAAGGTGTTGCCAAAGCTCTAGTTTCAAACGATGATGAGGCATCTTTGAGTTCTGGCGAGTCTGAGACGGAAGCAGATAATGCAAATGAGAATGCAAGTACAAATGACTCAAAGGCCTCATCAAAGGGGGAAAATATCGACTCCTTACTAGAGGAAGAGATAGCGGAGCTGAGAGATAAGAAACAGGTGTGTGTTCTCTCCACTCCTTGAATAACTATGCTTGGAAAAGAAACACATTACTTGTTTACAAAGTTCATGTAAGCCTGCATATAGAACCGTCTCTGTCTCTGCCTGACTACACATCACCCCCCCCCCTCCCCCCCCCAAAAAAAAGAAAAAAGAAAAAAAGAAAGAGAAAAAAAAGGAAAAGAAAAAGAAAATAAATTTATTAAAAAAAGTGTAGGGACGGTTCCGTATTGAGCCTGAGAATAAAATCGTATTTTATGTTTAGTGAAAAGGGATGTGAGCCAAGACAAGGGGGACTGAAAGTTAGTTCAATTGTATATTCTGAATCTCGTGCTGATTCCCAAGCAGGCCTTGATGATGCCTTAACCCATACACTAGGATAGTGGGCTCTGAAGATTGGGACTTTGAGGTTCAGGTGACAATCTTGCTTTGGTGTTGGTCTACCTGATATGTCCCTGATTTGGGACTGTTTGGGCTGCCCTGTAGAGGTGCGTTTGCTGTCCATACAGCTGCCCTGTTGATCTGCTGCTGGCCGCCCTGTGTATAGTGGTTTGACTTTCCCGGGAGCTGCCCTTCCCTTGCCCTCTTCAAGATGTCGACCCAAGAATCCGAGTTGGAGCCCCTTATCGAACGCGAAGGCCTGCCGGCTACGGAAGACATCGATGCCGATCTTTTCGACAATTATGTGTCAAAATCAAATTTCCAAGAGTTTAAAGTTGGTCTCGAAGCTTCTTCTTCGGAACGTCAAGTACAAATTGCCGCGCAGATGCAGGCTTTGCAGAACTCCATCTCTCTTTTGACCACTACTCTATCTACTCTTTCGGGTGGCTACATAAGTGGCAAGTCCATTTTCAGTTCCATCCATATGACGATGGAAAAAAGATCCAGTTAGCAGCAGGTTTCCTCTCAGGCAAAGCTTTGCTTTGGTGGAAGGAACTCAATCCTAAGCCAACGACTTGGGCACAATTCGAAGATGTCTTCAAGAAAGAATTCCTCAAGAAAGAGGATGATTAAGATGTTGTTGCCCGGTTTACAGCTTTGACTATGACCTCGCAGCACCTCACTTATGAGGTCTACCTCCAGAAATTTAGGGACTTGCAGATGAAAGCTACGAAGATGGATCCCACAACTCTTTTGGGGTTCTTCGTAGCCGGTTTACTCGACTCATACCGTTTACAGGTTAAGAATAACAAATGCTTTGGACGAGGCCATTCATTCAGCTCGTATCTATGATGATACAATGGTCTCTTCTAAGTCTAAACCTGTTATCGAGCAGGGGAACAAGCACAAAAGAAAGTTCTCCGCACCAATGGCTAACACCACTGAAGGAAAGTCTTCGGACAACCTTTGAAGAATTCAAGTTCGACACCAGTGAAGAAGAAACGTCTCCTTAAAGCTTTGAAGCTCAAGGAGGAGGGGCGTTGCTTCATCTGCGAAGAACAAGGACACATGCGTAACGATTGCGCGAAGCAAAAGGGTGCAAAGACCAACGCAGGACCCAAGCCAAAGGCAGCTAACCAGTTGTTTTTGACAGGTATGTCAATTACTGTACTTTCTCGCCCTAGTAGATGTTCTGATTGTTTGTTCAACTCTAAAGTTTTTGGCTTGCATGATCTTCTCCAAGTTATAGAGAAGTGGATGGCCATAGAATCCACATTCTTCTAGACATACCTGCGGGTCGGCAAGTATGGAATCAAAAGGTGGAGATGCTACCAATCCGGATTCAGGACTACAAAGATACTCTGGAATGCTATATTATGCACCTAGAACATGTAGACTTGTTATTAGGGATTGAGTGGTTTAAGACTCTTCAAGTCCAGATAGATTGGTCTAGTCATATATTTTATTTTCAACATAGGAACACCCAGTATAGTATTTTAGGTGATTGTATACATCCCTCTCAGGGACCTCTTGTAAATACAATTGATTTTGGAAATATAATGGATTCTTCTTTGTATACCGCTTTTCATTGTGTATTGATCTCACTTTCTTCATTTCTCATACCTTTTATAGATGTCAATGAATTAAGTGTATTTGAAAGCAAAGAATTACAGAAGATACTTGATTCGTTTCAAGATGTATTTCCTAATGAATTGCCATCGGGCCTACCACTTGAAAGGGCAGTAGATCATTGTATTGACTTGATCCCTGGTGCTCATCCTGTTAGTATTCCACCTTACAGGACGAGTCAAGCTAAGGAAGATGAGTTGGCTAAACAACTCGAAGATTATTTGAGGATGGGCCAGATCCGTCCAAGTAAATCACCTTGGGGTGTACATGTGTTGCTTAGGAGAAAGAAGGACAACACCTGGAGAATGTGTATAGATTACAAGAGATTGAACAAGCTGATAATTAAGAACCGTTATCCTCTCCCTAGATCAGATGACCTGATTGACCGGTTAGCAGGAGCGAAATATTTCACGAAGATAGATTTACGTACTGGCTATCACCAGATACGTATTCATGAAAGGCATGTCGAACGAACCGCCTTTCGGACTAGGTATGGCCATTACGAGTTTCTCGTATTATCTTTTGGGTTAACCAATGCTCCAGCCACTTTTTAGCAAATGATGAACGATTTTTTTCGTGAATATTTGAAAAAATTTGTGGTTGTGTTCCTGGATGTCGATACATATTTATGAAAAGCATGCCGAACGAACCGCCTTTCGGACTAGGTATGGCCATTACGAGTTTCTCGTATTACCTTTTGGGTTAACCAATGCTCCAGCCACTTTCCAGCAAATGATGAACGATCTTTTTCGTGAATATTTGAAAAAATTTGTGGTTGTGTTCCTGGATGATATTTTGATATATAGTCGTAATCTTGAGGATCATGTTAGACACCTCACGATTGTCTTATCTATTTTAAGACAGAATCGACTATATGCTAAATTAAGTAGACATCATTTACTTGGGACACAAGATCACTAGAGATGGATTGAGCATTGACTATGGCCGAGTTCAGAAGGTTCTGGACTGGCAGTGAAACAACTTCATTCTTTTCTCGGTTTTGTTGTTTTTCTTCAGATTTGTGCGGGAGTACTGTAAGCTCACACTACCGATGACCGACTTATTGAAAGATCGTGGATGTAAGTCAAATCAGCCTATCACTTGGAATAACGATTTAGATATGGCCTTCCGACTTTTGAAAGATGAAGTCAAGGAAGCACCTATCTTAGCATTACCCGATCCTAGTCGACCTTATGTTCTTGAAATTGATGCCAGTGACTATGCCATCGGGGCTGCTTTATTTTAAGATGGTAGACCTGTTGCTTTTGAAAGTAAAAAGCTAGACGACACTCAATCTCGTTGGCCAACCCTTGAGATGGAGCTTTATGCTATGATTCACACTCAAGGTTTGGAGACATTATTTATATGGCTCCAAGTTTGTGGTATTGACTGATCATCAGTCAATCAAGTATGTGTGTGATGCAGATGATTTGAGAGGAAGGAAAGCTCGTTGGGCTGAGTTAATGCAAGATTTTGATTTTGAGATTCGTTATCGAAAAGAGTCTATGAATAGTGTTGCAGATGCGCTTAGTCGAATTAGAGAGGTGAATACTTTGTTGTTCATCGAGATTTCTACTGACTTCTTTTAGTCATTGAGAGGGCTTTGCAAGACTGATAGTTATTTTGGTCCATTTTGGCAGAAGATCCAGGATGGGAGCTCATTGATTGACCAAGACTTGATGACTAACAAGCCTACCATTCAGGCTGCAAGAGGCTATGTCACGTGCATCCCGCACTTGGATGCCACGTAGACATTTCTGTACAGAAGGTGCAGGACCTGGGATGGTGAACTGGTCCCATGTGAGCCCAGTCCGGGACGAGTTAGCCAGGGATCCATCTCAGTCGTCCGAGGTCAGGTGTGCGTTGTCCTGCACATGAGTCCAAGGTCAGGTGTGCACTGTCCTGCACATGAAGCAGTGCCAGTCCGCGCTGTGAGTCTCCCTCTGGAATGATGTCAGATGTTCTGTGTATCTGGTTTGCAACTGGATGCCAGGCCTCTGTAGGCATGTAGTTTTGCATGTAGAGAAGGGGCCAGCCCAAAGGGCTACCCCAAGACCATTGATGTGGGCATGGGGGAGGTGTAGACCCGCCCCCAAGGGGCCAGGAGGGCCCTGGCTGTGCCCACCAGCCATGTGACAGGCTGGAAGGGGCTGTCGGCCAGCCTTAGGGCCTTGGGACAGCCAGCCGACTGGGCAACAAGGTCTAGAATGGCTGTCAGCCAAGTGTGGGACAGCCCACACAGGCTGCCCAGCAGTACAGTACCCTTGCGCAGGGCTGTCCAGCAGTCAGGGGTACTCTTCTTGGTTCATGCGCAAGATGCCCAGCCCATTGAATGGTGTGAAACCATTTATTTACACTTTTTCCAAAGACCTAGTCGTGAGGCTCTTTAGTAGCTGGCCGACTGCATATAGTAGAGGGTATAAATACCCAAGACATAGATCATTTCATTTATCTCATAATTCACCGAGTGCTCCAAGCAAACAAGGGCCAGGACAGCCAAGAACATTGCTAAAGCAAAGGGGTGAAGGACTGAAGGTCAAGGGCAGGTTTTCCAGCCAAGAAAAGGTCAAGTACTTTGTATTTGTTTTCAGATTTACATCATTCTAATAAAGCAAATACACCATCTGTGGTGGGGGCCCTACAGAGGGTAATTGGGACCCAATACTGTGTCCTCTCCATCTCCCCTTTCTCTCTCTATTTTCTGCACATCGTCTTTCAGTTTGTGCGTTAATTCCGTCGCGAAAAGAGTGCTGATTTCTGAGTTTTGAAGTACCGATCCTTCTCTGAAGCTTCCGCATATTACAGTGGTATCAGAGCTCACTTCAAGGACAAAGATTCAGCAAAGAAAACCAAAATTTTTTTTCGCTCGTGTGGTTGGTTTTTAGACGCCGGTGGACTACCCCTTTCGGAGTGACTCCTGTCCCTCGAAGGACGGTTGGTTTTTAGCCTCCGGAAGCCTCCGGAAGTCTCCCACACAGATAGTGGATGGTCAGATTGCGTTCCGGAAAGGAATTGCATTTTCCCACTATGGCGAGCTTTGGCGACGAGAGAGAACCAGAACCATGGGACCAGAGTGCACCAGGCAGCCCAGCTAGGGCACCCGGCTTGAGTGTAACAGACATGTTCCAGCAGATGATGCGAGCAATCGCAGACCAGACAACCAAGTTGGATGAGCAGAAGGCGCGGATTTTGGCTCTGGAGGAGCGTTCTCGCTCTCCAGCGTCGCGTTTTCCATCTCCTCCTCCCTCTCCTTCCGTACCCCAGATACCAGATCCTCGTCTCACAGGGACCCTCTCGAGGGGTCACAGCCGCAACCAAGCTCCTTGCTTGAGATGCAGATGCGCGCATTGGAGATTCGACAACGCGAAGACGACGCCATGCGACGAGTGGAACACGAGCGTTACCTCAGAGCTTTGGACGCCAGATTGACACCGGCGGCGCCCTCGAATCATTTTCCCGAGAAAATGAATTTCAGTAAGTATAATGGTAAACTCGATCCCACTACTCTTTATTCATGGTTACATCAATTTGAAGCTTACTTTGCCGCAGTTAGGAAATCAGATATTGACAAAGTGATCTTAGCCAGTTGGTACTTGGAAGGTGAGGCCATTCCTTGGTGGACTCAGTGGGCTCATGCCCACACCAGATCAGGTATGGCAGCTTATGGGTGGGACGAGTTCGTCCGTGACCTTAAGCAGCGGTTTTTACCGCCCCACTACCTTGAGCGACTCGAAGACGAGTTCAGGGGTGCGCGTCAGAACGCGCAACCAGTCCTTCAGTTTGCCAATAGAATTTCGACCTTGTGTCTGCAATTAGGCTTATCTGATTCGGACAAGAAAGGGCAGTTTTTGTATGGCCTGGACACGCAAATCCAATGGGAGGTGCGTATGTTTAGACCAGCCACCTTTGAGGACGCACTCTCGCTTGCGCAGAGTGCAGAAATGAAACACAATGGTGGCAAGCCCAAGACTTCCCAGCCGGCTTCTCCCAAGGCTAACGCCTCGGGGGGCAAAAGCCAGAACCAGACGGGGTCTTCCCTAGGACAGAGCCCGGGAGCCTCTGGCTCCAAGAACTCGAACAATGCGTCTAAGCTTACTCCAGACCAGAAAGCGGAGGCAGGCAAGACAGGTGGCAAGTTGAGTGCTGAGGAGCTTGCTCAGTACAGGAAGGAGGGTAGATGTTACTTTTGTCACACAAAAGGACATACTTCTCGGGATTGTCCGAAGAAGCCTCCAAAGGCCGCCGCCGCCTCCACAGCTTCCGTGGTGAGCACAGCTCCCACACAGACCCCAGTGGCTACCCCTAGTTCTTCAACCCCCGGTGCTTCAGTTGGAGCAATTATTAGTCGGGAGCTCGAAGATAAGCAGAAGGGCGCCCATGACCAGGAGTATGAGCGCAACGAATTGCTCAAGTCCTTTGGCTACATATGTGATATGCAGCGGATGATGACCGTAGTAATCACAACCTTAGTCTACACTTAACTGCACTTAATGATATTTAAGAGACAAACAGATATACAAGAGATAGACAAGTCTGTGTCAATGCAGTGTAGCTATATTAAATGAATGAATGCGGTTACAATGAGATCCAACTGGATCTGTGCTGCTGAATATGCTGACTATATGCTGGAAATGCGGGATGAACTGCTGATTATGATGCTGAATGCTGTCCTGATGATGAAACGCAGCACTGATGGGCTGACTGAACTGAATGGGGCTGCGTTTGCTGAGGACGACTGCTGATGAAGATGCGTTTACTGATGAAGATGCTGGATGCGTTAATCTGAATGCTGTAACTGCTGCCAATGATGATGCGTTAGAGCACCATGGGCTGAATGGTACTTGTGATGATGCTGCTACTGTATGCTGATGATGCCAGGCTGAAAACGCATGAAGGTGATGATGCGCTTCCTGCTGAGCCTGTTGACTGACTGGATGAGGTGCTGAATGCTGAATATAGAGGCGCCTATATATATGTCCATGAGAGGGCTGGTCGGCCAGCACTAATGCAGTCGGCCAGCTCATATCCCCATAAAATACTCATAAAATACCAGTCGGCTGCCTCATAAATGCATAAAAATACCTGAATAAATACTGGTAAAATACCTGATGATATCTGATGATGCTAATGATGCTAGAATGAAGCCATGTCACTGTACACCTGACTGGTGTGCACGTGACATTCCCCGCTGCTAAACTGTTGCTGGGTGTATACCTGGCAACCTTCGACTCTTCTGCGATCCTTCTCCTCCGAACCACTGCCCCCTTCTGGCTTCTGCTGGGACTGAGGCCGTCTGCAGGAGTGAAATCCTTGAGCCAAGACTCTATGTACTGCGGGAACTGAATGGCAAATACCTGAGTCACCCCTGACCTGTTCCTGGAAACCTTTCATCTACCATCTCCGTCGTACCTGAAGCTCTGAACCTCCTGAGGCGAATGTTGGAGCAAACTTCCGTCGTCTGTGGAAGAGAAACTCCCTGCTGCCAGTTGAAGTCCAAACTTATGTGCTCCTTTGATGATGGATGTCCTTCTTCCCGGAGAGTTCATGGGTAACATGTATGCAGGACTGACTGCTAAGATGACTGCTAGGATGACTGCTGTGCAAACCATGTGCAACCCTATATGCTGTGCAAGAATGCAGATGGATGGGTTACTGATGCAGACCTAAGGGAAAATCCCTAAGGGTGGCTTGCAAAATTTTGAGAACTGGGTTTAACTGTGCGGAAGCGATAAAAATGATGACTGACTGAATGACTGATGGAATGAACATGCTCTAAGGCTGGCTACCCTGTGACGCTCTGGTACCAATGTGATATGCAGCGGATGATGACCGTAGTAATCACAACCTTAGTCTACACTTAACTGCACTTAATGATATTTAAGAGACAAACAGATATACAAGAGATAGACAAGTCTGTGTCAATGCAGTGCAGCTATATTAAATGAATGAATGCGGTTACAATGAGATCCAACTGGATCTGTGCTGCTGAATATGCTGACTATATGCTGGAAATGCGGGATGAACTGCTGATTATGATGCTGAATGCTGTCCTGATGATGAAACGCAGCACTGATGGGCTGACTGAACTGAATGGGGCTGTGTTTGCTGAGGACGACTGCTGATGAAGATGCGTTTACTGATGAAGATGCTGGATGCGTTAATCTGAATGCTGTAACTGCTGCCAATGATGATGCGTTAGAGCACCATGGGCTGAATGGTACTTGTGATGATGCTGCTACTGTATGCTGATGATGCCAGGCTGAAAACGCATGAAGGTGATGATGCGCTTCCTGCTGAGCCTGTTGACTGACTGGATGAGGTGCTGAATGCTGAATATAGAGGCGCCTATATATATGTCCATGAGAGGGCTGGTCGGCCAGCACTAATGCAGTCGGCCAGCTCATATCCCCATAAAATACTCATAAAATACCAGTCGGCTGCCTCATAAATGCATAAAAATACCTGAATAAATACTGGTAAAATACCTGATGATATCTGATGATGCTAATGATGCTAGAATGAAGCCATGTCACTGTACACCTGACTGGTGTGCACGTGACAACATAGGTGGCCAGAGAGGAGTCGTCTTGTTTGACAGCGGCAGCACGGAGGATGTGATTACGGAAGAGGCTGCTAGGCGTGCCCGTTTCGAGCTAACTCCGGTGGACAAACAAGTTGAGGGTTTTAGCACAGGTATGACAACGAGCGTCAAGTATGAAGCTCTAGGTGCTAAGTTAGTAATTCAGGGCATAGAGTTTGTGCGTGACTTTATGGTTGCCCCTCTTGTAGGAGCAGACATAATTTTGGGTATCCAGTGGTTTCACAAGTTTCTTCCTGATGTCAAGTGGGACAAGCACACGTTCCAGATTGATCGGAATGTGTCAAACACCCCGGTGACCATTAAGTGTGAGCCAGGTATTCCAAACTTTCCGCTCATAAGCCACTTGCAGGCTAAGCGAGCAGTCAGGAAAGGTGCACAGTGTGCGATGATTTACATCCAGACAGCCCAGACGGTGGCCAGTGCTTCCGAGAAGTACTCGGTTCTCCATGAAAAGTTCCAGAAGATTTTTCTTCGGGACAGTCTCCCTCCCCAGCTTCCCCCGTCCAGACCGGAGGATCACAAGATTGACCTCCTCCCAGGCTCGGAACCCCCGAGCAAGTTTCCGTATCGCCTTTCTAAGGCAATGGAATCGGAGTTGGACCGCCAACTCCAAGAATTGTTGCAAGCTGGCTTCATCCGCCCCAGCGTGTCGCCATTTGCAGCACCGATCTTATTTGTCAAGAAGAAAGATGGGTCTTCTCGGTTGTGTGTCGATTATCGTGCACTCAACAAACTGACTATCAAGAGCCGATTCCCGATGCCTCGAATTGACTATATTCTCGAGAGGCTGAATGGAGCTAAGGTGTTCTCTAAATTGGATTTAAAGAGTGGGTACCACCAGGTTCGGATTGTTGAGGGGGACATCCCCAAGACAGCTTTCCGTACAGAAAGGGCCCACTATGAATTTGTGGTCATGCCATTTGGTTTGACGAACGCCCCAGCTACATTTAACCGCATGATGATGCGTGTTTTCCGGGAGTTGATTGGAGTGTGTGTGTTCATATTTCTGGACGACATACTCATATTTTCAGCTACAGTTGAGCAGCATGACATTGATGTGGAGAAAGTCCTTAAGTTGCTGGAAAGCAACGAGCTCTATGTCAATGAAAAGAAGTCAGAATTTTATCTGTTCCAGGTACATTACTTGGGATATATAATCAGTGCCGAAGGCATTCGACTTGATCCGGCTAAAGTGGCCGAGATTGTTAACTGGGAAGTACCTCAGACTGCTTATGACATTAGATCATTTGTGGGTATATGCCAGGCATATTCCACCCACATTGACAAGTTTTCTGATCTCTCGGCAGACCTCACCGATCTGCTAAAGGGAGTGAAAACAAGGAGGCAAAAGATTCGAATGACTCCACGAGCGTTGGAGGCATTCCAGAACCTCAAGGTGGCTTTGTCAGAAGCGCCTTGTTTAGCCCTTGCCTCGTGGGACGAACCATTTCAGGTGATCACCGATGCGAGTAACATCGCAATTGGAGGTGTATTGCAACAGAATGGTCATCCAGTAGCTTACATGTCTCGTAAGTTACTGCCCGCCGAAAAGAACTACTCAGTCTATGATCGTGAACTCCTAGCAGTTATACAGGCCTCGAAACATTGGAAACATTTCCTGTATGGCCGTGACTTCGAGGTCCGCACTGACCATCAGGCATTGCGCTGGATTCAGACGATGCCAAGTGCACAGTGGAGTGATCGACAACATCACTGGAGTCAGATATTCCAGCAGTTCGGTGGCATGATTGAGTACCTTCCAGGAAAGGCCAATCCAGTGGCCGATGCTTTGAGCAGGAAGGGACAAGTATCTGCGATTCAGACCACTAGACTTGACCTTGTTGGTACAGGACTAGACGACATGAAGCACACGTACGCGGATTCCGAGGAATTCGGTACTCAGTGGGAACAGGCATTGGATGCCACAGGACCATGCCATTTTCTGATACGCGATGGTTGGCTTTTCTACAAAGGCCGACTGTGTGTCATGAAATCATTCCGGGCAGCTCTTCTCCATGATGCCCATGACGCCATTACAGGTGGTCATAGGGGCATGAATTCGACCCTGGAGAAATTAGAACGGCAATACTATTGGCCAAAGATGAGGCGTGATGTGTTTACATATGTACAACGCTATGACATTTGTCAAAAGGTGAAAGCTCCTCGTGGAAAGAAGATAGGGTTGTTAGAGCCTTTGCCAATTCCTGAGGGTCCTTTCCAAGACATTTCAATGGACTTTGTCACAAATCTGCCTCCCAGTCCGAGTAAGCGTAATACACAGTGTTTAACTATTGTTGATAGGTTCAGCAAATTTGTTATGCTTATTCCTTGCAGGGCCAATGTGACCGCCGAGGATGTTGCCCCGCTATTTATTCGGCATTTTTTTTTTCCGAGAAAAGATCCTTTCATTAGTTATGTAAAAAACGCCCGTAGGGCTACAAAAGAGATCTCTCCTGCTCCTAACAGAGAGAAGAGCAGTGAATACATCATGGCAGCCCGGGAGACTCTCCCTAGGTGCTGCAAAATACAAGCATCAGCCTAAAGGACTGAGCGGCTAAATCATACAATGGGGGGGGGAAAGAGCCAAACAGGTGGCCTGTAGTGCCAACGGGGGGATCCCGTGTGTAGGGTGTAGAAAGGGCCACAGCGCCAAGTGGTATGAAAGGCCTGGCGCCGTAAAATCGCCTCATCCGAGTCTCCCCGGATGCGGTCGTACTGTCCTCGCAGGGTGTGGATCAACTCCTGCCAAATCCCCCGAACAGTCTCTGCTGGTGGCTCTAATCTCCCCTCAAAGGCCGTGAAGCACCGGGCCCTCCAGGTGAACCAGATGGTGAGGCTGCTGAGGAGCTCCCATCGTAAATCCCTCTCCTGTGTCCAGCTGGCGGACGAGAAATCCGGTGCCGGAACCAGGCGAGGCTGGCCCCTAATAAATCTGATGGCCTGACTGCCCTGCTCCATCTCATAGCCCATAGCAGGCCCTGACGAAGTCGACCAAGCAGCGGCACCCCACGTAAACATACCCTCTGGAGAGAGGGGGGCTAGAATACGCAGCATCCGCAGCCAAATCTGCTGTGCCTGAGGGCAGTCCCAAAGGCAATGTCTCTGTGTCTCCATAGGGTGGCCGCATCGGACGCAGGCCGCCGGAAGACCGCTGTAAACAAGCCAAGTGCCAACTGCTGAGCCCCTGTGGGCGACCAGCCACTGAAAAGCCGAGATCCTGCGGGCCTGTCGACTAGCCCAGAGCCGAGCCCAGAAATCCTCCAGGAACTCCTGTGATAGTCCCTGCAATCGCCAATGCCCCGCTGCCGCTGGAGAAACCGTCCTCCTCGCCGTCAAAATATGCCGTCCCAGCCGAACAGTATACTGAAAAAATGTGATCTCTGTGGCCTCAAGGGATGCATAAGGATCATGCCACTCGTACTCTCCGGGGTCCCACTGTAGCCGGGCCAAGGGGCGCGCTGCATATGCCCATATACGCCAATCCGGGAGCACGTCAGCAGGGTCGGGGTCAATATGCCACTTCCGAGAAGCGGCAGCCACTACCCGAATCCTCTGAAAGGTGCACTCTGCAACCAAAGGCGACTCCACCTCCACTCTCTGGAGTCGGCCCTCATCCTGAATCTCATAATAGAGGCATCTGCCATCCTCAGTGCTAGCTCTGACAGCAATCAGGATCTCCAACTGTGTGAAGGCACCCATCCACCGTGGGGCCACTGGCTCGAGAGGTGTGAACCACTCCTCTGTAAGTGCCTCCTGAATATCATCCCTCATAATCAACCCCCCTCTGAAGTGACTCAGCCTCTCCACCTGGGTCTCCTCTGGTAGACTGCAGAAAGCCTGCCAGTCTCCAAAACTACGAGCTGGGCCTGCCGCTAAAGGTCCCCAGGCTAGACGAGGCCGAGAACCCAGCATATGACCCTGCTCTGTACGAACCGCTGGGCTCCAGATGAGCGGCTGCCTGGCCCGCTCCTCAACACAAGACGGAGGCCGCTGAGAGAGCCCCGGTCTCAGTAGCTCCCAAGCTCTCAGGATACTCAAAGCAAATCTGTCCTCCCATCCTCTACTGAGGCCTGTCCTCCTCATCTCTATGAATATCCAGCGAATCTCTGGTGCCCAAGTATCCCTTGCAGGAGGCGCCCGGGCCTGCAGTCGCTGCAAGAGGAGCTCTTTCCAAGGCTCAGCGCCTGGAAGCAACCCCCGAACAATAAGCTTCCCCAATAAGGCTCTACTCTGATCGACTGGATCTATAATGCCCAAACCGCCCTGAGCCAGCGGAAGTGTAATAACTGCCCATGCAACCTTTGCCCGAGCTGGCTGACCGTCCCGCCCAGACCACAGAAAGTTCCTGATCAGCCTCTGTACCTGGCTGATGCAAGAGCTCGAGAAAATCCAGCAAGACGTAATGTACCACATAGTCGCTAACAGCACCTGATTTGCCACCACCACCCTCCCAGCCAAGGATAGTCGAGCTGTACTCCAATACAATAGCTTCTTCCGAATGCTCAGAAGATGCGGGGCAATCTGCTGCTCAGGTGACAAATCGAGGCCAATCTGGCATCCCAAATACCGCACTGCTGTGCCGGGAGGAATCCATCTAAAACCGGGGTCCGGACTCCATGCCGGAGTGGGAGCACTACTGATCCAAAAGGCCACTGTCTTGCGCCAATTGATCAATGCTCCCGAAGCTGCACTAAAAACCTGGAGCGACTGCTCTGCCCGAGTAAGATTGGCCTCTTGGCCATGCAAAAATAAGCCCGTGTCGTCTGCAAACTCAGCATCAAGCAAATCCTCCCCCCGGACTGGGAGCTGAAGTCCTCTCAAACCAACCTCCTCTGCCGTCAAATACATACTCATAGCCTCCGCAAAGAAGAGAAAAAGGAAAGGGGCGAGAGGACACCCCTGACGGACTGATCTGGTCAGCTCAAAACTCGGCCCCCGACCTCCTGCAATCAGCACCTGGCTGCGAGCTGTGGAATACAAAGCTGCCACCCCTCTGATCCATCCTGGCTCAAAGCCCAGGCGTAGCATAGTGCCCTCTAAGAATCCCCAATCAACTCTATCGTATGCCTTCTCAAAATCGAGAAGCATCACGACCAAGTCCTCGCCAAGAAACCTAGCTCGGGCCGTCGCCTCCCAGAAAGTAAAGATGTTGTCAAGGATACTGCGCTCCTTGACAAATCCTGTCTGAGTAGCATGAATCAACTCCCCCAGGAAGGGCTGGATCCTCAAACTCAAGGCCTTTGCCAAGACCTTGTATACAGTATTGAGGATCGTAATAGGCCTCCAATGCCGAATGTCATCCGATACTCCCTCCCCCTTGGGGATAAGATAGATCAAGCCCTCTGAAAAGCTCTGCGGCATCACCCCAGTGTCCAAAACATGCTGAAAGCCCCTGCGGAGGCCTGGCCCCAAAAGGTCCCAATAGCGCATAAAAAAGGCCGGCGTCAATCCGTCCTCCCCTGGGCAACTATGTCGCGGCAGGACCCTCAAGGCCTCGGCAAGCTCAATCTTTGACAGAGGCGCACCTAGAACTGTGCGCATATGGTCTGTGACCCTCCTCTGCACATGGGCCCACACAGTCTGTCTGCATACATCTCGATCCTCAGTGGCTGGCTTCGCTGAAAGCAAGTCACGATAAAAAGCAGTGGCAATGGCTCTGATCTCCCCGAGCTCAGTAGCTATCGATCCATCCGGTCTACCAAGCTGGCGAACCCCTGCTCGCGCATGACGGGGTCCAGTGATCTCAAAAAACTCCCCAGTCACTCTATCACCAAGCTGCGTCCACTGAGAGGCCTGACGACGATAGTAAAACTCATGTCTCTGCTCCTCTGCCTCTCTAACCTCCTGGCGTGCCTGGCTCAGCTGGGACGCCACCCACTCACATGCAGGCTGCTGCTCCTGAAGGCGCTGTAGCGAAGCAAGGCTGCGTCTCAGCCGTTGCTCCCGCTCGCGAATCTCTCCCAGTCGTGTCAAAGCTGCAGCGTGTAGAAAAGAGCTAAGATCAATGAGTCCCTGGGCACACTGGCCCGCTGCATCCTGGTCAGAGCACTGACTATCATGCCAGATCCTCTCAATGTCCTCAGCGAGACTGGGGTCTGCAAGTACCCTCTCTGGGATCCTCAACTGCAAGCTGGGCTCTCGTGTCCCCTCCTCCAAAGTCAGTATAACTGGCGCATGATCTGAAAATGAGGTGCCAGCAAGAATGCCGACGGAGCCCCCTCGCTCCCCCAACCAATCGCCCACATAAAAGCGATCAATCCGAGATAGATTAGTCCCTCCCTGCCGGCGATCCGACCGAGAGAAACTAAGACTGTCCTGAGACCGGGAGAAAGCCCCATGCTGCCATGCATCAGTGATCCTCAGTGTCATACAAAACCGGTCCCAAGCTGCAAGCTCCGTGCCGTGCACTGTAACATGACTGCCTCCCACCCTATCTGCCGGGTCCTCAAGCATGTTGAAGTCTCCCCCAACACACCAATGTGCGGCCTCTGGCAATGCATCCGTAACCTGAGTCCAGAACTCTGCTCTGGCACTAGCATGATTGGGCGCATAGATGTTGAGCACACCCAATAGCTCATCATGCATCCTCAGAATGACATACTGTGCTCTACCAGGCACAATGATCCCTCGATCCACAATGGCCTGCCGCCATGCATCTGCAATAACCATGCATACTCCTCCCTGTCCACCCAAAGGACCAAACCCTGCAGACCAGAAAGTGTCCCATCTACCAGGCATCACCGAACCATATCTCCGGATCCTGCTCTCACCCAAGTGGTGCTCCTGCATCATCAGAATGTCAATGCTGCCACCAACCAGGCATCTCTGTAGCTCCTGCCTCAAGCAGCCTCGATAGCGTATAAAGTGTGCTCCGCCAAGGCCCTGTACATTCCATGAGATGATCCTCATGGATGTCCTACTGAGGTGGATGCTGTCTCAGCCGTACGGCGGGCCTTCGCAAGCGGCTTGGATGGAGAGTAGTCCCCATCCGAACGGCTGCGAGTCTGCCCACCCGGTGTACTGCAAGAATCCCGGATCAGGCGCCAGTGGCTGTGACCCATGGCGACTGCCTCCTGCTCTGACATAGTAACCTCGTGAATACTCACATATCCTGGGTCGCGTGCCAAATCTGCAACTATGCGCACGACCAAATGCCGAATCCCGGATGTATCCACACCCCCGGGATCCAAGACAAAATGAGCCAACTCCCAAAGTCGGCCTAGCACATCTGTAACCTCCAAATCGCTCATGTGATGAGAAAACTCAACTGCCTGAGTCTTCAACGTGCTGAGAGCGAGCTCTAGAGTCCACTCCCGGTCACAAGGTCCACATAGAGGGAACGAGAAGGCCACCGCTGAGTCTAGTGCCTCCTCCCCGCGGGCCGGAGGTATCACTACATGCACTCGGATGGGTGCTGGCTCATGGGGGCCCTCTGCTCCAAAAAGCCGTGTGAAGGTATAATCAAACGCCGCCGAGCGCTGTCGAATGCCGAGGCGGCTCAGCCGACTGCGGATAGATGAAATCCGTGAGGCCCTAATCGGCATAGGTCTCCTCTGTGATGCTCGAGCGAGGTCAGTGCTCAGCGCCCTCCGGACTGCAGGTGAGCGCCAGGGAGCTGCCAGGACCTCCCGGGAAGGCGAGGCGGGCGGAGGGGGAGGAGGGGGAGGCGAGGGAGGAGGAGAGGGAGCCGCTGCCGAGACCGGAGCGGGGGCGGGAGGAGGCGAAGGTGGAAGCGAGGCGGTGGGAGGGGATGGGTGTGGGGGAGGTGAAGGAGGGGGAGCTGGCATCTCCTGGTCCTCGGTCGTTGCAGGGGTCTCCTCCTGAAGGGGAGCAAATCTGTTCCTCACGGGAACCCAGTGAGGCTGAGACTGTGGCTGTTGCTACAGCGGTACCTGGGCGTGCTGCTGTGGCTGTCTCCCTCGACGGCGCCCCTGTCCAGGCTGCCACTCCGAGGTCTCTGTGGCCTGAGCAGGTGTCCCTGAGGCAGCCTGCCGAGTCGAATCTGTGGGCGGGCCATCCGTGGCCTGCTGCTGTGGTGAGGGCCGAGGTCTCCTGCGAGGGCAGGCCTTGGCCAAATGACCGACCTGTCTGCAAATGAAGCACTGATTCGGGAGCCCCGAGAACTCCACTCTCTGATCTATCCACCCCCCCCCTATCCTAGGTAGCTGAATGACCTTAGGAAGGGAGGAGATGTCAGATACCAACACTCTGACCGAAGGTAGCCCAGCTGCTCTGGCCACCACTGAAGTTGCTGAGGGGCCCGTCTCAAGAACCAGTGGTGGGGGGCGCAGCGGCGAGGAAGGAGGGGGGGCGGCGCAGCAGCGAGGAAGGAGAGGGGGGGCGCAGCGGCGAGCAGAGGGGAGCAAGCGAGGGGCGGAAGGAAAAAAGGGGGCGAGGAGGGGGGGGGAGCGAGGGTGCGCAGAGCAGGGTTTTTATTCGGCATTGGTACCCGATCGGTGGGATTCCTAGGACCATAGTGTCAGACCGAGATGCCAAGTTTACCAGTCATTTTTGGAGGGCATTGTTTGATAATTTTGGTACTAAGTTGAATTTTTCCAGTGCATTCCACCCACAGACAGATGGCCAGACAGAGATATACAACCAGTTGGCCTTTGATGTGCTGAAGTGTTATGTCCACGATCAACAAGGTAAGTGGGAATCGTTTTTGCCTTTAGTTCAAGCTGTTTTGAATGACTCTTTTTCTTCAGCTATTGGCAGGACTCCATATGAGGCAGCGTTTGGAAGGCCTTTCCAGTCGTTGTTAACCAGGACTTCGTCTTCAGTACCGGAGGCGAACAGAGTGACGGAGACTTACCAGGAGATCCTAGAGTCCGTTAAAGACAGATTGGCTAAAGCGCAAGAGGCCTACACTCGACAGGCCAATAAAGACCGAAGGGACATGAAGTTTTCGGAAGGAGATTGGGTGTATCTTCGGATAATGAAGCAAAGATTGAAGCAGGTGGGCAAGCGATGCCCAAAGTTGTCTTTCAGGAGCTTCGGACCATTTCCCATCCGGAAAAAGATTAATGAGGTGTCTATGCAGTTAAAGCTACCTCCGAGTTGGACTATGCACGATGTATTCCATGTCAGTTGGTTAAAGCCATATGCAGGTCCACCCCCTTCAGAGGTCAAAGACGAAGCGGAACCAGACATCATTAATGAAGCAGAAGTAATGGTTCCAGAACAGATCCTTCTGCACCGTTTCAAACATGGCTCAGGCCAAAGACTACGACAGTTTCTCACGAAGTTTCAAGACCGAGGAACTCATGAAGCGGTATGGCTCGACAAAGAATTTTTCGAAGACTATCCGGCTTTATTGACGGATTATTTGGAGGCTATGCAGCTTCCGTCAAGTTAAGCAGAAGGGGATGTCACGTGCATCCCGCACTTGGATGCCACGTAGACATTTCTGTACAGAAGGTGCAGGACCTGGGATGGTGAACTGGTCCCATGTGAGCCCAGTCCAGGACGAGTCAGCCAGGGATCCATCTCAGTCGTCCGAGGTCAGGTGTGCATTGTCCTGCACATGAGTCCAAGGTCAGGTGTGCACTGTCCTGCACATGAAGCAGTGCCAGTCCGCGCTGTGAGTCTCCCTCTGGAATGATGTCAGATGTTCTGTGTATCTGGTTTGCAACTGGATGCCAGGCCTCTGTAGGCATGTAGTTTTGCATGTAGAGATGGGGCCAGCCCAAAGGGCTACCCCAAGACCATTGATGTGGGCATGGGGGAGGTGTAGACCCGCCCCCAAGGGGCCAGGAGGGCCCCGGCTGTGCCCACCAGCCATGTGACAGGCTGGAAGGGGCTGTCGGCCAGCCTTAGGGCCTTGGGACAGCCAGCCGACTGGGCAACAAGGTCTAGAATGGCTGTCAGCCAAGTGTGGGACAGCCCACACAGGCTGCCCAGCAGTACAGTACCCTTGCGCAGGGCTGTCCAGCAGTCAGGGGTACTCTTCTTGGTTCATGCGCAAGATGCCCAGCCCATTGAATGGTGTGAAACCATTTATTTACACTTTTTCCAAAGACCTAGTCGTGAGGCTCTTTAGTAGCTGGCCGACTGCATATAGTAGAGGGTATAAATACCCAAGACATAGATCATTTCATTTATCTCATAATTCACCAGGTGCTCCAAGCAAACAAGGGCCAGGACAGCCAAGAACATTGCTAAAGCAAAGGGTGAAGGACTGAAGGTCAAGGGCAGGTTTTCCAGCCAAGAAAAGGTCAAGTACTTTGTATTTGTTTTCAGATTTACATCATTCTAATAAAGCAAATACACCATCCGTGGTGGGGGCCCTACAGAGGGTAATTGGGACCCAATACTGTGTCCTCTCCATCTCCCCTTTCTCTCTCTATTTTCTGCACATCGTCTTTCAGTTTGTGCGTTAATTCCGTCGCGAAAAGAGTGCTGATTTCTGAGTTTTGAAGTACCGATCCTTCTCCGAAGCTTCCGCATATTACAGGCTAGTGGATAATTCGGAATGGTTTACTATTCCGTAATGACAAAATTTGTGTACCATAGATCCCGGACATTCGGTCCTAGTGTCACGACGTCTCTTCTGTCGGACACCCTGGGATACGCAAGACATTATCATTAGTGAAACACACTTTTTATTGGCCAAAGATGAAAGGATATGTAGAAGATTATGTTCTCAAGTGTCAAGTTTGTCAATCAAATAAAGCTGAACGCTTTAGACTGGCTGGGTTGTTGCATCCTTTGCAAATCCCAAGTAATAAATGGGAAAGTATTTCCATGGATTTTATTACCGGATTACCAAGAACACATCAAGGCCACGATTCTATTTGGGTTGTGGTAGATCGCTTGACAAAAATGGCTAGATTTTTACGAACCCGGAAGACCATTACAGCTACGCAATTAGCACGGCAGTTTATCGAGCAATTGTGTACCGCAGGACATAGTCAGTGATAGGGACTCTAAGTTTCTGATTTTTGGAAACTTGTTTTTGAGAAGTTGGAAACAGCTTTGAATTCGAGTTGCTCATATCATCAATCTGATGGCCAGTCTGAAAGAGTGAATCAGATTTTGGAGGATATGCTTCGAGCATATGTATCCAAAAGACAGAATTCATGGGAGGATTATCTTTCTATGTTAGAATTTGCATATAGCAGTACTAAGCATACGAGTACAGGTTTTAGTCCTTTCATGCTTATGTATGGTTTTCAACCTAGATTACCTGTTACAGTAGGATTCTCAGGACTTCAGCATGATGCAGCACGTAATTTTTTGCAAGATATGCAAGAAATGTTACAAGTTGCGAAGGAATCTATTAGAAGTGCTTAAGACCGAGACAGATTTTATTCTAATAGACATCGTTCACCCAGAGAGTTCTCTGAAGGAACGATGGTGTATTTGCGAGTTTCGAAAGATTCCGAGACTTTACGGACAGGTCGATCTCCGAAATTATCCCCTAGATACTGTGGACCATTTCGTATTACACGACGGATTGGTTCAGTTGCATATGAATTGGATTTGCCTTCTCATGTGAAAGTTCATCCTGTATTTCATGTCAGTAGACTTAAGGAAGTACTGGGTGGAACAGACCAGTTAGTTACTCCTCAAGAAATCATAGATGTCGAGGACATGACATTTGTTTCACACGAACCTGAAAAGATTCTTGGATTTCGTGAAAGAAGATTGCGTAATACGCTTATCACGGAATACAAGATTAAGTGGAAGGATCATGTTGAGGACTCTACATGGGAGACATTGACTACTCTTCACAGAGATTACCTTGGCTTTTTAGTGAGCTCAAGAGTGAGCTCTTAGAGGAAGGGGAGTACGTCATGTGCACAATGTGTACCTACTGTGTGCTACACGCACACAAGGCTAGCTTCGAGGTTTGGGGAAGCTTGGATCTAGGCAGACTGATTGGCGAGCTGAGTTAGGGATAGACTAACGGGCGGGCACCCCAGTATGGACGGACGGGCGCCCAAGTGTGGACGCCCGATGACCGGCCAAGAGCCTATAAAAGGGTGGCCAAGGTTAGTCATTAGTCATATAGAGTCTCGCGTGATTTGTGAGAGCTCTATGGTCAGGAGCCTGGATCTAGTGCAGACGTGCACCTGCTTCATGCAGCTGAGGCCGGCAGCAGTCTCAAGGCCCGCAAGGGTAGCTTCGTGGCGGTATGGGACGTCACGAGGTAGAGATTGGTCTGGTACGTCCATCTAGTTAGCTCAGCTCGTGGCTCGGTGGGGACAGCCAAGTCTTGTGGCTTGCCCACGGCTGTCGTGGTTGGGAGGTGAGTCAAGCCTGCACCCCCTTCTTGTTTGTTTGATTTGTTTGCAAGTTTCGAGTCTCGTATCAGGAACGTTCTACGAGGAGATTCTATGGGGTTTTTGACAACAGCCACCATGATCCCTAAATGACCATTGCTAGTGACAACACGACAATGTGGCTTTCACAACTTGGGCAAGCACTCAACCCTAGACTTGGCAATCCAGACATCCGACCATAGGTCTAGTAAGTGTCCACTTAGCACTAGGCTTGTACAACATCATACCTTGTAAAGAGGGTTACAAAAGACATGTGCCACATGCACGATTGGACGAAGCCCTGATGACCTAGACGGTGCTTGGCAACCTGTCCCTTGGACTTGGGCTCACAACATGCTCAAGGCCCATCAAATAAGGGATCATGAAGGTAAATGTTCACGTAGCACCCTAGGGAGCCTGCTTACTGAACTTGCATATGATAGTCCAAATGCCATCATTGCCCGTTTGTGTCTGTGGAAGATCAAATATAAAATCCATGGCAATGCTCTCCCAAGGTCTATCTGGAATAGGTAAAGGCTGTAGTAACCCTGGTGTCTTTTGACGGTCAAACTTTACCTTCTAACATACGATGCATTGCCTCACAAAGGCATCAACATCTCTTCTCAAAGTTGGCCAATTAAAGAAAGTCTCCACTGCTTTCACCATGGCGTCAATACCTCTATGACCTGCATACGGTGGAGCATGACTTTCAATCATAACCTTGAGTCGCAATGGCCTGGTAACACACAGTCTGCCATGCATCAATAAAAATCCATCTCTGAGAGTATAATGCTCATGCCGCTGACCCTCAGACATCTGATCATACACCCTAGCAAAGGCCTCATCATGGGCATACTGCTCTTTCATTTCATCAAGCTCATGATGATAAGCAAGTGAAACTGCAGAGACCTGTGGCTTGCGTGACAAAGCATCTGCCACAACATTCTTTTTGCCTTCCACATGCACAATCTGGAAGTGAAACATAGATAAAAAGTTTGCCCATCGCATATGCTTCTCTGAAAGCTTAGTTTGCGTGAGGAAATAACGCAAAGTCTGATGATCTGTCTGCACAGTGAAATCAGCCCCAAGCAAATAGTGTTTTCATGTAGAAAGAGCGTGAATTACAGCCAACATCTATTTCTCATAAACCTGTAAATGCTTCTCGGCATCTTGTAATATTCTACTCTCATAGGCTATCACATGTCCATGTTGCCCTGTAACAACATGGCCCTGTAAAGTAGAGGAGCTTGTGCTCTACTTTGTGGTTGTTCTTCATCAAAGAGTGTCCTCAAATCTGGCCAATTAAGAATTGCTTCCACCTTCGCTGGATCCATACGGACTCCATGCTTAGACACAGTATGTCCCAAGAAATGTATCTCTTGCAAGAAAACTCACTCTTCTTGCCATTAACAACCAGCCTATGGTTCCTGAGTTCTGCAAACACAATGGACATATGCCTTCTATGCTCTTCCTCAGTTTGTGAATGCACAATCATATCATCAAAGAATGTGCCCACAAACGCTCTATGAGGTCTGAAAATCCTATCCATCATTATGTTAAATGTGGCAGGCGCATTTGTCAAACCAAAGGGCATAACCAAAAACTCATACAACCCAAACGTGGTTCGGAATGCTGTCTTATGCACATCCTCGGGTCTAATATATATCTGATGATACCCGCTTTTCAAGTCAATATGACTAAAGACTGTGGAGCCCTGTAAGCGGTCCAAAATGTCATTGATCCTTGGTATGGGGAATCGATTCTTGATGGTATTCTTGTTCAGCGCCCTGTAATCAATACACATGCGCCAAGAACCATCCTTCTTTTGCACTAAGAGTACAGGTGAGCAAAAGGGTTATGAGCTAGGCTGTATCAACCCTTTATTCAAAAGCTCCTGCACTTGACTCATAATCTCTTCCTGTTGGGCTGCACTAACACGGTACGGCGGTCTATTTGGTGGAGTACTACGAGGAATTAGATCAATGGCATGATCTTCTAGCCTCTCCGGGGGAAGTTCCCCTGGCAATGACTCGGAAAAACAATCTTGGAACCCACATAAGAAATCAGTCCTGTCCTTATCTAACATAGACAAATTAGACTTAGACTCATCATCTTGTGCATCCTTTACATAAATCAAGTACGCAGAAAGATGCTTTTTCATTACTGATGAAATTGCCGAAGCGGATACAATAGGAACAGATTCCCCTTTAAGTTTTACATCCAATACATGTTCTTTCCCTCTATGAGTCAGAGTGATTTTCCTATTATCTGTATCCACCACCGCATGTACTCTGTGGCACCATGGCATACCCAACAAAACATCACAGCCATCTAGAGGCATGATGAAAAACTCTTCGCTGTCCACATAACCCTGCAAATGAAGCCGGAGCTTCCCAATGATAGGAGTAACGGGTTCTGCATACCCTGGACAAGCCATGTTAGTCTCATATAACGACCCCATCTCCTCTGCACGAATCCCCAATCGGCCAGCCAAATTGGTGAAATGAAGTTGGCTCTAGCACCTGTGTCAAAGAATATCAAGGCATTCTGATCTCTCACTTTGCCCCATGCCCTGCACAACTCTGTCTCTTCACCACCTGGCTGTTCCCCCACAAGATCAGGAACTAACCCTGCAGAAGGTTTTGGTTTCTTTGACTTGGGCTCTCCTTTATTGTCAGAGTCCTTTTGGGACTTTCTCTTGGGACAATTAAATGACATATGTCCCTCTTCAGTACAGTAAAAACATTTCCGAGCATCTCTCAAAGCCTGTCTCTCCTCAGAAGTTCTCTTGGGCATTGGCAACTTCTTATACCTCGTCTCTGAAGACCCTTTAGCATCACGAGAAGCATGCCTAGATTTTTCAGCTTTCTTGCTCGAGTTCTTACTGCCTTTAAACCCAGATGATCCTCCAGTGAGTAACGCATTAGCTGTCATAGCATTTTCAATCATCTGTGACATGTTCGTTACTCGAGTCTTGTTCGTTACTCGAGTCTTGATACAATAATCTCGCACCTCTTTGGGCAGCCCACAACAATACTTCTCTACCTGCTCAGACAATGGCATTGCACGATAAGAAGTCACTGGGAGTAAAGCTCCCCAAAACTTCTTGTTATAATCTTCCAAATTTTCACATTTTGAAGCATCCAACTTGTGCCATGCAGTCATAACATCCACCTCAAATGTAGATGTGAGCCATACAGAAGAGAAAACCTGTTTAAATTGTACCCAAGTAGTGGGTGCTATGCCCTGCAGAAGAAGAGTAGACCACCACTGCAAAGCATTGCCTTTGAGAAAAGTGGCAGCTTTCCTCACTTTAGAGGACTCTGTGTAATTCCCACCAGAAAAAGCAGCATCAAACTATTGTAAAAAGGTAAGTGCTTTTAATTTATCTTTGGCTCCACTGAATGTATCAAACTTCATAGCAGCTCCCCCTTCCTTATAATCCTTCGTCTTTTCCATAGGCGTTAGATTATCATAGGGAAGTGGCTTCGCAAGATTGCTGCCCCCAACATTCATGCCCATCATAGGGTCAACATTACCCATTCCCACACCTGGCATGCCATACATTCCAGCCATGTTTCCAAACATTCCATTATGCATACCTGGCTGCATGCCACCATACATATTTGCTTGCATTCCAGGTTGCATGCCCCCAAACATATTTCCTTGCATACCGGACTGCATACCACCATACATATTCCCTGCATACCAGGCTGAAAATTAGCTCCAAAAGGCCCTGGCATACCCATGCCTCCCTGAGGATAACCCCCAGTCGTAGATTGAAACACAGAGCCACCACCAAAATAACCTGGATGCATAGTCTGCTGAGGAATAGATGGCTGTCCAAAGAAGGAACTCTGAGAATTAGCACCATAAGCATGCTGCATGTTCGGAAACTGGCCAAAAGATGGTTCCTGTGGGATGGCACCACTATGACCCTGAGGAAGGTTCTTAGAACGCACCTTCTTCTTCTTCTTTTCGGGCTCTGTACGGGATCTCATAAATTCAGCAAACTTCTCACTTTGTGTGAGCTGCATAAATACATCCATAACACTAGCCAAACGATCTTTAAACCGAGCATCATCATCCTCTTTACCAAGTACATCTTCTGGCTATGTTACATCCTCATAATGCTCATCATCTGCAGCCTGTTCTCCTGCAAAAATATCCTTAGATGCATTTTTCTCAGGAGAGGTCTCTTGCTCGTCCTCTTCATGATAAAAGTACTCATCTTCTATATCAGACATGTTGCTGAATTTTTCAGCGATGACTTTCCTCGAGGCAACCACGAGCTCACCCCCTTGAGAAAGTTGATGATTGGTCCCGGCAACGGAACCTTGAAACCGGCCTCTGGTAGAAACCAAAGTGCGGTAGACTAGCAGTCACCCTTCCACTTGTAGTCTAGATATGAAAACAAAATAGATTGGAGCTAGAGTGCCCCAAATCTAGAAATAGAACGACACCTGTTGGCCCCAAAGCTTGGCGCCCCTTGCGGTATTTCTTTATTCAATTTCAAAAATATGTAAGGCTGAGTACAACAAAACCAGCCAAGAGAATACACTTGTATGTCCAATCTGGCAGCCTACAGTACCTCTTAGCACAGAGGATTCACACACACAGATCTGTGTCTCAAAGCAACACTCTGTGCTTCCCTCTGATCAGCCAAGACCATTCAGCAGGACAGCCTTGAGCATACATCTGGCATATCTCATGCACATGATTCAACAACTCAGCACAAACATACATTCACTGTCCAATCTCTGTTTCCACCCTTTTCAATCTGCCATACCCCTCCTCTCACAAGGGGCCAGATAGCACAAATCTGCAGCAGACATAAGCTAATGGAAAGCAAGGTAGATGAACAAATTCAGAGCTTACCAAAATCAGCTCGTGGATCTGCACACCGGAGGAAGTGACTGTACCAGACACTTGTTTCAACAACTCTGCTTCACACGTGTGGGTGTACTTGTTTGTACCTTCCTCCTTGCATCCACCTCAGTGCTGTACCTGTTTGTACAGACCAGAAAATCTGCACTGTACCAATCCGTACAGCCTGTTCCAGCAGTCCACGTGGCACTATACCTGCCTGCACTGCCTGAATCCAGTCTCTGTACCCGACTGTACCTGCTCAGCCAGTCAGCGGGCGCCTGTACCAATTCTGTCCAGCGCCGCCAGCACCTGCCTTGTCTAGTGCCGCCAGTACTACCTGCTCTGTCCATACAGCTGTCCGTACACTGTACCTGCAGCAGAAGTACTGTACTTGTCTTCAGCTTCTGTCAGGGCAGTCTGTACCAGTAGGTGTACCTGCAGCAGCCTGTCCGTACAGAGCTGTACGGCTGAATTGTACGACCCGTTTTGCACAGAAAATTCCAATAGCAGAAAACCAGTCGACTTGCTTCCTCCTGCTCTCCACGCTTGCAACATGCACGTATGTTACACGCCTCCCAAAAGCAAGAGAGAGAGTGAGGTGAGAGAGGCATGCACTCCAAAAGTGGAGTTGCCCCCTCTCCAAACTTATCCTAGGGCCCCAACTTTAATAATCATTAAAGTTCCCTAGGGGCCACTAAGGCCTAGGGGCAACCTTCAATAAAACATTAAAAACATTAATGTTTTTGTCCCCCTTCACATATGAACTATCCACACATCATTCTCATTTGTCCGGGCACCCCAAATGTGAATCTTTTAATATTTTGGCTCAGCAACCACCATGCCCACACTTGTGCTGTTCCATTTTCACAGGGCCATGACACATGGGCCCTCTACCCGGGTAGTCCCCCAAAAAAGATTTGTAATAAATGTTCATTAAATGTGCCTTGTTTTATAAAGAGCTTCATATTTCCATTATTCCAGTTAGAAGGTAAGGGGTGACTAAAGTGTCGGCCCTGCTACCTCGGTTACATTATGTGATTGGAGAGCTATTGTGACACGTGAGTGTGCATGATGAGTCGGCTCTGACACAAGGTAGTAGCTGCATGCTTGTGCTAGCCCTAGCCTTCAACAGGCTAATACTCGGCTAGGGTTCTGTTCGCAATCATCTCCTGTTTGTATATTTACACCAGGGCCTTTGTTGTGGGTGTGCGCGCCCGATTTAGGTGCTTTCTCATTTTTCCCCACTCTCCATATTTTAGCCTATTTTTACTAGGTGTGGTAGGCTGTCCAGAGTGGTCCAGGTGATAGTCGATTGGTTTTGCTGCTCCTTATCTTTCTCTGTAGCTGGCCGACTCCACATGTGTGGTGGCCGACAGACTGGAGTTGGCCGACTGCACATGTGGGGCCATATAAAATGGCCCCATGGTCCCCCCACTTATTGTATCAGTTATTCGGGATTTTCTAATGTGTATAGAGCAGAGTTACACGCCTCTCTCTCTCCTTCTCCATTGCTCTTGTGTTCTCAGATTTTGTCATCATCTCCGTTGCATATTCTGACTGTTTTGGACCGTCTGGGAAGAGGAGAAGCAAGAGGAAGGCGGGTTGATTTGCTGGACAGCCACTTGCAGGTTTAAGTTCTTCATTTTTCCCACCCACCCACCCTTTTCAGTTACACCCCCGCAATGGCAGATTTACTTGAGATGGCTGAGAGGCATGTGAAGATCCCGACACTCCCCACATTCCCAGTGGACCGTCAGTTGGACAGGAATAACTACGGCATCTGGAAGGTAATGATGGAACCTGTTCTGGAGTCTTACGACCTTGTTGATTTCATTGTTGTTGGGGTTCCACGGCCGGAGGTAGAGGAAGGGGAGTTACCCTCGATTCAGAAAGAACGCGAGGCGGATCGTGTCAATGCCAGGGTCTGTTCTTTCATTTTTCTCAACTGCACACTGCAGGTAATCAATCATATCAAGCATATGATGCTGGCCAGAGGTATATGGCAGCATTTGGCTTCTCTCTATAAGAGGGTATCGCCCATGAAGAGGATTTCCTTGGAAGTACAGATGCGAGTTATGAATCCTGCAAAGTCATTGACGATGCGGGAGCACATTAACAAGCTGCAGGCTCTTCAGCAGGAAGTTCTTCAGGCTGGGAAAGGAGATATCATCAGAGGATATGGCCATCACGTTGCTGTCGCATTTGCCCTCTCAGTACTCAGCATTCTACTCTTCTTTGATTACCAGTGGCAGGCTTAGCACCATCACATGGGAGGAGCTTGTGCCCATGGTCTTGGACCAAGAGGAAAGATTCTCGAACCCTCCACATGGCGGCGGTTCGGAGGCCTTAACTGGCCAACGGTTGAAAGGTTGTAACAACAAGGGTAAAGGGAAGGCTTCATCGGAGAAGTCTTCTGAGAAGATGTCGACCCAGACCGTGAGAAACTGAAGGTAGAGAGGACCTGTAATGATTGTGGCGAGAAAGGCCACTATTGGAGGCAGTGTCCCAAGCGGAGCACCGAGAAGGGTGCCGAAACCTCAACAACAGCAACCGAGAAGACTCCAGCTTTTGTGCACATGGAGGTTATGGACACTGATGTTTCATTTTCTTCGTGCAGGGAGGAGGTTGAAGGACTCTCCGCTATGGATACTCGGGAGTGGATTCTAGACAGTGGTGCTTCCAGGCACATGACTCCTTCCCGTTCAGATTTACAAGATCTCTGCAGGTATTCTAGTCACATTCTTACTCGGGATACATCCACTATCCCAATTCACAGTGAGGGCAAGTTGGAGATAGTTCCTGATGGCAGAGGGGGGAAGCATTCCTCCCAGGTGTTGTATGTTCCGTCACTTGGTTTTCATCTGTTGTCAGTGTATCAGGTTTGCAAGAGTCAAGACTGGCGTACGGGTGGAGTTTGATGAGCATTTTGTTGCTCTCCGGGACAAGGCAACAAGCCAGGTAGTTTGGGAAGGCAGAGTGGAGAATGGAGTTTACAAACTTTCAGCACCCTTTGTAATGAGTGGCAGTCTGGTAATGGCCACTTAAGTGTGGATACGCTGCAGGTGCGGGCTTTCCAGGACCAGATGGTGGATAGCTTACTAAAAGATGGTAGCAATTGGCAGGAACTTTCCAGTACAGATGTTGGTAGTTCTTGTGTTCGTCAGTCAGAGGAAACTTTACAGGTAACCTATGCTCTGATGTCTCGTAGCATTCCGGACAAAGAAACTCCTGTAGATGAGGAAGTTCTTTCCACGGGGACCTATTGGAAGGCCAGGCAGGTGGCAGTTGATTACTTGTAGGTGGAGGTGGATGTTGCACATTCTCCAGGCTTTGTGGTTCCGGATTCAAAGGGGGTTGGTTACAGGTTTTCGAAGGCCTTGAGTGGTCTTCCGCAGGTTTCTAGGACTTGGCATCCCACCGTAACAGTTGTTGATCCTTGTGAGTAGTATGATGCCTCCTTGACTGGGAAGCAGAATGGTTCATTGATCTGGTTGTTGGATACCATATTGGATGGGAGCTTCCTGATGAGGCTGTTGAGCTCATGTTTGCAGAGGACTCTTTGGGAGGCAGGATTGGGTATCTTGGGTTTCTGCATCATGCGAAGGATCTTGGACTCTTTTACACAGGAGGGGGATTGATAGATGGAGTCAGACTCCACGGATGGAGTGACTCAGATTGGGGAGGAGAGCCAGACACGAGGACCTTGACATCAGGCTACAGTTTTTTCCTTGGCTCAGGAGCAGTTTTATGGAGCAGTAAGAGGCAGCCATCTATCGCCTTGTCGTCGACAAAGGCAGAGTACCGGGCTGCTTGTGGTGCTGCTTGCGAGGGGGTGAGGTTGCAGAGGTTACTCGGCAAGATTGGGTGTCCACTGGAGGAACCCATGGTCATCCAGAGGCATTTTGTTCGTGAAAAGATCGTTTCTGATGACATCTTGCTAGAGTTTTGTTCGACGGAGGACAGTGTAGTGGACCTCTTCACGAAGTCTCTATCTCAAGCTTTGCTCCGGCGGCACTCCAGCTCCCTGGGGTTGGTTTCACATCCAGGAGCTGAGAGGGGGTGTTAGCAGTCATCTCCTGTCTATATATTTACACCAGGGCCTCTGTTGTGGGTGTGCTCGCTTGATTTAGGTGTTTTCTCATTTTTCCCCACTCTCCATATTTTTTCCTACTGTCTTGAGTGGTCCAGGTGATAGCCGACTGGTTTTGCGGCTCCTTATCTTTCTCTGTAGCTGGCCGACTACCATTTATGCAAGTCGGGTGTTATTTTGCTGCTGTCGGCTGTCCTACTGCTGGCCGACTGCACATGTGGGGCCATATAAAATGGCCCCATGGCCCCCCCGCTTATTGTATTAGTTATTCAAGATTTTATTGCGTATATAGAGCAGAGTTACACGCCTCTCTCTCTCCTTCTCCATTGCTTTGTTTTTCTGCAGTGCACTTACTCGTGTTCTCAGATTTTGTCATCATCTCCGCTGCATATTTTGACAGGTTCTTGGATTGATAAAACAAGCTTAATGGCCTTTTATAGCGAGAGAGCTATTTATAGCGTGGATATCACTATATAAGTGAGATTTTGGGTTATTATGAGACATAGTTGTGCAGATGCGGCCTACGGGCAAGCTTCAGTGGTATGAAACACCAAAGTTAGACACGGGCCTTTGGGATTGTGCAGGAAGACCTAACCTTGGCTCAAGGGAAATCAGTTGGTTGGATGCCGGACCGCGGTTGGGAGGAGAGCTAGCCTACTACCTCATGATTTCGTTGTGGACTAACCTTGGTTTTCAGCTGTGTTTAGAGAAGATTCAGGGATGGACTTCACACACCCATATTCCCAAGTACCTCATTCAGGACTATGAGATCTTGGAGAGTCTTGATTTTCACATTGGCTCAGTTGCAAGGACCCTCGATGTAGTCTTAGAGAGATCACTTGCTACATGAGGTGGCACAAAGTAGACTCACTGAGTACAGAGAGCAGGAGAGGAGCACACCCCAGGAAAGAAGAACGTAGTGGCAGATGCATTGTCACGAAAGCCATATGTAGCAGCTATCTCAGTTGCCTCTCATGGGGACTTGTCTACCATGCGTGATTTGTATCATACGGATGCTGATTTTACCACTATTTGGGCTGATTTGATGGGTGGTCATGCACATGCCTCATATGTGATCAAGAGGGTTATCTTATGAAAGATGATTACCTCTATGTGGGGTCTGACATGAGGCAAAAGGTTTTGGACAAGTGCCATGCTCCTCCATATGCTGGTCATAGAGGCATAATGCGTACTTCGCACATGATTGAGTAGTATTTCTTTTGGCCAGGGATGCGGAAGAACATAGAGCACACATGTACGTGCATGTATCACCCGTCAAAAGGTGAAATTTGATAGGCAAAAGGCACCAGGTTTGCTTCAGCCATTGCCTATTCCCACGTAGCCATGGGAAAGTATTACAATGGATTTCATTATGGACTTGTCGCGGACCTAATAGGATAATGATGCTATTTGGACAATTGTGGACAGGTTTAGCAAGCAAGCTCACTTCTTACCGGTCAAAAAGACCATCAAAGCTGAGCATATGGTTAAAATATATCTTGCACAAGTGTTCAAGCATCATGGAATGCCGAAGTCCATTGTGGGGGATAGAGATCCCAGGACTATAAGTCTCTTTTGGCGGGCCTTATTTGATAACATGGGTGTCATGTGCATGAAAGATGCCATGGACATTCTCAGGTGCTGGTCCAGAAGAGGCAGCCAGATAAAGAGTATGAACCAGATAGAGTTAGGATTTTGAGCACAAGATACAGAAGAGGATAAGTGTGGACTCAGAGCAAGGCTTGGAGGGCATGAAGAGGGTGTCCTGACAGTGCGTTAGAAGCAAAGACAGGTTGTCGGCTGCTCACAGAGTTGGTCGGCTGAACTAGAGGACAGGACGGCCGCAGGCGCATCATGATTAAGGAAGAGATCCAGTCAGGCAGCGCTGAAGAGCATTTAAGGCATAAATGACTGGCCAACCAGCAGTCGGCCAGTATACCAATTGTCCAAGAACGCTATAAAAGGCAAAGTGTGCTCATAGATTGAACCATTCATTCCTTTAGGAAGTGGATCCTTAGGGTCCTTAGTCTAAGACAGATTTTGGTGTTTATCACCCTTTTTATGAAGACAGCCTATAGCAGAGTACCTTTTTGTACTATATAAATATACTGAATTTCCTCTCTCTCTCTACTCTCTCTTTATATTTGCGTTTTGCATCAGCATGTTTCCAGGCTGAAAGAAGACTCCCAGAGCTTCCGCGTGTTACATTGGTATCAGAGCATCAGGCTCAGCAAAGCTAAACACTGAATCAGTCCCATATGATGGTGTACAAGTCCAAGGTACAGGAAAGTACATGGATACGAAGCCCAAGGCAAGGAACACAGAATCGGGAAGAGCTCCCAAGAGGTTTGTTGGTGGTGTTCCATAGAGCCAGAGGGGATGGTGTCACCAGGAGGTGAAACTTTTTGCAGTTGTTTTCCTTATTTACATTTCTTTATAAATATATATTTTTCTTTTCTTTCTCTTTGGTTGCTGTTGCTTTCCCCCGGGATCTCTTGGAAGGGCTTAGGCCATTGCAATGTCAGAATGGGTCAACCAGTGGGACTTTGGACCAGTGGTTGGCTAAGCCTGAGAACTGCACTGAAAGATGAATGACAGTGTCCAGGACATGGCCACTGAATGAGGGTATAGGCCAGTTTACACTAGTAAGTGGCCGCCACCGAAATGTGAATGTATCTTGAATTCTAAGCAAATTTTGAAGTGACCATAGTGGTCAAAGATGGTCAGGAGACCAGAAGGAATGCAGATGACATCATCCCTAAAATCTAGGGAACTGCTATTTTTGGCAGTGTCGGAATTGAAAAGTGTTCGCGTCAGTTTGTGCGGAATGTCAAGGGGACCAAAAGCTGACAAAGGACTGTTGTGAGAATGTAAACCAGTTAGGAGATTTTTAGCCTGGAAGATTGCATGTGGAAAAGGCTTAAAAATGTGCCAAGTGTCAAATTTTGGTGCATTTTCCTCATTGAGAAGAGGGAAGCGTGGGAATTTGGGAAAAGGAGGCTCATTTGCAGCCATCGTGTGGTTTTTGTTGCAGGAAAACCAGCTATGGTGGTGCACTCCCTTGCCCTACAACTCATGAATTGAGGGTTGAGCTTGCTCCCCACAGTCTCTCTCTCTCTTTCTCTCTCTTGCAGACTATGGAAATGCTCTCAACAGATAAAATCAGGTACAGTTGTGTGAATTTCATGCTTATATGCAAAGGTTAGTTGCCTCCTTGAACAGGAACAGGTGTAGTTGGTTCCTACACCAAAGCAGGGACGGAAGAGGGTAATAACCTCTTCAATACAATGCTGTTTCAGCACTGTTTAAGTGCTGTTTTTGGGCTGTTATGTTGCCCGGTTGATGCCAAAATGCAGTAGGACCTTGCTTTAGTCCTGTAGGACAGTACAAGGGTTATTTTGGGCTGAAAACAGAGCTGAAAACAGGTCTGTGCAGAAAATTACAGCAAGCTGAATTGTGATGTTTTGGACTCCATTGGATAGCGTGATGCCTATGAAAGTGAGCCTGTCAGTTGGGATTCATTCTGAGATGTTATGGAACAGTTTTAGTGCAGTTATGCTGGCAAATTTCTTCTAGAATTTGTAAAATTCAGCTGATGCAAGTAGAGTGCTTTGTTGCACTTGTGCTTTGTAATTTCCAACCTTTTAACAATAAAGAAATACCGCAAGGGGCGCCGGACTTCGGGGCCAATGTGTTGTTGAGCGAGGGAGCGAGGATTCTGTGAATGTGTGTCTCAATAAGTCCAGGTTATTTGTGAATGAATTACCGCTTTATGTGTCCATAGACCGGTTTTAGATGGCAGTCGTGTGAGCCAGATAGGTTCTCAGGCAATGGTCCCAAGGGAGGATTACCCTCCAAGGGGTGATGTGAGAGTGCCAGACTCATTTCTCAGGAATGAAGACTAAGACAGTTTCAAAGTCAGGACAGGAATGGATTGTGGACTAGATGGAACAGATGCATAGATCTTATTCAAAGACAGTGGTTTTGGAGACCGGGCCGGGCTTTCAAGAAAAGGGTTGCCAAGGATGGATGGATGACAGAGGGACTTCGGGAATAAGATTGGGATGATGACAGTCATCCAAGAACAGGTTGGAATCCCGTCATCAAGTTAAGCAGAGGGGGATGTCATGTGCATGAAAGATGCCATGGACATTCTCAAGTGCTGGTCCAGAAGAGGCAGCCAAATAAAGAGTATGAACCAGATAGAGTTAGGATTTTGAGCACAAGATACAGAAGAGGACAAATGTGGACTCAGAGCAAGGCCTAGAGGGCATGAAGAGCGTGTCCTGACAGTGCGTTAGAAGCAAAGACAGGCTATCGGTTGAACCAGAGGACAGGACGGCTGCAGGCGCATCATGATTAAGGAAGAGATCCAGTCGAGCAGCGCTGAAGAGCATTTAAGGCATAAATGACTGGCCGACCAGCAGTCGGCCAGTATACCAAGTGTCCAAGAACCCTATAAAAGGCAAAGTGTGCTCATAGATTGAACCATTCATTCCTTTAGGGAGTGGATCCTTAGGGTCCTTAGTCTAGGACAGATTTTGGTGTTTATCACCCTTTTTATGAAGACAGCCTAGGGCTGTAGAAGAGTACCTTTTTGAACTATATAAATATAATGAATTTCTAGCATATAATTCTCTCTACTCTCTCTTCATATCTGCGTTTTGCATCAGCATGTTTCTAGGAGTGTTTAGGGCTGAAAGAAGACTCCCAGAGCTTGCGCGTGTTACAATGGGCACCAAATTGGACTTCTCATCAGCTTATCACCCTCAAACGGATGGGCAAAGTGAGATTGCAAATTTAGCCGTGTTGGATCTCTTGAAATGTTATGTGGCGGATCCCAAGTCTTCTTGGGAGAAGTACTTGCAGCTTGTGGAATTTACATACAACAACATGGTGCATGCATCTACGGGAAAGGCTCCATTTGAGATTGTTTATGGTAAGGTGGTTTTGCCACCCATTCTTCGCACAAAGGATGAGATATTTGCAATTGATGAGTATGTAAGAGACTTGGATATTGCGTTCTACACCCACTATTGGGCTCTGATGATGTTAGTGGGGATATCGTAGTATCTAGTCCATACTATGCATAATGGAGTTGATAGTTATATAGTCTTGTGGGTTGACTACCATGAGTATATAACATGCACGTTCCTAAAAGGTGAATTTGGGCATGTTCCTGGATTCATCTAGGTATATATATTGCTTTTGCTCAGGTGCCGACAGCCATTGCAAGGTCACAAGACGAGCATAAAAATGCTGCCGACAAGCATAGAAGGCAATTGGATGTTAGAGAGAATAATTGGGTATTGCTAAAACTTGAGAAAGCAAGACTTGCAAAGAGGCCTGGCAAAGAGGGTGCATATCAGCTTGCAACCATGTACTGTGAGCCTTTTCAAGTGATTGAGAAGATCAATGAAGTGGCTTTCAGATTGGCATTGCCTAGTCATTGGCACATACACAATGCTTTTCATGTGTCTCCTTCGCAAGTATGTAGGGCCGGAGCCCAGTGAAACGGTCATTGAGGATCCACCAGAAGTGGATGAACTTGAGGAGATCTTGCAGCCAAAGCAGATTGTGTATCACAAGGAACGCAAGCTTGCTGCAGGCACAGTTGTCAGGCGTTAACTTGTGAAGTTTAAGAGCTATCTTCCCATTGATGCTAAATGGGTAGATGAAGAGTTCTTTAGAGATTGCCCGCATGTGCTTCAGACATATTTGCATGCTTTGGGGCTTGTGCCTCTGTGTACATGCTCGGAAATGCCTGGTGGATTGATGTTCCATTGGGTCTGGTATCTCGTGTACTTGCCTGGAGTACGTCTATTTTGGTATAGTCTCATGAACGGGGATTGTCCATACCAATGCTGCATTGCATAGCATCTTTATGTGCTTGCTTGCAATTGAAATTGCATGTTGTTTTCATGCTTGCTTGACCAATGTGTAGTTCTGGGTAAGGGAACGCTCGCCCGTGAACTGTGCGTGTGAAACTGTTTGCTGACATGGTTATGTGGCATGTGATAGGTGGTAAGTATTGGTCATAAACCTAGCGTTAGGAATTAGCACTAATTTATAAGTGAGTGTGTACACACTTCATTAAGTTTTGGGCGACCAAAACTCACTTATAAATTATGACCAGACCACACATTAATGTCCCGAGATGGACAAAACCCTTTGTACAAAGGGAGTAACCAGTCTTGTGTCCTCTCTAGCTTGCTCCACAAAGCACCTGCCTGCCACCTAAAGTGGGCAACTCACCACCTCACTCTTCCCTCTCTCTCTCTAGAATAAGGCGCCTCCATGAGGGCTTTTGGGCTGTATTTTTTGCACTTTCTCCTTCCCAACTCTATATCCAAGCTTGCCAAGGTGTTTCCCAAGCTTCCAAGGGCGTTTTCGGGTGCTATTCACTCTCCTACGCACTCCCAATGACTGAAATTCAGCAAAACAACTCTCTTTCTTGTTGTAATTTTTGGTCTTTTTGCTGAAAACCCTAATTTCAGCCTTTCTTTCTCAAGTTGAACCATAGAGAAAGCTTTCCCAGGGTTTCCTTCATCCTCTTGAAGACTTTTGTCGCGAAGAATTGCGACGAATCGAAGATTTCAACACTCCAATCGCGAAGACTTCCGCTGCCATCGACTCTACTTGCAATTGGTAAGCTTTTATGCTTAAATATGGAAGCAAGTAGTAGGAAGAAGGAACCGGATCACAAGATCACATACCTTGTGTAGTGTTCTCTCGTCCTACGTGCTCTCTTGCATATTGTTGCTACCATGTGTTGGTGGAACAATAGAGAGCTGATGGTAAGGAACATGGGCACTTGAGAGGGTTGTGTGAGTTGCAAGTCTACTGTCACGTGCATCCCGCACTTGGATGCCACGTAGACATTTCTGTACAGAAGGTGCAGGACCTGGGATGGTGAACTGGTCCCATGTGAGCCCAGTCCAGGACGAGTCAGCCAGGGATCCATCTCAGTCGTCCGAGGTCAGGTGTGCATCGTCCTGCACATGAGTCCAAGGTCAGGTGTGCATTGTCCTGCACAAGAAGCAGTGCCAGTCCGCGCTGTGAGTCTCCCTCTGGAATGATGTCAGATGTTCTGTGTATCTGGTTTGCAACTGGATGCCAGGCCTCTATAGGCATGTAGGTTTGCATGTAGAGAAGGGGCCAGCCCATAGGGCTACCCCAGTAAGAAGGTTTTGCATTTGCATACTTAGTATGGGCATGGGGGAGGTATAGAACCACCCCCAAGGGGCCAGGAGGGCCCAAGATATTGCCCACCAGCCAAGGCAAGGGCTGGAGGGGCTGTCGGCCAGCTCCAGAGCTTCTGGACAGGCAGCCGACAGAGAGTAAAGCCCTAAACAGCAGGCGGCCAGGTGTGGGGGCAGTCCCACACCCATGCGTTGCATGCCCAGCAGCCAGGGGGGCTGCCCAGAATATGTGCGCAGGCTGGACAGCAATTAAACAAGTGTGAAAACACTTTATTAATAATACCTAGTCGTGGGCTGTCCTGAAGCCAGCCGACTGCATGAAGGGAGTAGTATAAAAGCCCAGCCCATAATTCATTGTAGTCATCTCATAATTCACCAAGAGCTCCAAGCAACCAAGGGCCAGGACAGCCAAGAACATTGCTAAAGCTAAGGGGTGAAGGACTGAAGGTCAAGGGCAGGTTTTCCAGCCAAGAAAAGGTCAAGTACTTTGTATTTGTTTCAGATTTACATCATTCTAATAAAGCAAATACACCATCCGTGGTGGGGGCCCTACAGAGGGTAATTGGGACACAATACTGTGTCCTCTCCATCTCCCCCCTTCTCTCTCTATTTTCTGCACATCGTCTTTCAGTTTGTGCGTTAATTCCTGTTTTCTGAGTTTTGAAGTACCGATCCTTCTCTGAAGCTTCCGCATATTATAGTGGTATCAGAGCCTACTTCAAGGACAAAGATTCAGCAAAGAAAACCAGAAAATTTTTCGCTCGTGTGGTTGGTTTTTAGACGCCGGTGGACTACCCCTTTCGGAGTGACTCCTGTCCCTCGAAGGACGGTTGGTTTTTAGCCTCCGGAAGCCTCCAGAAGTCTCCCACACAGATAGTCGATGGTTAGATTGCGTTCCGGAAAGGAACTGCATATTCCTGCTATGGCGAGCTTTGGCGACGAGAGAGAACCAGAACCATGGGACCAGAGTGCACCAGGCAGCCCAGCTAGGGCACCCGGCTTGAGTGTACAAGACATGTTCCAGCAGATGATGCGAGCAATCGCAGACCAGACAACCAAGTTGGACGAGCAGAAGGCGCGGATTTTGGCTCTGGAGGAGCGTTCTCGCTCTCCAGCGTCGCGTTTTCCATCTCCTCCTCCCTCTCCTTCCGTACCCCAGATACCAGATCCTCGTCACAGGGACCCTCTCGAGGGGTCACAGCCGCAGCCAAGCTCCTTGCTTGAGATGCAGATGCGTGCATTGGAGATTCGACAACGAGAAGACGAAGCCATGCGACGAGTGGAACACGAGCGTTACCTCAGAGCTTTGGACGCCAGATTGACACCGACGGCGCCCTCGAATCATTTTCCCGAGAAAATGAATTTCAGTAAGTATAATGGTAAACTCGATCCCACTACTCTGTATTCATGGTTACATCAATTTGAAGCTTACTTTGCCGCAGTTAGGAAAACAGATATTGACAGAGTGGTCTTAGCTAGTTGGTACTTGGAAGGTGAGGCCATTCCTTGGTGGACTCAGTAGGCTCATGCCCACACCAGAGCAGGTATGGCAGCTTATGTGTGGGACGAGTTCGTCCGTGACCTTAAGCAGCGGTTTCTACCGCCCCACTACCTTGAGCGACTCGAAGACGAGTTTAGGGGAGCGCGTCAGAACGCGCAACCAGTCCTTCAGTTTGCCAATAGAATTTCGACCTTGTGTCTGCAATTAGGCTTATCTGATACGGACAAGAAAGGGCAGTTTTTGTATGGCCTGGACACGCAAATCCAATGGGAGGTGCGTATGTTTAGGCCAGCCACCTTTGAGGATGCACTCTCGCTTGCGCAGAGTGCAGAAATGAAACACAATGGTGGCAAGCCCAAGACTTCCCAGCCGGCTTCTCCCAAGGCTAACGCCTCGGGGGGCAAAAGCCAGAACCAGACGGGGTCTTCCCCAGGACAGAGCCCGGGAGCCTCTGGCTCCAAGAACTCGAACAATGCGTCTAAGCTTACTCCAGACCAGAAAGCGGAGGCAGGCAAGACAGGTGGCAAGTTGAGTGCTGAGGAGCTTGCTCAGTACAGAAAGGAGGGTAGATGTTACTTTTGTCACACAAAAGGACATACTTCTCGGGATTGTCCGAAGAAGCCTCCAAAGGCCGCCGCCGCCTCCACAGCTTCCGTGGTGAGCACAGCTCCCACACAGACCCCAGTGGCTACCCCTAGTTCTTCCACCCCTGGTGCTTCAGTTGGAGCAATTATTAGCCGGGAACTCGAAGATAAGCAGAAGGGCGCCCATGACCAGGAGTATGAGCGCAACGAATTGCTCAAGTCCTTTGGTTACATAGGTGGCCAGAGAGTCGTTGTCTTGTTTGACAGCGCCAGCACGGAGGATGTGATCACGGAAGAGGCCGCTAGGCGTGCCCGTTTCGAGCTAACTCCGGTGGACAAACAAGTTGAGGGTTTTAGCACAGGTATGACAACGAGCGTCAAGTATGAAGCTCTAGGTGCTAAATTAGTGATTCAGGGCATAGAGTTTGTGCGTGACTTTATGGTTGCCCCTCTTGTAGGAGCAGACATAATTTTGGGTATCCAGTGGTTTCACAAGTTTCTTCCTGATGTCAAGTGGGACAAGCACACGTTCCAGATTGATCGGAATGTGTCAAACACCCCGGTGACCATTAAGTGTGAGCCAGGTATTCCAAACTTTCCGCTCATAAGCCACTTGCAGGCTAAGCGAGCAGTCAGGAAAGGCGCACAATGTGCGATGATTTACGTCCAGACAGCCCAGACGGTGGCCAGTGCTTCCGAGAAGTACTCGGTTCTCCATGAAAAGTTCCAGAAGATTTTTCTTCGGGACAGTCTCCCTTTCCAGCTTCCCCCGTCCAGACCGGAGGATCACAAGATTGACCTCCTCCCAGGCTCGGAACCCCCGAGTAAGTTTCCGTATCGCCTTTCTAAGGCAATGGAATCGGAGTTGGACCGCCAACTCCAAGAATTGTTGCAAGCTGGCTTCATCCGCCCCAGCGTGTCGCCATTTGCAGCACCGATCTTATTTGTCAAGAAGAAAGATGGGTCTTCTCGGTTGTGTGTCGATTATCGTGCACTCAACAAGCTGACTATCAAGAGCCGATTCCAGATGCCTCGAATCGACTATATTCTCGAGAGGCTGAATGGAGCCAAGGTGTTCTCTAAATTGGATTTAAAGAGTGGGTACCACCAGGTTCGGATTGTTGAGGGGGACATCCCCAAGACAGCTTTCCGTACAGAACGGGCCCACTATGAATTTGTGGTCATGCCATTTGGTTTGACGAACGCCCGAGCTACATTTAATCGCATGATGATGCGTATTTTCCGGGAGTTGATTGGAGTGTGTGTGTTCATATTTCTGGACGACATACTCATATTTTCAGCTACAGTTGAACAGCATGACATTGATGTGGAGAGAGTCCTTAAGTTGCTGGAAAGCAACGAGCTCTATATCAATGAAAAAAAGTCAGAATTTTATCTGTTCCAGGTACATTACTTGGGATATATAATCAGTGCCGAAGGCATTCGACTTGATCCGGCTAAAGTGGCCGAGATTGTTAACTGGGAAGTACCTCAGACTGCTTATGACATTAGATCATTTGTGGGTATATGCCAGGCATATTCCACCCACATTGACAAGTTTTCTGATCTCTCGGCAGACCTCACCGATCTGCTAAAGGGAGTGAAAACAAGGAGGCAAAAGATTCGAATGACTCCACGAGCGTTGGATCATTTGTGATTGCTTATGACATTAGATCATTTGTGGGTATATGCCAGGCATATACCTCAGACTGCTTATGACATTAGATCATTTGTGGGTATATGCCAGGCATATTCCACCCACATTGACAAGTTTTCTGATCTCTCGGCAGACCTCACCGATCTGCTAAAGGGAGTGAAAACAAGGAGGCAAAAGATTCGAATGACTCCACGAGCGTTGGAGGCATTCCAGAACCTCAAGGTGGCTCTGTCAGAAGCGCCTTGTTTAGCCCTTGCCTCGTGGGACGAACCATTTCAGGTGATCACCGATGCGAGTAACATCGCAATTGGAGGTGTATTGCAACAGAATGGTCATCCAGTAGCTTACATGTCTTGTAAGTTACTGCCCGCCGCCGAAAAGAATTACTCCGTCTATGATCGTGAACTCCTAGCAGTCATTCAGGCCTTGAAACATTGGAAACATTTCCTGTATGGCCGTGACTTCGAGGTCCGCACTGACCATCAGGCATTGCGCTGGATTCAGACGATGCCAAGTGCACAGTGGAGTGATCGACAACACCGCTGGAGTCAGATATTCCAGCAGTTCGGTGGCATGATTGAGTACCTTCCAGGAAAGGCCAATCCAGTGGCCGATGCTTTGAGCAGGGAGGGACAAGTATCTGCGATTCAGACCACTAGACTGGACCTTGTTGGTACAGGACTAGAAGACATGAAGCACACGTACGCGGATTCCGAGGAATTCGGTACTCAGTGGGAACAGGCATTGGATGCCACAGGACCCTGCCATTTTCTGATACGCGATGGTTGGCTTTACTACAAAGGCCGACTGTGTGTCATGAAATCATTCCGGGCAGCTCTTCTCCATGATGCCCATGATGCCATTACAGGTGGTCATAGGGGCATGAATTCGACTCTGGAGAAATTAGAACGGCAATACTATTGGCCAAAGATGAGGCGTGATGTGTTTACATATGTACAACGCTGTGACATTTGTCAAAAGGTGAAAGCTCCTTGTGGAAAGAAGATAGGGTTGTTACAGCCTTTGCCAATTCCTGAGGGTCCTTTCCAAGACATTTCGATGGACTTTGTCACAAATCTGCCTCCCAGTCCGAGTAAGCGTAATACACAGTGTTTGACTATTGTTGACAGGTTCAGCAAATTTGTGATGCTTATTCCTTGCAGGGCCAATGTGACCGTCGAGGATGTTGCCCAGCTATTCATTCGGCATTGGTATCCGATTGGTGGGATTCCTAGGACCATAGTGTCAGACCGAGATGCCAAGTTTACCAGTCATTTTTGGAGGGCATTGTTTGATAATTTTGGTACTAAGTTGAATTTTTCCAGTGCATTCCACCCACAGACAGATGGCCAGACAGAGATATACAACCAGTTGGCCTTTGATGTGCTGAAGTGTTATGTCCACGATCAGCAAGGTAAGTGGGAATCGTTTTTGCCTTTAGTTCAAGCTGTTCTGAATGACTCTTTTTCTTCAGCTATTGGTAGGACTCCATATGAGGCAGCGTTTGGAAGGCCTTTCCAGTCGTTGTTAACCAGGACTTCGTCTTCAGTACCCGAGGCGAACAGAGTGACGGAGTCTTACCAGGAGATCCTAGAGTCCGTTAAAGACAGGTTGGCTAAAGCGCAAGAGGCCTACACTCGACAGGCCAATAAAGACCGAAGGGACATGAAGTTTTCGGAAGGAGATTGGGTGTATCTTCGGATTATGAAGCAAAGATTGAAGCGGGTGGCCAAGCGATGCCCAAAGTTGTCTTTCAGGAGCTTCGGACCATTCCCCATCCGGAAAAAGATTAATGAGGTGTCTATGCAGTTAAAGCTACCTCCGAGTTGGACTATGCACGATGTATTTCATGTTAGTTGGTTAAAGCCATATGCAGGTCCACCCCCTTCAGAGGTCAAAGACGAAGCGGAACCAGACATCATTGATGAAGCAGAAGTAATGGTTCCAGAACAGATTCTTCTGCACCGTTTCAAGCATGGCTCAGGCCGAAGACTACGACAGTTCCTCACGAAGTTTCAGGACCGAGGAACTCATGAAGCGGTATGGCTCGATAAGGAATTTTTCGACGACTATCCGGCTTTATTGACGGATTATTTGGAGGCTATGCAGCTTCCGTCAAGTTAAGCAGAAGGGGATGTCACGTGCATCCCGCACTTGGATGCCACGTAGACATTTCTGTACAGAAGGTGCAGGACCTGGGATGGTGAACTGGTCCCATGTGAGCCCAGTCCGAGACGAGTCAGCCAGGGATCCATCTCAGTCGTCCGAGGTCAGGTGTGCATCGTCCTGCACATGAGTCCAAGGTCAGGTGTGCATTGTCCTGCACAAGAAGCAGTGCCAGTCCGCGCTGTGAGTCTCCCTCTGGAATGATGTCAGATGTTCTGTGTATCTGGTTTGCAACTGGATGCCAGGCCTCTGTAGGCATGTAGGTTTGCATGTAGAGAAGGGGCCAGCCCATAGGGCTACCCCAGTAAGAAGGTTTTGCATTTGCATACTTAGTATGGGCATGGGGGAGGTATAGAACCACCCCCAAGGGGCCAGGAGGGCCCAAGATATTGCCCACCAGCCAAGGCAAGGGCTGGAGGGGCTGTCAGCCAGCTCCAGAGCTTCTGGACAGGCAGCCGACAGAGAGTAAAGCCCTAAACAGCAGGCGGCCAGGTGTGGGGGCAGTCCCACACCCATGCGTTGCATGCCCAGCAGCCAGGGGGGCTGCCCAGAATATGTGTGCAGGCTGGACAGCAATTAAACAAGTGTGAAAACACTTTATTAATAATACCTAGTCGTGGGCTGTCCTGAAGCCAGCCGACTGCATGAAGGGAGTAGTATAAAAGCCCAGCCCATAATTCATTGTAGTCATCTCATAATTCACCAAGAGCTCCAAGCAACCAAGGGCCAGGACAGCCAAGAACATTGCTAAAGCTAAGGGGTGAAGGACTGAAGGTCAAGGGCAGGTTTTCCAGCCAAGAAAAGGTCAAGTACTTTGTATTTGTTTCAGATTTACATCATTCTAATAAAGCAAATACACCATCCGTGGTGGGGGCCCTACAGAGGGTAATTGGGACCCAATACTGTGTCCTCTCCATCTCCCCCCTTCTCTCTCTATTTTCTGCACATCGTCTTTCAGTTTGTGCGTTAATTCCGTCGCGAAAAGAGTGCTGTTTTCTGAGTTTTGAAGTACCGATCCTTCTCCGAAGCTTCCGCATATTATATCTACACCGACAACCACTTGTTTGCAATACTGTATTTCTATGCATTGGTATGGAAATCTGGTCAGTAATGCCCATGACACTATGTACTTGATTCTCCCAAGATCAATATACTTTACTTGAGGGCTCATGGAGGGGCCGGCCGATCTGGCTCATTGTGTGTCTCTTGTCAATTCAGCAAATTACTTCTTGTATTGAGCATGTTTCCGTCAAAAGCTTAGTGTATTTAAGTGTATTGATTAGCATTGTATTCTACCAAGTTATAGAGTTGCTACAGACACAGGGTTACTTGAGGCTCAATATACTTTATTTGAGGGAGGGACCGGCCGTTCCAGCTCATTGTGTGTCTCTTGTCAATTCAGCAAATTACTTCTTGTATTGAGCATGTTTCCATCAAAATCTTGGTGTATTTAAGTGTATTGATCAGCATTGTGTTCTACCAAGTTACAGAGTTGCTACAGACACAGGGTTACTTGAGGTAGGATTATCGTGGATTAGTGTGCTACACTTACAACAGTCTCATGATCTCTATTTGGGACAAGATTGCCATATTTATGGTAGCCCTAGAATTATGGGAGGAAGTAAGAGGGTATATCATATAGGGAAGATTGATGTGGTGGACTAACCAGTAAGTCATTGTCTCTTGGTGGGAGTTTGGTTGTGTCAAGGCAGGATTGGGAAGGAATTGATCACTCTTGACTTACTCTTATGTCTAAAGGGGGTCTTTCATGGAGTGTATCCTCCAGGATCCGTTGCTACATGCAGGGTTCCGGATACATCTATATTTCTATTTGGTGGATTTTTGGACTGAGGGAAGCGGTAGTTGATTTGAGAAATCGTGAGAAAGGTCTACTATTCTCTTGAGTCTCTCTGCAAGCTTGTACTTTGCACATTTGTGACCAGTTCTGAAGCACATTGAAGGAGTCATCTCCACACATACTTTTACAAGAGAAGGGGTTACCTTGTGTAATTCAAACTTCTGTACAGACAACAAACAGACAACAAACTGCATACACAGGTGTATTTGGTTTAGTGTTTATCGTACACTTGAATTTGGGCATTTTTATGGTATTTAGTACACTGTCCATAAATCAGAGTGAATCACAACTCTTTATTTTTCATAATAAAGAGTCTGTTTAATCCGTGTTGCTCCAATTCTTGGGCTTTCATATATGCACAAACTGAGTTTACAGTCATGCGTTCAATTCTAATTTTTTGTGCTACATATTTGTCTCCCGCTCGTGCATTTGTGTTGTTGAGTGGGGTAGTTCACATAGACACACATCACTCCCTTTAGTTTATTGACAACATGCATCATACTTGGCAGGGTACCAAATCTACATAGGCCGTCTCCTAACCATCCGGCCACATATGGCCAATATCCAATGTCTAAATTGGGAATTGTTGGGTGTCCGAGTGCTCAACACAATGGCTACTCTTCGTATAGGGGAGCTTACAAAATAAAGCAACCGATGACTCGTATAGTGACAGGAACGAGGGTGCAACATTGATTTCCAACAATATGTATTCAAGATTCTTGAGTTTCTTGGAAGATGATCTATGCAAGCGATGCAAACATGCATAAACATACAAACCCAAAGCCACAGTCATCCTACTTTCTTGGTTCATGCTTGCTTGATCTCCTGGTATGTGAATACCACTTTTTGTTTCATGAGCATCTGTCACATGCACTCTGCATAGTAGTGCATGGTGATAAGATAACGACTCCAATTCGCCAATTTAGGCTCGACTGGCTCATCAATTAGTGCAACATTGCTAGGAGGAATTAAATAGTTTGGCTAGACGAAGAATTCTTTCAAGAGTACCCCTCGTTGTTGGTGGACTACTTGTAAGCCATAAACCTGCCGCCAAGCTAAGCAAGAGGGAATGTTACATGCTCTCTGCACTGTAGTGCATGGTGACAAGATGGCTCATCATCAACGCAACATTGTACAGCAGTAGAACCCTTTAGGATTTGATATTTGTCGTACGCTGTGACCCCATTGTAATCCTCGGTTCAGGATATGTCAGGCACGAGTTACGTAGGTCATTCCTTAGCCTTAGAGAGTCAGTTAGTCAGTCAAAGTCCCTTAACCCACTTGGAGAGAATCATTCATGCATATAGAAGTCAATAGAAGCCGTAGGGTTTTATTAGAACACGTTTACATTTTCACATATCATTCATCTCATATGCATATAGGCCATCTAGATCAGTGCAGACGACTCAGAACATCATCCAATATTTTTTCCATATTCTATAGCATTTATATGGCATTTTTACCATATTATTATCAACATTATGTATTTTATGCAAGACATGATGCAGTCGGCTAGCTTTCAGCCAGCCGATCAGCTCATGAGAGGCATATAAATAGCTCAGTCTGGCATTCATTCATTCATATCATAATCATCGCAGTCAAGTGTTTCCCTTCAGCACAAGGAGCATCTATGCATGAAGCATTCAGCCCTACATCAACAAAATGCAGCATCCACAACGTTCAGCTAGTAGAAGTACATCAATACCTTGAGTTTTCAGCATACATAACAGTTTTCAGCATTCACTCACATCATCATTTTGTTATAGCCCTACCGGTGAAGGTAAAACGCATTCATTCATTCATTTTCAGCATATATTCACAGCCTAGAACAGTCCCAATCAGCATATATTCACAGCCTAGAACAGTCCCAATCAGCCCCTTCTCTCAGCCTCAGATTTGCAGCCTTCCTTCATTCCATTGGAAAGAGTGCATAGGCTTGAGATTGGTTATCATTGGTGCTTCTACAGCCGTGTACAGTTCAGCTCGACTCTGTGTCTTTCAAAGGTTTTGCATTTGGCTTATCTACAGTCCAAAGTCAGTCCCCATTCACTCTCTTGAAAGATAATAAAGCAGATACTCCTAGCAATAGGAGAGGGCCCTTCAGTGGGTAATTTGGGACCCAATAAGGTGTATAGATCTCTCTCTCTCATCTCTTAAAGTTTGAAGTGATAAAGTGGATTGCTAAAGACTCCTGAAACTCAGGATAAAGAAGGCGATGTGAGGCTTTGTGCGACAGGCATAGTCACATGGGATGCGAAATGGAAACGGGGACGGAAAAGATTGAGAATGGCCATTCCTTGTGACTATAGAGTGACATGGGACGGGAATGGGAACTAGAAGATGCTGCCATTCTCGACATTCTCGATTCCTAAAATGCCCATTCCTTGTGACTATGGCAATAGGATCCTTCATTACGCATAATTCTGCTGCATGTTACATTGGTATCAGATTCAGCTTGTCCACACACACCGTCTCACGCTTGGATGGTCATACTTTGCTCTAGCACGACCACGGACTTCAGTAACATGTCTACATAGGAGAGTACACATCAACAAGAAGACGTCTTCCCCGAAGAAGACCTTGCTCTTCCGCCTACTACAGATACCATAGCTCTACTCCGATCACAAAACTAGCTTCTTATGGAGCGTCTTCAACTCTTGGAGGCAATACCAGTAAAACCCACTGCTCCAGTTATCCCCAACTTCGTCACCCTCTTCTTTCAGATGGAATAACAAAGACGAGAGGATGAAGCCAGATGGTGCAAAGAAAAAGCAAACAGATGGGATTATGAGGAAGTCCAATGCAGGCTTGAAGAAGACTGGCGTCAGGCTGAACTTGCCGCTCGGGAGCACCAACGAGAGCTCGATCGAGAGCACATGTTACTTGAATTGTGAACACCAATGGGAAAAGGAGGCCATACATCTGAAGTATGAGCACCTCTCTTTAGTTTCCCCGCCCATAGGCCATCAGCACCTCTCTTCAGTTTTCCCACCCATAGGCGCCGCCAGTCAGAATCCCACGACATCGACAACCGTCATCCGAACTTTAGTAAGTATGATGGTAAGTGTAATCATTTAGCTGTCAATCAATTTATTCATCAGTTTAATGCTTATTTTCCATTGGCAAAGCTAATAGATCCTTAAGACAAAGTCCACGTAGCGGCTCCCCACCTCATGGGTGAGGCAGTCACTTGGTGGCAGCATTGGTCTAGTATCCGTACAGGCCACATCACAGGTGTCACAGCTTTTCGCTGGGATACCTTTGTCCATGACCTTAAGACTAGATTTCTCTCTCCCCAGTATTTGACCAACCTAGCAGATGAGTTCTATGGACACAGACAGAATGGGTCACCTGTGCTTCAGTTTTCCGGTAAGGTTATAACTTTAGCACAACAGTTAGGGTTATCTGAGCAAGCCAAGATGGATCAATTCATTCGTGGATTAGATTCTAACATCCGGTTCACAGCTAGTAACTTTGAAACTAGCACATATGATCGGGCTTTGACTCTTGCTTAAAATGAAGAAATGAGAATGAATGGAGGCAAGCCTAAACAACCCCAGTCTAGTACCAAACCCCAACCGGGGAAGGGTACTTCATCTTCTAAAGACACTAAGATAGACAAGAGTTCTAGCTCTAGTTCAGGGGGTAAGAAACCCAAGCCTAAGAAAACCCTTGAGGAAAATGCTAAAGCAAGCATCACTGGAGGATATCTTCCTCCAGAGGAGCAAAGCAAGTACTAGTTAGACAACAGATGTTTTTTCTATCATACCATTGGGCATGATAAGAAGGATTGTCCAAAATGGCAAGCGGAGCAAGCCTCCAAAGAGCCTTCTGCCACAGTTGCCGTAGTATCTTCCTCTCCTCCAGAATTGCTGCTACCACCAATGCGGTTCAACTCTTACCTTCTATGCATCCCATGCCATCCGTGGTGCTTGATGCTAAGCAAGAGAGTGAGGCTACAACCACATAGAAAAGCGTGATCCAAGCTTATGCATCTGCCAAGGGCCGCTAATTCATAGTCCTTTTTGACATGGACAGTTCTGAGGACGTCATCTCTCCCCAGTTGGCTACCAACATGAGCTGTACCTTAGTGCCCTATCATTTGGAGGTGGACGAGTTTACACCTCATCTCCGCACCCACATATCTTAACGGGCACAACAGTTTTCTTTTCAGGTTCAAAAGGTCTCATTCCAGCTAGATTTCATCGTCTCTCCTCTTTTGGGGTGTGACATGATCTTAGGAATCCAATGGTTTTGTCAGTATGAACCTATTCCCAATTGGAGGCAAGACACTTTTATTATCTCTAAAGGTTTTCCTGAGCTTGTTACAATTCTTGGGGATAGGAGCATTCTTGGCATTCCTTTGATTTCTCATCTCTAGGTCCGACGAGCTATCTGCAAGGGAGAGAAAGGAGCATTGATTTATACTTAGACAGTTTCTATCTCATCGATAACAACTGTCTCATCTTCTTCTTCAGTCCCTCAATTGGCAGATCTCCTTTCTCAATTAGACATTTTGCTTAAGGATGATCTCCCCTATGAGCCTGGCCAGTATTCATTTCACAGACAAACAAATAAGTCTAGACGAGATGTCCACTTCAAGGAAGGGGATAGGGTCTTTTTGCGCATCACGAAACAGAGATTGAAACAAGGGGACAAACGTTGTTTCAAGCTTTCTTTCCGTAGTTTTGGACTCTTTCCTATAGTTAAAAAGATATGTGATGTCTCCATAAAATTGAAGTTGCCTAACAGTTGCACGATGCATAATGTTTTGAATGTTTCTTGGCTAAAACCATATGTTGGACCAGAAGTGTTTGATGTTTCAGGTGAACAGCAGCCAGACGTGGTAGATGAATCAGAAGTCATTGAGCGTGAGCAGATCCTTCTTCATCGTTGGAAGCATGGTTCTAGTTGAAGACTCCATCAGTTCTATACGAAGTTCCAAGATCGAGGTATCCACGAAGCAGCTTGGCTAGACAGAGTTCTTTCAAGAGTATCCCCAGTTGTTGGCGGACTACTTGGAAGCCATGAACTTGTCGCCAAGCTAAGCAAGAGGAAATGTCATATGCACTCTGCACTGTAGTGCGTGGTGACAAGATGGCTCATCATGAGTGCAACACTGCACAATAGTAGAAACCTTTAGGATTTGATATTTGTCGCACGCCGTGATCCCATTGTAATCCTCGGTACAGGATATGTCAGGCACGAGCTACGTAGGTCATTTCTCAGCCTTAGAGAGTCAATCAGTCAGTCAGTCAGTCAAAGTCCCTTAACCCACTTGGAGAGAATCATTCATGCATATAGAAGTCAATAGAAGCCTTAGGGTTTGCATCAGAACATGTTTGCATTTTGCATATCATTCATCCCATATGCATGTAGGCCATCTAGATCAGTGCAGAAGACTCATAATATCATCCAGTATTTTTTTCATATTTTATAGCATTTATTTGTCATTTTTACCATATTATTATCAACATTATCCATTTTATGCAAGACATGATGTAGTCGGCCAGCTTTCAGCTAGTCGACCAGCTCATGAGAGGCATATAAATAGTAGGGACTGACTTTGGACTGTAGATAAGCCAAACACAAGACCTTTGAAAGACCAAGAGTCGGGTTGAACTGTACACGGCTGTAGAAGCACCAATGATGACCGATCTCAAGCCTATGCACTCTTCCAATGGAATGTAGGAAGGCTGCAAATCTGAGGCTGAGAGAAGGGGCTGATTGGGACTGTTCTAGGCTGTGAATATATGCTGAAATGGAATAATGAATGCATTTCACCTTCACTGGTAGGGCTGAGCAAAACGATGACATGAGTGAATGCTGAACATTATATGTATGCTGAAAACGCAAGGTACTGATGTACTTCAACTAGCTGAATGTTGTGGATTCTGTGTTTTGTTGATGTAGGGATGAATGCTTCATGCGTAGATGCTCCTTGTGTTGAAGGGAAACACTCGACTCCAATGATTATGATATGAATGAATGAATGCATTCACTCTCTTCCAAGATAATAAAGCAAATACTCCTAGCAATAGGAGGGGGCCCTTCAGTGGGTAATTTGGGACCCAATAAGGTGTATGCGGAGCGACTGGCTCGCTTCAGAGCACACCCAGGCATGTTCTTCAGGGAGCTGTGGACACCCCCAGTATGGTACAGGCTGGAGCTAGCTAGGTTGCATATCATGATTGTATACTCCATGCATATAGCTTTGCATTTCTCCTAGTAGTAGAGCTCCATCCCCTGCACACCCAGATTCAGCTTTTTTTGTTCAGTACTTTTTCATTTTGTTGGATTCAGGTACTCCGATTTGTCTCATAGGCCGAGTTCGGTCTTTTGGAAGACGTGAATAAAATCTTTCTTTCTTTCTCTCTCTCTCTCTCTCTCTCTCTCTCTCTCATCTCTTAAAGTTTGAAGTGAATAAGTGGATTGCTAAAGACTCGCGAAACTCAGGATAAAGAAGGCGGTGTGAGACTTTGTGCAACAGGATCCTTCATTACGCATAATTCCGTTGCATGGTGCTATAGCATCTTAATCATGATGCCATGGGGTTCAGAGGGGCACATCTGCCTTGGGATGTTTGTCTCTCTTCAAGTAGATACTCGAGCAGATTTTTATTGCAAAAGTGTATCAATTTTTCCAAGAGAAACAGTAGTGCGTTATTAGTTAGACAGCACTCGAGCCTGTTGCTTTGATTGAAATGAGCACTGAAATTAAGATGCGTTCATTTGTACCTTCCCTAGCTCTGGGCTGAAGATCATGCTATAGGAACAGTGTGCATGAGTGGTACTCAAGGTGTGTTGTAATAGATATCTCTGTATGATACTGTTAATTTGTGGGCTGTATTTAAACCTATTTTTATGAGGGGTTCTGTAGTTATGGTATGATACAAGCCTGTTTTTTGGTGTGGTGGTTGTAGGCTCGTTTCGCAAGTCTAGAAACCGGGTGTTCTGGTGTGGTCTTCATACGAATGCTGCAGGACGATGCAGGGAGTGGCGTGATTGCAAGGGGACCTAATCAAGTTGTGGAAGCGATCATGGAGAACTGCATACGTTTTAGAAAACCTCTCACAAGGTGGGTGGATCTGTGCCTTTTTATGTCTTTATTTGTAGAAACAGAGTCCCTAGTTGCATGAATGTACATATTCACATATGCAGGCACGTATGTACAATATGTGTGTGTGTAACATTCATATGTATGCACTCACATGCATATATTCATATATTCTCATATGCATGTATGTACGTACAATATGTGCGTGTAACATTCATACCTATGCATACATATGCACTCACATGCATGCATAATGTATACACATTCTATGATGTATGCGCACGTGTATATATGTATGAATGCATGTGGGCATACATTCTTACATGGTGTGTGTGTGTGTGTGTGTGTGTGTGTGTGTGTGTGCATATGCATGTATGTGTTCTCTCTGTTTTTTGTCGAAGAGGTGATTGACCTAAATTAAGGTTGTCAATCAACCTTTGAAGATATTTTTGCGTTATCATTTATTGGATCTGACCCCTGGTAAGCTGCCTATGCAACATGACATCTTGGTGGTTTTCAAGTTGTTATTATAGTTTTGGTGTGCTACAGGTATTGTTTAAGGTTTCTACCTGTAGAGGTCACATGCTATGCTTCTGCAGACGAAGTGAGGAAGATGGCAGAGCGTTTTCTATCACAGCATTTCCCGATTACAGAAAAAAGTAAAGCACTGAAGGTGGGAAATGCCTAAAGCCTGTGAATACAGTTGGCTTACAGGTTTTCAGGTTGACTAATAATCTCTCTGGGTGTGCAGTTTGCAGTTGTTTATGAAGCACGAGCTAACACAAGTTTAGACAGAATGGAGGTAATAAATGCGGTGGCAAAACTAGTTGCACAGCCTCACTCTGTGGATCTTAAGAATCCGGACAAAACCATCATAGTTCAAGTAGTGAAGGTACAACCAAGATAATTGCAGTGTACATGCGACCGAGTAAATGAATATGAGTATGTATGCATGTGTGTTTTTTGTTGGTTGATATTGGCATGCATAGTCGGGAAGGGTAAGTGGTGACTGTAAGGATCCAGGCTGCAGTATTTCCGAAGGGCAAGTGGTGAGGATTTGCGGAAGGCTGAAGTGGAAAATGGACTGGCGTGAGTTGGAAGTGATAAAAATATGCCCTTTACGGGCAGGTCACGGGCAGTTAATGCCTCGACAGTGCCCAACTTAGGCACCCAATCTGTCTACATGTGGGTGCCCAATGATGGCCCCAGGGCTTTCAACTTGAAGCCCATGTGCTGCAGATTGCCCAACATCTGTAAGTGCATCTTGCCTGCCCATTCTGATGTCATGGTGCCAGTTTGCTGCTGTTGAGCCTATGTAGACTTGCATAGGTGCATTGGGCCACCGCTGCATCTGCCAATGGCCTTCTGTAATGCCCATCTTTCGTGGTGTCAAGGATTGGAGTTTGTCAGTGGTTCAATTGGGGTTCTCTTCAAAACATGGTCATGTTCAGTAGACGCTGGTCCATGTGTAGAGCATTTAAATCCTAACTAGGCCTTCCAAAATGTATGGATGAGACCATGGCCAAGATGTTCCATATTAGCTTCCCATAGATGCACTACCCTTGCTCCACAACAATAGAGGATGCCCTTCTTTTCAAGGCTGGAAGGATAGGGTAACTTAGACCTAGGAGATTTTGGTATTTAACCTCCACCCCACAAAGCACAACACAAAAAACTTACACGTGAACATACTAACGTGAATCAGACGAATGAACTATTGACGTGTTTCATGCTGAAGCCTAATTTCTGCCATTAATTTGTTAACATTGCTAGCTCACTTTCTCTCTGGGCTGATTCTTTCATTTTGAGGGAGGGGAGGGGCTGGGTTGGGTGGGTCGATGTTACTTGTATACAAGTGATATGAGTTGACCTGTGCTGGTTCACAAGTGATATAAGTCGAACCATGTTTGTGGTTTGTGTGCTGATGACACTAGTGTAGATGTGAATTTGGGTTGTGAACATTTTCTAAGTTGAAGATCCACTGTTTTCTTGCAGACAATTTGTGCGATTGGAGTGGTGAGCAACTACAAACAGTATGCTAAGTACAACCTAAGGCAGTTGACCACTCCAAAGCAAGAGTCATGAGATCTGTCACTAATCCCATGAACGATTACTCACTTGCTAAGCCATTACAAGCATTGCAATTTTGTACTCAGGTAGAGGTTTTAAGGAGCAACACGCTGAGGCCATTTGGGGCCTTGAATAATGAAGTGCTCCATGTGTATCGGGGCCTTGAAACCGATGAGTTTTATAATGGGCCATGAAATTGAGCTGCTACATAGAACTAGCCTGACACCTTCCAACTTCATAATGGGCAGGTGTAACTCTCCACAATCAGTACAAGGCTTGTAAGCACAATATATGAGGTTTTCCACTGTTTTCACGAGCAGGCTCACAATTCAACACCAATTTCACCCTGTGCAACTTCTAGATGAGCAGATTCTCCAAGTCATCTCAATCTTTGAGCTCATGTAGATCATTTTGAACTCCATTATGTACTATGGGCATTATCAATTACAAGGTTACGTACTGTCCAGCTCTAGTATCTATCTGTCTCTCCTCCTGGCACAATTTATTAGCTAGTTTGTGACTGGTTTGGCGATGGGAATCACACATGCCTGCCTGCACGCATAGCTAGCCTTGCGGATGTCCTAACTTATCTGGCTTGTGGAACTTGAAAGTGTAGCTTTCCTTCAATAACTTGTACAGGATGCCCCGCCTGTTTTGTTTGGTCTCAAAGCTGATGGTAGTACAGTGTAGCAAGGCCATTCTTGCACCTCGTAAGTTGAAGGATCTAATTTCAATACAAAGCCTGGTAGGCAGTACCATGAGCTAATTTCAATGCAAAGTCTGGTAGGTAGTACCATTATGCTAGTGCTTTTTTCAAATTATGTTCACGCCATGGCATAACTAACTAAAAAATTAGTGTTTCTTTTTTGCCAACATTAAAACTTTGTTTCAGTTTTTTTTGAATAATATACTGAATAAGATAACAAAGAGACTTTCAAACACAGGAACCCTTCACACATTTACTGCTACATATGTTTTGATATTAATTCTCCTTAATTGCTAATTCAGTGTTGGATACATCGAAACACATTTGCAGATGGAGTTATACATGATACAAAGCAAGAAGGTGGATAAATATTGATGGTATCAGGACAGCTAAGCTGAATAGGTCTAAGGGAACAGAGCCAAAACCTTCATCTCCTGCTTATGCATAAATCCATAGACCAAATAATGTTGATTGCTTCTCGTTTTATTATGGAAGACAGAACTCTGAAAAGCCTTGCAAGAATAGGAGCTATGGAGTTGAGTGGCCAAGTATTTGGAAATCTATGATTCTTCCACCGACAAGTCCATATGTAAGCCCTCACAATCAGTAGCCCTCTTATGATGGAGATCCATTGATGGCATCTCTCAAATTATGGCGAGAAAATGAAGTAGGCCTTGCAATGTGTGGGGAGATGTAAAGATGGCTGTTTATTGAAGGAGAGCCTCCATGCATTGACGACTTTCAATCATAAAGGAGTGCCTGCATGAAAGTTTGTGGGTGTCATAAGACATCTTTCAACCAAGAGCTAGTAGATTCTACGTAGAGGATGGTATCATGTTGAGCATTTTTATTGAATGGGACCATGCACAAGAAAATATCGTCCTTATAAATTGAAGCTTGGTAGAAGGTAGATTAGGACAGGTTTGACTGATGGAAAACAGATAGTTGGTGACTTCACATCCACACCCATAACCACTACCATGTTACACATTCACACTCACATGCACTACCTTGTCACACATTCACACCCACACCCACACCCATGCCCATTGCCATGTCACGTTGGCAAGATCATAAAGTATATCGTAATGTTCAATCGCAAATTGGTTGTAACTTGGAGGTCAAAAGCCCAATTGCAAGGTGTTTTGCTTTTAGACAAGACCCTGTTCTTGGAAAGTCTCATCTATTTTAGGCTAAAAATTAAATCATCAGTGCATGTTGATTGGGTTCTTTATCAAACCCAAGAAAACCTTTAGAAGGGTGTAGGGTTTAGTATTGCTTAAGTATATCAAAGGTACCACTAGAGTACCACATCAACTAAACTTTAGGAAAATATTGTGAATTTGAGTGGTCAATGATGTGAACACCAAACACTTGATTACATGCTATACCTTGAAGGTTGGTTTTGGTATCTTCACAAATTTTGCATTGGGTTGATGTTCCTCTAGATGCCTACAAGGATCTACGTTACTTGGCAGATGGATTGGACTGAGCACCGCATCTTACTGGGAGACAACATTGACTATACTCTTTTAATATTGCTTTGACATTTTCTTGGGCAATACACCTTGATACTTTGGGTTTAATTGAGGAGAAGAACTCTTATTTTAGGTTTTTGAAGCACTCCATCTTATGATTTTGGTGATCACGGATCCTCAAGTATAAAAATCTACATGGGGTTGCCTACATATGAACTAATAAGCACTCCTAGAATGCAACACCTCAATGCCTCTAGAGCATCAAAGCTCTAATGATGGGGATAGTGTTCCAAGTCAAGCATTGAACCTATTTGTTCCTTGCCTAAGTGAACCACAAGATAAAACATTACATGGATAGTTGGCATTATGTAAAACTATACAAGAAAAACATCTTGTGCCAATTGTATTATAATTTGTACTTTTGATTAGGGATTGATTAACCAATGTTTTTGTTGATTCACTCTAGAATTCATGAAGCACAACTTTTGATTGTCTCTCTTGTTTATTGTTGAGTAGGACTCAATTATAGTAGTATAATGCTATCAATTCTTGTAGAGTTTGTCTAGATGTTGACTCTACTTTGAGTTATTGAATGGGCACTAACTATGTAGCAAGGTTCAAGTAGAGAAAACCACGTGACTAACCTTAAGTAAGTTCTTTTGAGGGGTCACTCTAAACTTCGACTAATCCTCTTAGGTGGTAGTTGTAAAGGAAATACAACTTGTGTGTTCACACAAATAGCAAGCTCTTCAACAAGACAAAAAACTTAAAGCAAGAGAGATCGAGGACAATGCTAAATTATTGTTGAAGTTGAATTATAAACTAATACCATCTACCCACCCGTGTGCTTCAGTAGGGTGCGATCTAGGTAGACTTTGAGACAAAATATGTCATGCACTAGCAAGGGTGCACAATGTAGTGAAGATAGATCTGAAATTGATGATCCCAATATGACTGAGGAATATGTCATGCAGTAGAAAGGGTGCACAATGTAGTGAAGATAGATCTAAAATTGATCTTCTCAATACGTCTAAGGAGCCTATCAAACTTATCTCTATAGTGTATCCATGGCAGTTATATTATGGATTGGCACAGGGCAACCATCCAATTGGACCAAATCGACCACATCACTTGACTAAGGTAATATATTAGACTAAATAGAAGACTACAACATTAGACTAAATAGAAGACCACAACATTTGACTTAGACCTTGGCACAACTCCGAAGCTAATTTGATTATTAAACAACAATTTTTTTGGTTGCTCGTGTTCCCCAAAATTCAAGTAAAGCAAGCTGTCTCATCCTTTTTTGAGTTTCAAAATAATCGTGCACTTTTAATCATTTTTCTTAGCATGTCTGATCAATTTATTCATCATGTGGACTTTAACCAAGAGTGTTAAGGATGTGTGGGACAATTTAGAAAAATGTTTGGTGTGAAGTTTGTTCAAAATTCTAAGGTTTTCTTGAAACTACAACTATTAAAATTAGATATGATACAAAATGAAACCCTAATAATGCACCATAACAATGCACCTCAATACCTTGAGATCCTTAATCCAACAACTTGCAAGAACAATCAGATCTTACTTTGGACAAAGTAACTGATGCATTGCTAGTTAAGGATAGAAGACTAGAAAATGAAGTGTGAGAAGACTCTAGTGAAAAAGCCTTGTTTAACCAAAGGTACCAAAAAGCATGACTGCTCCAAAACGTCATATAGAACTACTGCAAGAAACTAACACATTTTTAGATGGAATGCTAGAAGAAAAGTCATGACTTTGTGGATAAACTTTATGGATGGTGAAGACAAGCCAACTAATGTAGAGACTGTATTTTGAAGACTAGCCTTTAGTCTAGTCACAAGATTGAAAGAAAAATCAAACAAAAACACCCATTGACAAGGTTTCCCACCCTTTAATGCATAAGAAAATAACAAAAAACAAGCTTTTAACATAAAAAATACTTTCCACATAACACCATGTTCAAATAACACAAGCACAAAAACACATCTTAACTATACTAAGCTAGTAAACAAGAAAAGGAAAGGCAACAAGCCGTTCCTTGACAACAACACTAAAGATGTTACTCCCCACCCTAGCTAAAGATAGAAAGAGTGCATATAACTGCGTTGGGAACTTACTTGTTACCCATGTTGAGCAATTCTCTAAAGTGCTGCTTTTGTTCAGTTTCCAGTGCTATGCTAACTACTTTGTAGGTTAACATGGTCCAACCCCCCGACATACCACCTACTACTGTAATGTGCTTTTCCATCTTACCCACTCGAATGAACACCTATTTGTTGTGAGATGACGTTGTTCTTTATAAAGTGGTCTTACCATGAGCTTAAGGAATTCACTAACTTTGTGTACATAGTTGATTTTGATTAAAACTAGTGGCATAACCACTATTAATTAAGATTAATAACCTTAATTGCTCCCAAAACCTCAAAAAGCTAGGCCAAACCATCTCTCCGATTAGGATACATGAGCCCATAGCCTCACATACAAAAATCAGACGTAAGCTTGGAGCCTAGATACGTGAGCCATGAGTCTGGACACGTGAGCCATGAGTGTGAAGGCATGAGTCAACAGTCTCATAAGTCCAGAGCTAAAGGAGTGGGAGTAGGACAACAAACCTCAAGGTTCACTCCCTTAGTAAGTGCTCAAACCATGTCAGACACCACAATGTTTTTCAAACATTTGGTGTTGATCCTGAGTTGGGATTGCATAAAACACCTAATAACAACCACACATAGTGTAAACATGAGTCTATAGGAGCCCGTTATAAAAGCTTATTCACCACCATGAAACCAAGATCCAATTCCTCTCCGTTCAAACACGAGGATCATGGAACATGGGTAAGGGTAAAGAGGGGTAAAGAGTCAATGACTGTTGTGCTAGGAATATCTCAAACCCAAGGGATCCACAAGAGAATACACAATGTCGTAATAACAAGCAGGCTAGTGGTTTAGGTCTCTAAACCCACTTGAAAAGGCCAACTATGAGGTCTTGAGACACACTTTCATTGTGGGGGATTCTCACCTAGTGGAGCCAGATGGCCCCATTGCACAAATCTATAATCTCAAACTAGAGGAAGGAAAGACAATGCGGGGTTACATTTACTATAAAACCAAGTATCTCCACATGAGATACTTGAGAGATTGGATGATTTATTGCTCATTGATTAATTTGTGATCGGTCTTAAGAGAGAAAGAGGCTTCATGACCATCTATACATGTCTAGACACTACATGACCATATGTAGCTCGTGTGTATATTACAGAAGTCATGCATATGGGCATTGGGCAAAAGTTCTGCTTGTGTTGTTTCGGTGAAAAATCCAACACACTGCTTTATTTAACACACTTATTTGTCGGCTTTCTTCTTACACATGGTTTGAGATAGGGAATTGAGTGTTGATGTGTAGCAAGGTTGGCCGATAAGGCAGGTGTGAATGAGGTTGGGTTATCCACGAGAATGGAAGAATTTAGGACACCCCTGTATGGCATGTACGTTGGTAAGTAATGAGCTACGGGTGGCTTGCACACGGACATGGGGCCAAATGGAGCCAGGCATTGCTTGAGCCTCTTTTTGAAATGTTGGTGGCTACTCAGCCCTATTTTCTTGAAGTATGACAGTGGCGAGCGGAAAGAAGTGAAGCATTATAGAGCTTGCACGGTTTCAAGTTGAAATGTTGGATTGCCAGACAATAATCATGGCATGCGACTTTTCCTTAACCTTTGGGGCATCTCTAACTCAATTGATTTTAGCATGATTGGAGGAATATTTTATGCCTTGGAGAGAGATGCATAGCCCAATTAATTCTTGTCAGCTTTGTGGTGGTGTTGTCGTTGCTTCTCTCTGATTAGGTTCTGTTCTCGGGAGAAGTTTTCATGCTCTCTCTTATACCCCCCCCCCTCTCTCTCTCTCTCTCTCTCTCTCTCTCTCTCTCAATAAAGTAATAAAAAATATTTTTAAAGATTTATTTGAGTGGTGATGTGCCACATGACACCGTGGCCCTGCATTACCATGTGGCATAACCCTGTTTTTTTATAGATTTGTTTTTTGTAATGACATGGTACTCATTGCCATGTGGCACCATGGCCTACGTTGCCACATGGTACCACACATAACCCTATTTTTAAATATTTTTATTGCTTTTTAAAAGAAATATTTTTTGGTGATGATTTGGAACCCCATGCCATGTGGCAATGTTGGCCTTTGTTACCATGTGGCATATGCAACCCTATTTTTTTTTCAAGTTTATGTGGCACTTGGTGCCATGTGCAAAAGCATGGCCTATGTTGCCACATGGCACACAGCCTTAGTTTTTTAAAGGTGACATGGCACTATGGGCTTGCATTACCCTGTGGCACACACGTAGACCTATTTTTTTTCAAGTTTTTTTGGAATGATGATATGGCAATCTGGGCTTGTGTTGCCATGTGGCATACCCAACCATTTTTTTAATATTTATGCGCATGTGTGTGTGTGTGTGTGTGTGTCTCCAAGGGAAAGGGTGTTTCAAAAAATATAGGCAAAAAATTTAAAGGGCCTATGGCGACGGCATGACGGCGGGGGGCAGTTTTGAGAGGGGGGAGGGGGGATAGTTTTTAGAGGGGCGTGCATGTATGTGGATATGTTATCATGTGCAACCAAGAATGTGTACATACAGCATGGGTGGGTGTATGTGCTGTGTGCATGTAGGTACATGCGCATGTTTTTGTTTTTTTATCATTTTTAGTTTTGTTTTGGGTTTCAAGTTTTTAATCATTCTCGAGTAAATGTGTATGTACAGGTGCTACGTTACAAATGTACAATGGGATTTTAAGGCTTCAACTTACCAAGCCTTGACATCACTACCATCGTCTTTGTTGGCATGCTTGATTAAGCTTTGTCTTTCCAGCTCCAGCCGAGTTAGTGTTGCGGCATGGCGCACATGGGTGTTAGGGGGTAATGATGGTCTTTTTGAGCCTTGGGTCGCTTAGGCCACAAAAGTGTGTGCATGCCTCTCTTTGGGCTTTGGTACCATGGGTGGCCCTTCTTTAACGAGAATAGTGATGGGTAAGGCCACTGCACATGGGAAAAGTATTGTCTCTTACTCCTTGGCACATCCATGAACTCCTCTGACTTCTTGGAAGAACGTGGTGTTGGTATGAGTTGAGGTGGAACACCCACCGCTCTCCATTTCTGCGTAAGCTTTGGGGTTGGTGTTGAAGACATGGCTTTTAGTCTCCATTCCATCTTTAGCCTACCGTTTGATGGTGTGGTTTTACACAGAGGCTTGTGGTGTGTCTTTTCTTGACTTTGGAATGGGTTCCCTTCCTTGTAGAAGCCTTGTGCTTCTAACAACAACCTACTTGGGACCCACAAATAAAATGTCGATTGTGCTGTTGAGATCAAGCTAGCATTTGAGCCGCTACTTGACTCTCTTTAGCTTTGCAGAATGGGGTGTGCTCTATGAGGTTAGTCCCTGAGGTTTTTGGGACCCCCAAACGGAAGGGTTGGGTTTCCACCATAGAAGCCTTGAGCTTCTAACATATTAATGGGGATCCAACGAGGCTCAAGGGTTGGGTAAAACTCTATTGCATGGGCTTCTGCTTGAAAGATCTCCACTCATAGGCTTCTAGCTAAATGGTGGTGGGATGCCAAGTTTTTGCTTGGGAATTATACTTTCCTTAGCCAGACAAGGGGGTCGTCTAGGGTATTGACATGTTCTTGGTGAGACCTCCCTGAAGGGTTATTGAGGTTGACGTTTGGGAGGTGGCTTTCATGTTTGCCGATATAAGGTTTTGAATCTCCATAATGGTTTGAGGGGGTGGTCGATATGCGACAAGGTAAGAGGAGTGTTGTGTGTTACAATTACCTAAGGGCAATGGCTTATAAGTGGAGGACAAGGCTTGGGATGTGGGTAGGTATGTGGTCGATATGAGACAAGGTAAGAGGAGTGTTGCGTGTTACAATTACCTGAGGGCAATGGCTTATAAGTGGAGGACAAGGCTTGGGATGTGTGTAGGTATGTGGAGTACCCTCATATACCAAGGGGATGCACCAAGAGTATGGTAAAACCATTCCATGGGAAAGCTTGAGTGTGGTGGTTCTTTTCTACCAAAATTGACTACGCAATCATCAATGGCTACAATCTATCCCCTCTCAAGGGTGTTTCTCTCTTTCATTTTCTCTCTTTCATTGTACTTGTGGGTCACATAAAACTTGTGAGATAGAGATTTATTCCAATACTTTAAGTCGACTTCAAAACAACTGATGTTCATGGATTGGGAATTCTTTACCATGGTAATGGTTTGCTGTGGGAAGCTACGAGGGGCTAATGAGGTCCGGTGTCCCAAGGCAACACATTATAGCAAGCCCCAATGTCAACTAAGGTGGGCCATGTAGCTAGGTGGTCTTTCTAGCTTAAGGGCAAGTGGGTTTTGCTCGTTAGTTCTGTTTCAATACGTTGAGCACAAACATGGAATACAATTTTGGCACCATCTCTACTAATCATGCAAACCTTGTCCCAAGCTTCTATGGAAGAGTGTCCATGGTTGCCAAAATGTGAATCCAATCCTCGGAGAGGGCATGCCTTGGGAGGTGATCATATTCTTGGTTCTCATCTTCACTAAATAGCATCTTGTTACAAGATCTACAGATGACATGGTCTAAGTGGTTGTGTCACTCGTTTGGTGATAATGCCTCGACCCATATGCGACGAGCCTTCCTTGTTTTAAGTTTATTTTTAAGGAGATTACCCTTACATATATAAATGTGGTTAGTTTCCCAATTGTGAGAACCAACCTTACATCTCTCATGTATGGCCTTTCAAGGATCATGGTGTATGACCCTCTTCTCAAAAAATCCATCACCATGAATGAATGGTAGCCTTAAGATCTTTGCATCCTCAAGAAGGATGCCCAAAGGTTAGGCTTGTGTTCTCATCTCAGCAAACCTTGACCATAAGGCTTATGCCTATGAGTGGTGGGCTTTCTCAGGCCTCCCAACAATCCTTGGTGATTATGGTGACACCAGTAGCATCATCCAAGATTGCAGAGACTTTCATGCCTTTATAAATGATAGGTAGACATCATTCATTTAATATCTTTTAAATTAGTGTCCCAGCTTGTTCATGATCACTTTTGATTGTTCTTTTATCTTGGGTATGGAAGAAGAGCACTCAATGTGGTGGCATGGCTCATCCTCCTCCTCTTCGGTTTTAGGTATGTGGTCTCTTATGTTCCTAGTCATCATCCAGTAGGATAAGTCTCTCCAAAGTTGAGAATTTCCTTAGGTCTGTGGTCTCTTAGATTCCCAGTCATCTAGTCGGCGGATACGTCTCTCCAAAGTTGAGAACTTCTTTGTAAAAAAAGATGACTCATCAAGACTCATACTTCTAAGAATAAGAAGGCTATAAGGCATGCTATGTATCTTGTGTGATATTTATACTCATTTGGTTGTACTCACTCGGAGGTGGACTTGGAGCATCCTGTATAGGGGTTTGTGCACTGATACTTCCCTGAGAGTTGGTTCCTTTGATGGGATTGAAATGAAGTCGTCACTTGCTATCACATTGGAGAGAATATTATGGTTACTATGATGACCCATTGAAGGCCGACTTTCACCTCCTACTAAGTTCTCCTTCACTGTATCTAGCAATGTAGAATATGGTTGGATTGGTTCCAAAGATAAAGGCTCCAACACTGGCTCTTTTTCCAGCTTCGTAAGAATGGTCATGGGGTTGTCTATAACACCTTTGGCACACTTTGAGGTTCCAAAGATAAAGGCTCCAAAACTGGCTCTTTTTCCAACTTCGTAAGAATGGTCATGGGGTTGTCTATAACCTTTGGCACACTTTGAGGTTCCCTTAATGTTGGTTCTTTGATTGACTCTGGAATGGGGTCAGGGATACACTCAGGTGGGGTTAGTGGTTTGTATTGGACCACCTGCTCAAGTACTATTCACCCTAAAACCTTCCTTACAAGCGCTTGGGCTCATTTCAGTCGCTCCTTCTCCAACACGGGGTTGGGGTACCCTTTCACTTTCTTTGGAAGGTTTGCATACCCGATCGATTTTATTCTCTTTGGTAAGAGCTAGTTTTAGACGGATATTGCCTATGGACTATGTGAGGGAGGAAACTTTGAAGCTATCATTAGAATCACTTTCAATGTTCACGATGTCATTGTCCTTCACAAGTGATCATACATTGCATTTTTGCATACAAGAACCTTTAGCCGTTTTAGGAGCTAGTACAACCTTTGGGGATTGCTCCTTTAGTTTGAGGTTTGCTTCTTTTGGACCTTTGGCCTTTTCAAGAGGTACTATAGCCTTTGGTTTTGGCCCTTTAGCCGTTTTTTCAGGAGCTACTACAGCCTTTGGGGCTTGCCCCTCAGGCTCTTTAGCTATTGGCTTTGAGGTTAGAGAAAAGGAGCTTTTGGTTGTTGTCCATGTGATGAAAATCTGGAGACACTATTTGTATAGGTCTCGATTTGTAGTCTGGACAGATCACCATTCATTGAAGTATATTTGTGATCAGCCTGACCTGAGGGGGTCGGAAGGCTAGATGGGTTGACCTCATGCAAGAGTTTGACTTTGAGATCCGTTACCATAGGGGAACAACAAATCAGTTTTTGCTGATGCCCTTAGTAAGATCCCCGAGGTTAATGCTATCTCTTTTGCTGAGATAACGACTGACTTATATCTATCTCTCAAAGGGCGTTGCCAATAAGATTCCCATTTTGGTCGAATATGGCAATTAGTCTAAGCCGGAAGCAGCCTACGAGATCCGAGTGTTGGCATTTTTAGGAGCTACTACAGCCTTTGGGGCTTGCACCTTTGGTTTGAGGTTTTCTTCTTTTAAACCTTTGGCCTTTCAGGAGCTGCTACAACCTTTGGTTTTGGCCCTTTAGCCTTTTCAGGAGCTACTACAGGCTTTGGGGCTTGTGGCTCACGCTCTTTAGCTATTGGCTTTGAGGTTAAAGCCTTAGATTTCTACTTCTTAGCTACCTTGGATGTTTCCTTCTGGAAACTTCCTTTGTCTTGGTCTGGAGTCTTGGCAACTAATTGCCTTAGTCTTGGTCTCGAGTCTTGGAACATACCCTCGTATTAGCCTGGAGTCTTGACAACTACCCTCATCTTAGTCTAGAGTCTTGGCAACTACTCTCGTCTTAGTCTAGAGTCTTGGCAACTTCCCTCATCTTAGTTTGGAGCTTTGCGATAGCATTTAGGGGGACTACATGAATAAGTCCTCCTTGTATTATGCTTAACAAGTTTAGGCTAGCCAAAGTGATTGATATTCCTGCCACTAGGGTGATTGTTGTTGGGACAATCCTTGAAAGCATGTTTAAATCCACATTTGTAACATGTGACTTCGTATGGAATGAGATAAGGGTCAAAAAGGAGGCATCGTCAATGGCTAAGGGTTGATCTAGATATCCATGTGAATCAGACTACTCATATGACTCATAGCTCTCCTATTCTAGATTCTTGGAGTCCACTAATAAAGTCATCAAGTACTATTGTATTGGTGTGGTTCCAAGAGGAATCTATTGGGTGGTGGTGTGACATTGGTGGCAGTAGTCTCTGTAATATCTCTCTCAATATAGGGTTATGAAAAATAGGCATTGGATTATGTACTAGTTGAGAAGCATTTGGTATGGGTAGTAGGGATAGTGGTTAATTTAGCACCAAGAGCATAGGTTATGATGCCACATTTCTCTGGTAACAAATGGTTCCCATGGCATTGCCAATGGGCATAAAATTATTGCTATCTAAGCCCTAACATTGGACACTCCATGCGTGTATGGTTTTGGTGTCAGATTGCACACTAAACCATATCTCTCCATGGAAATAAATGTTGGTGTCCCACTTAAGGAATTGGCTAGGGGTGGCCTTGGGGTTTTTGTGATGAGACCACTGCTGGCCACCTAAACGGTTGAGAAATTTTTTTCCCAACTCATCCATGCTCATGTCCTTGACTAGGACTCTAGCTAGTGATTGTTGGGCACCCTTAGCTATTAATCCTTTATATGATGCATCTCCTATCTCTTGGTTCAGGTGGATGATGTCTACATCCTTATTTTGTAGATTATCTACTAGGTATATTGCCTCATTTTGGCAACACTCACATTAACTAGTGTTTAGACTTGTAGAGATGGTCACATGAGGCCTCTTTATCTTAAGACCAAGTGATAATTCATCTTAAGGATTTGATTGGAGGGTTTCATGTTTTGTGGAGATACTTCCTTCTAGTAATGTAGTCCCATATTGTTTCACCCTCCTCTTGCTTGAGGTTATTGATCTGTCCAATGGGGCTCCCACAATGAATGTGTGTCTCAAGGCCTTGTAACTAGCCTTTTCAAGTGGGTTTAGAGACCTAAGCTAACTGGCCTACTTTTCCTTCAAGTTTGAGTCAACAAATCTTGGTGGGATCATCAATCCTTCCCATGGCTTCACAAATTTGATCAAACTTCTCTAGGTATTGAATGGGATCTCCAATTTCCCAAATTTGGTCATCATCGTTGAGATGCGGATTAGCTTCATTTTTTTTCCCAACTTAGAGCCTCTAAGTATTATGTTTATAGGAACTCCCCTTCCCATTTCAAACACAATTGTAAGCATGTGTTCTATATATTCACATGGCAATAAAACATAAGGGAGTGGTTGCATAAAACCTTATGTTTTAGGGTTTTGGATTTCTTGTCCCATGGAGTTGGGTTGTGTGGTTTCCAATATGTTGGCCTGGCTTTGAGGCTTGCTTTAAAGTTATTGGCATGTTTACGACATCTTAGTCCTTGGCTCTTTACCCTTCCCCATGTTCCATGTTCCTCGTCCGAATGGAGAAGAACTAAATACTTAGTGAACCTTGTTCCGTGGTGAAGACGCTTCTAGAATGAGGCTTATATAAATGTGGGGGCCCTAGCATACTGTGCATCCTCACTATGTTATCACACTATAATATGCTCCTTTGCCAATGGGGTGAAGCAATGGGGTGAAGCAAGAGATCTCTATACCTAGAAGGAGGCAACAAGAGAGCTTTCGTGATGGTTATAAAAGGTGGGGGAAGAAGAAGAAGTTGATGAAAGAGGAAGATCTACAAACAAAGCTTACTAGCTACATCCATCAAGTAAGCAAGATCTAGTATCATACATAAAAGTAAGAATAAAGAAGATAATACCTCGCTTAGTGTCAAAAATGACTTATATACGAGTGCCTAATTTTTACACTAGGCTAACCTAACTTAAAAATGGAAGAACCTCTATTACTAAAACTATACTTATGGTGAATGTCATGTGATGAAACGATAGCTACCCCTATAGATGAAGATTGCCACCTCACAGAACAAGAAAAAGTTGCATGTAGAGTAAAAAAGCTGCATCTAGAGTAGAAAACATAATTTTTTTATGTGTCTATAGAACTTTGAAATCCTTGGAAAAGAGTATTTTTGTTGAAGCTATAACTTCTAACCTAAGATTCCATTACAAACAAGGTTTTGCACTAAGTTAGTCTAGTTTGTACCCTAAAGCCCCTACTTGTTAACTCAATTTTGTTGGAGACAAGATTTTGAGAGATTACGTGGGCTAATTAGAAATTGCCAAGTGAAGTAAGTTTTCTATGCTTGGCTCTAGAACACTCATTGTGAACCTACTTTAGTAAACTAAGCATAGGATTGTGACACCTTGGAGCATCTACATAATAAGTTTGATATTGTTCTGAACAACCTTGGTATACTAGCTATTTTTGGCTTGCTACCTTGACTTGGCTCCAATTAGTGTATTTGTAATCGGATCAGTGTGGGAGTGAGCCTATAAGTTAATCTCATTGAGAATAAGAGTCCCACAGATTCAGACTGTATGGAAAACATATATTTCTAGCACTCTATGAAGGTAGATCCCCTAGGGCAGCTTTTTATGAACTAGTGCTTTCCATCTTTTATGACTAGAACAAGTTTTTCCGGCCATTAAAGGCTAGGAATCTTGGATTTGAACTATATTGAGTCATACAGAGCATGAGGATATTCATTTGGGTGAAGTCTCCTGAGATTGTTATTTTTAGTAAGTATTGTTTTTTGCCCAAAATATAACTTTTTTGTATTTCCATTGCTAGGGTTTCATTTCAAAACCTAAGCTCATGAATAGCATGATTGTAGATCCATTGTTTGCATGCATATAAGAAATTTTATGAGAGTATCACAATTGAGCTAGGAGGAACCACCCTCTTGTTAGTAGGTTACTAATAACAATGAGAACTACTTGGGATCAAGGTTGGGAAGAAAATCTTGTGTACATCCAACTATGTTGCATCCTTGGAATTCTAGAGCACGTAGAATTTGTCACTACCACATTTGGGTATTCTAGACTAGTATACAAGAAAATACTTTGTTGACCTAAGAGTAACTCCTTTCCAAGATTTCAGTCCATTTTTGAATTTGATCAACCATTTAACTTTTTCTTTTGTTGAGACTGACAAAGGTGCAATTGAATTGTGGAGAAGTGGATACCTTGGTTACTTTGAAGAAGAGGTCGGAAGAAGAGTAAATCTTAGCTTTCCACTAGCCAAAAAGTGCTGTTATTAAGAACTGTATTGATCAAAGCCTTGGGTAGCTCCCGATTTGGTGGATCAGACATAGCTTCTCTCTCCAATAGCCAACAATGGAACTAAAACTATTAAGCCTAATATAGTTGGGCTTAGTTTAGACTCATTTGGGTAGTGTTTCTATGAACTTGTGTGGTAGAACCTTAGAAGGTAGCTCCCAATTTGGTGGATCAGACATAGCTTCTCACTCTCCCACAACTGGCAGTGGAACTAAACCTGTTAGCATAATATAATTGATATAATGAGCCGGAAGTGGAGTAACTCTTGAAAGAGACTAGGCAGGGGGATATGGAACCACACCTGTGATCCCCCACCCATGAAACCTCATTCATCTAGCTTTGGCTCAACATCCATAAATATAAATGCAAAGATAGAGGTTAAGGAAGAAATCTCTAGAGGAATTTAGGAAATATAAGTTTCAAGTGAGTTTCCTGAATTTACTTTTACGGTAAACTAGTGGACATTGCACCTCCAATTGCACCTCTGCCTCCTCACATGACTACATTATGTCTGAATCTCTCACTAGAACCTATGGTGATGGGTATCTCAATTATGTGCCATACAACTACATAAATAGAGTAGGTCCATCTATTTCCCAAGGGGAACACCCTTATGCACATTCTTTAGTGTGGAGCATGCCTATGCTATTAACAGTAGCAATAACTTCTATTGGACCCATGTACATTACCAAAAGTCCTGAACTGATAGAAATAGGGTTACATCATTCAACTCCCACCTACACTCCCTTAGGAGTATATGCTATTTCCCTCAAGGGGAACACACTTCTGCACATTCATTAGTGAAGAGCATGCCTATGCTATTAATAGTAGCAATAACTTCTAATGGATCCATGTACATTATTGAAAGTCCTGAACTGATAGTAGTAGGGTTACATCATTCAACTCCCATCTACACTCCCTCAGTAGTATATGCTATTCTAGTAGGGACAGGAGTGAGAAGAATGCAGAGGGGAAAGTATGAGCTTGAGCTCCTTGTAAGAAAACACACACACAAGATTAGACAAGCACATAAGAGAGATAGATGGCTGAATTTTCTTCTATTCTCTTCTCTTATCTCAACCACCAAGCTCACTTGTTATGCTCCAACCTCCACCTCCATGCTGTCATCGTAGAGTCGCTCGCACCGTTGCATAAGGCAATCCTTCTCTCTCACTCTTCCACACAAGCATGAATCATACAAGCATAGAAGAGGAACAATGCTAGAATGATCTCTCTCTCTCAATCTCTCTCAAGACACAAGGAAGAGTTCTTCTATAGCACAAAAGGGGATTTTGTCTTTTCATTATGAGAAAATGCCTTATATACATTTGGCCCTTATTCACACTTGGGTGCCCAAAACTTACTTAACTAGGTCTTGGGTGGCCAATATCTCATAATGTATAACTTTTATAGTGCCATTTCATGACACTTATTAATGTCCTCAATTGGAAAATCATGTTTGTTAATCCAAAATGGAATTAACATCTGTCTCCCCCATGGCAAACTCAGGAGGTACATCATAGTCTCCCCCAAGACAATATTGAAGCTTTTACTGATTTTGGAGTCCTTGTCTGGTGCAGAGTATGAAGGCTTCATAAGAGCTGGCAAGCCACTACTAAGGCCAAAACTGATGTTTAAGGTGTTGATGCAAATAACACCATTTGAGCCAACTCGAAGGATTCTACCAAAGGCCTACTCTGATGTCACACCAACAAAGCAACATTATGTACCATACCCTCTCCGAGCACCTCGCCTACAATTAGAAGAACTGCTACCTTTGGCTAGAGAGGGCACCTTATGGTCTAACGTGGCATGACACACCAAGTTAGCCAATCCACAATTGGCTGACCTACTGGAGATCAGAGTGGTAACATTTATGATTAGTTATTGCTTCCTCAGGTGGTGGAAAGCTCACCCAGACCACACAAGAGGGGGCTATGCAACAATTATCACAGATGATGCACACCCTAAGTTGGAAGATTTTGGAATACAGCTAGACTGGAGAAGGGAATTCCTAACAATTCTAGAATACAGCCATGTATATGTGTAAGGCACCAACTCAATGAGTTGATCCCTCTTGTATATGCCACTAAAGAGGAGATGGACACCTCTGGGATTTCAAGAGGCCAAGCAGCAAGATTCGCATGTCTGTTTATAACTTCCCAATCTTCATGCTAGCTACATTTACAAACATAAGGGAACAAAGAAAATAGATGCTGAATTGGATACAAGCATGGCGCCGTATCTCGGACCCAGCAATAGTGGCCAGTGTTAGATTCTTAAAATTGCTCGTGGTCTTGATCTATCAAACCAAGGAACGATATGATTTGAGTTCCCTCTTGGAGGTGTGGTAGCCCATAACAACGTGGAGGTGGAGCTTGGAGGTTTGGAGCTTAACAAGTGATCTTGGAGCCCTCAAGGGACTTAAGTTTAAAGCATCGATAAGTTCCCTATGGTAGTTGTGTTCTATTTATCTTCCCTTAGGTGAATGCATTGAGTTCCCTCTTAGAGGTGTGGTAGCCCATAACAGAGGAGGCTGAGGGGTATCTAGTCCACAAGGTCACCAATAGAAAAGAGGAAAAGAGCACCACATGGCACCAATTTCACTTACCTTGGGCCGTATGCATAGAGAGTCCAAGGTACCATCATCCACAAAGACATTTAGACAGCTTACATGAAGATTATGTTCCAGTATCACAGCCCGGAGTGTTTGAAGATCTTAGAAGATATAGATGTCAAACACAAGCTGGAGAAGGTAGGACTTGGCAGAATGGCAGAGGTCCTCCCCCGCACCATCAACCCAACACTATGTGCAAAATTTGTGAAGTCTTATGATAGAAACACCAAGAGAGGTATAGTCACAAAGGCAGATGGATCCACACTGAGTAGGTCCTAATCATAGAGAAAATGATACGGAAATCTTTGCAGCAGTTACCTCCACCCATATCGACACATGTCCATATACAATTGATCATATACCCATGGCGGACATGTGGAAGAGGGTTTCCTTTAACTTGAATGGAGTGGAATACGAGAATATAAGGGAGGACATGTGGAAGAGGGTTTCCTTTAACTCGAATGGAGTGAAATACGAGAATATAAGGGATGAAGCACAAGAGAAATCCTGCAGACCAATGTCAATTCTCATGCAAGTAAAGCTAGTGGGTAGATATAACATGGTCCCTCTTGATCACATAACAAAGGTCAATGAGGAGAAACAAGAGGACTGGGCTTGGTATATACACCAAGAAATGGAGAATCACCTCAAGTCACACCAATCCAAGGTGTGTAATCCATATCTCCTAACCAAAGTACTCATCCATGCAGCTAATCTTCCCATTCCCCAAGGCACTCAGGAGGCAGGGGTACGCTGAAGGATCCATGGAGCAATCAAAAGAGCTGCAGCAAGGACAGGCGGTCCTAAAGGAGACTAAGGAGCTAATTCAAGAGCTAAAGGGTGGTAAGAAATCAAAGAAAGGCAAAAAGATGTGGGGCAGCCTCCAACAATTAAGAGTCAGAAATGTAGCGTATAGAAGAAGAGGTAGTCCCAGGACATCGCATCCTTTCAACAGGTTCTAGAGCAACAAGAAGCAAAAAAAAAAAAGGGAATATCACCTTGACAGCAAGTGCCGTTCCAGAGTCAACACAGCACACACCACCTTCCAACCCTGCTCATATGGTATTCACAAACCTTTCACCACTCCGCAACTCCGTAATCTCATATCAGCCCACCTCCATGGAGATTGGTGCAACATAGGCTCCAATAGCACAACAATTGCCACAAATAGACGAGGGTGCAAGGAATGAAGAGGCCACTTTAGCATAACCAAAAGTTCAAGAAGTTGAGAAGAGGAAGAGAACTGACAAGACTCCAAGTCCTAGTAAGTGAAGGCAAATGGACCGAGGCAAATGGACCGAGAGGGCACAATAGAAGAAGGATCCTTCTTACATAATCTTGACGTTAGTAGCTTCCTAGAAGAGACCATGGAAGGCCTCGACACACTGCTAGTGCACCAAATAGAAGGCTCAGCCTCCACAAGTACATATATTTGGTCCCAAGAGAAAAGGGTATGGAGATGTCATTTGCTTACTGCTCACATGCCGCATGACAAGAATGCCAAACTATGGAAACAAGTCCAGGAGTCCACTAACCAGGTGAAAGCGCTTAAGGAGAAAATAGTTGGGGGTAGGTCCCACACCTAGAGAAGTGATCCTAAAGAGTTTAAAGACAGTTGAAGAACAAGAGGCAAGGCTCGAGACCTTGGAGGGCAATAACAATTTAATCAGCAAGACCATAGTCCATACCAACAAAGAGGATGAGGAGCTCAAGGCAAGATTAGAACAAGCCAAGGTACAATTGCAAAAGGAAGTGGCATATACCAAAGGAGAAAGAAGAACAATATACACTGTAGGCTAAAGGAAGCACATGCCCCACGTTCCTAGAAAAGGAAGACGGATATACAAGGAAGATCAACACACTTACTAAATCCATTGCTAAAGCAGAACAAAGTGGTAAGCCTTCAAACATAAAGAGAGCAATTGAACGAGGCACATGCTGAGAAACTGAAAGCCCTCAATGAGGTGATAAGGACAAAGTCTATGGAGATAGATCAAATACTGGTTAGCCATCAACAGGTGCTTGAGCATGTACACCAGCAATTAACTCTAGCAGCCAAAAGCTTGGCAAAGGAGTGGCAAAGGCAAATTAAGGAGGCTAATGTTCAAGCCACAGCTTCTAGGATTGCAACAAAGGAAGATGTAAGAAGATATACAGAGCTGGCCACTGCTCGAGATGTGCGGGAATCAGCCATCTCCGCACTACTCACCACCAAAGACTCCATAATATAGGATCTAGAGAATGTCATACACCAGATAATGTTCTCTCCACCGAATGTGCTAGCGTGAAGGTGATACAAGAGAGAGTCTCAACTGTTAGAATGTGCTACAATGAATGTCCTACAAGAGAGAGTCTCAACTGCCAGAATGTGCTACAATGAATTTCGTACAAGAGAGAGTCCCCTCAACTGCCGAGAGGGTGCTCCCCTTATCTCCTCCTTGGGTGTCCTCCTCCTCGAAGACCCAACCCTCATCATGTAGTGTAGAGGGAAGATCTTTCGTCGGGAAAAGGGCGATGGTGCTCAAGAGGATCTCTAAGAGGATCTTGCCCTGCGCCTCAAGAAAGGAAGAGGGGTGCTGCCTCCATGAGTGCTATCGGAGTTGGCCATGCATATCGAAAATGTTGGAGGGCACCGGGGATGACGGCGATCGGAGATGTCGAAGGGCACTACAGTGACAGCGACCGATCGGAGATGTCGAAGGGCACCACTACAGCAGTGACGGCAGTCAGAGATGTTGGAGGGGCACCAGTAGTCAGAGCCATTGGAGGGCATTGACAGTGACGGCGGCGATTGGAGGGTATCGGTGGTGACGGCGGTCAAAGATGTCGAAGGGCACCAGCGGTGGTGACAACGATCGAAGCCACGGAGGGCATCGGCACGGTGTGACGGCAGTCGGAGCCATCAGAGGTGATGGTGGGAGGCTCTTGATGGAGCGTGGAGGACCTAGCTTCTTGTCCATAGGTCACCCACTACTCCTCAATTCACCGTCTTGGTGAATGCCACAAAAAAAACAAAAAAACGGGTGGTTCTCTGGCAAGCTAGCCTCTAGGAGGCAAAACATCCGGCAAGTAGGCTCCTAGGCATACCTCATACAGTGATCCTTCAAGGAAAACCTTCTGGAGAGATACATAATAAATAAAAATGATTCAACTAGGCTCCTGGGCAAATTTATCCACACAAGCGAGCTGTGGAAAAATGATCGAACTGAGAGCTCCTAGGCACTTCATCCCCAGCAAGCTATTTCTAAGAGCTCCTGGGCACTTCATCCAGCAAGCCATCACTACATGTATTACCACTGTCATCCCCCAGGCAAAGCATCCGGCAGGAAGGTTACTCTGACACAACAAAAGCACAAACCAACTAAACAATAACCATCATTGGCCACTTCTATCCGGACAAAAATTTCGGCACAAAGTCCAAGCATACAAAGATACAAAATGAAACTTGGCCATGGCCAATACATAAAAGATCTACTTATCATTAATAGAAAAAGATCTACTTCTCCCAAGCCTCATTAACATCTGCCAAGGTAACCTCCAACAGAACTTTTTCTTCAGTGTCAAGGCCACACATAAACTATCATGGAGATGGCCATACCAAGGGCTCTACAGTCAAAGGGTTGAGAAGAACTATACATGCTGTGTTATGCCAAAAGCTCTTTAACACATTCAGATGATCCACCTCGAGCTGCAACATGCAAAGGTGTGCTCCCAAATCTAAGGCTACTTCAAGATTATCTAAAGGCAATGGAGGTGCCCACTGTGTGTAATGTAGTGTAGTGCCTGCAAGTACTCCCATGGGATGCGTCAAAACATGAGGAAATTAGCTCCCCCTTCCACCACAGCTCAATGCAAACTACTCTTCCATGCTTGCAAACAAGCAAACATCAATGGTGTCTGATTGTGATGATTCAAGGCATCCCCCATAGCCCCATTCTCCAAAAGCAGCGAAAGCACATCAGGTTGGCCATGGGAAGCTGCATAGTACAGAGGAGAGAGGGGGGTGGCGTGAGTGAGAGAGAGAAGGGGGGGAGTGGTCAGGAGGGCTAGGTGACTAATGGGTCATGCCATGTTGGCATGGCGTGAAGTTCACAACACCTAGCTCTTCCATGTTAGACAATGCCCATGACCCTAAAGCATTGGGCAACAATCCGGGGGACCTTGGGGGGGTAGGCACAACCAGACCGATGCTCCCCTTATCACTTTCTTTACTTATTGGTTGTTAGCACGGGAAAAATGGAGAACATCGGCATTACGTTAAGATGCGCTTGCTTGAATGTCGGTGGTCGTGTGTCTTCTCCCTCGTTGCTTCATACTAGTGGTGGTTTGTACCTTTGGTGCTCTGGTTGCATAGTTGTAGTGCCGATTATCAAACATGCTTTGAGCTTGCCGGTACATGCTTGATGTGCCCGATGGGTGCTTGCATTGCAGGGAGGGGTGGCCAGATTGCCAGCGAGAGAGTGCGGGTTTGCCGATGGCTTGAGCGGTTCTTGGCATGTGAGGGTAGCTTGCAGTCATGCGGGCTTTGAGTTGGTGTGCCGAATTCTTGTGCTTCTTTTATCGGTGGGTTTGGTCAGGGGGAGTGGGGAGTTGGCGCACGAGAGAGTGAGGGGGGGTTGCACCCGAGAGGGGGAGGGGCCGGTGAGGTCTGGGTCGTCGGGTGAGTGAACAAAGGGGGGGTGCTGGTCAGTGGGGTGAGGAGAGAGGGGGGCTGAGGGGTGGTCGACAAGAGGGGGGGCGGTGACCCACGAGGGGAGAGAAGAGAGGGTGGGGGTGGTGAGTGCGCACAGGGGGGGAGGGGGGGGGGGTGTTGCGCATAGGTGAGAGGGGAAGAAGGTGGGGTGACAAAGGGGGAGAGAAGGAGAGGGGAGGGTGACGGCGGATGAGGGAGGTCACGAGCGAGAGAGGGGGGCGGGTGAGCGACCAAGGGGGGGGGAGTTGACGGCGGTGAGGAAGAGGGGGGGGGGGGGGGGGCTGGTGGGATGGCAAGAGATAAGGGGGAGGGTGAGGTGAGGGGGTGAGTGCTAGAGAGGGTGGTAAGTGAGGTGAGGGGGGGAGAGAGAGAGAGAGAGAGAGAGACGAGGGAGTGGGGGAGTGTGTGGTCTGTGAGGGTGAGGGTGAGAACGGTGGGGTGAGAGGGTGGTCGGTGGGTTGAGGGAGGGGGGGGGGAGAGAGAGAGAGAGAGAGAGAGAGAAGTTTTGCGTTTCTATTTTATTTTATTTTTTCTTTTTTCTTTGTAATAGAAAAAGGAAACTGAGAGGGGGGATTTTTTTTGGAAGAAAAAAAATACTAGGGGTATTTTTTACCTTCTAATGGAAAAAAAAAACTAGGAGGGTTTTTTTTTTGTTTGGCTTGAATTGATGAGAAGGGGGGGGTGTTCAAGTTGTGATGAGGAGGTGAGTGTCGGTGAGGAGGAAGAAACATTTTTTGTTTTTTTTATTTAATGGAAAAAATTACTCTGAAGGGATTTTTTTTTGAGAGAGGCGGAGACCCGATACCTGGCACTTCAAGAACCCTTGGTCGGCCACGTTTTCAAAACCCTGCTCTATGAAATGCAAGGGAAACCCATCTTTAATTGTGCACAAATTAGGGGTCTAAAGTCTACACAGATCCTGATCTTGTTGGGCTTCTTTTTTGGAATCACTACTATAGGTGACAACCACTTGGAGTGCTCAATGGGAACGATGATACCTGCCTCTTCCATCTTGTCCAGCTCTTTCTTCCCAAATTTGGAATATTTTGGATTCATGCGGTAGATGCCCTTCCCCTAATTGGCTGACTGCCTTCTTTTAGTGGAATTCTATGAGTGCAAATGGTTGGGTCTATCCCTGAGAGATCCTTGTAAGTCCATGCAAACATATCTTGGTGCTCTTTGAAAAACTTGGTGATTCTCTGAAGAGTAGAAGGATCCTCCCAGACCCAAGCTACCACCAAGATGGGGTGTGGCTCCTCTGTTGTGCCCAAGTTCAGCTCTCTCACCTTCTCGTGGTAAGTGGTGGGTGGAAGAGGAGTGGTGCTGAATACTGCTTGATGGAGAGATAAGGGGTCATGGGCTGGGGTGATGTCCAGAGGGAAATCACCAATGCTTTCCTCCATCCAGCTAGCGGGTATCTCTTCTACTAGCAAGGATTCCTCCCTAGTCTTAAGGTGCTCTACCTGCCTCTCCTTGCAAGGGCATCTAGGAGGGGTTATAGGCATCTCAAAAATGACTCCTCTTGAGAGACCTTTCTAGGTTGTCGAGAAAACTCAGGTTCCCCTAGACCTATGACCTTTATCTCTTAATATTGAAACATTGGTGCAGAAGAGGAGGCTAGAGTGAGTAAACATTCTTTCCAATCCCGTACTACTGCTTCTTTTGAGAGCTCTTCTTCTTGGGAAACCTCTTGAATGGGGTATGGGTCCACCAACTCCACTATGTCCACCATATTGCATTGGAACCCCTCATAGGAATTTAACCAATTCCATAGAGGTTCTGTCGCCTCTCCTTCTAAGCCGAATGGATCCCAAGGCCTCATCCATTGGGAATCCTTGCCATTCCTCCTGCTCTTCCTTGTCACTGGTTCCCTCCTCCCGAATGGGAATCATGCCATGTAAGGCAATGCCCCTTGCACTCTCATCGGGGATTTTTTCCAAGGGCAAGGTCACTGTCCCTTCCGGGTTAGGGATATGCAAGTTGTCTTGGGCCCAATCATGGATCACCTGCTCTGTGAGCTGCCCTCAACCAAGGCCTTTCGATGAGCAAGCTATAGGCCCCTCTAGCTGGTGGGAGGTCTAACACCACAAAATTCATTTCAAATACTAATCCCATAAAAGTGATCGGAACTTGCCTCACTAGTCCCAAGGACATCACTTCTCTCTGGTCTGCCACTCGCATGGCAAAGGGAGCTGGCTCGATAATTCGGAGACCCAAGACTTGCCTAGTAGCTTCAGGCATGATGTTAACACCAGAACCATCATCCACAATGGCCCTTGCAATTTGAGTTCCTCCCACAGAGACTGTCACCCTTGGGCTTTGATGATCAGCCACTCCCGGGGTAGTGAGGCATACCCTTGCTTGCTGCCTGGGCCATCACCCACTACTAGATGTGGCTTCACCCCTAGTTGCCTTCGAATTCATCCAGTGCTGGACCAAGCCTAGCAGTTGCTCTCCTATTTCCTGGCTTAAACCACATAATTGAGGAAGGGTGATTTCCACCTTTGCTCCTGCCAACACTTCCTCCCAACTTAAATTACTAACCTTGGGCTGGGTAGACCCGTCATCCGCCTTTAATGGTATGGTGGTTGGGGGAATGACCAAGGTAGGCTCCGCTTCCTTCTCCATGGGTGGTGTTTGAATGAATTCCTCCACAGCCTCCTTATAAGCTTGTTCCACAATGGATTGGGTAAACTACACCCTCAAGAGGAGGAGTTGGTGTCTTTGGGGCTCCTTGGGACCGGGTGACGGCCGCCACAATTGGAGTGCCAGTAGAGCAGGAGGTGGCACCACTGCCACTATTAGAGTGTCAACCTTGGGAGATGGCACCACTGCTTTCACCATGTTAACCAGTGGGATTCTAGGACAATCCTGGGTGTAGTGGTCTTGGCTCTTTGGGCAATGGAGGCATGGGGGCAAGCCCTTTGGTATAGTGTATTGAGCTTGCATATAGTTGCTCCCCCCACAACAGTATCATATAAGAGGCCAGGTGGGGTTGTTGGGAGGACGGTGATTGGCAAACCATTGGTTAGGCCAAGCCCCATACGTGTTGTTAAGCGGCCGGAGGTGTTAACCCATTCTTAGGGTTAACAAGAGCTACTACCATTATCTTATATCAAAGAGTCAAGGTAGATACACCAAAAGGTCATATATTCAAGATATAAAGCAATGGTGTCCAAATCTACAACTTGGACAAGTGCTCATAATGGTCCAATAGAATACTTATGGTGATTTCCCCTTCAAGAGCATTTGTTAGTAAGTTAGGATGAAGTCTCAAGTGATGTACTTCATGGATATATTATGAGAGTAGTCATTGTGATAGCATTAGGCATCTTATGAACCTAAAGTGCTCGGCCAGCCCCACAGTTTAAGTGAGTGTGAACACTTATGGCCATGTATATAAGTGAATTTCTCTCATAATACAAGCATACTCTCCAATTGTGTAATAGAGTCTTGCTCTTGCTAATCCTCTTGCTGATCTCTCTCTCTCTAATGCATGCTAGTGAGTGTGTGTGAGTGATGTGAGGGGAGAGGAGGGACGAGTACACGTAGTGCAATGGAGCGGTGTGACAACGCTCGTGGGAGACGCAATGGAATTAGTTCTCAAAGAGTTGTAGATCTTGGAAACCTCGAGGGTTATGAGCTCGGCCATTGGAAAGATCCTCTCACGACAGTTGCGGGTTCACTAGGTAATCTCTTCTTGGATGTGTTTCAAGGAGGGTTAGGGTGAGCCATAACATTTTTTGCGTCGCTGCCCACGGAGCTATCCCTTGGCTTTTTCCATCATTTTTCTCTAATCTATGCATTACTCATCATTGCCTATTTTCTTGATTAGTGGTTGCCCATGATAAAGATGTGAATTTGATGGTGATTTGTGTGTCTTTTGGTGTAAAATAGCTCTCTTTTTTTGTTTTGTAAAGAATGCTTTTTGTTTAATTTTTAACCTAAATTGTTATTTTTGTTGTTAATGTGGTTTTTAATGTTCCTAGGGCTTGCACATAGAGTGTGTTAGGCTTAGATTGCATCCATTGCATCAAATAATGCAATATAATACAAATTTTAGTGATTTTTAGCTTACTTTAGAGTTAAACATAGAGCTAGAATCTTTAATTTTTGCCTAAATTGTGTGTTTTTTGTTTGAATTGTATGCACTAGAGTGTTAGCAAGTAATAGGAATAGCTTAATCATTGAAAAATTTTCTCAAAACCATAAAAAAATCCTTGAAATCAGATAATCTTCTTAATTGACTGGTTTTTATCATTAAGGGTAATTAATCCAATTCAAGAGGTAAAAATTTTAGAAAATGTGTTTTTTGGGATCCAAATTGATCATGTAAGAGGTAAAAATTAGTGTTTTTGAGTGTTTGGAGAGCATCTAGATGCATCAAAACACCTAATTACAACAATTGGATAAATTTTGCTCTCTTTTGCTTAATTTTGCTTAAAGAGTAGAGATATTAATTAAGAGTTTAATTAATCTCTAATTATATATTAATTTACACATTTGTTGATGCACATAGCTTAGCAATTTCATGCTCTATCCAATGATGTGCTCAATGGTGTGAATTAATTAGTGATTAGTGGTTGATTAGAGTTCTTGATTAGTCTAAAAGAGGGAAGGATTAGTGAAAGGATTAATCTTTAATGAATTTCTAAATACTTTTTTGCATAACTCATGAAGGCTAATGAGTACTGAATGAGAAGATGCTAATGAGCATTGAATGAGAAGATGCTAATGAGTTGTCAAATTGTCCATTTTAAGAGTCATTTATGAAGGGTGTAAGGGGGTGTGTTATAAAAAGGTTAACTTTTTTTATTCCCACTTGCCTTTTTGGAAAAATGCCTATATCTCTCCAATTTAAAATTTTAAAAAATCCCCCCAAACAAGGAACCTCGAATTTCCCTCTAGATGTCAAAAAAAAATGGTGTTTCACGCCTTAAGCCGTTCACACCTTAAGGCCTCACACGAAAAGAAAAGAAAAATCAAATTTGATAAAATTCGTTTCACACCTTAAGGGTTCACGGCGTGAAGCCCTTAAGCATCTCATGGCGTGAAATAGTCCCCACACAAAAAATAATAATTAAAAAATCAAATTTCATAAAATCTGTGAAGTCTGTTTCACGCCTTAAGGGTTCACAACGTGAAACCCTTAAGCGTCTCATGGCGTGAAACAATCCCCGCACCCAAAAAAAAAACAAATTTGATAAAATCTGTGAAGTTCATTTCACGCCTTAAGGGTTCATAGCGTGAAACACTTAAGCGTCTCACGGTGTGAAATAGTCCTCGCGTAAAAAAATAATAATAGATTTAATTCTTTTTGTGAAGTCCGTTTTACAATGTGAACTGCGCCCTGTTGTTTCATGACGGGTATGCAAGGCCTCCTGTAATGGGCTATAACAAGCTGTCATAAATCCTAAAAGCATCCCAAAAAAAGTGCTTGCTCATCAAAGAAGCAATTGGCAGCATCAAGACATAGCAACGATAGAGCGACTACGTGGACCGACGCCCTCACTAAACCCAATGGTTGACATCTTCAAGCCATTAAGATCCATGCCCCAACTGCAACTCCCAATACCATTTGCCATGCTAACAACAAGCGTGTCATCGGGTTTTACATCCTCTGTCACTTCAATCCCATCGGTATTTGGTCCCTTACCTAGCACTTCAATCCCCTGTCCATCGAGTTTTACATCCCATCGGTATTTGGTCCCTTACCTAGCACTTCAATCCCCTGTCCATCGAGTTTTACATCCCCTGTCACATTGCAATCCCACTGGGATTTGGTCCCTTCTTGCCTAGCACTATCATAAGTCCTAAGTCTTTAGACATGCTAGGTACCAACCCTCTATAACCCCTAGATTCCCACACCTTGGATATACTGACTAATCTAGGAAGGGGGGTTGCCCAAGGACTAAGTGAGTCCCTACCCACAAGAGCACTCACTCACAGCCTTTGTGACCCATACAACCATAAAGATTTCCAAAATCATAGGTAAATATGTTAGAACAACCGATCATGTTCAATTCATACAAATGTTTGAATAGAGATACGAAACCTTTGGAAATCCAAACTGCCCCACTGAGGTACATGCGTTGAACCTATGTTTAATGGGAAAGGCTAGCCGATGGTTCATCACATTGATGCATGCGATCAAAACAAACTTCAGAATCTTGAGAATAGCCTTTATCCATAGCTTCTCAAGACATGGTAATCGGTGGAGTGCAGCAAGAGTGGTGTCCTTTTTGTCTCCCTCCCTACTCCATCGAAACAACATTTAACCCACTGAGCGTAAACCAAACGAAACCATTAGAGACTTTTTCCTTCGGATAAAGTCTTGGACTCATAATGTGAGGCATGGAAAAAATTAAACAATTCTCAATTGAAGACATGTTTCATAATGGGCTTAAAGAATAACAGCTTACACAACTTGATCATTGTATCCAATCCAGAAACATTTTATCAATGTTGTAAAGAAGCAATACATTTAGATGATAACATGATGGAAGATGATCACGATATGAGATGTTTCTCATCTAAACCAAGTGAATCAATGGCTAAAGAAAAATTGATCTCGAAATTGTGATTCCCTGAATTCTATGGAGCCTTGCTTAAAAACTTACAACCGGTATCTCTAGGAGAGGATGAGCTCCTCCAAAACCAAACATCATTAATGCCTCTCCAAGTGATGAGCAAAATGCCTTATGTCTAGTGCAATCACACGACCATACCAATCCCCATTGTGTGTACAAAGCGCCTATTTTTTTGTACTACATATATTACAAAACCTTTGATTAATGTCCCAATACATCTACAATTAACTCAAAACCTCCAACTCACGTGCACCAAACAAAAACAGTCCAAAGGGTAAAAACTTCTCAAGAAGCAACTAAGCAAACACTTCAGTGTTTCTATTGTCGTGGACTACACAAGGTGGTAGATTACAAAGTTTGGAATACTTCCATGCCCACAATCATTGACACCTTGCAACCCCTATGTGAACAATTTGGCATCAATCACATATTCCAAGATTTCCCAAGGCGAGTTTCTTCCTTGTTGCAACCTATCTCACAAAATACAACTCTTAACATCTTAAGTGTGCAAAACGGGCAATTATCCCACGGTACCTTTGAATGTGCTTACAACGCTTTTACAAGCTAAGGTATGAGATACAGTAAAAAAGAATGCAAAAGAAAACACTTCGAAATGGGTAGAAGAACATGCTTTAAAGCAAAAACCAAAGGAGAAAGCAAAAACTTCTAAACCCAAGAAAAACAAGGGGCAACAAACTATCAACACCAAGGTTGAATTAAGGGATAGGAAAAAGGAGCATATTAAAGACATAAACCCAAACAAGCCAAAAGATACACATGATGCAGAAGCATCCACCTCATAGGCTACCACTCAAACCACAAAATCCATGGGTAAGATAGAGAACGAAGAAGCAAAAAAGAAAGTTCATTCTTGTGGCATGGGTAAGCATAATGAAACCCTGATGATCAAAATAAATTCAGAAGATGAAACAAGTTCTAGTACGTCACTAAGTGAGGATGAAACAAGTTTTGATTCGGCACTAGGTGTACCTCACAGACCAATCAAGAAACTAGAACCGGCCCAACCACCCCAAATTGAAAATCATGATCACATGACATATGCCAAACGTAAACATCAAGCTCAAGAGAGCATGCTTAGCATGGTTAAGTATCATACAGGATCACCAGTTGTGATTGAACCTCATAATGCCAATCCTAAAGAAGCAACCAAAATACAAGAACCTGAGGAGTATCGCTTTCCCTTTCAAGTGAAAGACGTACTCTCTATAGAAGAGTCAATAGAGGCAAATGGCACGAATTATGTGGTTGAAAAAGTACGTGAGGAATTCGATGAATCCCTTACAAAATTAAAGCAGTCTCTCAAATCCTCATTTGGAGAAGTGCTCTTCCCTCATGTGGTGAAGCCAACATAGCATCAACACTTGCACCTTTAAAGGATAAACATGACAAGAGCTACATAGAATAGGACTGTGAGGATTCACAAGTCTTCAAACAGACCTCGGTTAGAATTGTTAGAGAGACAAGTGTACCATTGTACACATTGGGTACTCTTGAAGAAGTTGAGCGCCAAAAAGAGGATGAAAGTGAATGGGAATATGAAACATAAACAGGATCTGAATCTGAAACAAAAATGAAACATAAACGCAATCTAAATCTGAATCGGTTAGAATTGTTAGAGGGCCAAGTGTACCATTGTACACATTGGGTGCTCTTGAAGAAGCTAAGAGCCAAAAAGAGGATGAAAGTGAATGGGAATATGAAACATAAACGGGATCTGAATCTGAAACAAAAATTAAAACATCCATGGTTCCACTTGAAGATTCTATCATGGTATGGTTGGATTTCCCTACAGGTAATGATGTTAAGCATAAATGCGCATTGAGCCCTCGAGAGCTATAACATCATGAGACAATATACACTTGGGTATCATTGTTGAGACAACCTAAAATCATCCCTAAAGACAATGGTCTTGCAAGAGATGCCAATAGACAAAACATTGAAGTTCTAGGTTACTTTAGCTATGCTACTCAAACAATCGATGGAAATGTGGAATTTAGATTCCATGTTATCCCAGAACCCTTTGAGTGTGGTATCATCCTTGGTGGAACTTGGATACGTGACTCGTTGTGTTCAATTGATGAATCCATGCAAACAGTCACCTTGAACACTCCTCCAGGCATTGTGTAATTGCTATTCTAGGAGGAAGAGACCTTGGAAGAGTTGGAACTTCCAACATATCTTACGGAGAATTATGGTTGGATTGAAACTTTCCAATAAAATCAACACTCTAATCTGTTTGCCCAATTCAACCACCACTAAGCCTCAACCCTCTTTGCCTCTTAAGCCCCAAGATGTAACCAAACAAAATTGGAGGCCAATAGCTCTCAATGATGTACAAACACCCCTAACCTTGTCCAAAAGGTAAGGAGAAAATTGAAGATTGTACAAACACCCCTAACCTTATCCAAAAGGTAAGGAGAAAATTGAAGATTGTACAAACACCCCTAACCTTATCCAAAAGGTAAGGAGAAAATTGAAGATTAAAGAGTTTTTTTAGGTTGACACTCTCTGCCATACATGAGAATGAGGAAAAAGTGTCATGAAAAGGTACTATAAAAGTTGTAACCTTTATAAGAAAGCTAGCTACGCCCAAACTCAAATAGTTAATGTAGGGGACTTAGGTGCCCAAGTGTGAATAAGGGCTAGTTATATCTAAGGTATTATCTCATAATGAATGGACATAATCCAACTTTTCCAAGTCTTCTACTTGCTCTTTGTTCTTCGTTGTGTGTGTGTGAGAGGGAGAGAGTTGAGTAGAGATTAGTTTACTCCTCAGTTCATGTTTCTATCTACACTTTTGTGTGAGAGAGTGGAAAGTGAAAGGAAGAGAGAGCTTGAAGGAGCCGGCAACAACCCTAGTCAAGCTGGGATGGCTTCAAGAGACCCAAGCATGGAAGAAAGGTAATTTCCCCATAACTTTTATTGCTTATTTTATGCTCTCTTTTTGCCTATGAATGAGAGAACTAAAATGGGCCATAACATTTATGGTGCCGCCTACTAGGGAGGTAATCTTCCTCCACTCCTTTTAGAGTTTCTGCTCCCTTATGTAAATCTCTTTTTATTTAGCCATTATTTTTTACCTAGTTTTGTATAGGTTGAGAAGAAGACATGGTTGGGTGCTTTGTGAGAAAAAGGAAAAAAGAATGGTTGTTTTTATGTTTTTTGTGTGTTGTTTGGATTTATGAGTACTTGGAAAACCTTGTAGAAAGACAATCTTTCATTTATATGCATACTTTTACATGTTTTGATCCTTGCAAGTTTTCTACTTTGTGTCTCTTTTTTTCCAAGAAGGCACTTCATTGATCCAAGAAGGTATAATCATTGATGGAGGCTTTGTATCATCTGGTTGGAGTAACTCCAACATGTTATCTTCAAATTCTATGGTCATTTTGTAACATGTATCTAGGGAAGTTGGTATGGATAATAAAAGTAGATAATCATGCATCTTTTGGTATTTATCCCTTATGAAAACACGACAATACTACTTGATCATTAGTCAACCTTTTTTGAAGGGTACTTTTGAATTCTGATTTGGAGGTTTGTATTGGTGCACGGTAATGTCCGTTAATGTTCAATGATGGTTTAGGTCACAAATTTTTCTTTAATCATGAATTTTTTAAGTTTTTCATGGTCTTGAAAAACCAATACTTTAGTTTTTCATGGTTGTGAAAAAAGTTGGATTTTTTGGGATAGGGATAAGATTCTTTAGATAAGGATAATCCCTTCAATCATGACGTGATTTTAAGGAGGCTTTCATGGACATGAAAAATGATTTCATGGGAGTGAAAAGTCAATAAATGATATTTTTTTTCATGGGAGTGAAAAATTGTAGACGTGAAAAACCAATAAATGATAATTTAAAGGGGTAGATAAGTGTTTTTCTTGTCCAAAGTTTCTAGTTTGAGTCTCCTAAGTATGAATTATCTAAATTTATTTTTAATGGGACTTAATTTAACATCTTTTTAATAATTTTAATTATATTGAGTCATCATGACTCTAGAATACAAGAAAAGCAAGTAAACAACTTAATCATCGAGACGAACTAAGCACGGCCATATTAGAAAAGCTAAAGCAGCTAAAGGAGGTAAGAAGCAGCTAAAGGAGGTAAGAGAGCTACTAGGTAATGCATATTTCTACTAACGAATAGTGCTAATCTAGTTTTCAATATATAGACATAATCACACGAGCACTAAGTGCCGGCATTTATGACTCAGACAAATGCTTTACTATGCTCATTACATATGTTTAGGGAATCATGATATCACCACGTGTAGGTTCCCTTGACACCACAACTAATAGCTCAATTGCCTACACTATGGAAGGGTATGTATACAGTACCCAACGTACCTTTACCACCACCAATATTTTTGTTGCAACCACCTCCGCCTAAGTTAACACCAGAGTTAATGAGGCTTTGATTGAAGAACTGCTAGAAGAAAGAGCGCAAGTCGGAGTTAAACAATGACTATTATAAGGAGCCAAAGGATATCATGCTTGAGATATATTATACAAGGACCCACACCAATACCAATATTTCAAACCAATGTGTTTAGTGGAAGGATGAGACATAACTCAAGTGTGAGAAGGGCCCGAACGCAATAATGCTTCCATTGCCAAGGACCCCATTGAGTGGCAAACTACCCACTCAAAGTAGGTATGTCAACTTAACTAAAGTTCTTGCAAATAACAAGAGCAACGATGCTCCATAACTTTTCATTTATTCTGCCCCTTTGAGAAGTAGAACATATAATCGTAGTGTGGATGATTCAAACCATGGACCACTTATGCGACATGTATGAATACGTTCATGATCCATTGATTATTGCCACCGTCATGTTTTTAAAGCTCATCAAAGATCTCATCCCAACCTTTCCTAGTGGTTGATAGCTCATCCCATCCATGGGCTTACCACAATCAAGTTTTTCAAGCTCATCTCAAAGATTTCATCCCAAACTTTCCTAGTGTGGTGGATAGCTCACTCTCATCCTCTTCATGGGCTTTCCTTTGACATTAACAAGGACCCCACGTTGCATCAAATTTTTGGCTACTACCAATGAGTGCAATGGTTCTAAAACCCACATCACGACTTTGAGGACATGTTTGACAGTCGCTTGTAGGTCCTATACAAGGTCTTCTTCCACAGCCTTCTACACACCCTTGATGGCGTGTCGTTACAAGTTCTTGGCCACCTATCGTGACTACGACATTCTAGCTCCTCTATGTCGATCTTGAGGATGGAATCGTGATTAGGGAAGGGGATATGTATAACCACATTGGATAACTTTACTCTAGATGTACAGTTGCACCTTTTTTGCCACATCTTTTATAACCACATGTAATGTGCCTGATTTAGAAGATTTTTTGATACGATCGAGCTTACAACTTATGTAATTTTGGTTGACTTGTTAAAAACCAAGCTTATGACTTGTGTAACGCCAATGAATTATTACACATAGCCTATGACATTAGTCTTACTTTAGCTTTTGGGCCCCCGGGCATTCCTTCAGCAGTAGTTGGACATTATACATAAGAGGCTTGTATATAAGTCATTTTGGACTAATGAGAAATCACATAATCCCACTATCATAATTGGGTCCAGTCTTGTGCTCTTAGTGATAGCATGCTTGTGGATTATGTGTGAGTATTTAGAGTGAAGGATTGTTTTCTCTCCTATATAAAGGGCAGGAGGCCTCACTTTTTGTAGCACAACACAAGTAACACAATACTTGAAGGTGAAGGTTAAGCCAACTTTGGAGTGGCTGAAATAGAAGGTAATATAGAAGCTTTCTATATATCTTGTGTTCTTGCTCTCTCTCATATATGAAATAGAAGGTTAAGCCAACTTTGGAGTTGCTGAAATAGAAGGTAATATAGAAGCTTTCTATACATCTTGTGTTCTTGCTGTCTCTCATATATGAAATAGAAGGTTAAGCCAACTTTGGAGTTGCTGAAATAGAAGGTAATATAGAAGCTTTCTATACATCTTGTATTCTTGCTCTCTCTCATATATGTTGCTCTATCTTGCTATCAACTATTGCTTTTATTGTGCATACTCCCTATAATTTTGACATGGTATCAGAGCCTTGCAAAGGCTAAGTTCCCATTCAATCCCCTTTTCTTTCTTTCTCACCATCATAAGCCATTCACATCCTCATCACTCAAGAAGGACGATGGTAGAAGAAGGTGAGAAGCAAAAAGGCATCAGCAACAAAAGAGCTTCATCAAAGAGAAGATTTCTTCATCAAATTCAAGAATCTTCTCGGCAAGAGAAAGACACCTATGATGAGCCACCAGAAGAAGAGGTAGGAGAGTTTCTATTTGAAATTATGAAGCTTCTAAGTGCATTCTCCTTGTTGTGAAAGGAGGCGGAAAAAAACACAACTTAGTTTTTTTCCGTCGACGTCCACGTTTCGTCGATGTCCATCCATGGTCCGTCGACTGCCAGTGTCTTACTCTGCGCGTGGTGTTGAACAACGGCACTATAAGCTAATAAGGCAAGCTTGGCTGCTACAGTAGCCGGCAGTAAAGCACCAGTGCATGGCGCATCAACGAGTAGTTCAACGCATCGCCAAACGTCCGTCAAACGTCTATCGCAGTGAAGTTTCCGACCGCCAAACGTCCGTCGCAGTGAAGGAAAAAAATAAAAACGGTTCTTATTTTTTAATCCAAGTTTTTTTTAAGAGAAAGAAACAACCCTTTTTCTAAAGGTTTTTATACCTTTCTCTAAAGTTGCTCTCTAAACCTTTATCTAAAAGGTCTTCAACCCTCTTCTCTTCCAAAGGCTCACAAAGCCCAAGGATTAAAGAAGGTGGTCTTGTTCATCAAAGATCAAGAGATGCCCTTGTGTTGATAAACAAGTGCTGGACTAAGGAAGCTAGCATGATTGGAAGGAGACATATACGCATAAAGCGTGTCTACCCACGAGAAAAGGTTGGAGAAGCACGAAGATGCAACCAATGAAGCCAATGTAATGAAGAATGGTACATCCAAATCCCACCTGAAGATTGTCTTTTGCAAGAAGATGGTTTCATCAAAGCAAATGATCAAAAAGGGTGGTGCACAAAGCCACTATGGAAGAGATGGTACCAAAGATGTTACTAAGGTTGAGGGAAATTTCGGAAGTTCCTCACATGATAAGAAACTCTTCTAGTTGAGGAGTGAAGCATGTTTACTAGAATTGGGAGTGAACCACATTTCTCTAGAACTCATCATCACTTTTGTAAAAGCCTAATTTATAAAAGCTACCTACCTTGTCATCTATCCTATGGTTGAGAGGGGGTCATTTTGTTATTGTATGTCCAATGCTCACCTTGCTCCATGTTTGGCATTGTCCCATGGTGGCATTGAGAGGGAGTGTTGAAATATATGATGTACAAGTGATAAAGGGTGAGAGAAAGAGGTCGTGTAGGTGTGAACACACCCCAAATAAAGTGGGCATGTGGGTGGAAAAGGGATCTAGGGTTGGTCGAACCCTAGCCCTTGGTGGACCCTATATAAAGAGCAGGAGGCCTCACTTTTTGTAACACAACACACGTAACACAATACTTGAAGGTGAAGGTTAAGCCAACTTTGGAGTGGCTGAAATAGAAGGTTAAGCCAACTTTGGAGTGGCTGAAATAGAAGGTAATATAGAAGCTTTCTATACATCTTCTGTGCTTGCTCTCTCTCATATATGTTGCTCTATCTTGCCATCAACTATTGCTTCCGTTGTGCATTCTCCCCATAATTTTGATAATTCATTCATAGTGTGCATGTGAGTGTAGACCGTTGTATCTACAAAGGTGATATTTTCATAACCCTCTCTTGTCAAAAGAGAAGGCTCGAAACTAGCTTTTATAATGACTTGACAAATAGAATCTTCTTGGAGTTGGGAGTACCAACTCATATCATTGGTATATTCCTGAAGTGGTAAACCTTTGCTAGATTATAATAAGCTTAATCCATTTTTCCCACCACCTAGAGATCTACAGGCGATAAGTCATGTAGTAGATCTTCCAGAACCCTTGGCAAGTGAACGCTTATCAGACTAAATTTGCGAAGATGGTGAAGGCGCAGTTATGTGGATACCCCGTCTTTTATGGTGGGCAGCTGAATAAAGATGCTCAGGATTTCTGGGAGACTTTTCTGGCATATTGCATCTTGGATCACAAGAACACAAGTGATGAGAAGAGAGATACTCTTGCCATCATCATAGTTAGGAAGTAGGCTTTGGTGTGGTTCAATGACCTGACCCTTAGGATTAGTTTTGATAGGATAGAGCGACTCTTCAATGAAAAATATTATAGGGCCCCATCTTCAGTAGAATTATGGAGATCAATTGAGGCTCCTGAGCAATAAAGTTTAGGTGAATATGAGGAGTATGAGAAGACCTTTCGGACTTTATGGGATGGATGGCTATGGTCTATACAAAATCTGGGAGATGTAACAGACTTTTTGAAGAAGCATTAGTTTATTGTCGGGTTGCATCCCATGCTAAAGATGAAATTAGAGGAAAATGAGCTGCATACTTTCGATGATTAAGTCCAGATTGCTTTACACAAAGCCCAGAAGATTTAGTATCAAAAGCAAAAACACACTTTTAGGAAGGAGGCAAAAATTGAAGAGAATCCAAGACCCGAGAACCCTGATGTAGCCCCTGCTACACTTGTCATACCTTTGACGGTGGTACCTGACACTATAAAGAAGATGACCCACCAGATGTAGGAGTTGAACATCAACTTTGGTCAGGGTATTGGTCCTTGTACAAATAATAGAAGATATAGAGATGGAGAAGGAGGCAGTGCTGGGCTGTGGTGGCAAAGGTGCTCTACAATGTTGGAACTAAGGAGAGAGAGGACTCACAATGTACAATTTTCCATGGCCCAGAGGAGAGCCAGAAAGGCCAACTTTCAATTACCCGCCCGTCATCTTGCTGATGCATGCAAGAGAAGCATAACAGCCACATCAGCTTATTGAGATGGACCCATCTAAGATCAAGGTGATTTTAGAGCTGCCTTCACCAACAAGCATCAAGGAAGAGATGTCATTTAACCAAAAGGTGAAGTATATGTCTCGCTTTATTCATTTGCTATCCCAATTATTGTATCCTTTGTAGAAGCTAGCTCAGCAGTAGTGTTCTCTTGGAGTGAAGAGTTCAAGGAGTACTTCAAGCAGTCAAGTAGGTGCTAGCACAACTTCCCAGTATCATGCCGCCAAAGATGGACAAGACATTTTATGTGAACCCTAGTGTAGGGAAGAACATACTAGGAGCCACCCTATTGCAGCAATAGCAGGATGCTGAGAAACGAGTTGGATGAGACTCATACTTTACCAATAGAGTTTTGAATAAAGGAGAGTAGGGTTACACAAAGACGAAGTTGATGATGGCAGCATTAATCTTTGCTGTGAGGAAGTTCAGACCTTATTTGATGCACATGCCTTTTGTTGTTTTGATAGTTGAATACATGTTTCCTTGGGTAGCTCAACAGTTGAATGTTAGCTCAGGATTTCAAAGTGGTTGATGGAATTACAAGAATACAGTTACACTTTCAAAGTAGAAGACTCCTAGCTAGCAGACATTTTGACTTATAGAGTGCATAAGAAGGTCTTCAAAGAGCCTGACATAGCAAGGCTACCACAAGTAGAGGCCAAAGTGTTATCAAATGGTTTTACTTTACTCTTTGAGATGGAGCATTTAGAAGAGCCTCCAAGAAATTAGGAGGGGGCTTGTTCTTGTGGATGTGAAAAGGGGGGAGGGGGCAATTGGTTTGGAAGGAGAAGGTGTCTTTGGAGGATGCATATACCAATAATGAAGTGGAATATAAAATTCTTATCTACGGCTTGAAGCAATGTTTGAAGCATGGTATAGGAAGACTTATGGTGAAAGGTGATGCATTATTATTAGTCAAACATGTATTAGGCATTTGGACCTGTAAGAGTGATAGGTTGAGGGACAAGGTTTGAGCTGTTAGGGATTTGATGTCACATTTTGCAGCCATCCCAGTTATAGCATGCTGGGAGAAAGGAGAACTAGGAAGTAGACCAACTAGCTAAGGGGGAGGTGGAGCATGAAGTAGAAGTTGTAGTAGCTGCATCATACTTCATGAAGCCTAGATATGAAGGTATAGAGGCCCTTGAACACCTTATAAAATTTATGTTGTAGGGAGAGTATCCAGACACGTATACAAAGAAGCAACAGGTTAGCCTAGATATAAAGGTATAGAGGCCCTTGAACACCTTATAAAATTTATGTTGTAGGGAGAGTATTTAGACACGTATACAAAGAAGCAACAGGTTAGCCTTGTCAAGAAGGCTAGCTCATATCTATCCATTAACGGGGTTTGGCACCATAGAGGTAAGGACATGGTGCTTCACAAGGTTCTCCAATCTTCTGAAATCCTAAAGATCTTGCAAAGTTCTCATGATCAGGTTTGTGGAGGCCACGTTACTTTGAACCTTACGACAAAGACGATATTATAGATGGGTTGTAGATGTACAATATTGGTGCCATTGCAGTTCATCATTACCTATGGACCCTTTGAAAGGTGGGGTATAGATGCAGTTGGACCGTTACCTAGGACCCGAAATGGTAAGGTTTATATTTTGATAGCCATTGATTACATGACTTGGTGGGTAGAGGGGATTAGTGTGGCTAGCGTGAACAATAAGACAGTTTCTAGATTTGTTCATTCTTCCATCTTCTGACACTCCTTTGGATTTAGTATCTTCCATCTTCTAGCGTGAACAATAAGATAGTTTCTAGATTTGTTCATTCTTCCATCTTCTGGCGCTCCTTTGGATTTAGTATCTAACAATGGTCCTAGTTTCAGGAAAGGACTCTTGGATGACATGTTAGCAATCTAATGTGATACATAGGTACACCACCCCGTATTACCCACAGAGTAATGGTCTGGTTGAGAAGGCCAATGGTATTATATGCAAGATCATTAAGAAATTGGTAGAAGATAAACTGTAGCTATGGGATGAGATGCTAGATGGTGCATTGTGAGCCTTCTGCACCTCTTTCAAGGAGTCTTTGCAGTTCACTCCCTTCCATTTTGTATATGGATAGGAATCCTTGTAGGAATCCTTATAGCCTGTAGGAATCCTTGTAGCCTATAGAGATTGAGTTACCCACTATCAAGATGTATGAGAAGTTGTTGAAGAATGCAGATGAGGTATGGGTTGATAGGCTCTTGACCCTAGCCAAGTAAGAATGGAAGAGGGAGCATTCGGTGGAATTCTATGAGAAGCAGGAACTCAAGCAGAAGGAGCTTTTTGACAAGAAGTTAAAAGACAAACAGATTTTGGAGGGATCTTTAAGTACTTAAGTATGCTAGCAACTTGGATACCAGGTATGATGTGAAGTTTTTGTGCCTAAGTGGGAGGGGCCATTCCTACTACACAAGGCCTATCCTAAAGTGTACTATCAGTTACCAAACTTGGATGGAACATTACACAAGAGGAAGACCAACAGATACAGGTTACGGCCATATTTCTCTAGGATTATACCTGACGCAATGGATGTTATGGAGCCAGTGACACCAATTTAGGAGGAGCAGTAGTAGGGAGATCAGGTAGAGGACCTACTGCTAGATGCTCTCACTATGTTATACACAGTCTCGATGGCGGCACCTAGGGTGCCACCCTGACGGGGAGTTGTAATGCAATGATTGATGTTTGGAGACTCCCACAGTTTTGGCCATCATGGCATAATTCAACATGCGACAATTTCTTTCTTTTGCACAATGTTCGTACGATTGACAATAGTGGAAATGTGGAGTATAACACAATCTGCCTTTTGCTCTTACATGGTACATAAATGTACCATCTTGCACTTTGAGGGGGGTACTGACAGCGGGATTTTGTGGCCCTTTGAGGGGGGTACTGACAGCGGGATTTTGTGGCCCTCCTACAAAGTGTTATGGACAGGGATTTGGATTTTCAAAGACACTTGGGGCATGGCATAGAGGACACAGGAAAATGATATTTTTGCTTGGTCACAAAGGTGCACCCGTGAGAGCTAACAAAAGCTATGCACCCATGAGAGCTGACAAAAGCTATGCACGCGTAAAGAAAAGCAGACCTTCCTTTTTGGTTGGCTTTTAGAAAAAGCGGAGGAGGAGAATTAAAGCACGTACTTTTCGTAAAAAGCTATGGAGCCTATAGAAAGACAACCAAAGGGGGAGAGCAAAGAAGAAGAACGGGTGTGTATGTGTGTCTGAGACGATATATTCCATTATTGTACCCAAATATTTTTCTTAAAATTCAAGTGTCTTCCCTACCTCGTTCTTGTCAGGTGTGTGTATTGAGTGGAGGTTAAGGGTGTGCGCATAGGGATGTGTGTGTGCCTAGGTGTTTTCCCCAGTGATACATCAAGAGCTGTCCACTGTGACACAATAGTGATGTGCAGCCTTGTCCTTGATTTTGTGCTAAAGTATTTGGTGTTTGGTGGTGTGTGTGTGTTTGTTTTGGGTGAGTGTTTGCTTGACGCTCTGTGAGCTATTTAGAGGCTAGATTCCTAAGGTGATGTTAGTATCTTGCTTGTAGATTATGTGTGAGTGTTTAGAGTGAAGGATTGCTTGCTTTCCTCCCCTCCATCCCCTTTTCCATCTCTTCCTCTCCCCTATTCTTTGATAGAGCTTTCCATACCTCTCTCCCTCCTTGATCCATACACATTTGCATAGCTCCATTGGGGTGACACCAACGGAGGCGAGGTTGAGGACCCTTGCTTCTCCACAAGAGAGGGTTGTTCAATCTTTAATGGCTAAGGGTGCAAACTGGCAGCTATGATCCTTGCATTCATTTCCTTCTTTTCATAATAGTTCTTGTTTTAGTGAATAAAGGCTTTCCAAGCATGCATAGTGGTCTTCTTGTCTCCGATAAGTGCTATTAGAGGTGTGTCAGAGAAACTATCCTTTATAAAGAGTCATCAAGAATGAATACTAGATATGTGGGGCTTTAAGGTTTGTAGGCATGGGGTGTGACTTTTGAAAAATCACAATTGTACTCTTAAAGACAACAACCAAACACTTCTTATTTCTTTCTTTTGAGGGATCTGAGTGATGCCAGCCTAAAGGATGGCTTTGTCGGAGCTTGGATTAAGGCCTACTTAAAGGGGGCATGTAGAGGAGCCCAATGGTAGATTCTTTGAGCTATGTCTCTCTCAAGTATCGACGGGTTTAATTTCGAGTGAACTTACCCCCGCTATGCTCTCATACCCTAAAGGGTGGGATAATTCAATCCTCACATACCTTTCTTCAACTACATTGTGTGTAGCACTAGGTTGCTTATGCTTGGATAGACCAAAGAGTTACCACTCTTATGCGTCACTTGGAGGCGTATGACATTACACCCCCAATTCAAAGGAGACTTTAGCACTCGTACAGGAGGAGCCATATATCCTACTTCTTCTGCTGTGTCGACATTGTGGGTTGCCCACCAACTAGTGATCTATTTTCGGCGTGGATCTATCTTGTCCTAGATACCTAGCTCCATCTGAGACAGTGTATCATTACTTGTGGGAGTACAAAGGAGCATAGAGGATCTCAATATCTATAGCCCACCTCCTGGGCAAATTGAGGAGTGATCTTAATTATATTACTTGAGGCACTGTTGCATGGTTAAATCAATCTGGCCCACTTCTTCTTTTTAAGTACAAGGGAGAAGATCCTATAATACTTGTCCATAAGGGTGGCATAGCTCAGAGATATTTGCTTCAAGATATCCCCTAGTTATTACGATACACACCACCTTCGCTCTACTGAGTACGACACCTGTGAGATTATTATTGCGAGTATCACATGTGGCATATCTAGAAGACTAGACACTTAGGGGCCTTTGAGGGTATTCATGTTTATGACACCACCTAGTGTATTTGCAGTATATAGAGTGACATTGTTTACACTCTTTTGGCCACTAGGGCCCACATAGAGGGATCTTCTAGAGTTGCACAAACAAAATGCAATAGATTTATGAGAGAGTGGAACCATGATATTTTCTTCTCCTCCACTCCTAATGGGCTTCTATGGCAGCATAGTGTCCCTCTTGATTGGTTGATTTTCCTACCTTTTTCGTGGGTGCATATTCACCTTTTTTCATGGGGCATTAAATAATTAATGCCCATAACTTAGGTGAGCCTAAGGTTATCTATTATATATTAACCATGGACAACTTTGGGACAAGGAGAGGAGAGAAATGAGAAATCCTGGAACGTGGAGCAATCGGTTAGCTGATTACAATGAGTCCCCCAAAAAAATTTCAAATGCTGATTTGCTGGGGCCGCTTCGCCTCCCTTTTACATACCGCAGCAATGCGCAGGTTGAGGACTAGTGAACCTTAGGTAAAGCCTCCTAAAACCTCACCGCCTTCTCCAAAACCTTTCTCACCAGCTTCTCCGAAACCTGCAGATGCCAACGGAGGGGGGTCAGGCGTTCTCTGTAATTCTTCCTGCATCTTCCATGGACCTCACCTCGCTCTTTGCTAGGCTCACCTCACCCTTCGCTTATAACCTCCCACATGCATCCCAATGCATGTCTTTTCATGTCCAACACCTTCCTCACGAAAATAGCCCCACCTACTGCCCTCAGTCTACCCTCGTACGGCTACTTCTTCACTAGTATGTTCTCCTAGGCCAGACAATTGCAATGTGCAGGCAGGTTGAGAAAGAGAAAAGAAAATTTGATCGTCCTCGCGATGAAAATCGAGAGACAGAGAGAAGCTTCTATGCATCACAAAAAAAAAACACATGCAAGATTCCACAACTAAATATGGCACCAAAAATGCATGCTATCAATAAGTACCCAAAGGATTATGCTAATCAAAGGATTATGGTTTTGTGCCCCAACGATCTATTTATTTAATATACAAAATGTTTTGGGTACTTATTGGTAATTAATTAATAGGCAAAGAAGAATTGGGGACCCAATATATGCACCCACAACATTTTTTGGGTTGGATATTAATTTATTATTCATGCATATGTTATGGGTGCATTCATTAAGGTTTTACCTTCTTTGGAAATTATTTGAACGTAATCGAGTTTTTTTAAATCTATACAAGATTAACCACAACCCCACTCCCTCCACGTGGGCAAAGGAGGTGGGGCTAATTCAAAAAAACCACTCCTCTTGCAAGCGTGAGGAGGATCCAAATCTCACATCTTCCAATGCAATTTTGAATTTGAATCTAAGAAGATCTCATCTCACATCTTTCAATGAAATCTTTGTATACATGCTTACATACCTCTAGATACACACACACATATATATTATGTATGTATGTGTATCTATAGGTATGTAAGCATGTATATATAAATAGATTTATATGTATGTCGATGCACACACATGTATGTTCATGCACACACACACACACCACACAGACACCAGCACATGATACGTGCACACACGCATACAAACACACATACACACACTCGCACGCATGGACACACATGCAACATATAGAGATATGCACACTTGCACACATACTCAAGCTTGCACATACACACACAAACATATATATTATGTGCATGTGTAAGAGAGAATATACACACACACACACACGTATATATATTATGTGCATGTGTAAGAGAGAATATACACACACAAACACGTATATATATTATGTATGTAAGATTCCTCCCCCCAGCCTTCAAGGTATGCAGGAGTAAGAATCTCCCTTTCTGATCTTATAATTATTTCCTCTCTAAAATAAAAGAAAGATTCTGTTTAAAAAAGGAAGACCCTTTCCCTAGAATACTTCTCAGGAGTCCCACCTGTTTTAAGGATTCAGAACAATGAATTCAGAAGTGAAAATCGATGTTTTGGATATCAAGGTTTTGGTCTTCATTCGAGTACGGCCCAAAAGAAGTTCTTTATCTCTTAGGAAGTATAAGAAATTATCCCCCAGATATTGTGGGCCTTATGTGAATTCAAAGAAAGTAGGTGACTTAGCCTACGAGCTTTTTTTATCTCCTCATCTCAAAGTTCATAATGTATCTCATGTAAGCCTTCTATAGAAATATGTGCCAAAACCAAATCATGGTAAGACGGTAAAACTTCAGTGGCAAGATACCCCGTTGGCTTCTAGGTTACGCTAGTTCCTTCTTTATATAAGTCGTAACTCTTACTTGTGCAGTAATCTTACTTCCATCGATCTCCTTTCTTTCTTAATCTCCTTTATGGCTTGGCAGCAGGAATTGGTTTTATCCACCCATGATGATTTCTCACCCCAAGACGCAAGTGAGTCTGTGAAGAAGGATTTTATAGAACTGTATGAGCGCTCACTTTTCCCTCACTTGGGAACTTCTGTAGCTCAGACCAAATGGCGGACCTGTCGAGATATAACTAGGGTAACACCATGGGGGCGACAGCACTTCCGTAACAATGTCCACTTGGCTATGGTTATTGAAGCTTTGGGTTTGGGTCCCCGATACTACTGCGTGATGAGATCAAGGCATGGTGGATTTTCTGAGCGGGTCTTCTTACTAGCGTGCTTTCTTCCTCACCAGAAGATATGCCTTTATCCCGTTTTCGGCTTGCCTCTTAGAGGTCCTTTTGTTAGATCACCTCATACCACTGAGGTAGGTGCTGCAATAACCGGCCGAATTATTCCCATAGATGAGTTACCTTATACGTGTGCAGCTTGTGAGTGCTGCTTTTGTGACCATATGATGGACGGGCTTATGGAACTGTAAAAAGTCCTTCTATCTTTGCTGTATATGTTCCAAGAGTGAATAAAGTTGAAACCTTTGTTCTTGTCTTGAGTCTTGTTCTCTTTGAGACTTTTCTTGGTGGTTAATCTTAATTAAATTTTCTCTTAGTCTCATATTCGTGCATCGTGCGAAATTACCCCCAGTTTGCGAGATGAGGACATCTCGCGTTTTTCAAATGGGAGAGAATGTAAGATTGCTCCCCAGCCTCTCAAGATGTCCAGCATCTTTCCCTGTAATTAAATCCCTCTTCAGAAATATAAAAGATCTTGTTTCTAACTGTTTTAACCTAGAGAGAGAAAATATTCTAGAGAGAGAATATTTAGATTTTGAATATTTTTAGATAGAAAAATTTCTCATCTTATTAAAATAAGTTTCCCTGAAACAGAAATTCAAAAAAGAACTTTCCAATGTGCAATTGGAATTAATTGGAAATGGGTATGAAGGACCTTAGCCTAAGAGTCTAGATTTTCAGAAATTTTTGGATTATGGTCCAATTAAGGTTTCTGTGGGCCATGAGAGTATAAGGCAACCCCTGAGCATGGCAATGTAGAAAAGATGTGTAATCCCACACACATTGATGTAAACAAACCTTGAATTATGCATAGTGATAAGGAAACCCAGTTGAAGACAATGTAACAGTCTGACTTCATTAGCATCCACGTCAATGAGCTGCAAAGGAGAGGCGACTCAAACAAGGAGTTGGTTCATCATAAGTAATACATCTCAGCAAGTAAAACATCATTACATACAGGTAATTCTATTGATAACTACTATAAAGCATACTCAGCTAAGAAAAGATCATCACCAAGATCAATGTCACGCATAGCACCAAACTGACAATCTTGATTCAAAGTATGGATCATCTCCATGATCAATGTCAGGCATAACTGCATCATGCGATTCTGCATTAGATGAACCAATAACTGACAATCTTTTTTCGATCGGTCAACAATGTCAAGAGTTTGTGTGGGGATCAATCCATGTGTGGGGAGGAGATAAATCCAATTTTTTAAAAAGAAGATACCCAAAAATGAGTAAATGCTCACATAAGATGAAGAGTTGACTATGTACAAGGTATATTAGTAAGAAACTATGAGCAATATTAAAAATATGAGATATTTTGGATATAATGATTCTATTTTGACACCTAGGTAAGGAAGGTGAGTCCCTTCAATGTTCACATAAGATGAAGAGTTGAAAATGTACAAGGTTTATTAGTAAGAAACTATGAGTAATATAAAAATATGAGATATTTTGGATGTAATGATCCCATTTTTGACACATCTGTAAGGAAGAGGAGGGCCTTCAATGAGGCGCCTAATTCATATGCTTGAATGAGTTTTAAACTCATAAAAATTAAGATATTTTATCTCTCCTCTCTCCTCATTCAAGTCTAGTTCCAAAAAGTTAACTTAACTGACCTAAAAATGGTCAAATATTGACCAAACTGATTTGAAAAATTCTAGAATCAGTTTGTTTGGTTAGGAGCTCAATTTTTTCTATAAATAGAAGCCTCCCCCTTGTTGAAAAAATATAGTGTTTTATGCACTGTTACTCTACTCCACCTAAGCCAAGAACTGTGAATTCATTGATAATTCACTAGTTTTTGATACTTCCCTCTTTCTTCAATTCCCATTGGTGGCTCCATCAACATACTAAACTAATTGATTGGTTGGGGGCCTCTGCCGTGAACAAAGAATCAAGCAATTTGTAAGGTAAATGGTGAATTTTGATCTTTTCTATAATTTCTCAATGTTTCTCTCTTCTCAACCCCTCTCAAGCTTGAGAAGCTTAATTGGAATGGTTTTTGAATGCTATTGAAGTTAATTGATGAATAGTAGTGAAGAGTTACATAATTTGATGAATGCTATTGAAGTTAATTGATTAATGATAGTAAAGAATTACATAAATTTCTATTTATGCTTAATTCTAATGGTTTTTATGTAATTTCTCTCTCTCACTCAAGAAATGGTCATACTCATGACCCATTCTCAATCCAAATGAAGCTTTTCATAAAGCTTTTCCTTAATCCAAGATTAATCTATGCTTGAGACCAAATTAATGGTTTTTTTTCTATGCTTTTAGTTTATGTATTTCATGATTATTTTTTATTCAATCCATTATGGGTTAATGATCCAATTAAGGATCATTCTAATCATTCCCTTAAAGATAAGCTTTATCTTTTAAAATAATTGAGATTTATCAGTCATAGCAGCGGAGCTACGGTAAAATTTTGTAAAAATTTGCACATAAAATAATTTCATTCAAAGCATGAAAAGAGGACTTCCTACCATATTCTAGGAATTATCATCCTAGATTAATTGAAAGAAATTCATTGTAATCATAGAGAAATTGAATTTTTATATTATGCATAAAGGATAAATTTTTATATCAAAAGTGTTACTTTTATCAATTTTTATTTTCATGCATAGAATTATGCATAAAGGATAAATTTTATATCAAAAGTGTTACTTTTATCATTTTTATTTTCATGCATAGAAGTATGCATAATGGATAAATTTTTATATCAAAAGTGTTACTTTTATCATATTTGAAATTCATGCATAAAGGTATGCATAAAAGTTGATTATTTTATTATAAAAGTGTGACTTTTATTATAATTGAATTTCATACATAAAGGTATGCATAAAAGTTGATTATTTTATTGTAAAAGTGTTACTTTTATCATATTGGATTTCATGCATAGAGGTATGCATAAAAGATATTCTTTTTATACTAAAAGTGTGATTTTCATCATAAATGGATTTTATGCATATCTTAGATGCATAAGAGAAATTCTTTTATTCTAAAAGTGTAATTCCTACCAAATTGAATTTATGCATAAGAAGATGCATAAAAGTTTGATTTTTAATTCAAAGTGTCATTCTCATCTAAATTGAATTTATGCATAGGAAGATGCATAAAAGAATAAAATTTCAATTCAAAAGCGTTATTCTCATCCAAATTGAATTTATGCATAGGAAGATGCATAAAAGATTGAATTTTAATTCAAAAGTATCATTTTCATTTAAAATGAAATTATGCATAGGAAGATGCATAAAAGATTGATTTTTACTTCGAAAGTATTAATCTCCTTAAATGGAATTTATGCTTAAATAAATGAGTAAAGAAAGTATTAATCTCCTTAAATGGAATTTATGCTTAAATAAATGAGTAAAGAAATCAATCTTTTATGCATAGGAAGATGCATAAAAGATTGATTTTTACTTTGAAAGTATTAATCTCCTTAAATGAAATTTATGCTTAAATAAATGAGTAAAGAAATCTTATATCAAATATAAAAATTCTCTTGTAGATATGAGATGTGATTGCCATCGGGCTTACCACCTGAAAGGGCTGTAGATTATCGTATTGACCTGATCCCTGGTGCTCACCCTGTTAGTATTCCATCTTACAGAGGATGTGATAAGAGGTGTATAAGATGTGATAAGAGGTGATAAGATGCTTATGAAATAAGTTAGCAGGTGATAAGATGAATTAAGATGTGATAAGATGTGTATGAGATGAGGTAAGAAGTGTATGTGATAGGATAAGATGTATATGGGTCGTGATAGGGCAAGAATGGATGTGATGTAAAAGATTAGATGTGAAGGCATATGGGGATATATGAATGGGAATGTGGAAATGGATGTATGTATGTGGATGTGTGAATGTGGAGATGAGAGTGTGGATGTATGAATGTGAAAATGGATGTATGCATGAAGATGTATATGCGTAGATGTGAATGTGGATGTAGATGTGGATGTATGTATGTATGTGGATGTAGATGTGAATGGGAATGTGGATGTGGATGTATGTATGTATGTAGATGTGGATATATGAATGATGACGTGATAATGGATGTATGCATGTAGATGTGGATATATGGATGTGAATGTGAATGTGGATGTGGATGTGGATGTATGGATGTATGGATGTAGATACGGATATGGATGTATGTATGTATGTGGATGTAGATGTGGATGTATGAATGTGAATGTGGATGTGGATGTGGATGCATGGATGTGGATATGGATGTGTATGTATGAATGTGGATATGGGATGTGGATGTATAAATGAGGATGTGAAAATGGATGTATGCATGTAGATGTGGATGTATGGATGTGAATGTGAAT